>NC_134770.1:4883750-5530625 GCF_050436995.1 Anticarsia gemmatalis | reverse complement strand
CAAAGAAATAGGTCTAAGCTTACCATCGTTGCCTGGCTTTGGGATGGGTACAATTTTAACACTACGCCATTGTGACGGGACGGAACCGGAACTGAGTATAAGGTTATATAGTCGTAGTAAATATAATTCTGCGGCCTCAGGTAAATGTGAAAGCATAGAATAAGATATCATATCTTCACCTGGGCTTGTGTCTTTACTTTTGAAACATTCACGCATTTCATTCAAACTAAAATCTGATTCTAGCAATACGTTAGCAGATAAAAAGGATGGTGGTTCAGATGTAACGAAATCAGGTGTGAGACTGTGCAATAACTCTGTTTTAGCTTCCGGTGGTATATATGCTTTAGATCTGTTAAACCCCTTCACCCATCGCATCTTATTCCATACCTCAGACACGGACATTGAGTGATCAATAGTCGAACAAAATGATTGCCAAGCATTCAGTTTGGCTTTAGATATAGCCCGTTTTGCATTTAAGATTTTCTCTTTTAAAATAATTAAATTATTGGGAGTAGGATTTTTCCGAAATTTAGCCAGAGCCAGTCTTCGTTCGCTAACTAATTTTGAGATGACTTGAGTCCAATAACTTTTTGGTCTAAAATTACTGTTTGGATTGTGACATGTTCTCTTTATGGGTATACTTTTGTCAGCGGCAATATTTATTCGATGAATAAAATTATCATACATGGGTTGTACATGTGTTATTTCTATTGGGAAACATAGGTGATTAGTTAAATATGTTCTATAAGAATTCCAGTCCGCTAATTTGTAATGACGAATTTTAGAAATATGCACATAGTCTTGATAACTCATTTGAATTTTAATAAATAAATGATCACTGCCCAAGCTCTCATTAGTTACTGACCATTCAAAGTTAATTGCAATATCAGCTGATGTGAATGTAATGTCTGGAGATGATTTTTGGAGACAGTTATTGACTAGTTTAATTCTCGTAGGATCTCCATTATTTAAAGAAATAAACCCATACTCTAAAGCTGATTCATAAATCTGTTTGCCTCTATTATCATTCTTGTAAGACCAGTTACTGTGGTGAGCATTAAAATCTCCTACTATCATACATTTTTTCCCAAATTTCGAAAAAATTGTATCCCAATCCGTTTGCAAAGTACGAACCGAGCTTGGGCAGTAAACCAGTATTATGTGCTCAATAATACCGCAATTGATAAGCTTAATACATATAATTTCGATTCCAGAATTATTTGTACTCACCGGTATTTTCTGGGACTTAACTGACTTATGAATTATCACAGCAATACCTCCATAGGAATCATCTCTGTCTTGTCTGTATACATCATATCCATGAATTTTACAAGACACACTATAGTCTAACCACGTTTCACTAACTAGAGCAATGTGTATACGTTCCTGTGATAACAACAGCTTAAATTCCTCCAGTTTAGGTCTCAAGCTCTGTGCATTCCATTGCATAAAATTCAACACAAAATCCTTATTATTAGCCATAACTAAATACATTCATAATTTTGCCCACGAAGTCCAGATCTTTAATTAAGCTAGTCACAAACACTATTAACTCTTCAAAAATACATCTACATATGCCTTTAGCTATGTCTTCAAAATTTGTTTTGGTCATACAAATATTTTTTAACTTTTCTAGTAGATACTTGTAGTCTCTAGTAGTCGATTTAGAACCACGAGTATTTTCAGTTCCATCATTTTGTTCAGGCATATTTTCGGTGGTAGAAAACAATAAAACATCTTCCGTTCGCTCGCAAGTTTTTTGAGTTGTATTTGCAGACTGTCTCTTCATCGATTTACTTCTCAAAATTGGAGACGCGGCAGAAAATGTAGTATTATCTTTTTGAGCATTGTCATCAACTTGTTCGTAGTTTAAAGTATCCTTGGCTACATAAGTATTAGTTAATACTACATCTCTGTAAGTTTTGGCGCTTTTGACAGGTCCATTTTCTGAATATGCTGACTTTTCTATGGCCGTAGTAGTTTTAAGGTTCTCGGACTTCTCTACAGGCTTCTCAGGGCTCGATTCGTTATAATGAGTTAAATACACTTCGAGAGCTTGTTTATATGTGCAATTCAGCTCAGACATTATATTCCTAATCTGTTTTTCTTTTAAAAATGTTGGACATTTGCTCTTGTCTAGCGCCATATGATTTCCTTTACAATTTATACACTTAAATATTTTAGTTTCACAATTAGGGTGACTATCAGAGCATTTTGGACAGATAATTTTCTTTATTGGACATGTTCGGCTTAAGTGTCCAAACTTCCAACATTTGGAACATTGTGAGACTGGAAATATGTATGGCTCAACTTTAAACCTATACCCGTATCCAGAAATATACGGGGGTAAAGTTGAACCTTTAAAGGCTACGCGAATAGTCTCGCTGTCAACCCATTCACCGGTTTCAGTTTGCCTCTTTAATCTTTTTATGGATATAATATCACAGTCACATTGCAAGTTGTCTCTAATTTCTTCCTCATTCATGTCCAAGTCCACATATCTGACTATACCGTATGATATTGTGACTTCATCAATTAATCGACAATTATAGTTTAAGTTTCTAAAACATTCAGAATTTATTAACTTTTCTGCCTCCTGTTTATTCTCAAAATATATATAGATTTTGTAGGGATTTTTGTAGTTAATTTTTTGGATATTCAGAATATCTTGTGATCTAAGTAATTTAGCCATACCAAATTGTTTTGGCAAAACCTCAATTCCTGTTACACAAACTATATATGTGGGTACAGACTTCGGGTCAACAGGGCTCATTGCGTTCTTGATGGTATTATAAGTATTAGTAGTTAAATCAGTAGAAATCTTCGATTTTTTATTCTTCTTCTTGAAAGTAATAAACTCATCCTCCTCTATAATTTCTTCAGAATCTTTTTCCTCACTGTCCTGTCTAGGTCTCTTCTCTGGCCCTAATAAATTTTCTTCCTTCCTTTTCTCCAATAACTGCACTCGACTTCTCTCAATACACTCTTCAACTTGTTGCTCACTCATCATAGTCTCAGATATATCTTCATCACTCGTAATACTGTCAGAGTCATTTAAAATTACATCCATCAGGTAATATAAATAAACATTGAGTTAAAATAATAAAATTATTATTAAACTATCTTTCTTTCAAGAGACAAACTAAATAAAGACCAATGATTTTACTTACGGTCCAGTTTTTTATCTGAAAAAAATAAAAACATCCTTATTAATAAAATGATATAATATTCTCAGTTAAATTAAAATAGGATCAATTAGGTAAATAGAATTTAAAGATTATAAGAAGGCCTTTGCCCAGTAGTGGGACACTCAAACAGGCTAAGGGAAAAAAAACAATTTTCAAAATAGGACATAGGACAAATTAAAATTTTACAAGTATGAAGTAGTAATAAATATTAATATGTAAATTGTTTACCTCCTCCTAGATAATTAGGGATCTTCTTAGTTATAGGAGCCTGGTTTTTCTTTGGTGGAGGCTTTTTCATTGCTGAAACATTATTTTGAAATTATTTATTGTAAAAGAGCTATGATAGCCGTGGTAGTGGTATATAAGTTAGTACCTCCCACGCAAGTGGTCGCAGGTTCGAACACGAGGCAACACACCAATGGTTTTTCGAAATTATGTGTGTATTAGAAATAATTATCACATGCTCCAACGGTGAAGAAAAACATTGTGAGGAAACCTTGCATGCCTAAAATTTGTTTAACACATTTAATGAGGCCATGCAAAGTCCCCAACCCGCTCTTGGCCAGCGTAATAGACTCAAGACCTAGCCCCTCCCTCATTACGGGAGGAGACCCTTGCCCATTAATGGGTTAAAATTATTTATTTAAGATTATTTTATATTCACCTCCGCCCGGATATTGTGGAAGCTTATTTGGTTTCGAAGCTCCTGGCTTGTTCTTCGGTTTAGCATTTTTACCAGCTGCAAGAAATAATATATAGTTAAAAAATGCTGAAAATAATGTAAGAAAAGGTGACTTTTTACCTGGGTTATAAGTGTTATAACGAAATATCTTTTTAACTATATATGTCACCCATCCACAGAATTTTTCTTGAAAATGGTATGTAATTCGTAACTTTGTAAAGTATAATATAAAGTTTAGTAATAATTAAGATATATATTTACCTCCTCCAGGATATTGAGGAAGCTTGTTCATAGCAGGTGGCCTATTCTTTGGTTGAGGATTTTTAGTAGGTGCTGTAACAAATAATTTATAATTAAACTAGTAAAAAATGTATAATATTTCTGTTTATAGCAAAATAAGAATGCAATAGAATATAATAACAAATCTTAAATAATATTTTTTTCAAGCTTAGCCATTTTTCCAAGCTATGTTGGAGTCGGCTTCCAGTCTCACCGGATGCAGCTGAATACCAGTGTTTTACATGGAGCGACTGCCTATCTGACCTCCGCAACCCAGTTACCTGGGATAACACGATATCCTTCGGTAAGACTGGTTGTCAGACTTTCAAGCTTCTGACTACTGTTAACGACTGTCAAAGATCTTCGAAAATGACAGCCGGGACCCACAATTTAACGTGCCTTCCGAAACACGGAGGAACTCGATATGTTTTAGATGGTCACCCATCCACAAATCAACCTCGGCAAGCATGGCTTAACCTCAGAGATCGATCCGCGCGGCTATTGTTAACTAAGCCACGATGGATAAAAATATTTTCATTACGTAAAGAATAGGAGAAAATATTGCTGTGGAAATATTTCAAACCAGCTACCGTTTGAATGAATACTCAAAATGCCTAATAATATAATTTTAAAATTTTTGTGTGGCCCATAAAAAAATAAGCATAATAAAAAATGTAAGATGTTACATATTAATTATAATTACCTTCTCTCGGGTTTGTTGATACATTAACCAGCTTCTTTCCATCTGAAACATTTAGAAAAACTATTATTTATGTTATTAGCCAGCATGGTGGACTCTGGGCGCTTTTTCGGGAGGAGATCCTTGCCCAGGAGTGGGACAGGACAAAAAACAATTAAGATTTTAAAGTTAATCAAATAAGGAACTTATAAACTTCTGATTTGCGACCACGGCTGGTATAATAATGGTAATTGCCGCATAATATTCCATTTTACTTTTAACTAGCAAATAAAATTAGTTTTGGTCCCAGTTCTGGATAAGAACTCTTCAGACTGTCAGTGTTTTTTATACACAGCTCTCACTTTATCTAGTAGTTAGGTTAACTGACACTTATTCAAGCTCGAATCTGGTGATTTGTCCGCAGCTTTACATGATTGTACATAATAAAATTATTCTATTATATATTTATCACCATATCACATCTAGAGGTGTAGGCAGAAGAGTGGTCAGCAATACACCCGCATTTTCCGGCCTGTTGCCGTACCAGACACGTTACTAAACTCCGGGTTACTTTTGACAATATTCCAATATAAATTGGAAAATCCCAAAAGCACTTTGGATGTCGCAGGCAGCCGACGCTCAGACCACAGAGGCACTTGGTCGGTATTCCTAGCTACCAGTATGCGTGACAAGCAGACCTGCCCAGTATACCACTGCTAATGTGCCTGTAAGTAGACTTGTCGTGTCTTAACAGTGCGCGGCTTCCAGTATCCTTGCATGTAGACTCCTTGTCCAGTATGCTTATATAGATTTAAGTATACATGACAAGACAGTTAGTCTTCGCCAATATTTTCAATAAATCGTACGGTTGGCCAATGACAAAGTTGTTTAAGCCGCCCGAAAGCCCTTAACATGGCTTAACAACTTGACATCAGCCAGAGCCGACTTAATACGCGTCCAATGTAGTTCGAAGCTCAAATACCACCAATACCCTTCTATGGAGTGTCCGCAAAAGGTGCTTAACCTCCTGATCGTTTACCGACCGGGGATCGCAACTACCGTCCACTTATCTTTACTTTAAAAGCTTTAGTTAAGGCTTTACACTGTAAAAAGCTGTCGCCACAGCACATTTATCGCGTTGGCCCTCTGATTGGTCAGGCCCAGAGCGTGCTAATCGAAGCGCCAAGAACACATGTACGCATGTAATCGATTGTAAGCTTGACATTTACTCCTTCAGCCATACATTAAAAGTGTAATAACGGTGATATAATATCTTAATCAAGAATAAGATATTATGAAAAAAAAAAAGAAACTCATCAATCAGTTTTCGGCACTTACAATTTTTAAGCTGTGTTTTCGAGATGAACTGCAAGCTACACCGCAGGGTACACTGGGATTGGCGGCTGCAGCGACACTACTTGTACGTGCGTATGAATCTCTATGAAAGTGATTCGAGCGCGGCGGGACTGGAGCCTACAGCTCTATGCATCCTGAAGCCGCAACGATTCCCCGCCTTTGGAATACCAGTCACCGCGACAATGCCGACAACCGCAACTGCTAGTCGCAGTGTTGTCTGCGAATGCAGCCTACAGCTCACCTCGAAAACACAGCTTAACGATCATT
The DNA here is from genome assembly GCF_050436995.1 of Anticarsia gemmatalis. NCBI lineage: Eukaryota > Metazoa > Arthropoda > Insecta > Lepidoptera > Erebidae > Anticarsia > Anticarsia gemmatalis. The sequence goes on along the minus strand of NC_134770.1, from coordinate 5,524,174 downwards.
ATCATTGCTTTTGCCATGATGAGATTTACGGTCGTTTGCACAGGAAAAAAATGTAGACAAATATTTTCCTTTTATGGGACTTGTGATGAGAATGCGGATTGACATTGCATAATGTATGCAACAATATAAAATTGGCAAATCTGTAGTGCGGGCTGGGCATACATATATCCATTCTCTGAACATATGACTCCACACCAAATATGACATTGAGTAAAGAAGTTAGATCAAATGAGCGGTATCAGACTAGCGTTTTACACGTATTATTTCGTTATTCGTAGCCCATATAAATGCAACTTTTGCTACTAGCGGAACTCGTATCGACCCTTAAAGCGCGTATAAGCTCATATCATCAGTATGACATTCTCTCACCACTACCGCTTCGAGCGGACAAATCCAGTATTATAAAGGCCGCAGGTACGCGCGTATGTATCGCAACGAACGTATACGTGCAAACATACGCTATTTTGAAATCGCCCAAAAATACTCTATGGTGTGTTACGGTTTGGCGTTATGTTTAGCGCTTCTCAGATCAGTAGAATGATTTTCTACACTACTATCGAGTAGCGTTTGATAATAAAATATTTGAAAAATAATCCATTCCATAGTTAGTGTCGGTTCCTTCACCTATTAATAAATTATAAACAATAAAACGAGCGATTAGCACTCGTCCTAATGTTTATACAGAATATCAGAAGCAATGAAATTCGTCAGACAATTCGCAACAAATATGACTAATTACCTGAACTCAGTTGTTTCACAGTTCCGCCGACCGCTAGCAAAGCTTTCTTCATTATGGACCACTGTGTGTGATATTTAAACGTCTCGTCACATACCCTGTTCATTTCAGTTATATGAATAGTAATATCTGAAGCAAACATTCTCTCTACTCGTGCCCTAACAATCTGCCTTACTTGTGCTCTTAGCGAGTTGAAGTCGTTCACTTTGTATCTAAAAGAACGTTCGTTCAATATATCCTTGGCGATTCTACAAGCGACCTGTTCTCGCCAATTCTTAGCTATTTCAACAGGGTCATCCCGCGCCTTTGGCTTAGGAGCATTAGAGAAAGATGTTTGTGACGGACGTTTGCGGTCGATTGGGGATCGACTACGATGAGATTCTTGACGTTGATTGTAAAAGGCATTAGAGGAGCGGTCACGAGAATGCGAGTAGTCTTGATCTCTATTCCTGTGAGAAGAATCGTTGTCTCGAGACGGGCGACCCGACTGAGTCGAGCGAAATGAATCGCGATTGTCGTCGCGTCTCGATTCACGATTGTCAGCAGATCTCATATCACGATTGTCGGTCCATCTCGAAGCCCTCTCTCTATCCCTTCTTGCACCGTCGTTGCTACGCATTGAATCCCTTTTACTCTCCCTATCATTCTGACGACCACTTTCATGATTCCATTTGACGTCACGTTTATTATCTTCACCATCTCGTCTTGATGCCCAGTTATTATCCCACGTTGGCTGTGGACCATTATTCTGTTGAGTGTTTTGAAACCCAGCTGGTGGTTGGCACCAAACATTATTTGATGATGAAGTGCTGGCTGGGTTTTGATATGATTCCATGGGGTACCCCACAGCTGGGGCTGTCGCGGACGGCGTTTGAAACTGATAGCCGTACATTGCTGGATAATTAGTCTGGTTCATAACATAATACGCACTCTGTGAAAGAATTGTTGACGATGATTATGATATCAATATGACAAGACATAAATAGTAAAATAAATAATGTCCTCCTAGCCGACATCCAGCAACGGCGGCCAATTTCATTAAAACTGGTCAACGGTGCAGGACTTTGTTTAAAGTGTCCAAGTGTGTGCACAATACACAGGTACACTCTCTATTCCTTTACTCTCATAACTCGGTGAGACGGATAACCGACACGACCATTGAGAGGTCCGACGGCTTTACGTTCTCTCCAAGGCACGGAGGTCTATATATGACCTCAAATTCCTAACTCCAGGTAACCTCTGAGAAATTCTAAACAGAAAAGCTCAGAAATTACCTTTTGGCCCGACCCAGGATTCGAACCAGAGATCTCTTCGCGGCAGTCGCATACACTACCGACCGCGCCACAGAGATTGTCAGTAAGAAGACAAAATAATATGCAAGTCTATGAGTACAAGACATTGTAATTTTTACTATAATATTAGTAAAGTTACAGCAGCCTCATGTTCCAAGATGGCAGAACTGGGCACTTAGTTGCTTGGGACACAGATCTCATTTATAAAATGATTACTGTGATCTCACAACTTTGTCCACCATCATTGATTTTAAGTCATTTCAATGTATTCTGTACTCAACTTGACAACTAGTATGAGATACATTGCTGCTTTGATATAACTTATTAATTACTATCATTTTACGAAAAAGCAATGTACTGCACACAAGCAGTCAAATAGTTGTCAACTGAGTAACATCACTTGCTGGGTCTTCAAAATCTCTTCATGGTGAACTAACATGACAAACATGCATTCAAGAGACAGGCTTATGCAAGACACAAAAGTTGGTTGACATATCCACATTAACCACTATTTGAAACTTGACAATATTTATATAACAACATTTTAAAAGGCTAGTAAGATCATTACTTTGTCTTCATTAACAACTGCTAACTAATGAATAAAAATGTAGATTAAGCTATCTTCCTTCATTCATTCTTCTGTTATAAGATATTATTATTGCTTATATTGACTAATGCTATAAAGAAGATGACACTCTTGTAGTTTTCATCTGGTATAAATTGTGACCTTTAAATTGAGTGAAGAAGCATGTAATCTAAACTTTTAAGTAAATTATTAAATTGAGAATGTTTTCAATTGCAGGATTTTTTCTATATAAACTGCACTCGCAAACTTGTATGAATTCATACAGATGTCTGTTATGAAATAGCACTTACTTGATTAGCCTTCATCGTACCAAAATTAGCAGCCGCAGGAACCATCCCTGAAGCATTTTGGTTCATGCCATATTGTAGAGCTTGGTTTTGAGACCAATTAGTTACTTGCTGACTTGCTGCTTGGTAGTAGTTCGTCATTTGTTGATTAACATTTTGCACAGTATTATTAACTTCATTATGTTGACGTTGATTATTTCCAGATTGCTAAAATAATTAATTTATAATATTTAAGTCATAGGTTTTTATTCTAACAGTATTTTACAAGGAGCAGCTTTAATTGTTGATGCTATGCAGTGTTTTATTCTGAGTGATAACAATATTGAATAACTATATGGTGTATCCAACTCGCACTTTGTAAGGCTACTTTTTAGACAAAAGACTAGAAGAACAAGTTGAGATTAAGAAAATAAAAAAATGTTATAGAGATCAGAGTAATAAAACATTTCTTTCTATGATAATATTGACTTACTTGTTTTACTTTACGGGCTACTATCAGACGACGGTCACCAATACGCATTCCATGCAACTTGCGCATAAACAGAGCCGCATCTTCTTCACCCGCTAGCCCAACATTCACCGTCTTCGTATTGTCTTTATCAGATACAAGGGTGTCCAAAATTATGTCTATAGGACCACATTCTGAATGTATCAGCGCTTTTATGTCCTTGTACATTATCTAGTAACAGAAAAATATAAAAATAAACGTAAATAATAGTTAATAATGCGCAATAGACATCATTAAATAGAATAAAAGGGTTCTTTTGTTCAACACTCACGCTGTACGGTAAATTGCTTAAAGTCATAATCATGATGGATGGTTGTTTCTACTATTTGGATAGTAAGAATCAATCTATTGTAAATATTAGCTCCTTCTTTTAAAATACTGAATTTTACGATATCAAAAATCAATGTTTTCAATTCCACAAAAGTATTCACCAGCTAGGAATGACAGTTGGTGACAGACAGGCAGTGGCCGTAGACAATATTATTTTTTTGTTAAATTAGTTTTTGTAGAAAGGTAAAACGAATTTTGTAAATAATTTTATTTAAAAAATCGTATGTGAATATTGCCACTTCACAGTTTTAAAGCTACATACTTTGTTGCTACCGCTTATAAAAAAATCTGACATCACATACACGTCTATGGATACGCCAAGAAATGACAATTGATTCTGACTGACAGACGAAAAAACGTCAATCTATCTTGCTGTAGCCGTAGTTGAACTAAAATAGTTGAATTCAGCTGAAATATAATTACGACTGTAATAAAATGAGCACATCTTAATTTATATCTCGATCGCTCACTACACTCTGCAAAGATGATGATAACAATCCACGGATTGGCGCCAAAAGTAATGTTTTGTTTCTTCATCGTGCTTACCTAATGTTCTGATTTGTTTGCTAGCTCAAAACAAAGTTAAGGATTCAGATCATAAGGTTTAGCTTTATATACGCTTTTATTTAAATTTAACAGCTGAATATAATGTCTTATTGTTTGTTTTCAGACTAAATATCAAGATCTGAAGATATTGATAAAACAAGAATGTAACATAGATGATTTCATCTTAGATAGTCTTGTATCAGACAGTGATGGGACTAAAAAAGTTCGTATCGGGCTCCCTGACGACAATGAAGGTTACAAGCTTATGAAATGTCTCAATGGATACCGGATGCCTGGTAACTTTATAATCAAAGTGGTGCCGGTTGGAAAACAAACTGGCAATGTAAGTAATGACAAATATTTATGTGATGAGAAAAGATACACACAAATACTGAACCTGGATAAATATCATCATCATCTATTTGTATGTATTTTGAAGATTAAAAGTATGTATAATAGTTGTCTGGTTAACATAGTACAAGCTGTCCTTAGTTAAAAATCATTTAACCATGTGTGAATTGTTATTATTATATTATGAACTTGCATTTTCAATTATGTTAAGTCTATAGACACCACTGAATTTTGCTTCGCCGCATTGGCCTCTCTCTCTGACCTAGGTGTTATTTTTTATTTGTATAGTCATTATAATAGCCAAGTGGTTTAAATTACGTCTCCCACGCCAGTGGGTGTACATCATGTATGTATTTAGTAGGCCTTCTATTACGTAGAACTAAAACGTAAGTATTATATTCTTGAAACTAGTAGATAACAGTAAAGTATAAACACTTGATTATGGAGAGATAATATTACAATAAATTCTTATTTGACCAATTGTGCAAATTCCAATACAATGATTTACTATATCTATTTGTTTTGGATATTACCGTGATATATTATTCAGTCAACTTAATTATTTGGACAGCTTATTTTCACCTTGTATTGACATTGTGTGTCATTTGTGTAGAATATTTCTCATTATCGTTTATTTTGTGATACGTTCATTATTATTGAATTTTACAGCTGTAACACAAATTAGTCATATAGGTTTTTCTAAAAGTTCCCCCCTTTCTGTCCATGTTAAGTATCAACATATGACCTATTTTAATTTGTTTTTGCATATGCTAAGTTGCTTAGAGCTACTATGAAGGTGATCTAAAGAATCAATTGAATAAAAACTTTGATATTCTTCCATTTCAGTCTAATGCACCTCCAAGTGGATATGACTCGAGACCTGGCTATCCTCAACAGAGAAACGATTACCAAAATCAACCTCGCAATGACTTCAATCAACCAAACCCTAATGAATATAACAGAGGACCTCAAGGGTCTAGCAGACCCCATGGGCCTGGGTCTGGTGGACCACACGGGCCGCCTGGGTCGCACGGACCACCTGGGTCCCACGGACCACCGGGACCTCATGGACCACCAGGGTCTCACGGACCTAATAAGCCGTACGGGTCTGGTGGACCACCTATGCAAGCTCCAGTAGATAATATAAGGCCTTCTCCTTGGGCAAACAATACTGCTGGTAATCAATGGGCTCCGAACCCTCCTATGGTGGCTCAAGTACCTCAGAACACCTTCAACTATGGTCCTGGAGCTCATGCACAGAATGTTCCACCCACTTTTCCACCCCAGGTACATATATAATTATTTCACAAATTAGCAAAGGAATAAATAGACATCCTTTCTGACATTCCATGACTTCTAACTTACAAAATGATGTAAATATATTTTGATTGTGTCTCATTTCCTCATAAATTTAGGTCTGGCATGTTTAACTGACTTTAGCAGGTTATGAAGAATAAAACTTTATTCTAACTCAAAAGCAATTTTGTAATGGATTTGAGATGTATTTAATTTGATTAATGACGTAAAACATTATTGTAATGGGTGAAATAGGTAAGTAAAAATTTTACAAATATTGTATTTTAATCTCAATTGTTTTTGTGTACAGCATCCAGGCCATGGTCAGCATCAGCGGCCGGAAATTCGTCCATTCGACCAAAGTAGACAGGGACCACCAGAACAGACCTATGGAAGCTATCCACCAAAGAGCAATGCACCGGTAGATATACAAATAAGTTCTTTATTACCAAAAATATTGAAAAAATGCTCTTCTTGGGCTTCCTACATTTTTGATAGGCTATATAATTAGGTTAGGCTAGGTTATATAATTACAATTAATTCATTTTCCACAAGGAATAGTTTTGTTTTTTTACAAATAGTTTTTTAATTTGCTTAGCTTCGTGGCGATCCTAGCTTTTTGCCTGATTCCGCCAATAACACCGTTAATTAAATTATATCAAAATATATTTATGTTGAAACAAAAAAAAGTCTTCAAATAGTGGTTTTGGTCTTTCATTTACTTAAAGCCAATTGTTTATTGTATGACTAAAATTCCGGGTGGGTCAGGGTTTTTTCCATAATGTTCATGCTCTCCCATGTTCTCCAGCCGTCCCGGCAGCCAGACATGCGTCAGAACTTGCGCAGTATAGACACAATGGACAACAACAGCCACAGCTCGGCTCCTATACACGGTAGCCGGTACCCTCCCAGCCAACAGTATGCACAGGACAAACCGGTATGTATAACAGAAACAAATGTGAAATAAATAACTGGCTATATCTGGTTTGAGAGTGATAACCCAGATGCTTGAAGGGATGAGTCTAGTGCCCTAGTTGACCACCCTAAGTTTGTAATTAATTTAATTAAAAAAACTATATGTTTAGTATCTTAAAGAACTTAACAGTCGGACTCGCGCAGATAGGGTTACGTATCGAGAAATACGAAAAAAACACGTCTATTTTCTATTGCACGGGGTCCTTACGGGGATATTGTGTATTTGTTTTTATAGCGGCAATGGAAGTACATCAATTGAACATTTCAGCATTCTAGCTATCACGGTTTATGAGATACAGCCTGGAGACAGACAGACAGCGCAGGCTTAGTAAGGTCCCGTTTTACCCTTTGGGTACGGAACCCTAAAATCGATTAATATTTTTTTAGGCCTACAATTACATGAGCTAGCACAAGTATGTACTTGTGCCGGCTGATGGCTAGACGGTGACTTGTTGCAGGTGACAATAATGAAGGACAATTTCCAGGGTCCCACGCAGTACAATATCAACCACCCGGGCGGCCAGTACCCGCAGCAAGCCGCGCCCTCGCCCTGGCAACAACCACATCAGGTAATTATAATAAATATTTTACATTTACTAATAAATAAATAAATGTAACCCATTACTGTCCCACTGCTGGGCAAGGGTCACCTCCCGTAATGAGGGGAGCTGGTTGGGGACTTTGCACGCCCTCAATAAATGTCTTAAACAAATTTTAGGCATGCAAGGTTTCCTCATGATGTTTTCCTTCACCGTTGGAGCATAATATATGATAATTCTAATAGCTGACCCGCGCAACTTCGCTTGCGTCACACAAGAGAGAATGGGTCAAAATTTTCCCCGTTTTTGTAACATATTTTATTGCTACTCTGCTCCTATTGGTCGTAGCGTGATGTTATATAGTCTATAGCCTACACAGTAAATGGACTATCTAACACTGGAAGGTTTTTTCACATCGGACCAGTAGTTCCTGAGAATAGCGCGTTCAAAAAAACAAACAAACTCTTCAGCTTTATAATATTAGTATAGATTAGTATAGATGAGGTATTATTATTATTATCTGTGGTGAGTGTCTTTAGTTACTATGATTAGGTACTACCACTAGATTAAACCCTAGTCTCATCACTTATGAATTGGTTAGCATATCAGTAGGATTTTTACACTTTGTATCCTTTCTTTTTTGTATACCCTAGTCTCAACAAGCAAAACCGCAGTTCACAAAAGCTCCAATAGAATATGAGAAGTCATTCGAAGATCGCAAATATCCTCAACAGGAGCCAACTCGACCGGCAAAAGTTCCATCAAGACCTGACACTTATAAGGAGTATGAGAAAAGGCGTGGTTTCTCCCCTCCACCGAGGAGGGAGGAGCCTGGCCCTAGGAGGGTGTCCCCTAGGCGGGAGGACCGTAGGGAACCCCCAGGGAGGGACGTTAGGAGGTCATCCCCTATGGGAAGAATGGATGGTAATAGAAGAGCATCACCAGGAAGGAGAGATGAGCCTCATACAAGGAAGTATTCTCCAAAAAGGATGTCGCCAGGTTAGTAATTGTGATTTGAGAGTTGTATTATCTTTGCGTATTTGTGCTATATTAAAAAAAACTTGATATGTATGTCAATATATGTCAATAAATAAATTTGAAGTCTCTGCCTTAAAAAAGAACTTTAACCACCCCAATCTGAATCCTATCTGGAGGGTTTAATTTTCTATGATCACTATATCTGAGGAATAAATTTATAGGTATGTCACTGCAATCCCTGATGGGTGAATGTGGTGGACTCAAAGTTTACCTCTCTCAGTCGAGAAAAAGGGTTAACCAGACTTATTGTTATTTCTTTGAATATACTCTTCTATTTCCAAGGTGGTCGGAATCTAGTAACTTTGTATCTGCAGGTGAAAGACGTAACATGGGTCGCGACTCACCGCCGCCCAAGCGTCTGTCCCCGAGCCGTCGTCTCGTGTCGCCCGTCCGTAGAGATGACCGCCCTACATCCAGGTGCGTACAGGGAAAGCAAGCGTTTAATGATTATTTAATTTTCTTATCAGTAGTTTAATTCTAACAAAGACCACCGGCCTTAGATGGTTTAAGCAACAATTTTGCGTCTAACCGCCTGCCTGACAACGTCACCCATTGGGAATCCTACATTCAATTGGGAATTTAGAGGGGAAATTTGGCACACAGGTGTATGTGCCAAATTAGCCACAGCCACCTATATCTGTGCTATAGATGAGTGCGGGACTGTGAAACACTGCAGCTGTGGGGGATGAGTTGGTGAAGGCTGCAGTGATTCGAGTAGATTACAATGTCCCTATTCTCTGAACGGACTTATTAACATTTCATAGTTACAAACATCCTTGACCATTAAATTAATGAATTATTAAAATCATCAGCCTAGCCTTTCTTCCAACTATGTTGGAGTCTGCTTCTAGACTCACCAGATGCAGCTGGATACCATGCTGGATTTAAATTTTAATTATTTTACTATAAAGGTTTTCCCCGGACCGCCACCACTTGGACAAAGTGCCTGAACATCTGAAGACTGTGCGGCCGGCGTACGAACCACCTGCGTCACATGTGAGTTATATTATAGTAAATAATACAACACTCATAATTAAGACATTTATATTTACTCTCTCTCATTACGAGAAGAGACCCATGTCAAATAGTGTAACAGTAATTTTTAATTTTTTTGTAGTAAATATGTACATAATTATTATTAAGTTGTAATATTAGGTCGAGGAGAAAGTCTTTTCGCATTATAGTATGTATGAACTTGTAATAAAATCTCTTTGGGTTCAAGAATCACAAATGAGTACACGGTTCAATGGGTTTTTTTCAGTGACCTCGTGAGGTACCCAAATATCGAGCTTTTTTTTGACTTTTTCCCCGACCTAATATGTCATGTCTCATACACTTTTTTGTGTGGGAGGAGACCCTTGCCTAGCAGTGATGCAGTAAAGGAATGAAATAAAAAATACTATGGTTAAGAATGATTATATATTTTAAGTGTATGTATTTTAGTAAATTAGACATTTGTTTTTATATCTCCAGTAGATAATATATTTTTTGTTAATAACCTAATACGTCAAGCAACTACTGGAAGTTTGGATGAGTGACGATAAGAACTCAAAGTAATTGTAGTGTGGTCATAACGCTACAATTTACCAAAGGCAGAAATTGCAGGACTATTTCGACTGTTTCCGATCTTGTTAGAAAGAAAATATGAAATGATTTCCAGTTTTGAGTACAAGATTCAGAAATAATGGAGTGAAGTGAAGGAAATACTTCGATGTTATTTGGGTTCGATCAGAGATTTTAGGGTGATGATTTCTTAGTCGATCGATGCCATCCATCGAAAATTAATTGACATTGTCTGATTCCAGCTTCATAATATTCTAGAGAGATATTATATACTGTTATGTAGAACTGACTTAAGAATAACTTGTCAGAAAATATGAGCATAAAATGGGGTGCAGTAAATTTGGTCAAAATAATGGATATGGGGCGAAAAACAGAAAAAAAAACTAGAGTGTGAATGACTGAGAGTGGGCAGGCAATATAATGTCACTCATGCTGACAGACAGTAAAGAAAGCAAAGGATTGGACGCTAAACGATGGACACTGATGGACCACGCCACAGAAGGCAAGTCTATCTTACTATCTTCGTAGGACCAGCGTGAAAGGAGATAAAACAAGATTTGGATTGTTAAGGAGGGAAAAGCAAAAACGTACTTGTACAGGTTACAGTAACGTACTTCGTGGCAATGATGTTTCTGCTTTATAGCACTACTTGGTGGCAATTCTGCTAGTGTCAGCTGGAAAAATAGATGTTGAGATTAGTGAAATGTAGGTATTTATGCATCTCTTTTCGATGAAAACAACTATGAGGATTTATGAAATAGGTTGACAACTATATTTTATACTTAATTTCTGTTGCTGACTTGCTTGTTTGCTGTTACTTAATGAGTGTAACTCTCCACTAAAACCGTCTAGTTTGTTCGCAAAGTGAACTAGAAGTAAGAAGCAGATTCTAGAAAAACAACTAAAAATAGTACAAAACCCAATGATGTGCAAGTGCTCCACTGTGCTGTAAAGCAGCAGAGGGCATTAAAGTATTTTACAAGAGAAAGGATTTGCTAAAGAAATAATACACTCGACAATGGACAGAAGTGCGCTGGTTAGGTTAGGTTCAAGGACCACTTTTGTTCCAGACATAACTCGTAGAAGATATTGAATAACTAAATAGCTTTATAGGAATAAGGGGAAGGAAAAAGGTTGCATTAAAACATTTGTTTATCGAAGAACTACAAGTTGTAACGTTCCGCAACGTTTTGCGCTGCGAGCGTCGATTGGCGTAGCAGCACTTTACTCAGTTCAGTTAACACGCGAAACACTCTAAACGGCCTGAAACCGGTCCTGATCTAATAAACCACAAGGATTATAACTTGCCTTGTGCTATAAAAAGCTATATGGCTTTAAAAGGATACTTCGTGAAAAGGTCACAGCACCTATTGCAAAAATATGCATATTTAGAGCCTGCAGGACAAAGATTCAAGGAGCCAGTTGGCTAGTACCTTCTGGTAGCAATAAGTAAGATAGCAACCATTGTGTAAAAAAAATCTGGATTTATTAAAGTGAATTGTGGTTTGTTGTTGTTTGCACGTTTAAACACCGAACACATTGCTATAGACATAGACATAGATATAGTTCAAGTGATTACTTATTTCTTGGAAGAATAAAGAATTCGTTTTTTTTTAACAACCTGCTAGAAGATAACAGACTACATAAAATACTGAGGTATAAAGTTTATTACATCCGCAAATTGGATGAAACAGTCTATAATAAGTACTCCGAAGCTTGAAGTCAATGTCCAGTCTATAAACTAGCCAATCACTTTGAGAATGGTAGGAATGGAGCCCAATAACTGAGAGAGCCGTGAGGATCCTCATAAATGCTTTAACATTTTGCAGCTGTGGATAGGACAGCAGGATATTAATTATCAAGGGACTTGATTGTAATCGTCCAGAAATGACTGAATGATTCCAATAATGGAGAAAACGAAGAACTAGAAGTCTAATACTTATTGTCAATGGAAGGTTTCACCAATGCGGTGTAATCTGCCATTGGCAGGAGACCCTTGCCCAGCAGTGAGATAGTTGGGAAATCAACGACGTGGAAGCCTTCCATCGCTTCCTTCCCAGATGACGGTTGAAAAAGAAAAAGTGAAAATGTTGTTGACTGAAAATCTTCACCATCATATTCCAACTTCCAACAAATTACACTTATACTTTGTATAAAATAACGAAAATTAAGTTAAGAAGACAATCTACAACCGATGATAGTTTTAATATATATTTTTATAAAATATTCTCATTTGTTATTGTATTTTTCATCTTGACGTGTTTGCAAATTACATTTCAATTTCCAGGCATCAAACCAAGCTATGTACTCAGGTGGTTATCGGCCAGGCAACCATGACAGCGGTCAGTACCCTGCCTCGGGGATGCGACAGGAACAGTCGGGCCCCTGGCAACGACATAGGGATGAACCGCCAGTAAAGAAGCCAGAAGACGAAAGACGGATGCAAATAGCTCGGGAACGTCTTGCTGAACAAACTGAAAAGCACTTTTCGCCTGCGAGGAAGTCCCGATCACCGAACCGACGCGATAGATCTCCGCTACGAGATCGTTATAAGAGGAATTCACCGTCTCCTAGATCGTCGTACTCGCCGCGTCGCTCCTGGGCCCTGGAAAAGCGTCGCAGCCCCGATGCCCCGCCGCCGCCTGTCTGGCCGGGACAGAACACTGACAACGCAAGACCCAGCCGTCCTAACTTCCCTGAAAAAGAAGAGAAGCCGAAACATCAGCCGGTTTGGGAAAGACCTTACAAAGAAGACGTTCGCACCGGACGTACTGATGAACGAAGACGATTCGAAGAGGCTAAGGCCCGAATCGCTAAAGATCTAGAAAGGGACCCCGGCGTTCATGCAGGAAAAACTGATCGTTATGAGAGAGAACACAAATACTCGCCTCGAGACGATTATGAGGACCGCCGCGAAGCGTACCGCCGCAGAGACTCACCGGAACATAAGCCGCATAAAGACGATTTCGATCATTCACGAAGACCTCCAGCAGAGGATCGTCCGTCGCAAAAATACAACTACAAACGAGCATCACCTCCTCGCGCAGAAGTCAAGGAAACTGTGACATCAATGCATTATGATAAAGACTTCGAAGACATCTACAACAGGGCTTTGCAATTCAAGAAAAAGACGGAGGAAATGAGGAAGTCGAATTCGAAGAAACCGGAAGATTATGACGATGATCGCAGACGCAACGAGAAAGAGGATATGCGGCATCGATATGATGACCGCTCGAGGTACCGTGAAGAGGAGCTACAGCGGATGAAAGAGAGGGAAGATAGAAGAGACGACAGGCCGCGCGACAACAGACCACGCGACGATAGACCGCGCGACGATAGACCGCGTGATGATAGACCACGCGACGACAGACCGCGAGACGATAGACCTCGCATCGAAAGAACGCACGACGATAGACCACGTGATGACAGACCACGCGACGATAGACATCGGCATGAAGAGGAGCGTCGCGACTACCGGCCGCGTGACCAACCACACGAGAGAGACGAAAGATCTATTGAAGACGCCAAAAAGCGGCTCTTAGCCAAGCAGAAAAGGGACAAAGCTATTGACGAAATCTCAGAGAAAATCCTAGATAGGAGTGAAGAATTCAAACATGTGCAAGGAGTGCAGAGAGAACGCATAATGGACGAGCTCAAACTGACCGTGGCCAGGATTGTTTACGACATGTTCGGCGACGCAGACGTGTCTTTCATCGAAGTGATTATCAAATACCAAGCTAAATATAACTTGGACGATGAGACGAAGATATTACAGGATGTGATGCGATCACTGCCCAAACAGTTCAGGACTGTGAAACGTCCCGCGCCAGGTAAGCTATAGTTTTAGTTTTCATAAGTCTTGATCGAAACTTTGTGTTTATTATGAAGTATGTGATCATTGGAGAAACTCATTATTTAAAAGGTCATTTTAATCAGAATACCGAAAAAATACTGCAGTAATTGTGTAGGTATGATGTCTAATACAGTTAATATGTCTACAGAACCTACGGAGGTCCCCGCCAAGACCAGTCGACCTTCTCCCGTCCCCCAAGTACCTGACATACCCCAAGGTAAGGCCCTCAACTGTAATACTAATATAAGGAGAGAACGAGAATGTGCGAGATTGGTAATCATCGGAACGATTCGACGTATTGGAAAAAACTTTTCGCTAATTGAAAGGTACATTATACAAGGCTGGTGCGATCTGCTAGTCTACTATGATTACAGAAAATATAAACACTACTTGCTTTCTCCGACTGAATAATGCAAGTTCTGACCGGAAAAATTCTAAGGATTATAGTAAAATGGTAATATTTCTTACTTTCAGAATATATTCTGTTTGCAGGCCTGAATTCACGTCCTAAATTAGCGGATCCTAGTAAGTGATATTGAGCTTTTATTTTGCTTTAGTGTCATGGTAGTTGTTTGTAGCTGACCAGAAATATTTTGTACAACGTTTCCAGGCTTCAACGTTAACTTAGCACCGCCGAGCGTCATCACTATGCCGTGTATCGGGATACCTCCTTCACAACAGATGTTAAATCAAGCCATGGTGCCCATGATGGTCTCGGCGCCTTTCTATCAATCGTTTGATAGCTTACAGCAGAATCTACAGACTCCAGTATTCGCTCCACCTGAGCCCGTTCAGCAGGCACCAGAATTCGAGCAGTCAGCAGATCTTCCACCAGAAGATGAATTTTCCAATTTCAGGCTTTATTTGTGCAAAGACGATTTCGAAAGAATTACTAACATGGAGGCAGAACTTCTAAAGGATTTCCTCATCTCACAAGTGGTTAAAGCTGCCGAGGATCATCAGGGATGGTCTCCAGAATTGACACTCAAAGGTTTACAAAGCATGTTCCGATACGAAGTTGTAACCAAAGATACAGGATCGCGAAATTGGGTGATGAATTTAAATTTCAGTGAATTCCAGTATTTCAACGTTTTGGTGTACTCAAAGGAGGAGTTGTGGTATGAAAGGGCGGCTATTTGGCTGCCCGGCCATTCCAGGGTTAGGAACATCGAACCTCTTGACAAACTTAAGCTGCAGAATAAGAAGTTAGACGGCGTTAACGTTGAGAAATGGAAGTTTGTTAAAAAGATTGTCACCGAGAAAGGGACTAGGCTGTACGTAGATATGCCACCGTCGTCGGCGCGTGCACTCGCCAACCATAAGATGAGTATGAGTTACGAGCTGCAGCAAGTTAGTGTGTTTCTAAAAGCCGACGCCATTGACAAGGACTCTTTCGCTGCGGGATTAAAAGAGATCTCATTCACGACCGCCGCGGATATAGCCGATGCTATCAAAAGCGCTCCCATACCGTCGCTCACGAATGACCATACACTTGTCAAAATCATGTTGAAAGGTAGCAAAACGTTGAACCTCGTGCAAGCGCGTAAAATCAAAGAAGTCATCATTTACAATCTGTTTCAATATCATCAAAGGGACGGTCTTTCAAGGACAGATTTTGTTAAATACGGGTTATTGCCACCAAACTATTTTGCTATACAGCCACAAAATCAAGAATCTAAACGTTGGTTATTGGGTTGTAGTTTTGGTAAAGTTAACCGGCAAGCAGTCGTGGCCGTGGGCGGGGAGCGAGACAACGTGCGCTTCCACAAAATGACTACGACAGTACCACTAGAACCACTAACTTTGACCGGGAAAAATATCATAGAAAAATTGAAACATCATAATCAAGGGGTTAAGGGTATTAATTTCCATTTGTGGAAACCTTTGAAGTTGAAACATGTGGACCAGAAAGCTAGGTTCGACGTGGAAATTGATATCGCGTCGTTAGAAGCTTTGTCCAAAATGCATTTTCAGTTA
Source organism: Anticarsia gemmatalis (assembly GCF_050436995.1). NCBI lineage: Eukaryota > Metazoa > Arthropoda > Insecta > Lepidoptera > Erebidae > Anticarsia > Anticarsia gemmatalis. The sequence goes on along the minus strand of NC_134770.1, from coordinate 5,508,297 downwards.
GACTATGTGAAGAACAATATGATGGACACCGTATACTTCAGGTCTGAGTACTCACAGGCTGGCTTGGAGGACTTTATAAAGAAGTATAAGTCGGAAGTGAGTGATACCTACGATGTGGCCAATATGGACTTGGAATCGGACATGTCGGAATCTGAGGAGTCCATTGTATGTTTAGATTAACATTAGCTGACCCGGCAAACGTTGTTTTGCCATATAAGTAAAAAATAATGTCACTGAGAGGTACGAAAAGTAGATGTTGGCCGATTCTAAGATCTACTTATTCAATATGTTCACAAAATTTCATGAGAGCCGTTTCGGAGGAGTACGGTAACTAACATTGTGACATGGACATTTTATTTATAAGATTTTGATACTAACTTAGTACCTAAGCTAAGTAGTTAGTTTTTAGTCGTATTGTCTCATATAAAATTTCACCATTTAAGTTTTTTTTTGGTTTCATCATCCATTTGTATTACTTGGGTAATTGTAAGTTGTAAGGTTTTAAATAAATATTTCGTTTTATGTTTGGGTTTTCTTTTGATGTGGATGTGGTCCTTATCTTGTGTTTTGTACAACAGTTCTTTTGAGAGAAGTTTTATCTGTAAATCGAAAATTTGTTCTTATGTTGAACTCGGCAATATAGATGAATAGTACCATTTTTTAGGTATTTGTTAGTCAAAATTGTTGAAATAGTGCGAACAGTGATGGTTATTGATTCCGATTTTGTTGATAATTGGCAATTTTACTTAAAATTTCAAGATATCTTTCAGAATTTTAGGTCGCTTACATTAGGTTGTCGCGTTTTATTTAAACTTTTTCGTAAAAATTGGTGTTTCTTTTTTTCTACGGTAGTAAAACGGTAAGTCACTACAAAATTTTGTATGCGATTATACAGAGTTGTACATTTATTTTGTCGAAACAAACGTTGTCACGAATTATAATATAATTATTTTGAGTTTACAGACTCGTCGACATTCTACTTATACAGGACACAAATGGAGATGCAGTTGTACAGTTATTGAATTAACAAACATATCTGAAATCGAGTAGTGTCATAAAACATCATTATTTTGCCACCCTGAATTACAGATATTGTTCTATATAACTAACTAAAGGCCATTGGAGTAGCAGCACCGCTGCGGCATCGTGAGTAAAAACATCCATGGTAAGTATAAGATATGCATTCCTGTGCCGCTACACATGCATAAAGGAGTTGCAATCTGGAAGATGAAAACACCGCTCAGTTGCATCAACGGCGATCCATTTTTATCAACAGCCTAAACACTGAAGTATCTTTTGGCCCCTGCTGCTGTGCCAACGTTGCGTACTTATTGCCCGTGTCGCCATTCGTTCTGGGCCACAATCCCATCGTGTGAAGTGGCCGTCAGCAATTACTTTACGTTAGACTGCAAATAAATTTCAATCTTACTTGTATTGATGTATTAAGAGTTGAAAAAATGTATGTTTCTTCGTCAAAATGAAATAGCATGTAAATCATAAGACTCACAAACTATTAATATTCCTGGTTTTGTTGATCATTTATGAGTTGCAGATTCTATTAGGATGGTGCCTAACATCGTGTCAACGGTCACGAAGACCTTTTGAAGTTTCGGAAACAGTATCTCTTTTAAAATATTTAGGTATGTATTGCTTAAAAGTTTTATGAACTTTTCGAAGTAGGATTTTCTAGACTTCATCGTCATCGAATTTTCTTCTGGATTCGTCGATTTATCTTCTTCTTAATATTGTCTATTCTTCATAGTCGAACTACAGTTCTCTGTCGATGTATTGTAAGCTTACTATAATTTTCTATTATGGTCGAGCTACTATTAAATGATTTTCAGGACTGATTAGTTGGGTTTCAGTTTTTTCCAACGGATAGAATTATATTTTCAGTACGTATTTAAGAGATTCCGTCTGCGGAGTCCAGATTTCACATCGGCAGCAGATAACGTTTGTATAATTTTGTAGAGGTATGTCTAATTTTGTCATCTGGTGTGAAATCTATTTTGTTCAGGTACCAGGTAGTTGCCGTTAAATAAGTTATATAATATATTAGTTCAATAGCTGGCTCAACATTTCTACAGCAGGTTGATTGTGCACGAAGGATATCTACATTATATTACTATTACTACATTATATACTACATAGATTATTATTAATAGAATTTGGCGTATCATATACGGTCTACAATTCACCGTACTGTCGCATTTATTATTGGTTCATCGGATCTTTCATATTATTACTTGTTTATAAGTGTTCATTTAGGTAATAAACTAGCATCATCAAATTTCATTACAATCCGTTGTGTAGTTTTCATCTATCATCTACCCACAATCCCATCAAACTTTCGCATTAGGAAGGGTTTAATTGTGCTTGTATTGTCGTAGGTACCTAATATAACTCAGAAAAGAGATTATGGTAAGGGTAACTCAAGAGTTCCTTATGTATTACATCAAACTAAATACGGGATCTAGTATCTTTTTAAATCGGTGCTATTTTTGCATAATTGATTTGTTTTTGAAGGAGAAAATGAGGCTGTATTTATTTATTCACGGCTACAGGATTTTGAAGATCTTCAAGGTTAAATAAATGTTGTGTCGTAGCAGTAGTATGCTGAACTGTGTATTGCTGATTTAAATTGTTTAATTTTTGCGGCAAATGATATGTTTTTTAACAGCAACGAGTTTTCTAGAGCTTAGAACTTTGGCCTCAAGTGTTTAATTGTCATAAATGTTGGAGTTATGTGTTTGTTACAGACTTGCCATAAGCTAAGCTTTAGTTTTTAAAGTTGTCTCCTATTGATAACTCTTCAGATATGGTTCCATTTACAGCGCGTCGGTTTACACAAGTCCTTGTTGTTATACACTAACACTTTCTTTATGAATCAGTTGTGTTTATTGGTAAAAACTGCATTAACATCCGTGCATTAGCTTATAAGTTAATCTCAAAAAGAGACAAACCGATACGGCGTGAGGCTTATGATGTAGGATATGATTTGAATATCATAGTCATAAGGCTCTACCCCCTTTCACCCTAACTACCCCTTTTTATTGTAACGACTATCATAAGTGTCAATATTTGACCTAAATGAATAAATGATTTGATTTTGAATGAACTAAGAATATATGATATGAACTAAGTTATTGTTGTACAGAACAGTAGCTACTGGTAGGCTGTAATGTAGTTGGTGGCTTTCAGGAAAGAGACCAGGGCCGGCTGCGGTGAGGGCGAAGCCAGCACCTCCAGTGATGAGACAGCATCCACCGGTCAAAGCTGATCAACGACCCATTAAACCAGAGCAACGGACCGCCAAACCCGAGCAACGGCCAGTGAAGCCTGAACAACGGCCAATCAAGCCGGAACAGCGGCCTGTCAAGCCGGAACAGCGGCCTGTCAAGCCGGAACAGCGGCCAGTCAAGCCGGAACAACGTCCTATTAAGCCGGAGCAACGGCAAGTCAAGCCGGAGCAGCGGCCCGTCAAGCCGGAGCAACGGCCTGTCAAAGAAGAACATTCACCGGAAAGATCAGAACAACGGCCTATCAGACCGACTGGTGAGTATCATTAAGTGCTAGATTCACCACTTGCGTAGAAAGACTATCTAATAGATGAAATTTACGTCAAATGTTTGAAAAAAAAAATTGTTCGCCCCAACTACGCCTGGTTTCCCCATTTATCTTACAAAAATACAACCTTTACACATAAACCTTCCTCTTGAATCACCCTATCTATTGCGTTGATATTATCGTTGCGTAGTTATAATCATAAGAACATGCGGATAGACGCAGGAAGTGAATATCTTGTACTATGTAGCGATAACTTATTTTGCATTGTTTCTCGTAGAAGGAGTAAAACGTCAAGAGGTAGCAAAGTCATCATTGCCATCGGATAAGACGAGTAATGAAGGTTACTGCGAGCTGAACACGCTTATGTCCAAGCAATTAGACGCTGAACTGGATGATTTGATGGCTAAGGTATGAGAAATTAACCAAATTTTCTTTAATAATTACTCCTTTTAACCTAGTTTAACTCGGACACCATACTCAGGTTGTTACAAACGTGCGAAATACGTTATAATCAAAAGAATCATACGAATGTGACAATATGTAAGTGCGAGCGAGAGACTCCGATAAAATGACATGACTTAGTTCACACGTTTGAAATGGCCCGAGTATAGCTTATAGTACAGTGACCTCCCGACGTATTTATATTGAAATTTCTAAAGTGACTCATGGCATAAGGTTTGTTGTGTGATATGAAGAGATTTTTTGTTGTTTGTTTTAGGTGTGGGAAGTAATACCGAAATCTCCGTCATCAGATGTGGAGGGTTTGTTCGCTGCAGAACTCAAGAATAATATTGGAAATGATTTGAGAAATGTAAGTTATTTTTAAAAAAAATCGACTCATTAGCTCTCATTCTTTGTGGTGAAGTTGCGTCGTTGCACTCGTGGCTAAGAGGTTATTTAGCCCCGGCGTATAATTTTGGCATCGGTATAAAAAAGATTTCTTAGCCTCTAGGTTATGGAACGGGTAGTTTACGATCATTGAGTTATGTTGCGATTTGCCACCACAAAAATCCGTCTTTTTATTAATTAGTCGTACCGATGGTAATAATAGGCGTCGGCTTGAAATACAGATGAAGAAATCTGAGACAATTGTTATTATTAATAAGCCCTATATAATTTAGGTTTTGAGTCATTCATAATATTGTTTCACAGGTCATCGGTTTGAATTTGACTCAAAGGCTGCTCAATGTCTTCAATCCGCTTCATGTAAAGGTACGCAACTATAATTTTCTTTGTTTCATAGTTTCTATTGCCTTTCCCTACACAAATATAACTCAACTTAATATAGAAATTCGAACTGTCTTTTTGTTTTGCATGTTGACAACACACAGGGACAGAGTATTCACTCTCTGAGTATTGCCATCCCAAAAAAAACTTGTATGTAGGTTCGATTCTTTAATCTTTTTCATATCAATTACTATAAGAGTATTAGTGGCGTTCTCTGATCTCTTCCTACCCCTATGGGAAGGAGGTGTGATTTTATGTATAAAAGTTTTTTTTTTCTATTAGGTCACATTCAACGGTAAGCCGGAGCGGGAGGAATTGCGTCAGTTCCTTCGCAAATACAATTTCTTGGCGTTCACACGTCAGTCAGTGAACATATTCGAAGCCCAAGTTAAGACTATCGACGACTTTGACAATATATGCTTCAATGATGTCAGATGTGGTAAGTGGAAATAATGCATAATAAATAAACTGAAGAAATACTCTTTCCAGGCAAGGGTCCTCTCGCGGAATGAAAGAGGGGCTCATAATTAGGTTTTGAGTCTAACCTGCTACCTAATGATGATTTCCATCACCATATAAGAAAAATAATATTAATTACTAATACACTACAAAATTACATTGAAAATCATTAGTGCCGAATGGTGAAAACAATTTATACCCTCGACCTAATTATATACTACGGTTATACTATTCCACATACATTTTATAACAATATTATAAACAAAACAACGTAACTTTATTTAGCGCTAATAACGTTTTATTCTTTTACAGGTGACGTAAAAGTTTCCGTGGAACCTATCTACGAGTTTCACGAGTGTCCGCGTAAAATTAAAACCAAATACTCACACCCTAGCATTACTAAGAATACTTATGTAGAGGAGACAAATAAAAATACAACGAAAACAGAACCTCCCAAAGAAAATATTAAGAAAGAGGAACAAAAAGAAAAGACCGTTACTAATACTAATAATAAAACTATTCAAGAAAGTCCAGTGAAGAAACCGCAAACGGCTGCAGAAGTACTTAAAAACGTCAGTCAGTCGTCCGAAGCGTCCAAAATTGCCATACCAGAAAAGAAAATAAACACGCCAGCTAAAACTGTCAACACTGTACAAAAAGCCACTCCAAAGAAACCGAGTAAGCAGGAGGATGATTTTGATGAATTGGACGACCATGATATTTTAGCTTTGATGTCTGAAGGCATTATTTTGGATGAATGTAGCGGCTCTGATGATGAGTAATAAACACTAGTTGATCTTAGGAAGGTTAAAACCAAACCTTAAAATCATAAATCCATGGTACCTATGGGACTATCAGAACACTAACCCCCGGATTCTTAGGTACACTTAACGGTAGTCATCTATTCAAACTGTCATTTTTATATGAGCTTAAACGATACTGAACAGATAAGCTACCGCTAAATGTACCTCAGAAACCGGGGGTAAGTCAATTTATCGTTATTAATAAACTCCTTGATCTGCCACTAAGCACAATGTTGGTTAAAACTATTGTTTCTAGTAAAATAGAAAGATCAATCCTAATTTTAGCTATAAGTGCTATTAACCAAGAATTCATTTTATTACTCAAGGATTTTGTTTTGTACCAAACCATAACCTCTGTCGAATCTTTGTAATTAGTCTTAGTCCATTGAAAAGTTACATTAAGGTGCAGCGCAGATGACGGACTATCCGTGACGCACTTTTTAGCCTGTGAAAACAGAACCTATGCAATTAAATGCTGTAACGCACACGCGTTGTGTGTGTTACTGCACACAATTACACAGGTTCTATTTTCACAGACTAAAAAGTGCGTCACGGATAGTCCGTCATCTGCGCTGCACCTTAGGGTTGCGTTTTTCGGAGGACGCAATTTTATTTTTTTACTGTATAGAGGGGGCCAAAAGAAGCTTAATTACAAGTTTGTAGTGGCACCACTCTACACATAAAAATAATAAAATTGCGTACTCTGAAAAACGCAAGTCACGGTCAAAAAATCAATAGACTATCTTACTTTTGTTATTGTGGTGCGTGTTCACATTACGGTCATAAAGTATTTATGAATAAAAGCCAAATCTATTTGCTTTATTTTCACCTTAATATTAGTCATTTGTATATTCAAAGGGTTTTCATCCAATGTGCATTTCACAACTCAGCAGTTACTATGGGGTTTTATTATTTTCTGAAACATTATCGATGACTGATTCTTATATCACAATAAATTATATAAACTACAGTTAGTTTGTAAAACGTGTAATTGTCACGCTATATCATCAAAGGAGATGGTACTATCTATTAATAAATAAATAAAATATAAGCTGTAATGGTTTTTTATTTAACACTACACTGAGTATTTAGTGAGTATTACAATTTTGTGTGAGTAATAATTTATTTCGGAGGTTCGGCGGCTTCTGTAACTTCTTCCTCTACCTGAAAATAAAAAAATGCATTAATTCTTGAATTTATAAATTTCTGCACCAAAAAGAAGAAAGAAATTAATTATGCACAAAAAATGCTCAAGTATGCGTATTTTCTCTAGGCCTGTGTAGAAAATACCTACTATTAATAATGTGTGGAAACCGAACCTACGACTAGCACAGTATTAAAGGTACGCTCACTCTAGGGGATTGCGGTAACTTCTGCGCCTATTACAAAACAAGTAGAGAGAAAAATATATTGCTCTGGTCTTAGTAATGTCTGGCTTCTAAGGCTACAAATTATATGCAACTAACAAGTTAGCCTTGAGTGGCGCGCAACAAAGATGAAGGGCGTCTTCTTCTCGGAGCAGCAGCTTCTCTTTTCTTTCTTTCTATTTCTTCTCTGTCAGCTATATCGTAAACCTCTTTTGGCGCTACCTGTAGGGATCAGGCTTGGAAGGTAAGTTTGAGGAATAGGAAAAGGTATAAGGAGGGATATTGGATGGAATGGGCTAATTGGTCTACCGCTAATACATATTTTTTTGTGAAACAAAAGCAAGTTTAAAAATTCATAGCGATATTTTGATGGATATCATAAATACACAAGAAATCAACGGTACTTATTTGTCTTAATGTAACAGGTTTTGATAAATTGGTTTATTAAATCGACTAAAAGCTACACTGTAATATCCATAGAGACCGACTACTATAAACCGAATTCGCTTTCCGTTATTCTAGCTCTATGGCGCTTTCTTTTTTTTCTGTCAGTGTCTGTCATTGAAAACGGTCACGGACGTAGCGATATTAGTTCGTGGAATTATTGATTTATTTCACTGAATGTGCATTTATTTAGACTTGTTAGCAATATATTATTAAAAATGCGTCACAGTCGTCATATGGGTCGTGGCGGCGGAGCTGGACCTGGTGCTCCAATGAACATTACTGGAGGACCTTTAATAACGGAACATCTGAAGGTACTATTTTATAAACCTTTCTCTAACTGTACTATAAATGATAGTAAACGGCTATCAAACTATTTAGGCCAACGTTATTGCAAGGCGTACACATAGCCAAACTAGCGCATTACTAAAAAAAAGTACAATTTTCGAATGCGTACACAAATATTTAACACGAATAATTAGCACACTCTAGCCGCTTGCATTAAGTCTTCTTGTCATTTGTCCCTGTGGTTAATAATAAAATAATGTTCCATAGAACTTTTAGTGATAACTTACCAGGAAAAATTAAACAATTCCTTTATTGTTTGACAACTTTTTTAACAATGAACTCGCAACGATGATTGTATAAAAATAAACGCCTGCTCGAAACTGACTAAACTCTTTGTTCCTTTATCAAGTTGGATCAACATTTCCTATTGCTACTATAACTGATATATTTACATAGTTGCAAACATACATGCATAGATAAAATTATGCCTTGCTTACCCACATAATGTTATACATTACTGTCAGTCACTAGTACTACAATTGCTAACAATTTGCGAGATACATTTTTGTTTGTTCCAGCCAGCTCTACCCAGCTTATGGGTAAAGGAATTAAGTCATATTTTTATGTTCTTTCTCTAATTTGCTACTTTCAATGAAAGCCTCGTTAGTTGTTGCAAATGTGGTGTATTCCTGTTTGTTCAGACTTTACTTGTAAACTCTAGGTGAAGGTGTGACAACTTTACAAAAATAGCTTCCACTGTCCTATTAAGAGTACATGGTGAGAGTAACAGCAGGAATATTCACAAAAAGCAGGCCTCTATTGAATTGTCTCCTTGCCTGGATGTTGACAATTATTTCTGCCTTTTTTCCCTATGTTAAGTTCTCAATAATATTATTCTTAATAAACATAGCATGCAAAGTCTGTTTCTATTTTAAAATTCCTAGAATCTAATCAAGATGTTATTAGAATTCTTTTTTTTTCATTCAAACAATAGTTAGTAATTAAATGTTTAGTTGTTACCGCTCTATTTTTCTTATTTTATGGTGTATCTATCATAAAATTATAAAATATTTTTATCTTGCAAACCAATTTCCGTGTCTTATGCTGTCAAAAAAGATTCTATCTAACTATAATGAGTCACACCAGCACATCAAAATATGACTATTAAACATACTGCATTTAATTTGTGTACTTATGCTGATAATAATAGTTTTTGTTTTATCAAAATCGGGTCAAAATTACCGAAGTTACAGCGTTATAAAGTTTCACTGCTTTTTTAAATTTGCGTTGCTTCGCGCGCTATGCGCTGACGTCACGTCGTGACAGACACGCTTGTTCGACTGCGGATGATGCGGAGTTTTGATTTAAAAAGTGATTTGCATTTAATATTTAAAGAGTCTGTGTATGTGTATGTGTTATAAATTTAATCATCGTGTTTTTTGTAAAATAAGCCTCCACTAAGATATCCTCGATCTCGATCGCCACGCACACAATCATCAACGAAACCCAGGTAAAGAAAGTTGAACTCGTATAGTACTAATAATATTTTTGTGTGTAGTTAACAATAAAATTGAAAGTTTGTTACAACTGGCATTACAAATAATGAGTGTTACGTACCTACCAAGTGTAAATTTGGAAAACCTAGTTTTAAAATATTATTAAAAAAAAAAATTGTCACCCCTGCCTCTGACTTTAGTCAGGTTGATGGCTATCATATGAACGCATGAATCTACTCTGTAGGTAGTCTTATATGATTGGGTGTGTAATGAGAACTTTTAATTAAACTAACATTTTAATTTTGATATTATTATATTTAATAAACATGAGTTCTTTTTTCAAAACAAAAAACCAACGCCAACTGAACCGCCGCGCTCGGCTCGCCGCCGCCTGTGAGGTCATTGAACTGCTCATGAAATAGTATCAACTGTTTAGTAGAAGTTCATTGCTAGGTAGGTATGAACATTTTGATCTTGAGGAAGTGTTCAAAAGGCAATAAACTTCTATTTAACATTTGCGCTTGACAGTATCTGAACCGGCCTTTAAGTTTTAGATTAGGTGTCTTTTGCAAAAATATAAAACAATTTACCTACATGATACAGAAAAAAACAATTTTTGGGGTGTTTTTTCACTGGAGTTAGTACACATAGGAACAATACAATATTTTCTAACCATTTTGTTTGTCCACTATAAGCAAAACAAATTATTTAAAGCGAAACGGCGAGAGCGCAACGAGCCTATGTAGGTATCGGCAAGTACTGACGAAATAGCAGTGTCGGGAGATGACGTCACACGTCCGTGCGGCCGCTTCGCCGGAGTTTGGCGCGAAGGCCTACTTTGACGTTTAATATCTCGGTCATTTTTGAAGATACGAAAAAAATAAAAACAGATTTTTTATCCTTGAAGTACCTAGTTTTTAAATATGCTCATAACAAAAATCATTGGTGTGACTCATTCTACCAAATAGAAAATGCCATTATAATTTGACACCAATAAGTTGATTTCGTATCTATTTTATTAACAGGATATTGATTTGGAGCTGGACCTGTTGAAAAGGAAACGTGAAATGCTTGAACAACAACAGTTATTTGGAATGGGTCCACAACCTCTGATGCCACCGCAGGTATGTCAATGCACTAGTAGATAGTTTGTACTGACACCACTTAGAGTGGAATGATTTGTTAAAAGCTACCTATTTTTCTTCAACTTCCTACTATTCAAGTTATTCACACTGTTAGGATATGGGCAATATTGCCCATGCTAAGCTGTTGGATTGCCCACAGCAAACATTAAAATAACTGGCAAAACTCTATCGCAATGTTGTCATGTAAATTGGTTCCTAAGACTCTTTTCTCAAATAAGAAATTTGATGGTGATATTGACAGAATAGAAAAAAAATCTTGATCACATTAAAATATAAAACATAAACTCTACAGAAAATTCATTTTGAAGACATGTTCATTAACATATAACATCCTTACTCTATTCTACTTCTTTGACTCTAATACAAACTAAATATAATATTATCTTAGATACTTCTTACTTATCACATGCTATAAAGTTAATTTATTATATTATTCTGTTTGTCAGTTGTAACTAGACTTTATCTTTCAAGTTGATAAAGGTAATGTTACAGCGGCTAGCTTTTATACTGATAAGCTGCATAATGTGCACTTATGTATTTCTTATAGTTGTCTATCAAACACTGACTGGGCGAAAGAATTGTCTATTGCAAAATTCTCGAATTCAAACAAGCTTGTACTTCAAATACACGACATGTGAAACAGGACTACAATCAAATATGTTGCAGTTTTTTTCAGCATGTCGAAAATATATTTGAAGTATTATCATAACTCATAATAGTGAATTTTGAGAGATACTGAATATATTGCTAGCAATTTTTCGGTCAGTTAGTTATCTCTTGCAATGATGAGTATGTCTCATATTTATATATGAGACCATCTCTTCAATACAAAATGCTGCAAATAACCAGACATTCTAGTCAACTGTTATATCGCAGTGTTTGTTTTATATAAAACGATTTGTTTTCCAATCGATTTTCAGAGGCCTTTTCAGCCATTGGGTGGTCCCAACCGCGATTTCTCTCACTTGTACAGTAATGATGGACCCGAACCACATCGCAAGATATTTGGTAAAAAGCGGCCAGCTGATAACAATTGGCACCAAGATTCTTACCACAAAAGGTCTACTGGCCAAGGTCCACGTGTTCCAGTATTCGCTGGACCTTCTGCCCAGAATCAAAGACCTTTTAGCGGGTCACGCCATGCAGCACCACCCATTAGGCATCCGCATAACAAGCCTTATATTGGTCATAAGATCGCTAACCAAAAACCAAAACCAGTAAACACAGCGCTGAATAAAGTAACCAAGCCTTCAAAAACATTCTCGCCACTGAATACAATACAGTCCCATCCAGCCGCCCAGCGAAAAAATTTGGTAGCAGCTGCCACTGCGGCGCTATCCAAAGTGCAAGGCGCCGAGCGCGAAGCGCTGAGGTTGCTCCCTGACAAGATACCGACAAAGCAAATGACCGGACGTTTGGAGCTGGCATTGGGATCCATTCTGAAGGATATCAGAGAATTGTGCAATGGCTCTCCAAAAGAGGACCTGTTACGCACAACCTCGTTACAACGTCTGATAAAACAAGCTATTCGCGAGCGTATCAGAGCGGCTATGCTAGGCAAAGTCGTCGGCTCTACCGGCGAAATTATGATTGAATATAGGACAATGTTTCCTAAAGAGACTGACGTCGAGATTATAACTATGGCCTTAGACGCCTACACGTCACAAGTCATCGAAACTACGAGGCCACCGAAAGAGCCATTATCAGTACCATTAGGTAGTTATTGTTTTTATTATTACACAATAGGTAAAACACGTAAAACATATGTGTCAACCATAAGTAGTTTATACCCATGTTGTATTACGACTACATTGCTATGTACCAATTACTGATATCCTGTGATAGTAATGCACAAGGTGAATCTTGAATTGGTCGCTGGCCATGTCTCAGAATGTTATAACTGCATATTTCGAACCGTAAGAATTGAACAAGGATACTATATCAACGTTGGTTTTACTCTTACTAGTGTGAACGAAATCTCTTCTATCATGAAGCAATTCAAATTAAAGCAAAATCAACTATGCTGGCGATGTAGTATTTCTTAGCCGCTTTGTCTTCATTGACAACCAGTGTGCTTGTATACTGTGCGTCACTTAGTGGTTGAAATGCTTTGTACGATTGCTTCGTCTATAAGGGCCTAAGAGCGAAGAGAGAACATCACACTAGTCAGGTTTAATCAACATTTCAACTGTCCAATTCTTATGGATCAAATAATGATGAACTTGAATTGGTGTAACTAGCAATGTATCAATCTAATTTCGGCAATGATCTGCTCAAAAATATATCGAAAAAGCCAATTTTTTTTGTGATTATTTCCCTTGAATTTGCCAATGTATGTTGCAGTTGTCGGCGACAAACCAGATGAGTATTTCAGAGCAAATATCACTAAGCTTGCCCGCAGCCACCTTGAGGAGATGTTTACCAAAGTAAGTGGAAAATTAAGTTGATATTACCTTGCAAAATGATTCAACATTTTTTTAATTTAAAATACTATTTTTTTTAGCTTGAAGAGATATACATGCCTGTAGACGAAGGCGAAGTTTCGCAAGAGAATTCTGCAGGAGATAATGCGGATAAAAGCGCTCAAATACAAGCAGAGAGGGCGAAAAAGATAGATCTAGCTGTGAAAGAAGCAGAAGAGGCTGCCTCCAAGCTCGGCAGTGTAAAGCTCAATGATTATAAATATGTTTTGCCGAGGTTGCTCAAGTCATTTATACCGGTTGGTATTTGTAAATTAATTAATTTTTTTTCATATAAATTACTTTTGTCTATTCTTGACTATTATTATTTCTACTTTGTTGACTCTCTAATGCCCGGTTTCTGAGTACATTTAGCGGTAGTTTATCTATTCAATAGCGTTTTTTTATATGAGTTTAAACACTATTGAATAGATAAACTACCGCTTAATGTACCTCAGAAACCAGGGTAAATGATGGATAAATTTTAAACTACTGTTAATTGAGTTAGTTCATCATTTATTTCGAGTCAAGCTTTATGTTAATAATTTAAATGTTTTTTGTTCAGAGTATGTTGAAGCTGTTGGAAGTAAACGCAATGTATCGCAGTGCGGTGGCTGACATAACGGCGAATACGAGGTCTAGGTTTGACACTTGGCGCAATCATGAGAATCCTGAAGATCTTACAATACTAGCACCGAGTGAACCATCAATCAAGCTTCCTTATTATGTCAAGGTTAGTCTGTTTTTTTTTTTATAATATGCTAAAACCAAGTCTATTATACATACATAATATTGTTGGTGCCATGTAATAGGTGGCAAGCCTATTGCCATAATACCAGGCACGTTAACAAAACTCCGGGCCACTAAAGGATATTCTGATATAAATTAGGAAAGAACCGATGCACTTTGCCCGACCCGAGAATGAAACCCGACACTACTAGACCAGCGGTCGTGTACATTACTGACCGCGGTAGTTTATTTTTCCGGCTGTTTTTGATTTGGAAAATTAATTTAAAGGTATAATTGTCGATGTCATTGACGTAAAATACTCATTATTTCAGGTGTTCTGTAAGCCGCAGTTACCCAGGAAGAAGCAAATGCAGAGATTCCTGGAACAATTCTCTCCGAGCTCTATAAAGAAGCACAAGACCATCCACAACTTACTGTTCGTGGGTTTTGCGGATAAGAGTAACTTTGATAATATTCTCAAAGCCAATGGCACTGTCATAGGTCAGTAAAATCTTATATAATTATATTAGATAATACTGTATAGTGGCATTGTAAGGCTAAGACATGCTATTAGGAATTCTAACTCTTGGCTTTATGCTCCTTTTCACTTACTTAAGTCACTTAAGTCTTAGTTTACAAGTAGGCTCTTGTAACTTACTTTGTACTGATAAACCAGGTTGTAAAACGAAATACAACAGATAACTCATTGTTTAACTTTACAGCCCGCAGTACGCTAAACATACGAGTCTGCGAGCCAGCAAATAGCGAAAAACCTAATGGTGATACATCTACTAATGAAGTCGGTAAGAATGGAGAAAACCAAGAAAGGAAGGACGATGTTGAATCTTCTGAAGGTGATCTCCTTGGCACTGACTTGGACAACCAAATCACTGATCTATTGACTTCTATAAGAACAGCTGAAGAAAAGGCTCACATGCAAAATGGCACTAAAAATGAAACCCAGGAAACCAAAATGGACGAAGATAAAGAGGTTATTGAGATAACAAAGGATGCAGACACGGCGAATGATGTTCAAGAAATTGCAAGTAATGCTCAAGAAACTCCAAATGATGCTCAAGAGACTCCAAATGGTCAAAATTCAGAAAAGAAAGCTCCGGAACCATCTACTGATGATATTGCAGTCATTAACGAGGAAGTTCAAGACAAAAATGAAACAGCAACAGTTGAGGCTGAGACAAAACAAGAGGACAACACAAATAGTGAGAACAAACCTGAATCAACAGAAGATACTAAATCTCCAGCAACAGATGAAAAAACTGAAAAAACTAACGGTGATAAAGAACCGGAGGCTGAAAATTCTCAAGATTCTGTAAACAGCAAAACGGAAGAACCGGTTGCAGAGAAGCAAGATCAGGTTGCTGAGTTGAAGAGTGCTCCGACTGGCAGGTCTACGCCGACCAGGAGTTCGTCCAGGCTGGCTGGCGTCGCGCCTACCACTCCTAGCACTATTAGGACCAGGCGAGCCAGCAGATTGGCACAAAACTAAGCCGTTTCTCACACGCTCACGTAACTTGTCAATCGTAGTAATCTAAAGTATAGTAGTCTGATGCTTTAATTTATCAATTTAAATCTAAAAAACACACATATTCGATTCGGCGCGTTCGGTGCGGCAATTTTTTCGAACAACAAAACTGACTCGAAGCAATTATTGCACTTTTTCGGCTTGTGCCGATCGGGTAGTCACGACGTCATGTTGAAATATTTAGGTGCGGCGAAGCCGAGCGACATTTTCCCCCGAACATTCATCTACATATAAGCCTGATAATGCCGAACCGAACATGTGTGTAGCAAGCGTTATTTTTTCTATCTACGTGTAATTGTAGTGTTCTATGCTGTAAAGTTGTAATTCCAGTATGTTTATAATTTTACTTTAATGAGATAATTC
This sequence comes from Anticarsia gemmatalis, assembly GCF_050436995.1. Taxonomy (NCBI): domain Eukaryota; kingdom Metazoa; phylum Arthropoda; class Insecta; order Lepidoptera; family Erebidae; genus Anticarsia; species Anticarsia gemmatalis. The sequence continues at coordinate 5,492,407 of NC_134770.1, read as the reverse complement.
GTATTTAGTTAGCGTAGAACTAGGAATAGATGATTGATAGATTTTCGCGGTGTTTAGCGGGACTGGATGTATGATTCCAATCAATTAGTCCTTTACAATATTTTACAAAGTTTTAGTTTGAATGAATGTAGTTCGGAAATGGATTAATTTTGTTTTACAAAAATGTGATTGAGGTATGTCTTAAATTTCGTTGATATTAAGGAATTAACATAGACGCGTTAACACGTTCGCTGCCCCCGACGCGTATGTGCGTTTCGTAAAACGCACATATGCGTCGGGGGCAGCGAACGTGTTAATGATTTATTTTATTACATTTTATTGTATCATGTCTTACTACTAGAATAAATAAATTGACGTCAAAATATGTGTTTTTAATCGATTACCTTATTCATTGTATTTGTATCGTAATTTAATGATTTTTGCCCATGGAAGGGACATTCAAAATGCAGACCCAACTTCAACTCTCAAGTCGGGCTACAAGTTATCGGATTTTACTTATTGGAGATAAGATATACCATACGAAGTAGACTCATCAATGTTTAAAGGAGCACGGACTTTTTCGTGCGTAGTATGTAAGGATAGGAATATGAGTAGCCTTTAACAAATAGTCTACATAAAATACTCGAGCCAGAATGTCCAAGCTAACTAAGGGTTGTAGGGCGGGCTCGATGTACTGTAAGATAGTTGGAACGCTTACCATAAGCTGGTTGATGTAATACTCGTACATGACGGTATCAGTCACAGGGTCCAGGGCGACCTGGATCATTTCATCGTATTCCTCCTGGTAAAGGAAAACAGACAAATGGGTTAAATTCATCAATTTTGATGATGACACCAGCGGCCCTACCACTACCAGGTCTTGTGGGTTTGATCCCTACGTAACTAAAAATAACGTAAAATATATTTGCTTGTTTACATGAGTTTAAAAACAAAATATTTTTATGGACTGTTATTTCCGAGCTTGGTAAGTTACTGGCGTGCTTTGGCAGTTGCAGTAGCAGTTCTTGATTATTACTCCCGACCATAAAAAACTTTTAATGCTTATCCTAATTCTTCAAAATAAAACAAAGTAAATAACCTGTGTAAATGGCTCCCCCTCTTCCATCATGAGTGTGAAGAAGCGTTCTTTGGTGAGGAACCCGCGACCCTCTGGATCGAAATAGCGAAACGCGGCCAGCAGCATTTCCGCACTCGCCGGATAAAATCTGCGACAAACAGACCAACATATCTATATATCTTCTACTAGATTTTCTGTGAGGCAAGTGCCAAGAAAGTATCTAAGTTGCGAAATTTCCAAAGGAATCTGTATATCCTAAGTTATATGATTCTTACTGGTGTTCTATGATTGCTTTACACATGTAGGGCAGAAAGTTGACTAGTGGAACGTTCCCAGTCGCTTCTTTATTTTCCGTTGCCAAAATCACCTCCTGGATTTCTGCTTCGGTTGGACAGCACCCTGAAAAGATTAGATTTTTAATAAAACGTACAAAATTTTAGAAACTCGTAAACTAACTAGAATAATGGCTCTCAACTCACCCAACGAGCGCAGGATTGTCCCAATCTCTCTAACATCCACCACTTGCTTCCCTGAGTGATCAAAAACCTCAAATGCCTCAATAATTCTCTTCTCCAAATCATTGTTTGGTTGAACTGAAAATTACGTATAAATTTAGTAAAATTAATAATTTTCTGACTTAAGTATACATTTCTGCAATAATTAACAATAAATTACTTTTAGGTTCTTCTTTCCTGGCCATTATTAAACGTAAATTTAGTGAGATTCGATTAAATAATTTAGAGAATAAAATACGTATATAAATATTAATTTTCAAACATATTTTGTATCCAAGCAACTAGCCGCCAAAATTATATGCTATGTTGTAACCATTTATTGGGTATTAGTCTTTTTGCGTGAAAAATCTTACACACAAAACTTGTCAAGTTAAGAAAATTTAATATGCGTAGTCGATTTTAATCTGAATCGTACATAAGTACATCACTAGCTTTCCGTTTCCGTTACGTGTTGTTGCGCGGCCATCTTGGTTTGGCTTGGCGCTTTCTCGTTGCAAGAAGAATTTGGCGAGTAATGTTGATTACACATTTATTGTGTATAAGTAGTGTATGAACGGACTTATTGTGTTTTGTGAACTGGATACGTTGTTTTAATAAAACCATGGATCCATCTAAGATGAAAGTAGTGGATCTAAGATCCGAGCTTGGCGCCCTCGGTTTGGACACCAAAGGGAACAAGCCGGCTTTAGTTGAAAGATTGAAGAAAGCACTGGAAGCAAAGACAGGAAAAGGTGAATTTATAGCATTTCACGTCCAAAATATCGTCTGTAGTATATTCAGGCAAAGTTTAGGTGTCTGAGCCATAGCTTGATCAATACAATTTTCCGTAGGCACGTGTGTATAAATTGGCGATAAAAAATTGTAACGAATTTCAAACGCTTGGTTTCACATGACGTCATGTAGTCAACATAGAATATTATGTTTTATATAATGGAGGGAAACAGTTTTAGTGCTTCACTAGTTTTTATCAACAATGCATGTCGCATTTGTTTGATTACAATGTTCCTATTTTATGTTCCTGCCCTCAAACTGAAATAGTTCCAGAGTGTTTGTTTATCATGATTTATAATATCTGATAACCAAATTGTATAGTCAAATAATTAGGCTATCATGAAAACTCGAAATGGCCTTCATGGTTGAGAAATATTTGATGTTAACTCTGTACACAGTCGGCTTTAGGCCAGTGCCGAAAGTTGAGAAAATATCGGAGAATAAAAACAATACACAGACATATTTTGATAATGAATAGTAAAAGCTTGATTTGACAACATACACAATGCACTCACAGGAATCAAACATATTGTTTGTAACATGATATCAACTATTGCTACTGTACCATAACACATGTTCAAAGGGATTCAGATATTTTCCTTTTAAAAACAACAAAATCAAATACAAACTTTTCGGTAAAACCCAAACCAATAAAAGGCTACAAAAGAGGTCAAACAACTGATATGGATAACTGCTAAATATTATTGCAATGTTATGACAACATAAAATTTATATTCCAACTTGCAACCTAATTTATATTTAAAGTTTATCATCTGTAGATTGATATTGCCATAAGTCTTTAAATCTTTAGAACTTAGTACTATAAAATTAGGGAAAATCACTCAAATACCTATCTATTTCAACTTCTGTGTGATTTGTAAATTCTCTGAGCAGTTAAAAGTAAATTGTTCAAATCAACTTTATGACTACTACTGAGTGTCTGCTCACAAAACCTGTATTAGTCTGGGGTTGATTATGTTAGCCTTGCCACATACATATTTGGTTTGGCACTTAGCATTCAGTAATATTTCCCAAGAGTGTGGTAAAACAAATTACTAAGATATATCAGTAATGCAAATACAAAGTCACAATTACATAGGTAATACAAGGAAATACTAAATCTACTTTTTTTGTCCTTATCCATTATAGGTCAGCAAAATATGCTATAAAGAGGATTTGGCTGATGTATTTACAATACCACCTGCCTAACATCAGTCCTTCTTGGGAATATAAAAATATGCCACCATAATTTATTATTCCGAATATATTTTACCAAAGAGCAACTAATTCGACTATAGGCTAAATTGGCACTGTACTTAACTCTTACAAATTAACTGAAATGTGTTTGTAAAAATCCACGATAGTAATTGTTATTTGTTGATTTGTTTATAGCAATCCCCGACACGTCTATCTTGGACACTTCGACAGAAGATGCGGACGAACCGGCGACGCCGCGTCGTGTGCCTGCTGCCAGGACGACGCGGCGGTCGTCCTCCTCTCGACTCGCAGCCACACCGGCTAAGGTAATATTAACAATTTGATTTGATACATTGGTAATAGATCTTAAATTATTTCGTCTGAGGTAAATAAATCGAGATCATCTCATTGCGCTATGGTTACTTGCGAATAATTATGAGTCACGAGTATTTGAAGCGATTTAATATGACTAGAAATTGATTGGGTTTGCAAATGGTCCATAAATTCCTGACCCAAAAAATTATGGTGTTAATTTGAGCTGAGAAATAATAGCAGTAATGCAAACATGACATTGCTAAGAGTATTTAAGGCGGCACGGGCGTCGCAGCTTCTTAGTAATTTAATGTAACATTTTCGCAAAAGATATGTAAAAACAATCCTAACAGTATCTCTACCCAACTACTGAATAGCAAAACTAAATAAAATATTATCTTTTGATAGATAGAAGCATTTTCATGTAGCTTGTAGATTAACTAGCTTATACAACAGATCGACGAATCATCAATGTTGTCTGTCATCACATCGATGCTTGCCAACATTGCTGGGAAGCATGAGACTTGTTCATGATCATTTTTTAGAAACACAAATGTCTTTAACGTGACAACGTCAAGGGGATTCCGGCCTCGGAACAAACACAATAATAATAATACAAAATGTTTTGTAAATTATGGTGTAATATGTTGAAATATTTTTGGCATAACACCATCTTTTTGCGCGTAACTGCTCATTACGACGAAAATGTTGTCGAAATTGTCAAATTCTGCACAACTAGTAATGATTTTCACCAGAGTTTCTTATCTTATTGAGGTCAATGACTTTATAATAGCTCTTGTCGTAGTTACTGTAACATAGATTGGTTTGATAGTTTATTTCATGGTATAAAGTTTTTCAGATTTTACCTATTTCTATTAAAAAATCATCTCCTGTGAAAGCAATAATCCAATGCTGATGATGGTCCTGAGAATGGGGACTTACGAACTGACAACCATTAAAACAAAGTGCCGCTACAGAGTTTGCTAGAGACATTCTTAAATGCAATTTTTTATTCACAACAACATAAAATTACAGCCACTGCAGCCAGTTCGAGAGGAGCCTCCAGAGCCAATTGAGGAAGAGACGAAAGGCAGTGAGCAATATTCACCCAGTCAAGAGGATTCCGACAGCGATCCGCCGCCGGAGAAGAAGCCGACCATTGCTGCAGCACCCGCACCTGTGCCAGCGCCTGTACCAGCCCCTGTGCCGGCCCCAGTCGCTGAACCAGAAAAACCTGTTGAAAAGTTACAAGAACCTAAAATTGAACCTATGGATGATGACAAGTGAGTTTTATGACCATTTTTAACCCTTTCACTGCCCAAGGCAGCGAACGCGGTAACACATCCATGAACCCACCAATTGCGTTGTTGGCAGCAAAAGGGTTAATATTTGTTATAGCTACGCGTCAAATAGCTGTTGAATTTAGCCACGTCGAAGTAAAAGTGGCTTGCGGTTAAATTCAGACGCCTAAAATTATTTGACGCGTGCTGTACTGTACTACGCCTGTCGCGCCGGAAAAAAATATATATAAAATACGCCTTTCCTCGTCTATCATGCTATACCATTGCTAATGTTCGATGCACAAATCAGTACTATAATGATCTCAATCAAGATAATCGTTAATAGTCATGTTATCGCAATTTTTATGGCCTCTTAATGATGTAGTCTCATGTGCTGTAATTTGTATTTCAGAAGCCAATCATCTGTAAGGACTGAGGAAGAACCAGGTAAGCAATCTCTTCTATCTTACAGTTAGAGAGCATAAACCACAAGGAAAATACTTTTTTTTATACATTATTCAGTTATTCTTACACACTGAAAAGCTACAATAAAACTGTTAATAATAGCGCCACAGATGTATGTTTTGCAGTTGAGTTTGTGTCAACTTATCCCACTAATCAAAAATCATATGCTATATATAGAATTGTGTATTAGAAATACGAAATGCCGGTCCAAATGTTTTTTACAGCTAATTAAATTTATTAGCAAATCAATAGCAGTGTCAGTTTCAAATTATCCAGGATTTTATAAAATTACAAAATTAGACAAAAATCGGTCGACTTTTTGAGGAGTTAGGTGACAAACATACATACATTCGAATTGTAATAAAATAATATTATTACAGACACAATGGATTCTCAAGACAGTGAAGAGAACTCGGAGAGTGCTTCAAAAGAAGCTGTGACAGATGCAGTAGTTAAAACAGAGGTTGAACCTATGGAGGAGGATACTGGGGCTCCAGCAGCGACCAAAACTGAACAGACTGACAAAAAAGAACCAGAAGATAAGAATGACGATGTAAGTAGTTATTTCTTGGAACAATTTTTATCTATTGTCAATAAAAGTCTTATTAATAAAGGTAGTGTAAGCTCCGATAATTATATATTGTTAATGTCTCTTCGACTTTTGTACAGTTTTAAAATTGATTGAAAGGGGCAAATATCGTATAACTAAAATCAAAGGTTATTACAGGACAATTATTATTATAAGTGAAACATTAAAGATATGACTGTGCTTAATAAGTATTTGACAGATTCTTTGTAAATATAAGTCATGAATTCACTGAGAAAAAATATTCCTCACATAAAGAATTTAACTTATCTAGTCTTAATATTTCAGTTCAGTTTCAGTATATAAAAAAACTATCTAACTTTAAGACCTAATCATAATTGCAAAGCCAAATGAATCAGCTTTAGGTAGACTTATTGAACTATTGAACTTGTAGCAAGAAGCAGACCAGCAGACAAAGAAAGAAATATCGGAAGAAGAAGAATGGGAGCAGATGAACGAACGTCTCCGCATTCGTGAACAAGAACGACTCGAGCGAGAGAAGAAACAGGCAGAGGAAGATGCCAGGCGGCTGGAAGAAGTGAGCAATGTAAGTTGAATTTTGTACCTGATTATAGAAGCATTAAGTATAATGACGTTAGTGATGTTAGGATAGATAGGAACGCTAGCGGACTGTGTACAATGTAGGTAGTTAGTATATAGACTGAATGATCTATCGCTGTGTGCGTGACCATTGAAAAAACAGCCTGAAATATTGAAGAAATTACACAGCAAGCTAGTTTTCCGTTTTTCACGTCCTGCAATTCTATTTTCACATTAAAATCATGTATTAGGTGATTGAATCATTCCACATATTTTGAACGGCTAAGCGTAGTATGGCACCCGCCAAATAACTAGAACCGCGCAGGTACATACATGTGCATAATATCGTGACTTTTGTTCGTCAGTCAGCTTGCGACAACGGACAGCCTCGAAGCGACAAGGACAACAAGGTAACATGCATGAGCGCGATAATCTTCCGTTAGAAAATTATACATCACACGTTTCGTTTAAGGTTTAGGGTGAGGCTAAACGAGGATTATTCTTATAACTTTAAATCGCAAAAATTGTGCTTTCGATTTCAAACTAATGTCTCGTTGGTAATTCGTACCACGAACAGCGCAGAATAAGTTTGCCGACTCGATGGTTATCCGTACCAAATTGAGCTCGCTTTGAAGGAGTGAGACAAGCTTCTCGGCGGCTTCACCCTGAACCAATTATTTTAAAAATCTTTGGGAATACCAATGATTTAAAAGTACAGAAATATGTTACCTAAAGACAAAATGTTAGTGATATATTTTTTAAGTTTACTAGGATAGTTTGCGGGATTTTACAAAAAGGATTTCAGATTTTGCGGCGTCGGGAGGAAAATAGTGGAACTTGACACTTAAATACATATTTTCACGGATACTAGCATCTATTCAAACTAATTGTGAAGAGTTATCAAGTTACTATAGTTGTATAAGACAGTCATCACTCGCTCGCCACACATCACTCCCAACAGACCTTTAAACCAATCATAACACAGGTTCTAGTTATTTGGCGACTACTATCACGTAGAAATAGGCTACCTCTTCAGACCTGCGGGGAGGAGTACACATTGTGTACTTATTATATAGATAGTTTTTTAATGCTAGCGACGTATATTATCATAATGTTTACCAAGCAATCTTTGTAAACTGAATTGATGATGATTTTTCCCTCGCGGTATCGGTTATTTTATTATTATCAAATTATCAAATTTAATGCCACGTAATAGGAGACGAGTCTATTATAATCAGTGGCAGGTCAGATTGGGAAACAAATGTATAGAAAGCTTAAAGTATACGGTCGTGTGTCGATTGGTAGTGTCGTAATAGCACTTGTCGTATATGAAATGTCACCAGGACCCCGTAAGGCTGGGACGTTTGAAGCGCAAACAACAGAAGAAGGCTCGCTGGAGCAACTTCTACCGAGCGGTCGAGGTCACTAACGAAGTACTTACGGTGCCCGATGTACGTATACATTACACTAGGTACTAGAACACATACTTTCCAAACATTACGTAGATTGGGAACCATATATACATATTTATTTGTGAAATTATTACTATTACATGACGAATTATGATTTAATTGCGTAGTCGTTAGCTTACTTTATGTTATTTTCATTTGCGTACGGTAACAAAACATGTAGTCATGGATGCTATGCGATTATTTTTATGTTGTTTTCGCAATTGAGTTATTAAATATAAACTTTATTATCAATGTTTTGAATGTAACTTATTATTGATTAAAATATTTTCCGTGTTATAGTATTCGCAGTCACAGAAGGATAAAAAGGAGAAGGAATCGGTGGCAATCCACAAGGTCGAGCCTGAAATTGATGAAAACAAGATTACTCTGTCGTGGTGTAAGTAATTTGTAGTGATACCATTGAAACGACCATGTAAACTGCAAACAAACTTTCAGAGCATTACATGATATAGCTCATTTTCAAATTTATCAAACGTGCTGTTTCGTCTTTTCTTCCTATTGTCGATTATGAACCTGCAACCGCTACACGTGAGAGATATATGGGATGTACTCATTTAACGATTTGTTTGCCTTCTTTATTCCAGCTAGTTATCCTTATAATATGATACCAATGTATGTAATGATGATTTAATTGTTTAAACGGCTGCTAATTGTTTAATTCGTATGATGCAGACGACAGCGACTTGAACCAGCACCTAGAGCTACCAGAGCTGAACTCCGTGGTGCCGCTGAGTGAAGGAGCCTTCGGCCACGCCTGGGCCGGCGCCCGCGCCTCGCACGGTGTGGAGCAGGGACAAGTGTGCTACGAGGTAACAATCTTATCATACAATCATACTAACATACAAACAAACAAACAGTCATAATTTTTGTTCTTCAAAAAGACAACTTCCACACTGAGAATTGCTCTTCTGTCGCGGAGACTTTTACAAAACATACAAACAACGGACTCAAAGTACAACCAGATCTAAAACGACTACCTCGATCGCGCATATAAATTGTTCCGTATGGGAATCGAACCCACGACCTTCGGGTGACTTTGCAGACAGCAATCATCACAATGAAATTACACAAATAATCTAATACAATAAACTAATTTTCCCTCCGCAGTGACAAGTATATTTCATAGTGGTTATTATTTTCAGGTACGAGTCGGTGATGTGGTAACGGCTGGTGATATTACTGACAAGGAACCGATTGGCGCTGGTCTTAGGATCGGTTGGTCTACCGTCGATTCATCGTTGCATTTAGGTTGGTTTCTAACATAATACTCATAAGATAAATCATATTGTTTGACACAAAACTGAATGAATATACGCGAATCACTTGTGCAAGTTAAATCAAAGACAGAGTATTTCTTAAAATTTGAACAGTACATTATGATTCACAAAAAATTACAGGCCTATATCATACTCAAAGTTGAATTTTTAGTTGGTATATAGCCCATTTTCATGTTATGTTAACTAATGTATTTATATGCAGGTGAGAGCGAGTTAAGTTGGGGTTTCGAGAGTACGGGACGTGCGGTGCACAACAGCGAATTTAAAGAGTATGGCCAGTCTCTCAACGAAAAGGACGTTGTCGGCGCTTATTTGGTGAGGATACCTTTATGTCTTATATTTAAAGGACTTTTTCAATAATAACATGATTGAAGTCGCAGTTCCATTCACTCTCTAAAGTCTTGAGAGTTTAGTTACTATTTGTCATTGATGCTTTTCATACAACTTGCAATGACGATCGTGATTATATTTTTTTCTTGATATTCATACGTGAAAATATTCGTATAAGCTAGCGGGCACAGATACACGTACACTCACGTGCACGTAACTTACAACTATTAAGTAATTTGCATACTTTTCAAATAATTTTGACATACTTTTATAATTAAGATTTTTCCAACGAGAAAAAGACTAGATACATACATAAAATTACGCCTTTTTCCGAGAGATAGGCAAAGATCAAAGAACTCTTAAACCCCTAAAATAATGCAATATTATTATGAAACCACAAAACTTAAAACAAAACAAAAAGAGTATACAAAACCATATGATTATATTAACACGATTTTTTTTTCTACAGGACTTGGAATCATCGCCGTGCAAGATATCGTACACAATCAACGGTGTGGAGCAAGGAGTCGCCTACGAGTTCGAGAAGTCAGTGCTCGATGGCAAGGCATTGTTCCCGCACGTGCTCACCAAGAATCAGTGCTACAAAGTTAACTTTGGAAACGACAGGTACAAGCATTATCTATTATATTATATGGTGATGGATTTGGTTAAGTACTAGGTATGCGGGATTACTGCTTTGCATCAGGTTCTTCTCTGTCCTACCTTCGTAAAACTTGTCTATTGGGCCGAGACATCAAGAAAATGAGCTAAAGTTAATCGGATTGAAAAATCAGTTCAAACATAACAGTTCATTCATGTATCATAAAAGATATACAGGTATTGAAAAAAAAACAGTAAAGTATTACGCAAAATATTGGTTACGACATAATATAACAGTGAAAATCTATGGTGGAGGCCTTTGCCCAGCAGTGGGACGATACAGGCTTATAATAATAATAAAATAATAACATGTTATTAGAATTAATTCGTCAAAATCTTCGAACTACATAAATACGCATAACTATTTACACGTAACTAACTACTCATATTTTCATCTTAATACTCACTATTTATATTTATTTCAACGTTGATCAGGTCGCTCGCTTTATGAATTCTATTTCATAAAGCGGTGTAGACCTGACAATACCTATTAAAGCCAGTTACGCTCTGTCGACTATCAACAAAAACTCTAAGCTTTAAAATAACACTTTCCTAGGCGACTAATGCCTTTCTACATCATTAAATTAGTTTTAGTAAACCCGCCTAGACATCTAGGATATATTGCATAGTATATCCGATGGATAAAGTGACAGTTAATGTACGAAAAGCTAATCGATACTTATTCAGAACTGGTAAAACTTACCCTCTATTCATAACACTATAAACCTATTTTAGCTAAAAAGCTACTACAATATGTTTTTCTTTTTCATTTCGCTAAGGAGTGAAAGAAACAAAACTCTTTATAAGCCTTTCATAACTTCATATATAAAGGATTTTTTGAAGACTTTTTTTGGGATAGTGTTGCTTGTAGATTAGTCGACAGGGCATAATAATTATTTCTCATCATAGGCTATAGGTAATAGGTTGAACTATCCTGTATAGATCAGCCCATATTACCAGTGTTGTATGAGTTTCCGAGCAGGTATATTAACATTCCACTTACATACATTTGTATGCTCTGTAGCATACAAAACGTTAGTGGAATTACAAACATACAATGTTTGACAGACCTAGCTCGGGCTTATAATGGAACGTCGCTATTGGGCTATTTAGTTACGACCGTTTTCAATAACCTACTGTCAGAAAAAGTTTGTTCTTTTTACAGTTACTTGTTCTTTAAACAGATTGAACCAATATGAAAAGTTAAGAAGCGTTTTCTGCATTGTCTATTTTTTTCATCAAATAAAGGAATAGAAAAGACAATAGAAATTACATAAATTTGTCAGTAGTTAAATAGTATCTAAACAATTTATTTCTAACAGTTTTTGAGGAACTAAACTATAACTGACGGTAGAGTATTGAAAGTGGTTGTAACTGGGTTCTAAGAATATCTCAAATTGAATTATGTACCTAGTCGGGTCGTAAGTTCTGTCACATTTTTATTGTGAAATAATTGAGACATGTTTGTTTTTAGAATAATCATTTATATATCAAAAGAAACGTAATAAAACATAGATTCTTATTTTAATTACTATTATTCAAAATGAGCTCCGCGATTTTGTACACAAGCCTTCAACCTGTGCGGCCAGTCGTCTACAGCAGCACGCACGAGGTCCATGTCAATATCGGCGGCTGCTTTGATCAAGGGTGCCTTGAGTGACTCCACATTAGGATGGCGTATTGAGCAGGTCTTTTCCTCTAAGTGTTGCCATATTTTGAAATCAAACGGATTTAAGTCTGGACTGGAGGTGGGCCAGTCTTCGTGCCGGATGAAGTCAATTTCGCGCGCCGCTAGCCAGTCTTGCGTGCGTTTCGCTCTATGAGCTGGTGCAGAATCTTGCTGGAATACCCAGGGTCTGTTATTGAACATTGTATGAGAAACTGGTTCCACAAGGTTTGCTAGGACTGTATTTTGATACACAATCGCGTTTATTTTTACGCCTTTCTCACAAAAATGTACCTCAGTTAAGCCCAAATATGAGATTCCTAGCCAAACCATGAGTGAGGGTGGAAAATGTCCTCGCTGGAAACGCGGAATACGCTTGCTGGCCTCTCCACTGCTGTGGGTGTACAACTTATCATTTTGTATATTGTAGCTCTCCTCCACGGTAAAATTTTTTTCGTCCGAAAAGAGAATTTGACGATGCTTTTTTCCCGCGTACCGCTTCAACAAAACGCGGGATCTCTTCAGTCTCATGTCCATTAGACGCGCATCTAAGCGATGTCCTGTTTTTCTCCGATAGGCTCGTAGCCCTAGGTCTTCATTCAACACCCTTTTGACCGTGGTTCTGCTTAACCCCATTTGAAGGGCCAACAGTTTCTGCTTGCGTATGGGATTTCTTTGGATTCGCGCCTTCACAGCTATTATCACTGCTGGCGTCCTAACAGAGCGAGGGCGACCACTTCTTTTTCTATCTTCCAAACTTGAGTCCTCATTATAACGTTTGATGGTACGATAAATGAATCTTTTGATTAAATTAATTTTTTTTAGTATATCAAAAATCTGAGTTGGCGCGTAACCACATCGATGTAGCGCGATAACCGCAACACAGTCTTCTTTAAGCGTCCACTCCATATTTAAAAATACGCCAAATATGAAAAATACACATTTTTATTTTCGCAAAAGATTCTAAATTCTAAATTAAGAAACATTTTTGTGGCCAAAATTTCATAATTGAAAAGTTTTTATTGTGTGACAGAACTTATGACCTGACTAGGTATATATGCTTTCATCATAGTCTCTTCAACTCATCTGCTTATGAAATGCTGTATGGTAAAGGATGCCTCGCTTTTACTGCGCTTTGGATTATGGTTTCAATTACAGAAGAACTTATGGACGTGTATGGTGAAATTTATGAGTGTCGTTATAATAAAAGAAATGCGTTCTATGATAATGGCTGCATAAATGGATATTTTTGTATAAAGTAGCATGAAAGGTGTAAGATTGTACGACAATTGATAAACAGCACAAAAACTCTAGACTAATTTGGATGAAGTATGCAGGAATCGGGCCGTCGGGCACGCACATGTAGACAATACTAGCCGCAAAATGTTGTTTGGTAAAGTCGCCCATTAGCGACGAACCGTACAAACCTGCGCTAGGCCTGCTAAACATCCATATTCCTTAGTTTCAAATCAATAATGGCTATAAATCTGTGTAGATACAACATGCTGACTAAAACCAAGCTGGTGCGTCAACGGCTCGAGATCCCGGTCGAGCAAGTTCTAGAAGAGAAGAGAAGGATAGAGGAGAAGAGAGAAGAAGCCGCTAAGAAGGAGAAAGAACGCAAAGATAAAGAGAGGAAGGAAAGAGAAGAGAAACAGAAGAAAAAGAGAGAGGTAATTATTGGTAACACTTGTAATAATAACTTTTGGTATATATTTCTATGGCTGTGTAGAAGACTCATGGTGATTGCGAGTTTCTAGGTTCAATTTCCCGGTTGGGTATTGTTATTGGGTCTTATTTATCTTATATTAGATTAGCTTTTAGCCCGCGACTTTGCCCGTGTCTTTCACCCCTTAGGGGTGGAATTTCTTTATACCAAACTTCAACATTAAATTTTTTGCAAAAAAACTTCCTGCAAAGTACTTTTTCATGATACATTTTATTAGTGGTGTATTGTGCCCACTGAGCAGGTATATCAATATTTTGTATTTACTCTCGTATGACTTGTGTCGTATGAGATCGCAAGCAGAATTACATCGATTATTAATTCAAATAAGTAGTTCAAGTTTTATCAACTCGTAGTATACTGCAGCAAATTTGAATGCAAAAGTGCAATAGCAAATATGTCACCGAATAACATGTTTTGGATTAAATTTGTTCTCTTATATTTTTTTGGGAATCTACTTGATTCGTATTTAAGGCCGCTTTTAGTACCATGCGTACCGTCCGCGTTACAGTTGCGTCTTAAAATTGATTACTGGTTCCAAAATTACCTTAAAAAAAGATTTCTTTATACACCAGTAAATAATCCAAAAAATATTTCTAGGAGCGAGAAAAAATGGATCGCGAAAGGAAAGAAAAGGAGGCTCAAGAGAGGCGAGAACGCGGTGAGGAGGAGCCTGCCGAGTCTGAGACGGACAAGGAGAAAGACAAAGACGAGTCCATGGAAACAGACCAGCAAGACAAGACCGACGACAAGAATGATGACGTTGAAAAGAGTGAGGAACCGACGGTATGTACTGCGTACTGTTATAATATTATGCCTATGGTAGTGACGGAAGTGTTGAGGGCCCGGGTTTGAAAAACAGGTCGGGCAAAAAAAAGGTCGGTCCTGCGCCTGACCTCTCACTGATCGTGTCTTTATCCGTTCTACCGTGCTATGATCTTGAATAGAGTGAACGTTTTGTGTATAGTATATGTATTGTGCACACATTTAGACACTATAAACAAACTCCTGTACCATTGGCTGGTTTCAATACAGCTGATCCCTGAAGCTATCAGTGGCGAAGGCTCCATTCAACTCGATTCCTACCGGCTTCCCTTTCTGGACAGACTCAATATTTACAACACACAATTAATAAAAAATCACCAATATTTAAAACGTAATCTTTAACTAGAATCATTAATCTAATCGAAATAGTACGAAAACGCCTACCCTTTTAAAATTACGCTCCGCTAAAAACGCAAAGTGAAGTAATAATAATGGAATAAGCCGGAGGCGCTGATCGGGAATCGCGTACAATAAAAACTATGGCGGCGATGTCGCTTACGACCTTTTGGATCGCGCTTCGCACCGCGCTGCATAGTGGCGAGCAAGCCGGAGGAAGAGCGGGTTGCCTCGCGCTACAGCGCTCGCGCCGCGGCGGATACATGATCTTACGCATGTTTCTGTCGCGGCGCGAGCCGCGTGCAAGAGCGAGATGGCGAAATATCAGCTAAGCATCCCGCATAAGTATGAGTCGAACATTGTCGAAGTTTGACATTAGGTTATGTTTGCTTACTGTTTACATTTTTCGCGCGCTGTATAACAAATTAGAATATTTGTGTTTATTACAACATTATTCCTTAGTAAATGTGTTTGTGCATAACTGTGAATGTATCAATGTATTAAACAGTTATTGTTTTGCATGTATCCATTGGAGTACATATTCATTTTGTCAGATTTATAGGTTAAACTCATTTCTATAAAAGTGTTCTGCGTTTTTCCGTAATGATTTGGTATTTTATTGTTGATAAATACATTCTAAATTGCTAGTATAATAATAATATGTTATTAAACAACCAGTGCGAGACAATCATCAATGATTCGAAATACGTTATCAAAATATGTGCTGTTGTGTTACCTACGTGTTACTACTGAAGTCAGAGAAACTAAATACAAAACAAGCATGATTAGGTAGCATGGTAAGTACCTATGTATTATTAGACTGTAGAGAGAGAAATAAGAGACTGTAGTCGAATATAGATAATACCTACTCTCATATTGATATTAAGCAGTAATTCGCTATTTTTACGTCGGCATTCTTACGATGTCCATATGTAGGTACCTACTATTCCTAGACAATGACTTATAGCTCCGGCTTGCCTTACATAAATATTGACCCTTCGCCACTGGAAGCTATGTCGGCATTTAGAACATTACTTAATGTTTTGGAGTTCAGTTGTTAGTGTTCATATTATAAAGAAATTTAAACGATTTTTTTTACATGTACAGGAAAATGGTGACAAACCGGAAGAAGCTAAGGAGAGTGAAGAGGCTGAATCAGAGAAGCCTGCAGAAGAAATTAAAACTGAACCTGAAGAACCTGGTGAGTTTAATAACTATAGACAATTTTAGCTCTGACTAAAATATTATAACAAAAACTACCATTTTATATTATAACAAAAAATAACACGTTCTGTGGTCTGGGCCCTAGGGCATACAACTGCTGACCACGGAGTGTCAGGCTCGATTCCTGGCTTGGGCAAAGTGCTATTAGTCTTTTCGAGTCGAGATTGATAACGATAAATATAAGAAAAATTATAGTTCGATTTCGTTATAGTTCGAATGTGTAACAGTAGCGCTAAAGTCTTGTAAGATATTGCATGGCGCGTCCGCCATCATTGATGAATGTTCACTATTCTGATTAGTATTACTAATGAAACGTTCCTTTGTGCAGAGGGTGAACCGGCCGAAGTGACGGAGGAACAAGTTCTACAAGGAAAAGTTTTGGACAAGAGGATCAAATTTGTCATTCGGTAAGTCCATTAGTTACATTTGTCTCTTTACAGTAATTAGGTATTTTCTAATAAACAATTAGTGAAATATTTAGAGATCCAACTAATAATATAAGTGCCAATTGTTACTCTTTCACGAAAAAACTACTGGATGGATTTGAGTGAAATATACTACTCAGGTGATTTATAACTCGGATTATCACATAGAATTTTTACCTCGGGAAATCTGTTCCCCATGTTACCTGTAAAGTTTCTAATGCTTGATACATACATTGTGTATTGTGCCCACTGAGCAGGTATATCAATATTTTGTATTTACTCTCGTATGACTTGTGTTGTATGAGATCGCAAGCAGAATAACATTTGTACGAGTACATGCATAATAAACTGATGCAAACGATCTATAGAAATTTTAAAAAGTTTTGATAGAAACATATTGATGTCAAGACAGTAAAATAAATGTATAAAAGTATCAACGCGAGGTAAAGGATTTATTTTTCTCGAGCGTTTTTTTTTAGAATTTTTTTTTTGTCATATGTCGATTGATCGACACCCTTGTTTGTGGTTATCATCGTCCTGGTTACAAACGACACGGTATTATTAAGACTTTGATGTGATATAGTAGACAGAGTGTATGGCACATGATAACAATGCCATGACTATATGTGTGCAGGTACGTGGCGGAGGAGCAGCTGGAGGGCGAGGAGGCCAGCCTGCTGCCGGGCTTCGTGCTCATGAGCGCCGCGCAGCTCGTGGCCGGCCCGCCCCGCCCCGCCAGCCTCGCCGACTGCGAGGTCTGATACTGCAGTACTATATATAGACCTTATTTTTTATATTTTTTTTTGTGTTTTTAGCTTACGGTATTCAGCCTCAATAAAGTCTTTCTTCAGTAGTGTGGGCAAACACCTGCCTTTTCTCCTTCCAAAGGTTTAGTTCACTATGGAGCCGCTGTATCGCTTGTCCACCGCTTACGCTATAGTCGACCTAGACGAAGTCTGAAATAACCGTAGCGAATAACCAGATGGATTAAGTGAAAAATTCAGTCCAATATACTAGTAACTGGCCATAATTTATATCCTGGGAGGTTCTTCCACAAACTGACATTACTAAATTAATGTTAGTTAACTGAACAGGTATAACAATATTTCGTATTTACTCTCTTATGTTTTATAACATGGGAGATCGCAAGCGGAATTACACTTTTTCATCACCTAAATCACCGAAGTCCATTTTTATACAAAAATATCATCAAACGTGTCACTCTAATAGATTATTATAACCAAAATTACTCATAAAATGTAAAAAAAATTAAGAAAACTAGTGTAAGTTTGATGTTATTTATATGAGACTGCCTCCGTGGCGCAGTGGTTTAGGTCACCACGCCAACATAACTGCGTCGGGAGGTCGTGAGTTCGATTCCCACTTCTTAGTGCGGGAGTTGTCTTTAAAAACATAAAAATATTGTCAGGTGATCCTCATGGTGGGCATGCCGGGCTCGGGCAAGACGTACTGGGTGCGGCAACACGTGGCCGCTAACCCGGACAAGCGCTACAATATTCTGTCCACGGCCACGCTCTTCGACAAGATGAAGGTACGCCACGCTCCTACTTCACCACACACTACACACACGCACTACGATACATATACTTCACTTTTATTTCATTACACACTGATCTTTCACTAGTTTAAAGCCGCTCCAGGACCTCAATCTAATTTATTCATTTAGGTCAAATATTAACACTTATGATAGTTGTTACAATTACTGTATTTACCACTAGCTCGGAAAGGTGGTAGAGCGTAGAGAAGAGCTAGCAAGAAACTCATCGACCAGACCTGCAATAATATTGTGCTATTGCATGATATGAAACTCAAGCGGTGGATAATGTTGCATAATATTATTAACCGTTTAGTTTACTCTGTCTAGGACGGCATAACATAGCTTCATATCTTACTATAATTACAGTGTCATTCGTTTATTTTCACTATTTCTCTCTTCAAATTCTTAAATTGAATATTGTTTCCCTTTATTTAATGATGCTGTTTTCGTAGTGAATATTTTGCTGTGTATAAACTAGTGAAAATTCAGTCTGTATGTTTTATGAGAATAAGTTTCGAGTTGTCGTCATGTCAAAATACTAATGATACTGGTTAAACGCGCATGGTGATGTGAAATTATACAACATTATACAATATCACTAATTAAGTGAACGTTTTGAGATATTACGCATTACTTTTAAGTAGTTTTCCACAGCGCGGTGAGTATAATAGGGACGTTAGTAAGATAATATCCTTCAAAACGTAGCAAATCTTTCAAAGAACTTTGTCAGAGTAAATCACATGCACGCGTAGCCTTTTAATCTATGTCTGAGATGTGAAAGAGTTGTGTTAAATATAGTTTCTTAAGTTTTTTATCATTTTACTTTTGATATGAGTGGGAAGCGTGAAAAACAGTATGAATGCAGTCTTATTTTGTAATGGCAACACCTCGAGAACGACGCTTTAATTAAAATAATTGTACGTTTATTTTCGGAGGCACACACTACACTTGAACACGAACTAATGAGCCGTTCCCTTTCAGCTGAATAAGTGAGGTATGAGCACAAAGCAAGTGACCGCGACAACTGTAACACTGATACTAATGTCCGTCTGTATTTTCAACAGGGTGCAATATGAGCAACATTTATAAATCAAATATAACAAAAAAATATAGTTACCCGACCTTTAGCGGTCAACAATATCAACAATCGCGTAGTTAATATGATACCAGTGGATCGACGACTGAAGAGGACGAACGTATTCGAGTCCCGAGACAGTCAGCACGGAGTCCCTGGTATCGCTCACATATTAGTAGCGTTAAGTAGCGTAAGTCCGCGGCGGTGTTGAACCAGTTCTGTAAGCGTGTTACATCGTTCAGGTGGACTGTAAACCCTTCCGCGCCAGCTACGAGGGCAGGTGGGACGCTATGGTGTCCAAGTGCGCTAAATGCGTGCTTAAATTGTTGGAAATCGCCAGGGGCAGGCGCAGGAATTTTATCCTCGACCAGGTGAGACCCTTTCCCTATTTTACATTAATTGAATTCATTTTCGGCAGCGCACTTGATCAGGAACAATCGAGATCGTACGCCCCACCCTGTACTTTGGCCTTTCCCCCTTGTTTTTATTTTACTGTTATTATGTCTTATGAAACCTATATGTATGCCAAATTTTGTAGCGTCTTACTCGCACCTCCATGTATCTTCGCATCACAAGGTACGTGTTAAATATAAGTGTAGTTAAGTGTATGTATGACGTCACCGCTTCCGCAATAAGTAGGCCGCCATGTTGTGTATTGTTTTATAGAGTCGTCGAGGTAAGTGACGAGCGTTATTAGCGGAAGCGGTGCGGACCCACTGACAATAACCGCGAATGGGATCTCTATTGAGCTTGTTCTAGGTGTCGATCTGCCACAAAGCTAGAGAGTTAAAACTCCGGGACATCGCTATTTATAACGAGAATGTTTTGCTCCACATCATAATCTGCTGGCATCACCGACGGCGTCATTTTCCCGCGGTTTCGATATCGCGTTGGGTAAAAACAGACGAACGTATACCCGTCGGCTCAGAGGCGCAAGTTGCGGGAATTCGACGGGTACCGGCGGGTCGCGGTCGCGATCGTCACCGACGACGAAACTTACCGCGACCGAATCAAACGCCGCGAGGAGGCCGACGGCAAGGAGGTGCCCGACCCCGCTATCGTGGACATGAAAGGTTGGTAGTGCACCGCCGCTCCCCCCCCGAGCTCGGCCGGCCCGCGCCCGGCCCCCCCTCACCGGCCCTCTGTCCGCAGCTAACTTCGCGCTGCCCGAGCGCTGCTCGTGGCTAGACGACGTGCTGTTCCCCGAGCTGGGCGAGCCCGAGGCGCGCGCCGTGCTGGACGACTACCACCGCGAGGCGCGCGCCGCCGGCGTGGTGCGCGACCGCGACCGCCGCGAGCGCTCCGCCTCGCGCGACCAGCCGCCCTCCAAGCGACACCGCTCCAGCGACAAGGCCCGCCACCCGCCCAACGAGCGACGACCACGGG
This sequence comes from Anticarsia gemmatalis, assembly GCF_050436995.1. Classification (NCBI taxonomy): domain Eukaryota; kingdom Metazoa; phylum Arthropoda; class Insecta; order Lepidoptera; family Erebidae; genus Anticarsia; species Anticarsia gemmatalis. The sequence goes on along the minus strand of NC_134770.1, from coordinate 5,471,724 downwards.
ACTTCGGACGCGACCGCGGTGAGTACAGCCTCTCGAGCCTCTCGAGCCGGACGTTCAGTGTTTCATAAAACGGTAGTTAATGAATATCATTCCGGTTACAGAGGACAGATGGGGCGGCGGCGGCGGCGGGTCCCGCTGGAGCGGGTCGGGCGGGCGCGGCGGGTCCCGCTGGGGCCCGCGCGAGTCGCGCCCGCCGCCCAACGCGCCGCACAACCAGTCGCGCTTCGACCGGCCCTGGCAGCACGCGCCGCCCCCGGGCCCGCCCGGCGGACGGTACGGGTACTAAACTTTATTGTTATTTATTACACTGACGCTACCTTCCTTCTGACCTGACTTTTTGCTGTTTCTTGACAAGAAGCACCGATGGGTTCATTACGTTACGCTTACACTGTATAAAACGTGATTTGTTCACTGACTCATAAACAGCTGAAAATAAAAATATCGCACCTGAATATTTTAAAGACGATTGTCCTAATATGTCAATAGTAAAACTTAATTAATCTGTGCTACAGTGGTGATTTTGGACGAGACCGTGACGGTGGTTTCCGCGGCGGTCGCGGAGGTCAGCGACCGGACCGTGGCGGGCGCGGCGGTGGCGGGCCTCCTAACGACCGCTTCGGACGCGACCGACCGCCCAGACCGAACGACAGACCCGACAAGAGGCCACACCAACCCGGTAAGTAATCAAATAAAGAAAAAAAAAGAAAATATGCTTCAAAATAGCATTTGGCATGTGTTTGAGCCTCAAAATGCTATGATAAATGAAGTAAGATTATGTTAATGTTTGTTTTGCAGGCGGCAACAACAACTCTGGCGGCGCGTCGGGCGGCTGGCAGCGCGGCGCGGGCCCGGCCGGGCGCGGCATGCAGCAGCGCCCGGGCCAGCAGGGCGGACAGCAGAGACCCAACCAGAAGGTACATACACACACAGATAAAACTACACATTTAAACCCGATTTTGTAAACAGAAGTGTTAGAAATACAGCTGCGTTTTACTATTTACGATGTTAGTTTATAAAAAAAGGATGTCCATTTGACATACCGGGCTCGTAAATTCCGAACTACTTCCTACTATCTATACTAATATTATAAAGCTGAAGAGTTTGTTTTTTTGAACGCGCTAGTCTCAGGAACTACAGGTCTGATTTGAAAAATTCTTTCAGTGTTAGATAGCCCATTTATCGACCAAGGCTATATATCATCACGCTACGACCGACAGAAGCAGAGTAACAGTAAGAAATGTTATAAAAACTGTCTTATGCTAGTTGAAAATATAATTGCACGATGACTGACACTAATGTATAATAACTTAATTTGTCAACAGGATGGACAAAACCAAAACCAGAATCAAAACCAGCAGAACCAGCAGTGGAACCAATGGGGCGGCTGGGGAGGCTGGGGCAACTGGAACCAGAACCAAGGTCAATCACCCCTATTTGTCTCTTTTCACAATTAATAACCCCATTTTGTCGACATCAACTTTAACTATATGCAGATGACAAATGTCAACAGACAAACTGATAGACACAGACAAACTGATAGATGTGGTTTTTGGTTAATATAATGTGTTTGATGACATACGGTACACGGTAGCCGCCACTGTTTTTGTTATTCCATGCAATAAAATAATATACCCTTGGTAGATCTGCCTTATTACATACTTAATTGCAGTATTTGTCAAGTAACAAATAACTTATTAGTCAATGTATTTGAACAGGTTGGGGCAACTGGGGTAACTGGGGCAACTGGGGTAACCCGAACCAGGGCAACCAGCAACAGGGCCAGGCGCAGGGCCAGGGCGGCAAGGGCCAGCAAGCGGCGCAAGGCCAGCAGCAGTGGCCCGCCAACTACACGGCGCAGCAGTGGTACCAGTGGCAGCAGTGGCAACAGCAACAGCAGCAGGCCTGGCCCGGGGTCTGTACAACTCTCTAATATTATAACGGTTTACTAATAAACTTCGTGTAAGCTCTGATAAGGTATGTAGTGTTTTGTCTTTTTCACTTAAATACAGATTCAAAATTGATTGAAAATGATAAAACACTGTATAACTATTCAACTCACACGACGTTTGTTAGCAAGACAGTAAATAGCTGCAGGTTAGGCGCAGTGGTCATCTCGGCACAGTAACTACTGCACCCGTGTGTGGTGGGTTCAAATCCCACTCATAATAGTCTTAACATGGAAGAAGAACAATATCAAAAACAGGATCAGCCATTCATTTGCTTCGCAGTTTATGTCACGGTTCGAATGATATAATTACATAAATGTCCTTAGCAATACTGTTACTAGAGCAAATGTAAGTCCAATGAAAAACTAATAATATAATCGCTTTACAATGCTAGCAGTCTCACCGACTTCTTCAACAAAGCTCAAAAGCTTCACTTAGCAAATAGGTTTAGTCGTTCATAGGACATGAGACTGACTTAATATGTGTTGTTGCAGTACCAACAAGGCCAGACGGGTAACTCACAACAAGACCAAGCGCAAGCGTGGGCACAATATTATCAGGTAAATATATTATCTCATTCAAATTTACACTATACTCGGGTCATTTCAAACGTGCGAACTAAGTCATGACATTTTATCGGAGTCTCTCGCCCGCACTTACACATTATCACATTAATTTCATTATTTTAATTATGACGTAGTTCGCACGTATGTAACGGCCTGAGTATAACTATTGGGTCGGGGAAAAAGGTGTACGTTACGCCAGCAAGAAAGTGTCACCTAGAGTGATATAAGTAGAACGTATAATTAGTGCGCAATCTGCTGTAAATGTGCGCCGCATAAAAAAATTGTGCGTGTTGTAGTTTTGAAAAAAAAACGTAAAAACGATTCCTGCTGGAGTAACGTTGTTCTAGCAAGAAAATTCTAGACGAATTATCGGAGAGATAAAATACATACATGGGCAGAGAGCTTATATTTGTGCAAGTATGTGCGCCATAAATATAATTTGTGCGTCTTCAGGTTTTCGAGATATTGCGTTTCTCGCTGCAGTAACGTTTTGCGAATTCGTGTATCTCTAAGACCATTTTATGTGCGCCTGTAGAATGAACATACACGAATAGCTCTTAATTAGTGCATATTTGTGACATAATTAGATGCCAGATAATCTTTATAATTTTCAAGTAATCGCGCTTTATTGAAAACTTAAAATAATATTGTAGCGCCTAAATGAGAAGACGTATAAGCTCGCTAAAAACTGTATTCGTTCCATCTTGTTGTTTATAATTACCATAAAAAGTTTCAAAACAGAACCTACAAGCGTTAATGAATAATATTACTAAAAGTCGAAACGACGGCATCATAACTTTGACGCCAACAAACAAGAAACTGGCTCAACCTAAGATGTGTAGATGTAAACCAAAAATTAGTGCATTTATCAAATAATATATAGTAAAAATATCCAGCTTCAACTGTTTCGTGTTAAGTAAATATTAATACCAAACCAAAACAGTTATTCAGCGCAGGTTATCCGACCAAATTCGAATGACTACAAAAAAGCGACGGATTCATACGTATCGATGACCTCCTTTATTAAACGTATTACACCTAAACTGTGTTCGTACAGTCACGCTCAAATGTTCGTTGGGAATTATTATTACAATGACCTAATAAAAATATAATATATGTATATCTAGGTATTAAATGTACTTTCTGATCATATGAAATCAAAGAGCTTGTTGGTTTAAAAACATATTATTTTTATTATCATAATCATGATTCTTAAAGTAATTATGGCAACAAATCACAGATCAAATTTTCTACCTATAAATATTAGAACAAACATTGTTCAATTAAACTATTTGTACCTTGTATAGTCATTTGGTATTATTTAAAATCACAGATCAGTTTTTCATTTACTTAAGTACACAAACAATAAAATCACTTAAAGTAGTTCAGTACCATCATGGCGTGAAATTTAAATATTAAGTAGTTGTTGTGCCCAAGTTATGAAGATGAAAATAAATTGTTCAATTGCAAGTATTTGCAGTTGAACTTGGATATAATAAATACTAAAGGTATCAATTACCTGCAAGAAGCTTGTCAATCATGTTTAAAAACAGAATGTCCACCAGAGTGTCACATTTGTCGCGGTGGAAATGTGTCATTTGTATACGAGGTGAAAGACATTATCATTTTTGAACTTCATGATATGTATGCTATGTTGGATGATCTGCCTCTTACCATCGAAATAAATAATAAGGAGTACACAATTCTATCTCTAATAGAATATCAGCCTACTTCAACACCCAAAGGTGTTGGACATTACAGGGCTCACTGCTATAGAAAAAATAGTAATTTATTTGAATGTTACGATGACCTTTATAGTAAAATCCAACGGCGCGGGCACTATAATATTATGCCACATATAATAGTCTACTTGTTAGAATAACATGGTTTATCTGAATTTAGCATTTGATTAGGTTTTTATTACGTTCGCGTACTATATAATCATACCCAAAACATAATTATATCTCGGCCAAAACAACAACTACTTAATATTTAAATTTCACGCCATGATGGTACTGAACTACTTTAAGTGATTTTATTGTTTGTGTACTTAAGTAAATGAAAAACTGATCTGTGATTTTAAATAATACCAAATGACTATACAAGGTACAAATAGTTTAATTGAACAATGTTTGTTCTAATATTTATAGGTAGAAAATTTGATCTGTGATTTGTTGCCATAATTACTTTAAGAATCATGGTTATGATAATAAAAATAATATGTTTTTAAACCAACAAGCTCTTTGATTTCATATGATTAGAAAGTACATTTAATACCTAGATATACATATATTATATTTTTATTAGGTCATTGTAATAATAATTCCCAACGAACATTTGAGCGTGACTGTACGAACACAGTTTAGGTGTAATACGTTTAATAAAGGAGGTCATCGATACGTATGAATCCGTCGCTTTTTTGTAGTCATTCGAATTTGGTCGGATAACCTGCGCTGAATAACTGTTTTGGTTTGGTATTAATATTTACTTAACACGAAACAGTTGAAGCTGGATATTTTTACTATATATTATTTGATAAATGCACTAATTTTTGGTTTACATCTACACATCTTAGGTTGAGCCAGTTTCTTGTTTGTTGGCGTCAAAGTTATGATGCCGTCGTTTCGACTTTTAGTAATATTATTCATTAACGCTTGTAGGTTCTGTTTTGAAACTTTTTATGGTAATTATAAACAACAAGATGGAACGAATACAGTTTTTAGCGAGCTTATACGTCTTCTCATTTAGGCGCTACAATATTATTTTAAGTTTTCAATAAAGCGCGATTACTTGAAAATTATAAAGATTATCTGGCATCTAATTATGTCACAAATATGCACTAATTAAGAGCTATTCGTGTATGTTCATTCTACAGGCGCACATAAAATGGTCTTAGAGATACACGAATTCGCAAAACGTTACTGCAGCGAGAAACGCAATATCTCGAAAACCTGAAGACGCACAAATTATATTTATGGCGCACATACTTGCACAAATATAAGCTCTCTGCCCATGTATGTATTTTATCTCTCCGATAATTCGTCTAGAATTTTCTTGCTAGAACAACGTTACTCCAGCAGGAATCGTTTTTACGTTTTTTTTTCAAAACTACAACACGCACAATTTTTTTATGCGGCGCACATTTACAGCAGATTGCGCACTAATTATACGTTCTACTTATATCACTCTAGGTGACACTTTCTTGCTGGCGTAACGTACACGGGAAAAAGTCTCTTCGGATTATAGTATGTATGAACTTGTTATAAAATTTCTTTGACTTCAAGAATCACAAATGAGTACACGGTTCATTAGGTTTCTTTCAGTAAGCTCGTGAGGTACCCAAATATAAAGCTTTTTGGTGTAGAGAAAATATTTTATTACAGTTTCATATTATAATGCGAAAAGACTTTATCCCCGACCTAATATATTAGTATATCAGTGTTAGCCGAACGGTCTAAGCATGCGCTTCCCACGCAAATAGGATTCGATGGTTCGAACCCAAGGCAACAATACTAATCATTTTTCAAAGATATTTGTGCTGTATAATCAGCTGGCTTACTTTTGACAGACTAGAATTCCAGGTAATGTAAAATCGGACTCTGGAATTCCATACTAGTTCATTATTAAACGCTAGTTTAAAGTTAAACTAAATCATTTTATACCAGTATTTCATTACTGGCATTTAAAAGTACTATTTGATAGAAACTCGAATCTGATTCAATCAAATTCAAATTCTGTTCTGTCACAAGTAAGCCTACAAATTTCTTGTATTCAAAGCTCTGGTTTCTCAGGGTGTAGAGGCGGTGTTATTGGTTATAAACATAACAGAGCAATGTTCACGTTTTAGGGTTTACTAAACTGCGTTTTATGGTTAAACTAAATATTGGTATTGATTCTATTTTGTAGATAAATTGGCTTATAAATAATCTCTGTATGAAATAAACAAAATTATATCTGTTTTATTTCTTATATGTACTTAAGTTTTCTGCTGTTGGTTGTAACAATTTAAATGTGAAATTAAATTGATACTACCACATTTACTTGCTTTTTGTGGTTCCCTAATGGCGTGAGACGGAATATTTAACGTCCCACAGGCCGAGGTCGAGCCGGGGACCGAGCCGCCCCTCGCCGGCGGTGAGGACGACCAAACTGACCGCAAGGCCGAAAGCCTAATGGAACAACACACTAGTACTGAAATACAAGTGAAAGTTGAATTTGAGCATATTGAGGATAATGAAGATGAACAAGTGCATGAAGGTGATCAAGAGGGGCATGAAGATGAACAAGTAACTGAAGATGATGAACAATTGTATGAAAGTGACCAAGTTTATGAAGATGATCAAATAAGTGATGATGATCATGTAAATGAAGATGAACAAATAAATGAAGACGAACAAATAAATGAAGATATTCATGTGAATGAAGATGAACAATATTATGAATGTGAAGTAGTGTATGAAGACCAAGTAAATGATGATAACCAAGTAAACGTAGGTGACCAAGTGACTGTAGGTCCTCAAGTGAATGTGGATGCCCAAGTGAATACAGAAAGTAGCGAAAAAGAGGAACCAATTCAAGTGGTTCGAGTGAAAGACGAGGTCGAAGTGCATGAGTGGAACGAGGAGACAAAGAAACAGGGTCTAGTGACCATCGAGATTGAACCACTCCAACCTGAGGAACAAGTCAATGAACCGATACAACACACTGAAGAAACTGAACACGTTCCTGACTATTCCTTGTTATTGCAAGTAGATACAGAAGGAAACGTATCGGTCGGGGACGGCGCTCCTCAGCCACGTGTAGAAAATAAGACCTTCGACAAACCTGTAGACTTAAATAATTTCACTTGGTCCGAAAACAATTTGTTTCCAGGCATAAGAGCAAATTTTCGTGAAAATTGTGGAGCAAACATTAAAGGCTCGTCACCGATAGACATATTTAGTCATTTATGGGACCAAAACTTTATGAAAATAATTGCGCGTGAAACAAATCTTTACGCTCGGAAGATGATAAATGCCCGGAATCCGGCTGAGAAAGCACGAATATGGCTGGACACGTCTATGGGAGAGATTTATCGTCTCATGTCTCTAACGATTTTAATGGGAATTTGTTCGATGGAACATCGTGGAGATTATTGGTCTAACGGACTTTTAGAGATGCCAAAATTACAGACTATCATGACCCGAGACAGATATAAAGCATTGTTAAAATATTTGCGTTTTAACGATGAAAATCATTTGACGAAAAGTGAGGATTTAGAAATAGGTGAAATGAAACCTGTTTTAAACTATCTAAGTAAAAAATATCAAGAAGCCTACACCCCTCAAAGAGAGCTGTCATTGGATGAATCTCTGTTGCTGTGGAAAGGTCAACTTAGTTGGGCTCAGTCTCAAGAGAGCCAAGAAGCCGAGACCAATTTTAAAAGTTACGAACTTTGCGAGGCTTCTACCGGCTATACCTTGAAAATAATGTTATACAACAAGGAAGAATCGAGATCGACGCCACCTATTTACGGGTTTACTAACTACGCAGCCAAAATCGCGTTGCAATTGATTAATGATTATCTAGGTAAAGGCTATACAGTATTCTTAAGCAACTTTTACAATTCAGCAGAATTGTGCAGATTCCTCAAGGGGTGTACTACTGACGTGGTCGGCACACTCAACAGACGCGGCGAGCACGTCCCGAATCGCATATACCAATTAAATGAACGGACGATGCCACGAGGTATACCAGTATTCAGTCATTGCGGTGACGTATCGGTGACTGCATGGAAACAAGATAAATTAATGACTGTTGCGTCCACCTATCACGATTTAACAATGGTTAAACACGTTACAAACGGTCGCGAATGCTTAGTGCCTAAAGCGATCCGCGATTATAATCGATTCATGGGTGGCGATGATTCTAAGGATCTAAAGTTGAACATGTACATTTTTGATCGAAAGTCCACGTCTAACTGGCACGTCAAATTATTTAAGAGACTATTAAATATAACTGCTTTGAATGCTTATATTATTTATTGCGCCACAAAGAAAGGAAAAAATATGTCTCACCGAGAGTTTCGGTACGCGCTAGCGACAGAACTTTATGGGAAAGCCACACTTGGTGTGTCACGTCTCCCCGCGAATGCTTGCACTCGATTGATGGACTCACTAGGACACTACCCCGAACATACACTGATAGAGAGTAAAAGCGGAACTACTAGTGACGACAAGCAAGATCGATATAAATATGGGAGATGTGAGCGATGTTGCGCTAAAAAGATTCGTACTATTACGAATGTGACATGTAGTAGCTGTTTAGTATTTCTTTGCATTGGACAATGTTGGAAGGATTTCCACACTCTGAAGAACTTAAAAGAGTGAAAACAACTGTGGTATAGCTGTTTAGCATTAACGGAAATATGCTATGACAAGGTCACACTTAACGTGAGTTATTTCTTGTTATAATATCACTTGTATTATGACCAAAAAGCGCAGATGTGTGTTAATTATATTATCTATACCCAGATCTTCTTCTTCTTTCAAGAGGAACCCAGATCTTGACATAAGTATATATTAGCCCAGGTAGCTGGCTGTTAACCAACTGCTCACATCAGAATTTTCCCAGTAAGATTCTACAAATCGTGCAATACAAACTGTAAATTTCAAGTACAAATTAGAGAAACCAAATAACACCGCCTCACCGTGGTAGTATATTTCATGCCTTCCTTAGAATGCCTTCCTTTAATATAACTACTTAAACGACACTTATGTCCGGTTTCCGAGTACATTTAGCGGTTATCTATCCAAACATTTTTTTATATGAGTTTAAACTCTATTGAATAGATAAATTACCTCTAAATGTACCTCAGAAACCGAGGGTGCACGATTGTGGTAACTAAACATAACGCTATTGTTACAGAACTACAACACGGGTAACGCAAACAGTGGCGGCAACAACGCGGTCACGGGCGGAGACAAAAAGTGACGACGCTAGCAGTTACCTAGCATCGACATCGAACTGGCGACTGCACGGTTAACAATCTCTTGATGAACCTTCATACAGAAATTGATCAACGAAATATTTAATATGTACAAAAGAAATAGTTGAACGTTACTATGGGTTATTTTAAATCCAGGCTACATTCTCACATGCATAGTCAACACATGCTGTCAGTGGTCTGAGCTGTTTCTAAGATTAGAGATAGGACAGAATTAAAAATATAGAATATCTAGAACACGTTGTATGAAGGGTCAAATCTAGTTGTAGTTTAATGACTAGTCGCCAGTCGTTGTCGTACGCAGCAACATTGCAAAGGTTTAACCGATTCATGGCCAATGACTCAACAGTTGAGTCATTAAAAAACCTTTAACCTCGAATGATGGCGAAAAGCATTAAATCATTACAAGGAGCCAATGACTCATCAGTTGAGTCATCCTTCAGGGAGGCCGATGGCTCAAATGGTGAGCCACCGACCAATGAATGGGGCCTGGCTGAAATGTTCACGAAAATGAAGGTGGCAATGAATCGGTTAAACCAACATTAGATCATAAGGATCAGGTTTGATTCACGGCTAATACAAATTCAAGTTGCAACGAGCTTTTTACACTGTTAAATGTACTTCATGTACAAAAGATTTAGTAAAATTAGCACTGAAGTAAATAGATGAATGAAACTACAGTTTGTTCTTTGCATAGTCGTATAAAACTTATAGATAGTCACCGTAAGACTACTTTTGTTAATACCTAGTTGTTTCACATTGTTTTGTTTTGTAAAATTGACTTAGCAATAAAAAGTGGCTCATTGCAGTATCGAATTCTCATCATTGTTTTATATTTAGCAAAATTTTGTTATGCTTGCAATAAGCTCGTACTATTGTATGATGAAATTTATGTTTTTCTGTCATTTTAGGTGCAGATTTATACCAAATAAATGTAAAGCACCTTTTAAATCACCCGAGTTGTATATTATTGCATATTCATGAAATGCATTTTGATTATTGCTTATACTATCATGTAAGTAAGCACACCAGTATATTAATATATTCAACGTTTTAGTAACGAATGATGTACTAAAGTCAGTTATATTATGTACCAAGCCACTCTCAAGTAAATAACAGATAATTATACATATCGAAATACACTATCTTAAATGCAATATAAAGTTAGTATCAACGGTTTTTCTCACAAGAGCTAACCACATATTATTAGCTGTTGAAAACATTGTTGATGATTAATTTATGAAATCATCATCAATTTCATGTTTTTCTGTTATGCCATTAGATCTTAAGTGAATACTAGTTTTCATTAATTGCCAACCAATTTTGCGAGCATTCAATTGGTTGTGGTTGTGAGAAAATCCTTGATTGCATTTATAACTGCGTAAATATAGCTTGTACTGAGCGCGACGCTCAGAGAATAGAAATAGTGTTTAGTTCCAAGCATATTTCCTCGTCAATAGAAAGTATTATAATGTCATTTGAAGCAGAGTCTCCTGTGATCTTTACTTTAGTGGAGTGATTGGCTCTGATTACAGTTGAAATGTTGTTTTACTATTAGTATTTACAGTTTGTTCGATAGCTAGAGTATATTGGCAATATTGTATACCAATTAGGTATGGTGGTGACTTTTAAATTTAAATGTAATTAATATAAATTGGGGGTAGTTGTAAGTTTTTTAATGACTAAGTTACGTGAGTAACGTGATTGTGTGTGTGTGTGAGTGAATGATAAGCTCAAGCTTCTCTGTACAAATGATTAGTTAAGTGCGTGGCGCGTTCTAAATGTCACTACCGATAATTATTAATAATAAAATGTATTCAATAAGTACTTGTTGGTTTTCTTTTAAACTCCATTATCACGATATACAGTCATCATGTCTGGTAGAATGGCCAGATTAGGTAAGAAGGTGGAATTAACAAAACGTGTAATTGCAAACTTTTTACAGTTTATTCATTCAAAAATTATACTATTGCCAAACTTTAATGTTGACAATATTGTGAAAAAACCGTTAAATCACCATTCAGTGAGCGGAAAATATCCACAACACGTTTCCGCCTCACCGAATAGAATATACATTGATTTAGTTTATGTAACAGTGTTATATTATTTATATCTAGATTAGTTCGTTACATTCTCATTTAGTTACCACATCATAATAAAAATAGAGACTTTATCCCACACTCAAAACTACTAACATCAAATCGAAAGTCAACTCGCAACTATTATATAACTACAAATAAATTGTACAAACATTTCAAAAGTATACTTTTCGAGGTTTCAAGAACAAACGCATTACATAAAATATATCAGCTAAAATATGGCCTTAAATATAAAATACGCACATGCACACCCAAAAAAACTATATTATAAATAAATGCGAACACTAACTATGACACTAGAATAAACTTTGGTAAATAACTAACAAACCCACTTTTATATAAAGAGTGACGACCGAACACATGCTTTCATATTTAAATATATCCCATACATTGGTAGTTTATTTACCAAGTTTACATAATAAATATTTAAAAAAATCATTAAACCTTGAAATCCAATCATGAAGCTAAAAGGAATGTTGAAAGAACATTGAATTGCAAGAGAAGCTGGTAAAACAATTATTGTCATGTTAGAACAGAGAGTGACCAGCCAGTCGGGGTTACCAGATGAAAATAATATTGGCCTGACACACAGTACATAATGATAATTTTGTACATAACTATCATAGGACCAATTTTAAATATGTTCACTGAATGATTTGAGACTATGACACAAACAAATCTTAATGTTTCATCTGATACAACCCAGTCTTAAAGAGGACTGACGTGACGATTTAACAGACAAACTTGTAATAAATAGCAGAATCAAATGCAAACGTTACGGAATTATACCATTAAAAAAATGTAAGTAAGATAATATTTAAAAACCAAGAAATAATGTTAAATCGTCGTTAAAATAAATACAATCGACATTGTGGTGGAGATCTTTGGTTTTAGTTTGAACCAATCACATGACAGTAATTTATATATTTATAACATTAATAGTAAGAGCAAATACACTTATATTTTATTGTATACATACACTTTCACTGGCTCTGGACAATGTTTACCGGAACTCTTATCAACGAGGAATACTTCTGTCGAATAATTCACATTACAATAAATATAAGTTATTCCTAACATTTCATTTCTTTGATGAATAGAAAATAATAGTACCAGTTGTTATGTAATACTTAATCAAGTACAATTGCCCTTACGTTTCAAGAAATGAACACGAAACAAGATTAAAATATTAGTTTACATAATATATGTATAATAATTCTACCTTAAACATTTATATTTTATATTGTTATTCAACAGTTTAACTCTTTTAATTGCATATTATATTTATATTTCCAAAAAAACTACAGTATTTCTTATTGTGGAGTGACGTGCTTCACTATCGTTAATGAGAGAATGTCATGAATAGAGGAACTATGTAAAACTTATTAGAAGAGAGTAAATAGAATTAAAGGAACATAAAACATGGACAAATGATTAAATTCATCGAGTATAATATCATTTTTCCATTCACAATATATTAAAAATAGCAAAAAAATAAAATAAAAATCATGACTAACATTGTTCTAATTTCATTATAAGGACATATTACTTTAAAATAGAGACAATTAAAACATGCAAGTAGTAGTAAGCGCGTCACTCCATACGCACGATATATCCCTAGTTATTGTTAACTTGTAAAAATGTCATAATTTGAAACACAGAGGTGAAGAGTGGCACATCATTGTGGTAGTTTCGATACTTACACCTAACGCGTATTACAAGTGGACGACACGACGCACGGAGCATACAAACAAACAAATCTATTTACATTTATATAGTACAGTTATTGAAGGAAAACATTTTCACGTTTTATGTACATTTCTTTAGATTGATTTATTTCTACATTTAGCGGACTCGCCCGACTTCGTTGGTGTATATTATCCTGTTGATTCTATTCCAGTGGGATTTTGATCCCATCGATCCCATAAAAACCATGCTTTGACATAACATGTAAAAAAATAATAATCTAATTTTGTTTTAGCTGTTCAAACGTTATACTATTGTATTAACAGATTGCGAAGATATAACCATAACCAAACCCCTTTTTTTAAAAATCAAAAACAGATAATTATTTTGGTAACTCTTCTTCGACGAGACCTAACTAAGTTATTTGTGCCTGCTTATCCGTCACACTGTCTTTTCATTCATTGTAAAATTTAAACAACTACCAAACACACAAGAAACTGGTTGTCACACTATTAGAACATTATTTTGTATAATAACATTATTCTATGACCCACGAGGGATCATTTACTCAAAGAATATGTATTTTTATAACTCCGTGCTTATGTTTCCATTTGAAATACGATATTGGTTGGCGCATTGTCAAGTTGTGAGAAATACGGTTACAATATAATCATGTTACGCTCATATTATTTATAAAAGCCGCTAGTCTATCAAATGTTACTATGTAAGAAAACTCATGAAACATCGTGAAATGAAATTAATATTTTTTACCTAAATCCCATAATTATACCAATGGCACTTTTGTGAAATATCAGGATCGTAGCAAGTTTTAAAATGATTTTATCAAATATTGAGAAAGTGTACTAAAAAATAGCAGATAGAACGAACAGATTCGCATTCACGATTTTGAGCGACTAAACTGCCATTTGCTGAGCAAATTTAATTTAAAATCAGTAGGAATTTAACATAAAATATCCAATAACTACTTATTTATCCAAAATAACACAAAAATTAACGCCATAATGCATAACACAAATGTAATTTTCGCTTATTTATGAAACATAATTTAAACGAATCGAAAGTTATAATTAATAAATGTAATATTTTGTGCTGCGATCCTGCTAAACACGGCATAACACTTAAGAATAGCACACAGTATCATTGATAACACTAAATAACCCACGACACGGTACATTATGTACCGACCACAATATTACAGTAGTACATAGCACTAAGTGCACTTAACATTGTTATGTATCACACATTAACAACACGTTGGCCAACCTGATGGCGAATATGCTGGCCGATGTTGCTGGCAAATGTGTTGGCCAACGTGTATGGAGTTAACAATGGCGTGGGAGAAATAGAATAACATATCTTTCTTCAAATTTTCTTTACATTTTAATTATGAGAAATAAATAGTTTTTTTGTACAAAATCATAAATAGCAATACATTAATCCAGTTTTTAAAATAAGATGTAGGTATTTTAAAACGTTTTCTCTATTTTACGTCCACGCCATTGTTTTATGGGTATCTTAGGTAGAGTTTAACAATATATCGACAAACTATTTAACAAGATGCAGATGTCTAAACAAACTCATCGGAAATATTATTTAAATACATTGGAATATCACTTAAAACTTCACGCCTGTATTTTGATAAAGAATCAGCAGATATCTCTAATATTTTAATAAATAAGACACAATGTAGTAAGAGGCTCATCTACTACAAATTACTGGTTATTACTGTGACAGAAAAATCCTAATAATAATGACTGATCTGAGAATCGAACCTGATTACAATAGATAACGACAACCGTCCAAGCATTAAACAAGAACCTTATTATAATATTTCGAATCGAATACCATTTCATACAAATATTGGAAGTACCCTTTAAACCTCGTAAAAAACTCGCGCCAAAACAATGCAATATCTTTATACTTCTCCTTTGAAAAGCAAGCTTATACAATTCCACCAATTTTTTTAACGCTGGTCATACATTGTCGTTCTTGTTGGCGAACAAAATGTTGCCGTACAAGTTGGACGGTGTATGTCCAACAGTAACCGAGGTTTGCCTTAGGATTAACGTGATCAGTACAATAATTCGACGGACGGACTACTATGACCTACGTATATTTGTACACACACACGCGCGCTCACTCACATCCGTCACGAGTGAAATAATTAACAAAAACGATATTTTTGAAGTAATTCCTAAGTTAAACCTCCATTCACAATCTCAATTTTGAAGTTAATTTGTAAAATTGTCTCATGATTATATTTTTTTATTGACAACAGTATGTAGTACGTTTAATTATAATAATTCATTGAATTTCTCAAAAGTATGGAGGCTCTTAGGTAATTACTCAGTAAATTATTAATTTGACTAATTTAGGAGTAAGTTATATAGATATTGTAAATAAATATACTTTTAGTGCTAACAACGAGAGAGGGTCATACAAACTAAACAGCTTAATAAATAACCCTAACAATTAAAACTTGTAATAAAAAGAAAAGAAGCGGTAATTATATTAAATTTTAAGAATAAAAACTAAAGGCGTCCATGTTCAATTCCATAAAGTTAATTAACTTTAAATATTAGATAAATATTAGTTCCGTATAAAATAGGAACGTTAAATGGGACAAAATGACAACACTACTGCACAAAGTTCTCAATAAACAACCTCATTAATAAAAACAGAGGAAAATATAGCCGTCTCTGTTCCTCGTACAGGGTAAAGTGAGACGGCATATCTCAATTTTTATGTTAAGGATAGAATATTACAATATTTATAATATTAAATAAAGGCCGGGGTCGCGTCGAAGATTTATGTTCCCGCCAAATTTTTGACATATAATATTTTTTTTAATCACAGACACACGTACTATTTCAATCGGACCATAGACATTAATCGACTAAGGATTGAGGGTGTAATCGATTAGTGTTAGTTCGCGCGGCCCCGCCTGTAGTAAAGATCGACAATGCGCCAAACTTAGTATTAGCTAACATTAAACCTAGTATGTATTAGTTCGCACAACACTTCTGACTGCTTATCTGCAACAACGCAGTACGTCTTCTGCTGACAAAAATATCATTATTTATTACGAGATAATAAAATGAAGCAAGAACTAACCGTAATTTAGACAATTAAATAAATAAACCAATATTTTTGAAATATTCATTCGCTTAAATTTACTATTTCTACATAAAAATAATAGTAAACTTTGACTATTTAATGCACTTGGCAATTTAGAGAAAGCTTGCTTGCATATTATTTAGACAAATAGGTGTAAGTAAACTAGTAAAATATGACATGTAGTGTGCGATACTCACGATGCTATTGCGGCGTCTGCGGCGAGGAGGAGCGCGAGTGCGCGGCGAGCGACTGCTGCAGCGCCGCCGGCGTCAACCACTCTCTGACAACATGCACGCCACACTCCTTAACTACTACCTCTTACTTGACATTACTACTACATTTTAATGTTACATTTGCTAAGCCGTAGCTTCAGTTTTTCAAAGGACACTATTTTTTTTATGTGTAGGGGAGTCGTTAGAATCTTAATCTTGGCAAAATGGGCTGGAGGAAAAGTATGGTAATTCCACAAATTTGATTTGAAGCTTCTCCTAAATGTAACTTTCGATGGATTAATCATGTTTTACCACTTTTTTACCTTCATTTTATCTATTGGACAGTCCATCAGTGAGGTGTAAAAAGCAGCAACAGATATTTTTCTTGATTTAAAATGGTTATTATTTTTTCCAAAATTGGAAATGTTTTGGAAATTCAAAAGTATATGCTACAAAATCGACTAAAAGATCCTAACAACAAAAATGTCATTCATTTAAAATCAAAGACGAAAAATAATCGAATTGACATTAGAAATACAAAAACTATAGACTTAACTCTTTGAGTGCTGACATATCAGGCAATATCGAGAACACTTATTTCTCACACTGATTACCGTACCATAAAGTTAGGTATTTAGTCAGGCAGTATTTAAATGTAAGTAAGTAGTATGTGATATTTACTTGGGCAGACAGCGCTGTAGGAAGGGCACGCAGGAGCTCACGTATGCGAGCCGGTTCACCCACGCCGGGATGTCGCGGTCACACAACGCCTGCAACACGACAACACACTATATACCACTATATCTATACTAATATTATAAAGCTGAAGAGTTTGTTTGTTTGTTTGTTTGAACGCGCTAATCTCAGGATCTATTGGTCCGATTTGAAAAATTCTTCAGTGTTAGATAGACCATTTATCGAGGAAGGCTATAGGTTATATATCATCACGCTACAACCAATAGGAGCAGAGTACCAGTATAAAATGTGACAAAAACGGGGAAAAAAATATCTAATGTGACGCAAGCGAAGTTGCGTGGGTCAGCTAGTCATTATTAAAAGGCGATTTTTTCATAATTCAACTTTTATTCGACGAAAATGTTGATTAATTTTGACAGATGAAGTCAAATGATGGTGGAAAGTCCGCATTGGTTAAGATGGACACGCGCTATATAAGCACTAACTGCATCAGTCATAGCGGTAGGTAACTTATCTCACAGGGGCTCTTAAGTTCAAACAAATTCTTTTTTTTAAGACAACACCCGCACTGAGATTGCTTTTGTGTCGCGGGGACTTTAACAAATATACAGTCAATAGACACAAAGTACAACGAAACCCAAAACAACTATTTGTGGATCGTACAAATAAAAACACCCAAATAGACGTAAAAGCCGAACTAAGAAGCCGGAGCAGAAACAAACAGGAATTATTTTCTGATTCCATTCCCATAAGACATAAAACACGAAAATCTTTATAGTTTTTTCCTGTCCCATAGTGTTTTTGAGCCTTTTATTCGAAAATATATTTGTAACGTGTCCACAACATACATTTGTACATATTTATATTTTCAAAAATACTACTTTCCTAAGAAGAACTAGGCCCGATAAGTATTGAATATACACGTGTAACGTACTATCAAATGCGTAGGGATAAAATAGAGGATGAAGGTAAGTATGAAAATTCTGTCCTTAGTCAAAAACCATCGGACGAAGTCGCAGGCAAAAGCTAGTTTTATAACATGAAGGGAGAGTAATTAATAATTCAAAGTCAATTGGAGATGTTAGTTAATCTTAGACCAACCCTCTTATTCATAAACACACTATAAACCTATTTTAGTTATACAACTACTAAAATACGTTTTCTCTCTTTCATTTCGCTAAGGAGTGGAAGAAACAAAACACTTTATAAGCCTTTCATAACTTCATATATTTTTATGAATAAGAGGGCTAGTTTCCAATATAGTAACATTCAAGTAGGTACTGAATTACAGGTATCAGTTGTTTCCGCGAAACGTGCGCTATCAAAATGACAGGACCAATACTGATAACAATATTTGATTTACTTATTGACTTGATATTAAATACAAGTGCAGGAAAGAGGGAACAGATACTTGAATGAAAAATATTATTTCGCAAAGAATAGAATAACTGCCTCCGTTTTCTGAGCTCGTCAACACGACTGCGAATCACGAGGGGTCATAGGGTTCGATTACCAAGTCGTGAAAATGCTCACACTTACCAGACCTCAAAGACCTCAGAATTTTTTCAATAATAGCTCAGTGTTTGGTTAACGTGGTTGGTAAATGGCTAAAGGTTCGCCCCCTATTATATAGGATTAACATTGTAAAAGGCGAAACGCGGGTATCTTGACCCTATATCTACGCCCGAGGGAATAATAGGGGTGATGTTATAAAAATAATAAATGACTTACCAAACAGAACGCCGACGTGAAGTGATTACAATTGTTGTTCATTAAGTGGTATCTGAAATTAAGACATAACAATAAGTTACAAATCAATGAAATTTGTAAAAGTCGCAGCGAACAGTTGTATAAAACGTCTTTCTCTGTCTACCTACATAAGGATTAGGTGTGATTTTATGGATAAAAATAACAAACATTTTTAATAAGTAAATAATTAAACAATCGGCCTTTGCTCGGCAGTGCGCCATAGAAACAGGCTAAAAAAGGGAAGTTTGTAAGGATCATACCAAGTGGCATTCTTTGGTCTCTGCCTACCTTTTTGGAAAAAAGGGTGATATTATGTATAATCAAAAGCACTAGAATAGGTTGCAACTAATAAATCTCCACCATATTTCTGATGATCTAACACGCATGTTTCAAAAGATTGTTTGTCATGTCTTTTGTATTAGTCTGTACAATAAGGTCAATGACACTATGACAGCTGTCAGCTGGTGGGAGTCGTGGTAGGTTAAAAGGTCAAGCAGAGACTATTACTTATTTAAAAGTGCGGTTAACAGCGGGTTCTGTTCCCGTCCTTGTAGAAAGGACTAAGTTTGATAGATTTATAGATTTTACTCTTTTAGATACTCTTATTGAATTGAAAAGTGTTGCTCCTAAAATCCTTTTCTCTACAGATAAACGGGTGTAATGATTTAAATTAAATTAATAGATAATAATAAGAAGAAAAAATAAGCAAAAATTACCAAAATTTTGCACTTTAAATACATATTTACACATGGAAATTGAACTACAATCAATCTCAATTATCAAACACTAGCGGCGCGTCGCGGCATCACCTGGTTTTAAAAGAAATACTACCTATAATCTGTTTAGTTTTCGAGTTTATCGCGAACAGAAAGACAGAGATGTCAAAGTGATGAAATTATCCATACTAATATTATAAATGCGAAAGTAACTCTGTCTGTCTGTCTGGCTGCTACTCAATCACGCCTAAACTACTGAACGAATTTGCATGAAATTTGATATGGAGATATTTTGATACCCGGGAAAGGACATAGGCTATATATCATCACGCTACGACCAAAAGGAGCAGAGTACCAGTAATAAATGTTACAAAAACGGGGAAAAAATTCGACCATACTCTCTTATTGGACGCAAGCGAAGTTGCGCGGGTCAGCTAGTTTTCTATAAATTATTGAGTATTAGAGTACTTTATCATACAAAAAAATCACTCAACAAAATTGTGTCCCACAAATCAATTCATGTTATATTTCGTGGAACGTCCGAATGAGTGAGTATTCGTAAAGTGGTTTTGATAAACGTATCTGTGATATTCGATATTATCGTCACTAGTATAATTTATTGATTTGTATTTCAAATAAATATCAAGCTTTTTGTTAACTGTTGTTATCGACAAGTTTTTATAAATAGAATTCTATATTCAGTAAATACAACTTTAATATTTTAAGTATACCTAGATTTCTTGAGGTCATGCAAAGTTCTCAATTCGCACTTGGGTGGTATACTCAAGGCCTAACCCCTCCCTTGTTCAATCTTCCTTTCGTCCCTCCCTTAATAAGGGTGGGGTTAACTCACTATTCTGGCCAAGTGTGAGTTAGGGGCTTCGCATACCTTCAAGAACTGTTCTAAGGAACACTCAGGCATGAAAGGTTTCATCGCGCAAGCATTATTATAGTAATTTATTAGTTATTGTTTAGCATTAAGTCGTCGCTAAATACAAGACGTGGGAAGAATGTAAGCAAGGAGTGCTGGAAACGTAACAACTACGTCACGTGCTTCCGTTCCATCCCACGCACTCTTTAGCCTATATAAAGTCTATATAGGTATATAGCGTAAAGATTGTAGTTGCATATGTGTGATACATACCTGTCACCGCGGAACTGCTTGCCGAGTTCGGTGACGAGTCGCCGCACTTCGTCCTCGCTGAAGTCCGTGTAACCTATGTGTACGCTTTGTCTGTAACACAAACATACATACATACAAATTATATTATAATGTAATATAAGTTAAATTATGTAAACATTGAATAACGTCATCTGACGGCCGACACTTGCAAACTTAATGTAATCCTAAATCACGCTTACATCATTTTCAAAGGCATCGTTTCAATTTTATTAAGCGAGTTTTGAGGAATTTTTGTGAAACTTTCATGCAGCAGAAATGCTTTCCTCAAAGACTACTATGCGGCCACTCATCAATAGAATGTCCCCGTTAAGGTTGCTTAACCCACTGATCGTTACCGTATATGTATATAATGCTCTTATGTAGGGACTTTACCGTTAACAACTTACTAATTTAGTACGGGAAGTACTCATCTATCTATCACAAGTGGACTTAGACACTTAGAAATATAAAAAATAATCAAACATCTATGAATCACTGAAGTGACGTCATCACACCGCCCCTTAGCACGCATATCTATTTGTAAGGGCTGCTATGTGTGTATAGGGATAGTCAAGTGGTATAATCATTAGTCTCCCACGCAAATAGTTATAAGTTCATGTCCAGCCATACATTTGACCTTTAGAAGTTATGAGTGTATGAGTAGGTAGTTTTGTCATTTTTTAACAGTGAAGAAATTTCGGGTGACCAATATGCCGCAAATCGCATTTAACCAGCGAGGTATAATAATTTTTTTCAAAAGGCCGTAGCAAATCCAAGATTTTCGCCTAAGAGCTTGAAATTTAAAATTTACCTAATTGAATGTTTGATAACGTATTTGGCCATGTAAGTCAGATAAGGACTTATAGCTTACTCCCGTCAGATCAATTCGATAGAATACGATTGTCGAGAATTAGTCAACTGCTTGGATTTGCTTATATGAAGGGAAGTAGGGTTTTCTCGAAGCCTTTTAATTCCAATAAAATATTAAGTAGTGTTGTTACCTGAACCGGAACTGTTCTCCGAGTTCGCGCTCGTCCCGGGGCGTGATCTCGAAGACGCCGGTGAAGGCGTAGGGGTGTCCGCCGTACGCCCACTCCGAGCCGTGCACCTGCACGCCGCTGTGGAACACGCCCACCCCCGCGCCCGCCGTGTACCTGACACATACGAACATGCGTCACAATTCTGATACAAACTTGTAAGCTTTAAGACTATTTATGTTAAACAGCCAGTCATACGTCACAATTCTGATGCAATTCTGCTAGCTTTAAGACTTACTACTGTAAACGGCCAGTCTCAAGAATTACGGATAAGTGCCGAATAATCCATCGATAGATACTGACAGAAAATGTAGTGAAAACTACAGCCAATAGGTGTTCTTCTATATAATTATACTATAACTATGTAAATGTAATCAATATTCTGGCTATAACTATACAATTGTAAAGAAATTGTAAAGCAGTTTTTGAATAGATTTCTACATCTAATGAACCAAAGGAATAAGAATTAAAAACTAGTCCGTGAGGAATTTCAATACAAATTAGGATCTGAAATTTGTACTTATTGAAAACATTCCCATTGGTTCTATAGAGCTAGTGATTTATATGAACTGGAAGACAGAACTACTCCATCAATTAATTAACAGAAAATTTATGGATGGGGAGATCGAAAGTGTTTATTATAACAGCAAAATAATATTTGAGTGTTGTCCAAAGTTGGTAATGACAAAAGTAAATGCAGTATGTTGAACATGGATATCTTTCCTCGAATATCAAACTGCTTGCCCAAATGAAGACGCAAAAGGCGAGAGAGTTCAAATCGTTTCAGTAAAACTTCTATGGATACACGGTAAGTGACGAGGACGGCTGAAGACAAGATGGGAAACTTCTAACTACAGTGGAGAGAGACACGAGCCGAAAGAGTGGAAGAAAAGAGAATAATTGAGTTATAAAGAGAACTGACCTCACCACCGTTGGAGATATAAAGCAAAGGAAGATAGCGTCAGGGAGAAAGAGAAAGATAGAGAGAGAGAGTGAGAAAGAGAGTCGACAAGGCGACTGACCAGTCTCTCGATGCATCATGTAGGTAGCAGATACTCACCAGTTGGTCCAATACATGTCGTATACATTGAGCACGACGGGCGACTGTCCGGGGCGCGGCGCGCGCTGCTCCGTCCGCCGCGACAACAGCGACATGCACGACGGGAACATTGCGCAAATGCCGCACGACTGCAACACACCATACAGTTACTCTAACACAGGTCTATCACGTCGCGCACACACCAATAGCATCAAACTACAGGACAAATTGTGACAGCTTACTGTTGCTAGCAAGGATCTTGAGCTCTAGGCGAACGACTGGAAATTGTACCAACGGTATTATCAGGCTCCACACCAGACAACTTTTATTAAACTAGGATAGGAAGGTCAGAGCTCAAGATCCTTGTCAAGTTACATTACGCACTGTCTAGTCCCTGAATAAGACTTTTTCTTCATTGACCGACCTGGCAACCGCGTCTACCAATGTCGTTAAAAACTGTCAGGACGTCCAGTTAAGGCAGATGATTTTCCATCAGATACGTTAGGGCGAGTGTGAGGAATAAATACACCAATAGGATTAACTGCTGGAAGCAAGAACATGAAAATGTAGAAATACTATTGGTGATTCTGCCTCTTGTTCATTCAAATTGTCTCGCGGTGTTCGCAGCAATTTTTGGCCACTAAACAAGACGTAGACAGTATATTTCAGTAAATGTTAAGACCGATGACAAGACAGTGCGTAATGACTCACTAAAATACACATGGTTTTTATAGCGACGACGTCTGGCTGAACGCAACCAGTCCATGGACCATGCAAATTACAACCCAGTTCAGAATCTCCACGCAGCTCTTCTATATTTTCCAGAAAATTCTCAGCATGTCCTCGTATTGTTTGATGAGATAACATCATACCCTTCTGTTGAAGAAAATCCCAAGGGCATGTGTAACAGCGCTTATGATTTCCTTCCACAGACGGTACGACGTACATACTGCTTCGACTCTTGTACTTTGAATCCACTTCTATGATTACACTTGTATTTAAGACATAAATTTGTAGCGACACACCTGTCCAGTCTTCGGAACCGAGCGTTCAGCGACGGTAGGTTCGGCGCTACGTTAAACGCGGTGTAATTTCGGTAGTTGTGCCATACTTAGTCGGCTTAAATGACTTAGTGAGCGTATTAAGGCACTCGGCGCCAAACGCCGCGCAGGTGTGTCGCTAGACTTAAACTAGACTCGGAATGTAATTTTTTCTTCTAGTAGCCAGCATTTTTTAAACGGACGTCTATACCTAGCATACTTCGACCCTGCTTCATGTGCTGTATGCCTATAGATACCTAGGCTATTTTACAGTTGTTCTAAATCGCTATTAGAGTGTGTAGAAGTCCTCAGTTTACATAAAATTAAATATTTCATACATTTTAACGATTGTACGTGCTAGTATAAAGTGTCGAGTTCACAATGCGTGTACAATTCTATAAAGTGCTAGTTATACGATAAGATTGTTTTATATGCCAAAGGTGTTCACACTTTTAAAGTTTTAATAGGCGGCAAGATTATAACACTTTGATTATTTTATTGAGGCAAGTACAATCATTTACATCCTTTCTTAGTTAGTTTTATACATAACGTGCAGGCACTTATACGCACGCATATGCAATGACAATAAGTTTAATATAAAATAGTTTAAAGTATAGTGAACACGCAATTACGTGCACGTGCTCGCACGTATACGCACAGGAAAATACACAACAAACAGAATCTATTAGAAGATAAGAGACTAATTATTAATAACAGAATACTTTTTATTTAATAAACAAATAAATGAAATGGACGATTCTGAGGCTATCGTATGAAATTCCTTACTTAGGTATATCAAATTGGATTACCTATAAAAAGCTATCTTGATCGGTGCACACCTGTGGTATTCTTGATATAGAGCGGTAATACGATGTGATTGTCGATAAATTGTGCTCTTTCAACACACCGATACACTGGCTCTTGTAAATACCACGCATCAATGCGCATACGCCACATAATACCGTATCCGATATTATTATAATTACATGTTTATTGATTGTATTATTGCGAAGGTTACCCTTGAGACGTACAAAGTATACAAATAGTATTTGAAATCGAAAGTATTGACCAAGAATACTAATTATTTTTGTACCTATTTAATATTTCGAGTTTCCTTGTATACAAATTGTTCTTGATGTATTTATTTTTTTTCTTAATTAAAATAACATATTCGACTCATCGTTTCTGTAATTTTAACGTGTAATAACTAACGACAGAAATGACTGCTATTAAGTATAGTTATTAAAGTTTTAGCACTTATAAATAGACGTTTCAGGGCAAAATTAAAAAATACGCTCGAACAAATCCGATTATAAGATAAAAAAAGAAAATAAGATGACATGATCTGACAGTAACAATACGAAGAATACGTATTTTCTTGTTTAAGTTTCACATCGATCGTGGGACTGATCGTTAAAAAACTGCTTATACGAGAAAAATTATTCGATAACGTTTTGTTTCATTGTATTTAAACATTTATTTCTAGTAATAATTGTCAATTAAATGCTGGATTGTTTATTTTTTGTAACCATACATATTAACTTTAAACAAAATCTCTATTTTACCGAAACCATACGAATATTATAAATGCTAGCTAACGTCTGTCAGTAACTGTGCTTGATTGGCCAAAATGATGAAAGGATTTAGAGTTTAGATACAATTTTTGAAATGCTTATCTTTAATACATACACGTAGGTTAAAATTTTTAATTAATAATTCATTCAACATAAAGTTTATTAGCCAGTGTCGAACTCCAGAGTGCTTTGGTTTATTCTATAGCAGTTATCTATTAATACCTAGTAAATTAATTTCAAACTTTAAAAGCGTTTGCCCGCATGCAAAGATTTCCCGAGTTTCTCAAGACAATTTCCCGACATTTTGTAGTTTACCCCTTTACAATGAAACTTTATCTTATTATAATATTATTGACTTGATTTCACAAAGCACTTTATAAATAACTCATAACACGAGGCATGTGATAATTATGTTATTGGCAATTAATATTAATTAATTTGTAGCAAGCCAACTTTAATATTATAATAACTATGAAAACAACAGAGATATTCGGTTCTATAACCGGATACGGATATATTACCCGAGAAATGTTTTTAGAGGTTATGTATTTACTCAATTGTTTAATAATTTTAATATTTATAATCAACGTAGAATAGATTGAAACGAACTAAAATAACTTGTTTAGTGATACTCCTAGCTAACAAAAGTCATATAAACTTTGGCCAACTAAAGCACTTAAGAAACAATGTATTTTAATAGTGTTTTTATATAGCTGCAAAAGGTTAAGGAAGTAAATGTATTGCAGGATAATGTTAGCGATTACCTTTTAAAATACTGATATTTTCAATATTCACTCTGTTTATCTGTATATTATTTCATAACCAAGTCACTAAACACAATTCATTGTATTTTATCACTCAACCAAAAATCACTTCACGAAAGACAGCGATATAAATCTCGTAGGTATCGATCGATAAATGAAATGTTTATTTTGAAATGACTCATATAAGTGTATAAAGGCAGACTAAATAGCAATTATAAGTGATACATTACGGGCCGGTGAACGCACGATAAATTAACACCAATCATACGTCACACGTCACAATATACCGGCTAGCCAATAGAGTGACACTGTATTATCAATGTGAACTACGCGTACAATCGCTTCCATGTTGTGTGAAAATAGACCAGAGGTCGTGACCCACAGAGAGAGTCCGTTATTCGGGATTTTGGGCTACCATTTTTGGTTTATAAATAACTTGTACCTGCTTCCTTGTAAAACAACGCTATGGGGTTCATTTTTGAAATACTGTTTTTCTTTTTTGCAAAATAGTGTCAGCTTTTGTAGAGAATCATATGTGTGCATACGAATCGCGATTTAAAAGATTGTCACAGATATGCCCTTCAAAAAGGGCAGGTTATATTACGTATCTAATAAGCATGTATGAGGATGAAAGTAATGGTGCATAAAGTTCGGAGTGGCATTTTTCTGGTGGAGAAAATGTGTGATTTATCACAGAGTGAATATTATATTTATCAACCTTTGCAAGGATGATTTAAGACAAAATTCAAGTAGTCACATAATATCTCTTTACGTTCTAGTGATAGTAAAATCAAAAAGTTGTTTGTAACTCTTACAAACTCTTCTCTCTTACTGGAGAGATTTTGTCAAAACTTCACATTTTTTTACAAGAACATTGAAAAGTTTTATTGGCAGTTAAGCGCACATTCAAGTGCGATGAATTTTACGAAGCATTTGAACTTACAAGCAAGTCTAGACCTTATTCAAAGGCGATTTCATTGGTATCAATTCGTCATTCGATCATTAGCTTAAAGCCCCCCAAGTAGCTACAATATAGGGCTACCAGTTACTTTGTTACCGAGCAAAAGAAAGAAGGAAAGACTGCTATCAAAGACCTATAGAACAGATTTTCTATTAACTTCACAGTAAAACATATTTATGATGACATATTTCATAGCGCCGCGGTTTACGACGCCAAAGATTCGTTAACCTACATTTTTTAAGTAATTGCAGTGCGTGGGCCTCATCGATTGCTCTGTTTGTCTACTTTATAGTGTTATACAACTTTGGTCGCGTGCTTCCATTAAATACAGATTTTCTGTCAATAGTGATTCAAAAGACATTCTTGTGACCTTTTTGATGGCACTACATTTATTGGTAGCTAGAAGCAGGCTGTTTGATATCAAACTATAACGCCTATAAGTACTGGAACAGTTTGTAACTTTCATGACTAATTGCTAAGCCGTTATTCACAAAACTTGTATACATATACAAAGCCAGATGATTACCAGATTTCATTTTATCATCAGCAGGGGACAGTGGAATCTTGAAATTATATTTTAAAACAGTATCTTTCACACAAAATTTTACCCCACGTTAAGCGAGCTAGAATGAGCTAAATCATTCAATATCCATTCATATCTGATTCGTCATACATGTCTAAATGTTAGATATTACGTAAAACTCGTATCAAATGCTACAAGGATGTCTTAAACATGAATGAGGGACGTAAACAGAATGAACACAGGTTTTCATTCACTAAACATTTCTATACAAGTTTCTCCTCCATAATCGGCTTAATATATCGGAATAACATATTTCCAAATACTTCTTTTCATAGGTACATAGCATTACGTCGATTTCCAATCGATCGTCGGTTTCCATTAGTTTTGCAACACAAAATATATGTAGCTATTAAGCTACACGAATATCTGTTGAATACAATAGAAAATTCTACAATAAGACCTGAAAGAAATACTGAAACATTCTACAAATATTATAAACGCGAAAGTTAGTACTCCCACGCAAAAACTATTGAACAGATTTTGATAAAATTTCGTACACAGATAGTTTAACCCAAACTAACAAATGATTTTTCCTAGGGCAATCTTCGGTGTGCAAAATAGCGAGCGAAAGCTGTTTGATATAAAGCTATCTGATATCCATTCATAAATATTCCAGTATCGGTGGCGTATCTTCTAAACCAGTGACCGATAAAAACGATTTATTTGTTGTGACGTTCGCAAATAATCTGAATAATGTGATAGACAATGTATTCATTCGTATCAGTATAAGATGGCACAGATAAAATATCGATGGATTACCAACCAAATAACGGTGAAGCATTGATTGATGAATGAAATGGCAATAATTAACGGAAAAGGGAAATATCTTGAGGAAATTGTGCAAGCTTGAGGTACTTTTAAGACAATACTTGAAATAATGCCATCTCTTTAACCTGCGCTTATGTAGTACTAAAAGCATGGCTAGCCGTATCTCTTGTTCCCTTTTTTTTCTATGTATGGTATGGTCGTTAGTGGTCAACCTAGTGTCAAAGTTGTTCAAGCTGGCCGAAAAGCCTTTGACGTGGCTTAACGACTATTATCTTAGTAGATAACGACCGCGACCGATTTTTTACGTACCACTAAGCGGTCATCCATCTATAGGAAGACCGCGCCGACGGTTGCTTAACCCACAGATCGTTAATCGATAGGCGAGCGCAACTTTTAATGTTTATAATTTAATGATTAATAGCGTAAATAAAATGATATGTTTGTAACAAGTACGATGGAACACACCTATGAAAGTGAAGGATGCAAGGTATTATTATGATTAATGGCGTATCCCTCGAGGGCAGAAACCCTGGATAAAACAAAACACGGGCGAGTTTGTTACCAACTTTACCTCCCACTACGACGATATATTTTACACGGCTTCTCACTGAACAAGTACCGACAGAAAGTTTCAAACAAACCATTTTTAGACAGAAGACGTAAAAAATTACGACACTTTGAATATTTTTACAAAATATTTTTGTTGTTACGCCGATTTACTTGAATGTTGATACAGCTATAGGAACATTTTTTATCAAAACCCGGCCAAGTGTGAGTCCATAGTAAAAAAAATACGAAGAACACATAATATAGTGTATGGAGACCACCCTATATATTTTAAATTTTAGTATTTTTTTGTTATTGCGGCAACGGAAATATGTACATACTTTGTAAAAAAATCAGCTTCCTAGCTATTACGGCTTATGAGATACAACCTAGTGACAGACAGAAAGATAGACGGCGGAGGCTTAGTAATAGGGTTTACGTATTAGGTATGACACCCTAAAAAAACATCTTAGCAAATACCTAGCAACCAACTAGTTTAACGCAAATACGAAAATTAAATTCAATAGAAGTTTAAATTGTTGCAATAATTTGAATATTCAATCCGTTGCTGCTCAAAGGGCTTTGAGCTCCCACCGTAATCCCAGGTTAAAAGCCTGTCAGCGACAAATAGATGCTTCTTGGCGGGAAAAGGCTTAACATGGCGTCTCCTAGCGCAAATTAAGAGGCTTATCCGTTGCCAGTAGCGTGCAAACGTTCACGCGATTAAACTAATGCACTGTTTTTTTGAAAACGAATAGTTTTTTGAGAAAACACGCAAGTTTAGTTCTTCTTATAGCTAGAAACCTTCATTCACGAATAAAATTGGTGATTTTTTTTTAACGCACGATTATGTGTTTTCTACCACTTCATAATAATATTGGTATTGACGATTGTGTGATTGTGTAACTAGTAACTATACTTTTAAAGACTGTATTACTGCTTATTGTGTGGTCTCTACATAAAACTTGGCACTAAATATTACGGTTGAACAAAATGCGGTAGCAACCGTGTACTATGACGGCTCTAGCAGCTACAGCCGTTAATTATAATTAATGCCTGATGTTTACAAGTACCGTGTAAATTCATTTAGGTCCTTGCTTTCAAAGGTTCACTTCTTTTCAAACTTTGAACTGAATGAAAAAGAATTAGGAGTTAAATCCAACAAAAGAGGCAATGTGAATGAGGCAAGGGAAGTTTGTAATCGTACCTATGGAAAATGCCGATGTCTATAGAGAAAAGGTGTGATTTTATGTATGTATCCAAGAAAGAAACCGGATAGTAGAAACGCAACCTTCCTTTTATAGACAGTCATTTCATATCTCGAAAAGGCCGTTTACAAATGACTTACTTGTTCACTAGTTATTTAACATAAAATGTTTTCGTAAACTTTTTGTTTAAGTATAATTGTTCCGTCGAGTTTCACGGCTATTATGACGCGTGGCGTGCCTTTGTTCCATACATCATGTTTTAAAGTTTTCTTTAGTCGTTTGCGAAGGGCAAACAAGCCGCTTTTTACATTTGCATATTCATATTACGATTGTGTATTTGTATAAGGTAAATGTTGTAATGTTTGTTCCGTATTCTGCTTAACTTTTCCTTTTTGAAAAATGAAAATGGTTTTTGCTAAAGGACACGCGATTGCCGTCTAAACGTCATTTCATGGGCTTAACTATAAAAAGGAAACTGCAAGTATTGTGTTCGTTGTAGGATTTAAAGTTATTTCACTAGCACAGTTTATTCTAAATCTGCTGACCAATCATATGTTTTAG
This sequence comes from Anticarsia gemmatalis, assembly GCF_050436995.1. Classification (NCBI taxonomy): domain Eukaryota; kingdom Metazoa; phylum Arthropoda; class Insecta; order Lepidoptera; family Erebidae; genus Anticarsia; species Anticarsia gemmatalis. The sequence continues at coordinate 5,440,688 of NC_134770.1, read as the reverse complement.
CTATCGGCGAAAAACAGGATCTTTATGATCATACAACTCTTTAAATTTGATATCTTCGCATACAGCACTCATTGTAACTACTCCTCTTTTCGTGCCTTAAGGCAGGATAACTTATGTACCATAAAAACTAAACCACGCACATACACTAACCAACAAACACGTACTTATGTAGGTGACAAATTCAGTCCCAGCTGCAACGAAAATGTAGCAGAACCGAAGACAAACTGTACAAAACTAAGTAACTCGATACATACATACCCACAAGTTTCCGTAACTCCCATTGAAAAAGGTCCTGTATACTTCAGTAGGTCAATACACTGAGCTCACAAGCGATACACTGTGATACACTCAATGCAGTGGATGTGAGTATACGAGTATATGGGATGGAACACATGCGGTCTGGCGGGATGTTAATGAGAGATCGCGACCTATGGCGCGGAGGGACCGGGGCTCGGAGTACGAGATGCGAATGTATTCATAGAGATAGATATATACAATCTCCATGTGTTATTCGGTTTCAGACCAGAATCCCTACCAATACTCGTTAGTGTGCTTATTTTACTCACTTTGTTAATTTCATTTTTCAGCAAAACGCCTATATCTATTTAAGTAAAAATATTGCAGAATGAGAGATTGTAACCCAGAAAACATAACATTTTGAGCAAAAAAGAGTCGCGGGCATAAGCTTTTATTATTTTTTGTTATTAATATGATAAATAGATTTAACCCATTAGTGTCCCACTGCTGGGCAAGGGTCTCCTTCCGAAATGAAGGAGAGGTTAAGCCTTGAGTCCACCACGCTGGCAAAATGCGGGTTAAAGAAATAAATTTACAAACTAATATTATGTAAAATTCAAATCTAAATCTATTTAATTACTGATGTTCGGTTCTTGGTGCAGCAAACACAATTAACTGCTTCAACCGTCAAATTGAATTCGACCCAGTATTACGATTTGAAGCACCTTAACAACTAGATGAATTGAATTAAGCTATTATCGACACGGTCATTCGGTGTACGCCTTTAAGACTATAGCTGTTTATTTAGTTTAAGGGAATACGGTAGCTACTTCTCGGGAAAAACATGATTATGTTAAAAGCTGGGTTTATAATTAAGTTGAAATCAAATTTTATAATTATACTTATAAAATTTCCTTGACACAATGTTAGTTACCGTACTCCTCCGAAACGGCTTGACCGATTCTCATGAAATTTCGTGAGCATATTGAGTAGGTTTGATAACCGGCCAACATCTATTTTTGTCACCCTAAGTGAGACTATTTTTTTTTAAATTTATATGGCAAAACAACGTTTGCCGGTTCCCCTAATACTATAGAAAAATGTTAAATTGGTGATTCCTGCATAAAAACAACAAGTTTTAAACTACTAGAGGAACTCGTTACTCAAACTTTTAAAGTCAAGGTTAATCGGTTCTTAGTAAACAGTCAAGATTTTTTGCATAACATGTATTAAACCCGTTAAAGTTTTCGGAGTTTATAAAAAAAAGCACAGCTCTTTACTCTGACACTGAGTTCAGTAAATGAGAATAATTTCCTGACAATCAGCTAACTGTCACAAACTTGCTTAGCTATTATACTCAGGCCGTTACAAACGTGCGAACTACGTCATCATCTAAAGAATCATATGGATGTGGCAATGTGTAAGTGCGAGCGAGAGACTCCAATAAAATGACATGACTTGGTTCGCACGTTTGAAGTAGCCCGGTTATCTAATATATAAAATCCTCGCGTCACAGTTTTCGTTGCCATACTCCTTCGAAACGGCTTGGCCGATTTTGATGACATTTTGTGAGCATATTGAGTAGGTCTGAAAATCGGCCAACATCTTTTTTTTATACCCTAAGTGACACTATTTTTATTTTTTGTATATGGCAAAACAACGTTTGCCGCTTCAGCTAGTAGAATGCATAAGATATGAAGTCCACCAGAAGCCTGCCTGTCATACTGTCAATTTCACCGCATCAACAAACAGTCACTGTAACTCTCTACGAAGACCACAACAAACAGGCTTTATAAAAACTGACAGCCATTATTCCCTCGGGTAACAAAACTAACCAGAAGATAGTACAGTTGGTAAGAAAACATTTCACATAACTGGATTCATCCCCTAGGGAGGCCGGAAATCTGATAAAGATCATTTTCTCTAGAAAAGACATTGTTACTACTGAACACAAACTTATTATGGACGTTTGACAAACGGATTATCATATTCAAAGACCTACCACTCTCTCCATATACATATTCAAGATTTGTTAAACGGTTGTTTAAATTACCTAGACTTTACGCCAGAACGAAAGTTGAAAGAAAACATGGTTTTAACTATACAGCAAATTAAAGTTCAGCATTTTTATTTTCATTTGATAGTAGCGCTCTTGCCCTTACCGGTCGAAAAAGGATCGGTGAGTTAAGCTACTCAAGCGCAGACGTTTCTAATGATGGGTGACCACTAAATGGCATATAAGCTGAGCGTCTACGGGCTACAGAGGTCATAAAATGTCTTGGTAGTTGCTTGAACAACTAAGACACCGGTTTGCCTGCTAGCCATACAATAAATAACATTATAATAACTCGATTAAGTTAAAGTACTTGTGAATAATAAAATCGTGAACTGATTACTGTCATTTTGAGGACACTCATTTGTTTAATATGGATTTGTGGACGATTTGTGTTCTAGAAATCTGATTCAATGTAATCTATGATACTATAGGAAAGAGATAAGGGGTTGTATTTAAATCTTTTGCTAGAAAATAAGAAAAAAAAATCGCAGCTAAATTACAGCTGCTAAAGAATTTTAATCATTATAGCTTGGTTGCAAAATCTTAAGTACGTCAACCTAAATAAGCGTTGCCGTGATAAGTCTTATACTAAGCGCATGCAACAGTTTATCAAGTAATTAAAACCGTTTTGCTTGCGAGGTTCTACCCATTGTTCTAACTCGCACGTCATTCAATACTAAACCAGTTTATAAATAGTATTTTTCCTCGGAACAACGAAATACAATCTCCACGTGTTTTCTTTTGAATTTTACTTCTTAGGAAACTTGGGAAGCTTTTCAAATGAACAAGTTCGTTTAACTTTGTAGTTCTGACGAAATTAAGTCAATCGCGATGTATAAATGTGGTATAATAAAATTATAAATAACTGACTCTTATATCCTCCCCCAAATATTCTGAAAACTAATTTAAAGACTATTATATAATATTTTATCACTTAAGTTCTGCAGAATTATTTTTTCAAAAATCAGTTTACAGGCTTATACAGTAAAACAATAGTTGGATAAGCAAGTAAAAATAAGTCTAGGTAACATAGTAAACATCGGGTAAAACACTTATATACATAACGCGGAACTAAGACCAAAAGTTCACACCTTTGAAAGGGGTCGTCGCCGCCACGAAAACCTTTGACATTACAACTTAAAGCCTAGCTTTACACGTAACACGAAACGACCTAGTTTTCAATCTACCGACATTTAAGACTATACAAAAAGCATCACCTAGCCTTGTGAAGTACATTTCGTGTTGCCGCCGACCACAAACTGTTCTTAAACAGAGCCCAGTACAGTGCATGGATGCAAAAGGTAGCGTGCTAGAATGCCATTGAGAATGAGCCGCATTAAGTAGCCCAGTACCACATTTCCTTGGCTCAACTGTCACTGCTTCCAACTGCAGATAAGGCGGCCGCCATTTTTCTTACGAGTCATAAAGCTAAGTGAAAGCACGGGATTATTCAAGCTGTTTCTTGCTGTAGTTTTTATTTATAGTTAGGGAAACATTCCGTCATGTTATAAGAATATTGGAACGTATTTTAGCAAATTGTGTAGTTTCTGCCCACGACTTCCCTTGCGTAAAATAATTTCCAGACATTATAAAGATTTCTACCTTTTTCTCTTATATTTATCATTTACTTTTTCTCACTTCTTTTATACACGTGTGATCAAAATCATTGTGACAATTTCCAGTGTTCATGATAGGAAATATAATTTGTATTTTATAGCACACAAATTGAAGTATTTTACTTGAAGTCCGAACAAGGTGTTATCAGATCAAATAAATAATGATGTTCATTGTTCAGTCGAAGTGGCACTACAATCAGTGCCTGAATATGACACAAAGAAGATGCTATCTTCAAAAACAAGGGCTTCTCTTTGAATTATTAATTAAAGGCCCGTATTTTTACAGCATGGATATGGTTGGAAGATCGCGAAAAATCTTCACATATAGGCAAAATTACAAAGATAACTTAAAATGTCTAGGATAAAATTTAAACGAACATGAAATGCAACTAGTTGCAAACTGCAATGCAACCAAAACGTCTCATTTAAGTCCCAAACGCGTTGCCTTCTAGTTTTTAGTATTACATGTTGAAAGACCTTGAGTCGTCCTCGTTAAAGGTTGCACTACATCGGTAGGAATGACGTGTTACCATTGATCTGGGATACATATTTGATATGAGAAGCGCCATGTGCGTGAAAGCACCCACTGTCATGACCTCGCGGCTCGCACAATGTAACGCCGGACCACCGGACGGAGCAAGGTAACGAGACTATACCACTATACGAGTTTGTCCTATTGTTGCACACACAAAAGTCACACACAGTTGGTTGTAATGTTTTGTTGCGTGTGTACTTGCATGTTTGTTTAATTCAAGGATTAAAAAGATCTCCCGGTTTTCACAAACTAACCTCAATTGAAAAAAAATCCTTAACTCTGAACTTATAATATGAAACTGTAACTAACGAAATTGCTCATCTTATTATTGTTATTGATCAATGACTAACTAGCTTAGAATTTTCTCCTTGGGTGTTTTTAACAAGAAGAGAGTTTAGACCAAATCTTGCTACGAATGCAAGTACGTGTTGGGGTCTTTATATCTAAAGAAACATTGTTAAACAACATAGTGGCTACAACTGCGCATAATAGGTACTACTACAACCCGTCTACGCTACTAGCTCATAAAAACCAGACATTGTAGTACTAATCTGTGCCTTCGTAAACACTAGTAAACAGTTATTGTTCCTACATACCTTTTGTTTTTATAATCGTTTGATAAACTTCCTATTTTTGTGCTACTTGCCGCAATCAACGTTATCGGAGCACGCTAGGTTTTATAATCGTTCATGATTCTTTGTTAAATGACGGTAATTATCCCTTTTATAGTGGTCCAGATATTCTGTAACCTGCACAGGTCATGGTGTCAATACTGAGTACTTCTCACAGTGGTTGATTAATTCCTATAGAGTATACCTATCTTTGGTAAAGAATGGACTTTCAATGTATCGTAACAAAATGTGTCCCGCCGCATTTGTTTCTCTGAATGTAATAGAGTTAAAAACTACTCAACCGATTTTCACAAAGATTTTTCCAAAGGACGGGGTGACTTTATACAGATAATTTAGGTGTTCTAGCAAAGATACGGCGAACCGCGACGTTGATTGTTCAAAATGCTGGAAAAATCATAGGAGAAAAATCTAAATCAGGTTTAGTTAAAACCACGGTTAAAAGAACATCTACATCATCTATCCACTATTCTGAATTTATATGTAAAATATTATTCATAATAATAATATAATAAATACTGTAATTAATTACATAAGCCGTTTAACAAAAAATATATTTTTCAGGTCTCCAGTCTTAGTTGTTTCGTTGCAAAAGGAAATTATGTATCGCAGTAACGATCAGGCCTTGTGTTAATTTATTCACTCGCATACATTTGTGACATTTAAGGTTTCTTGTTTTCACACAAAACCTTGTTATGTCGTTTTAGTTTAGTTAATAGAGTTCTTTAGTGGAAATATGGACTAGACTTTGCCCTGAAATTCCCTCAATATTTTTAGTAAATAACTAAAAATATTGATATTATTATATTATTAATTGAAACTCATTAGTGATCATTCTAGTGTCACAGGTGTTTAAGCTGGCCGAATACTTTTGAAAATAATTCTTTACCGGGGAAAACTCCTAATGTGCCTTCCAAAGTACGAAGACGGTTAACTGATACTTTGAGATAAAACAATCGGTTAAAAATCTACGGAATGTATACGCTGAAATATTACTTTGATTAATTAAACGGCATTGATCGTTTATCGATTGGAAAGCGTAACTGGCTGTGAGCGTTTCCTTTGCCGACTTTTGCTTATAAAAAATAGGCGTAAGCTTAGAAATAAAAACTTTAACTTATAATCCAATAACTAAGTATAAAGCCAAAATGAAGCAGCTATTTCAGGTCACTGATGTTCTTAATTCTGAATTTCGAGTACCTCCGAAAAGCTTGCCTACAAGGCGTTTTACTAAGTTGTGGAATTATAGTGGAAACTGGACTTAATTAAATCGAACAGCTTACATTGTTAACACTCACTTAGACATTCTAGGTGACCCGATTAGCTTCGGACCTTTGGGACCTATCATCGTGAATAATACAGCGAACGGTCAAGAAGCTGCAATACATCGAATGAGAGAAGAAAACCGGGAGAATAAACTGCTGTCCATGATTTCCTCTGTGTAGAAAGAGGATTTGTAACTTGTAGAATACTTTTTATTGGTTTTAAAAAGCATACGATGTTCAAGTTAAGAATTGTTGAGTGGAAACTGTTACTAATCGATATGATAGGATACTTTTGGTTGTTTTATATTTCTATAGTCTAAAAACTTAATAGAGAGCCTTGGAATGCACGATTTATCCAGAATATAATTGAGATTTTGTTGAAAGGCCAAAAAAGTGGCTGAAGCGGACAGGCCGCCGTTTACTACACGTACTTAATTCTTGTTTTGCATACTTCTGTCACCCGCGAACCTTGGTTACGAGGCTTTCTACTAAGTTGTCAGACAATAGTTCTTTTTTACTTATCGTCATAGTATGCAATCAACATTTTTAGTGATCGAGAGTCTTGGTCATCTCTAAGCGTAACGTAAGCCTGTTGTTTCATCGCATGTTTTTAATCTATACTAATATTATAAAGCTGAAGAGTTTGTTTGTTTGTTTGTTTGAACGCGCTAATCTCAGGAACTACTGGTCCGATTTGAAAAATTCTTTCAGTGTTAGATAGACCATTTATCGAGGAAGGCTATAGGCTATATATCATCACGCTACGACCAATAGGAGCAGAGTAACAGTAAAAAATGTTACCAAAACGGGGAAAATGATGACCCATTCTCTCTGTGACGCAAGCGAAGTTGCGCGGGTCAGCTAGTTAATACTAAATAGCATGAATTAAATCAGTTTGACCGTCGTAAGTGCGAGTAGCCTCGTTAAAATTTCAAATGACCACAAAATAAACAATACAGCTTATTAGTCGCGTTCTCGCATGACCGCTTACGACTAAATAATTAAGATAACATACCTAACTAGTGTTATAAATATTGTATTTTATAATATTTCAAATGCCATTATTTTGTTCAAACTAGGATACTTGAAAGTGGGTTAGAAGAATTATGTTAGAAATATTTTCGTATAATATAAGAATAGTAAGTTATAGTTTATGCTCGATCGAAATAAAACTAAAGTTTGTTGTGCAGATATTCTAGGATATCTTAGTGCTCTTCTTTTTGTATTTTTGAAATAAAAAGTGTCGCGTGCTTGAAATGCGTGTCACTTAAAAATATTATAAGTATATTTAGACCATTGTCTACAATCACGGCATTACTTCCGGTATAATTTCTATAACAAAATAGATAACAGAAAATTATCTGGCCGACCGGAATCATTAGCAAGCGCCCAGCGAACGATAATAGGACCATTTTTTAATTAAAAAATAATTAAGTATAAATTATGAGTGAACTCTACCTTTTTCGGTGTAATAGTTATATTAATTTTCTTCTTCATCGCAGATGTTTCGACAACACTAAAATGTAAAATTGTTTCACAGAAAACTCATTCCTTGACTAAACGTATTTTCAAAAAACGAACACCGGTCAGCACTACCGCATTCCTACAAAGCATTACATAGACTGCCATTGCCTGACTTTTAACTATGATGTCTGTGTGTTCTCAGTAGGCGGGAAAACTTCACCATCTTAAACAGACCTCTTGAATCTTAAAACCATTGACGTTTCGTAAACATTTTTCTATTCATGAGAGCCACAAGTACGATGGTCGCATCAATATTATCTAACTTTTTTAATCTGTAATAATCTAGTGAAGACCTTTATCAGTCGTTAATGACCAACAGATTTTTTCTTTGTTTACTTTCACGATAACGCGGTTAGTGGCATTCGACAGGCAAAGCGTGTTACGCAGGACGATTGAACAACCCAATAGATTGTATTTCCAATACGCTAAGGGTAGAATTTTAATTGTACTAATTAACTAAGATCCAAAAGTTTACCTTTTATCCTATTAACGTTAGTTTCGTAAGAATGCTTAAAGTTGGACTTATTCAAGCGGCCCTACGGCCTCCCATGAAGTTAAACGACTGGACTTTGATGACAAATACGGAACTCGCGTGTCCCCACAGTAATTAAAAATACAAACAAACTTTGACGATTTATAAACAGATTTTTTTTATATTTCTCATTAAGACTACTTCGAAGTAATGACTGCCGGGGGATAGTCGCCGTCGTAATTTTTGACTTGAATTTTTTGTTGATATTTTTTATAAGGGTAACTTTCTAGTTACGATCGAGATTTAGCTATATTTAACGTAAAATAATATACATTTCTACGTGACACCTTAAAATATAGCACGCTAAAGATAACAGTTATTTGTCTACACATCAATTACATCAATATTTAGCTACAAACAAACAAATAAGGATTTACATTAGGCTGGTGGTGATATAAATGGGGAATGACAGATAATATTATACCCCAAATAAATAATGAATTGAAAAGAAATAGAACCATGTCACACAGACTCAGCCTTTTCGTCTAAAAAAGTTAAGAGTTCAAAATGGTTCTTTTTCAGTTCTGCACTTCTTCAATAGAAAATCAGTGCTCTAAATATAATCATTGTAACTTCAACATAAATTGAGTTTAATATTTAATGTTAAAAAATAGGTACACATTATTTTTTCCCAAAATCAGAGGGTAATTATGACAAAGTAGGCATAAGCCAGCATGCTTCGATCATGATTTATACTTTTTTACATATTAATGTAGACTTGTCAATGAATATGTAAATTAATATTTAATAATATTTAAATGTTATCAAAATAATAAACTGTCGTCAACCTTCATGTAAATATGCTGTAATCTTTTACCCTTATTGTCATTGTTGTTTGAACTTAAATAACAATATTATTATCATATATTAATTATTATCAATACCCTCTATTTGTACAAACCTTAATAATACAGGTCATAAATAACATGATGCAGTGACATAGACAAGGAGAAAAAAAAACTTGCTTGATTACAAAATGAGTGCACAAAATAAGAATGGTGCACAAAAAATAAGAGTGCTAACTACTTTAACGTAATGATTTAGATCTTACTAAAATTTGGTTATCGTAAGTGTCCTCCTGAGAGACCGTGGGGGTTTCTAGGAGCGGGTCTCTGTCCCCCGTCTCATCCGGTCTCTCCTCCGACTTCCGTTCTGAACGGACACGGCACGCGTCACATCTCTTCATGACTACACATACTTCTCAACTGTGGACTGTCAACAAAGTCCTTCAGTACATCCATCACTTATTCATGATGTTTACCATATTTCAATCAATGCACAAAACCTATTCACATACATCCTATGTGTTGACTAAATTTTGCTTGTCTATTGCCTTGTCACCAATTCATATAAAATGTTATAGTAAAAAAAATAGCAACTTAAATTATTAATAGATAAATATATACAAAAATTTAGAACTATAAAAGATTTAGGAAAGTACAGTAAAAGTAAATACCTCATTGTCACTATCAATAAGATAAGTCTCTTCCATTGCACCAAAACATTAAAAAATTATGCTACTGAACTTTTAAAATAACAAATATGTATTAAAAATTCACAGATAAAAAATATAGCACAGCCATCTGTACCGACGGCATGATCACAACAGTGAACAATATTGGATGAAAAGATAATCTATCAGGCATAAAGAAAAATATCATTGTATGCAAATCAAATGTTTGACCATTAGCGAAAATAATGACTGTAACACTCATTCACAACGTACGCATACTCGAGAGCATGTGACCTGAACCGCTACCACTAAATACCAATACAAAATAATTAAAAATCTTCACTTACTACTGTTATTTGGCTTCTGTGGTATGCAAGTGTATTCCATAGAATTTAGGCACCAAATCAGATCAACAGCTCCATCTTTTGAACAGAGTAAGTGAACACTTTAACTAGGATTCTCAATTACGTGTTATAGATACGAGATAAACGATAAATTGCGGAAAAAACGAACAATAACCCCAATGTGCTTTGGTTACTTTTGACAAATTTGACATTTATGTTAGAACATAGACTAGGGGAAAGTTTTTCTTTAGTGACATACATTCCTAGAAATTACTAAATCGGTCGTCGCTTATGACACCTTACATTGACACGATTACATTTTCTTCCGTTCGTTCGGAAGTTGTTAAGGAGTGTTAAAAATGATGGCAACACTTTTAAAAAAAAACCTACACACGTCATCTCGGTGTGTGCTGTCAGTTTTGCAGTTGTAGTTTTTACATGTTATTTGAGAAAATAAAAGCAAATTCGAAATGGTAATGCTTTATAACGTAATGTTCTTTAGATATGTACACCTTAATTTGTGTTTGTTGCTGTATGAAAGTGGCTACTTGTATATAAACGTGTCACCGATGTGCGGCTTATGTTTATAGTTTTCAGCAGTGTTTTTGTGATATTTCAGGTGCTGATAGCGGCAACAGTATGTACGAAGTCGGGGAAAGGTACTTAGAACTTCTATATTTCACTGTTATTCATATAAAAATGTTAAAAGATAAGTATTTATAAACACAACACCCATGTTTCAGCATTGGTCTCCCGTCAGTTTGTGGAGATGACGAAGGCACGTATCGAGGGTTTGCTTGCAGCATTCCCCAAGCTGATGACTGGGGGACGTCAGCATACCTTCGTGGAGACTGAATCTGTCAGGTAGAACCATGCTAATTTATTGAAAACTGCCAAATACATCTGTCAAAATACAGGCTGTAAATTAAGTTAACTTGTAAGACCTGTACTCAATAGTAACCATGCTTTGAGGCATTGCCTGCAAACATTATGGTATTTATAGGTATTAAAGCAATAAGTATGTTTAATATTCTATCTTTTAGACAAGAGTGTAATTAACTTGCAGATATGTATACCAGCCTCTGGACAAACTGTATATGCTGCTCATCACTACTAAAGCTAGCAACATTCTTGAAGACTTGGAGACCTTACGCCTTTTCAGCAGAGTGGTATGATAATTTAAATAATTGTTTATACTGTAAACCAACACAACAATAAACTTTCTGCTCCCTTACTGCCTAAATGATAATGAAAGCAAAATTTCATATTTCAGTATCTGAAATTTTGTGAATAAAAAATGCCTGCTGCTTTATTTATAAAGGTTTAATGGGTAAAACATGAATAAGTGTAAGAGATAACAATATAAATGTATTGCATCATGCTACAACCCTATTGTTTGATAAGTAGTTGGCCTAATTTGTTAATTGGATTATTTCTTGAGCTACTTAAAGAGTTTGACTTTAGTAAGTCTGTACAGCAGTCTCCTAACTGCAGATCAAGAGGTCTTTGGTTCAATTCCCAGTTCATGCAAAGTAGAATTCATCTTTTTAAGTTTTAATTACAATATTTTTCAATTATAGTCTGGGGATTGGTGAAGTGCCTGGTAAATGGCAATATGCTTGCCCCCTAATTAATGGGATTAACATTGTTAATGGTGAAAAATGGATTTATTTAACAAAGTCTAATTTTGTAATGTATTTATTGTCCAGGTGCCAGAGTACTGTACTCAGTTGACAGAAGCGGAGGTGATAAACCAAGCATTCAACCTGCTGTTTGCTTTTGATGAGATTGTGGCTCTTGGCTACAGGGAGAGTGTCAACTTGGCACAGGTTAGTGATAAACAATTATTTTTTTAATTCTTATGTGCCTACTAACTATTTCCTTTTATTTGCATGCCCTAACTTTCGTATAGACTTTTAAAAACGCTGTGCAAAAGAGACAAAACAAATTATCCATTACTAATAGACTTAAGCGAAAATGGGGAAATACTCTGCAGAATTATAGCATTTTTATTTATGTTCAATTCTTAATTTACAGTATGACGTTTGTTTGAGGTTACTATGTATTTATATGCTAAGAAATGTTTTTTAATTTCTTTATAAAATAGATTTAACTTTTTCCCCATTATGCCAGGTGCGATCATTCGTCGAGATGGATTCCCATGAAGAGAAGATCTATCAAGCTGTCAGACAGGTCAGTATTTAATAACAATTTAACAATATTTATTTTTGTTCCACTGTCCATAGATATTATATTATTATATAATGTTATAGACACAAGAACGAGAAGCAGCTAACCGCATGCGAGAACGTGCGAAGGAACTACAGCGAGAGAGACTGGAAGCCGCCAAGCGAGGCGCGCCGCCACGCAGTCAGATGTCATTTGGTAACTGTCTATCTTTTTCTTTCTTATAGTTAGTCACTTTCAAACTGTTCAAAGCTGTGACATGACTTAACAAATGTTCTTGTATGGACACAACTGGGACTTATTTGGAGCAAAGCATGGTGCATACTTTTATGCTGTTCATACATCTTATACAATTTTTTTCTCAACTTAAGAATACCATAACTCGCTAATTGATTTAAATGTTGAGCTCAACTCACTGGTAGTACTAATATAATTCGACAGTAGAGAAGATACAAAGTAGTTTTTACTTCTAGACTCTATTCAGCAATCAAAGAACCTTTTTTTATTGTTTACAGGAAGTGGTGGTTTCGGCAGTTCTTCAATGTCATCATCGTCGGTACAGGAGCCTATCGCTGAGAAAATACCCACTACACCAGCACGTGAAGTGTACGTATAACCAAACAGTTCAGACTAGCTATTAAACGACCCTTTAGTCTATGTCATACATTATGTTATTTAAAATACTGACTATGCATTTAACCGATCCTTGTTCTACCGAAAATAAACTGATATTCTTTTTCTTTGCCCAACATTTTTACTGATTTAATTGTCAAAGATGAGCTTCGACAAACGAAACATCGCGCCGCGTGCCATCATTTGAGAGGGTTATTCATCTAATAATAATAATAAATGTAACCCATAACTGTCCCACTGCTGGGCAAGGGTCTCCTCCCGTAATGAGGGAGGGGTTAGACCTTGAGTCCACCACGCTGGCCAAGTGCGGGTTGGGGACTTTGCATGCCCTCAATAAATGTATTAAACAAAATTTTACGCATGCGAGGTTATTCATCTATGAATCTGTAAAAATACCAATAAATACTTAACCTTATCATAACTTGTAAAATGTTCTTTCAACAAGAACAAACTACCCTCTCGCCACACTTTTTAGCTAAAGCCTTATAGCTTGACACCATGGCGCAGTGAATATAATAATATATCGTTATATGTGTAGCGCTCGTCCGTCGGGTCGGTCGGCCATGAAGCTGGGGTCGCGCGGCACGGACGCCGAGTCCTTCGTGTCGCGCCTGCGCAGTGAGGGCGACACGGCCGCCAGCGCCGCGCCCGCCAAGCTCGATGCGGCTAAGGCTCCTCCACCTGATCATAAGGAGTGAGTATACCTATATTTATTTTAAAATATGGTCAATAATTCTCTTTTTTGGGTTCATATTTCTCTCTTGCCGAAATACAGGCTTAGCCTAGTTTGTGACGTATTATGATTTTAATGTAATTGCGTGTTTATAACTAACTTTAAGACATGTAAAGATTGGCATTGTAAAGATTTAATAAGGCTCTTATACACTATACAAATTATATTTTAAACATATTCATAAAAGTCTGCAATTCTGAATCTAGAAATTGCGGAAACGCGAATTAACGAAAGTATAAGCCAATTTTCAAAAAATAATTTAATGTTTCTTTAACAGTGTACACTTGCGGTTTGAGGAGCGTTTGACGTTAATTGCTGGAAGAGACGGCGATGTACAGAACTTTGAACTTAGCGGTAAGTTAACTATTGGCGTAAGTTTTTATATTTTTAAACAAGTGTAAGTGGTCTTTTTGCAAGAAATTATTAATATATCAGTTCTTCTTCTTAATTTTTTTTCTTAGGATGTTTGTTTGTTTGTCGTATGGTTAGTGGTCAACCTAGTGTCAAAGTTGTTCAAGCCGCCCGTGAGGCCTTTGACGTGGCTTAACGACTGTTATCTTAGTAGACATCAACCGGGACCGACTTTTAGCGTGCCCACCGAAGCACGGAGACGCCCAGTTCAAATACCACTATGCGGTCACCCACCTATGCAATTGCTTAACGCGCGCAACTGGCTATGGGCGCCTTCTGAGGATGAAAGATAAAGAATATAGCAATATTTAATTTCTACATATCAGCATCAATATCTCATTAGGAAAACAAATAGTAAAGATGTAAGGAAGATAAATAAATGTGTAACAATCCCATAGGTCTGCTAACACTGCGCATCAGTAACGAGCAGTACGGACGTATCCACGTGCACGTCGACAACAAGGACACGCGCCCGCTACAGTTACAGGTAACATTTGTTTGTTATACATACATACATATAATTATACGTTTTCCCATAGTGGTAGGCAGTAACCAAAGAACGCCGCTTCTATTTTATTAGACACTAGCTGACCCGCGCAATTTCGCTTGTGTCTCATAAGAGAGAATGGGTCATAATTTTACCCGTTTTTGTAAGATTTTTCGTTACTACTCCGCTCCTAATCGTCGTAGCGTGATGATATATAAGCTCATAGCTTTCCTCTATAAATGGGCTATCTAGCAGAGAGAAGAATTTTTCAAATCGGGTCAGTAGTTCCTGAGATTAGCGCGTTCAAACAAACAAACAAACTCTTCAGCTTTATAATATTCGTATAGATTAATTCTATGCAACCATAATGTAAATTTATGTTAAAATAAGCTTTAATTTTTATCTCATCATCATTGCCTTTTATTCCGGCAAATAATACAAAAACGCCTACATTTTTAAAAAAACGTCCCGCGAAAATCGCAACGTTACTCCGTTAAATCCGCAAGTGGAAACTGCATACTTGTGTTTCCACCAAAAAATAGTCGCATACTATGTAGTTTGCGCTTGCGAGTTAATCGAAGTTATTAACGGGTCCGCTCCGCTCGCAGTGGGTACCAAGCTTTAGTTTGGGATCAAATGAGTTGTCCAATGATATTTATTGATTACTAGCTGACCCGCGCAACTTCGCTTGCGTCCAATAAGAGAGAATGGGTGAAATTTTTCCCCGCTTTTGTAACATTAATTACTGGTACTAAGCTCCTTTTGGTCGTAGCGTGATGATATAATATAGCCTATGTCCTTTTTCGGGTATCAAAATATCTCCATACCAAATTTCATGCAATTTGATTCAGTAGTTAAGGTGTGATTGAGTAGCAGACAGACAGACAGAGTTACTTTCGCATTTATAATATTAGTATGGATTAATTTGTCGGTAGACTCATCCCAACGTGGACAAGGAGGCGTTCCGCTGCAGCGGCGTGATCGGGCTGAAGCAGAGCCAGCGCGCCTTCCCGCTCAACAGTGACGTGGGCGTGCTCAAGTGGCGCCTCAACGCCAGCGACGACAAGCTCGCGCCGCTCTCCGGTGAACATCATATACTATATATACACAATTTTTAAAATTACTATTATATTCTTCGGTATATTCCCAGTTGTCCCCTCTAACACCGCCCGGGGTGACAACTGGGAATAAAAGTAGGAAGCCAATTGAAACTTGCCTACGACACAGGAATTAGTTTAACTCCGACAAATATCTGATAAATTCGTTACAGAAAACTCAGATAATATTTTTGGACCCATAATCCTCCTAGCCGATATACGGCTACGGCGGTCAGTTTCATTGAAACTGACCATCTGTGCAGGACTTTGTTTATAGTGTCCAAGTGTGTGCACAATGCACAGGTACACTCTATTCCTTTACTCTCATAGTTCAGTGGGACAGATAGCCGACACGACCAGTAAGAAGTCAGGCGCAGGACTGACGACTTTACATGCTCTCTGAGGCATGGAGGTCTGCGACTTCAATCGCCTAACTCCGGGCAATAGAATAGACTTTTTGGACCCACCCTGAATTTAAACCCTAGGGCTCTATGTGACAGTGGCAGACGTGCAGTATGTTAATTAGTTTTGTTCATGTGCAGTGAACTGCTGGCCGTCGGAGGGCGCGGGCGGCGGCTGCGACGTGAACATCGAGTACGAGCTCGAACATGACCACCTCACGCTCAACGATGTCAACATACACATACCGTTGCCGTGAGTACCTAACATCTACTTTAACCCCACGCCGATATAAATGTATCAGATATTATTTTGTATTAGGTTTATATTGTGTATTAAAAATAATTATCACATTCTCCAACGGTGAAGGAAAACATCGTGAGGAAACCTTGCATGCCTAAAATTTGTTTAAGACATTTATTGTGGGCATACAAAGTCCCCAAACTGGCCAGCGTGGTGGACTCAAGGCCTAACCCCTCCCACATTACCGGAGAAGACCCTTGCCCAGCATTGGGACATTAATGGTTTTTTTTTTTAAGTTTATGTTTCCACAGTTCAGGGGCCGAAACAGGTCAGTAAAGTCAGTAAAAGTCAGTATTTTTGGACCTGGTCAGTAAAAGTCAGTATTTTCGAAAATCGGTCAGTATTGTCAGTATTTTTCCAAATTCAATATATTTTTTTGGTTTTCCTCTGCTGTTGGCCAATCTTACATTCTCGATTTGTCCTGTGATGATATCTGAGGGCTGCTTTGGATACTCTGTGTATGTGGATGATCTACTACGTACACATATATTGAAGCATCACATGACCTCAAAAAATAGCATCTAAACTTGTCACGAAAATTAAGGGATATAAAAAAAAAAACAAATTTTTGGGTGATTTTCAACAAGCTGTAACTCAGAGGAAAATGGTCGTACAGAAAAAATAAAAAAACAAATATTGTAGCTCCAAGTGTCTAGTTTTTAGATATGACGATGAAAAATTTTTGTCATGGCCAGGTCTGGAGAAATCCTACGAAAACTACCGAAAAAAAAAATTCCAAATTTTTTACCGCCTAAAAATAGGTCCACGGGCTTCAAAAAAATGTTTTTGATTCTTTCGTTCAAAAGTTCTTTTAGAAAATTTAATTCTCTTTAATTTGCCGTATTCAAAAAGCCTGTACGACGGTTTGCCGCGGAGTTATCGTCAATCAAAGCAAAAAAGTTATTTTTGACTTTGATATTCAATAACTCCGGAAATAATGATCGTACAGGAAATCAAAGGAGGGTTTTGAAAACTGCACAATATTCTCTATAAGAAAATGTAAACATGGTTAAGAAAAAATAAATTTTGAAATGAAAACTCGGACTGAAAAAAAGACAAAAATTCGCAAAATTAAGGATATTTGGATAACTTGGTATAACTTTGGATAAAATGGATGAACGAAGGATATCGTCAGTAATTTTTCAACGTCAAAGTGTCCCCTAAAATTCCTCAAAAATTCAAAGCGCCGCGATTTTTTTTTCGTTGTGCCCCGAAGCTTCAAATTCTTTGTTTTTGCTAAAATCAATTTTGCAATTTAGTGATTTTTATTCATTTTTTTAATAAATTTTTCTTTTTTCTCTCTAAAATCTTTATTTTTTCGATTAAAAAGCAAATCGCGTGCCTATGCTCACTCCACGACATCGTCGAGCCCGATTGGCTTATGCGCATGACCACATCACGATTGGGGTCGTAGACAGTGGACCAGTGTCTTATGGCAGCGATAGACGATCTCTCGTTTTGCGATTTGCTTTTTTATCCAAATATCCTTAATTTTGCGAAATTTTGTCTTTTTTTCAGTCCGAGTTTTCAATTAAAAAAAATTTTTTTTTCTTAAAGATGTTTACATTTTCTTATAGAGAATATTGTGCAGTTTTCAAAACCCTCCTTTGATTTCCTGTACGATCATTATTTCCGGAGTTATTGAGTTTGCTTTGATTGACGATAACTCCGCGGCAAATCGTCGGACAGGCTTTTTGAATACGGCAAATTAAAGAGGATTAAAATTTCTAAAAGAACTTTTGAACGAAAGAATCAAAAAATATTTTTTTAAGCCCGTTGACCATTTTTTGGACGGAAAAAAATTTTGAAAAAAATTTTTCGGTAGTTTTCGTAGTATTTCTCCAGACCTGGCCATGACAAAAAATTTTCATCGTCATATCTAAAAACAAGACACTTGGAGCTACAATTATTTTTTTTATTTTTTCTGTACGACCATTTTCCTCGGAGTTACAGCTTGTTGAAAATCACCCAAAAATGTTGATTTTTTTTATATCCCTTAATTTTTGTGACTAGTGTATTTGAAATCAATATTTTTGGAGTGAAAGCTTGTTTAGCGGCGTTGCGCACGTTTTTGGAATGGGTTAAAACTTCTCAACTCGTAAAAAATTCTTAAGACCTCATCGAAAATTCGTTAGACCTGATCGAAAATTCGTTAGACCTGATTGAAAATTCGTTAGACCTGATTGAAAATTCGTTAGACCTGATTGAAAATTCGTTAGACCTGATTGAAAATTCGTTAGACCTGATTGAAAATTCGTTAGACCTGATTGAAAATTCGTTAGACCTGATTGAAAATTCGTTAGACCTGATTGAAAATTCGTTAGACCTGATCGAAAATTCGTAAGACCTGATCGAATATTCGTAAGACGGGAAGTTTTTTAGAGTTTTTGGTGTTTATTGGAGTTTAATGGAGTTTATTAGAATTTTTGGAGTTTATTGGCGTTTTTAGGGTTTATTTGTGTTTTTTGGAGTCTATTGAACATTAAGACAATAAAAAGGCGGTGCTGGTTGTCTATGGGGATGGTGGAGGCCAATAACTGAAAATAAGCTTTATATTTCACACCATTCACCCAAAAAAAGGTTTGGAAATGGTCAGTATTTGGTCAGTATTTTTGAATTTTTGGTCAGTAAAATCAGTACTTTTGATCATGGAACTTGTTTCGGCCCCTGACAGTTAGACTATAGTAGAGTTTGATAAAATATGCATTTTTTGTTGAGCAGGGCAACCTTAAATATTTAAAGATCTCTAGTTTACCCCTAAACTCGTAACTTTACACCGAATTAAACTCCAGTCTAATAATTTGTTTTCAGAACCATTCACTTTATCTCTGTATTTCTCAGTTAATAATAATGTGTGCAATATTCGTCCAGTTCCGGCAACACGTCAGTGGTGGTGCACCAGTGGGAGGGCAGCTATGCGCAGAAGGGTCGCACGCTCATCTGGAGCATCCCCATCATCAACAAACTGCACAAGTCTGCCAGCCTTGAGTTCACGTGAGTATATCAGCACAATGTTCTGCTTGCTCGTAGGTTATTAAAATACGACGTTTAAAAACGTCTTTTATACGTTTTGATTTTTTTATGATGAACGTTTGATGAAGGAATTAATGGTGTTGTATGTTAATAACCTACGAACAAGTTTAATTTTCCTAAGGCCTTTTGCCGCAAAGCGCTCACTGACTGCTATCTTATTAAATGGAGTGTTCTTAAAACCTTTTTTTTATTTAATGAATTTCCCTTAAACGTCGCATCAATAGCAAAATTAGTCAAAAACGTATTTTAGACAATTTTAGTATTTCGATTGGGATTGAATAAGTGCATTATTTAATTCCATATAGTACGCCCTAAATGTATATTCTTAACATTTGTTTCCCATACAGCGTGACCCCAGCCATCCCGAACGACTTCTTCCCCCTGTCAGTGACGTGGACGTCGGACACGTCGCTGGCGCTGCTGACGGCCACCAAGGTCACGCACGCCGAGGACTCCGCGCCGCTCGACTTCTCGCAGGAGATCAGCTTCCACCCCGACAAGTACGAGATTGTCTAACACCATCGTTACAGGAGGTAGCCCACACTATTGTACTGTGTAGCTTATGAAATATCAATAGTAATATTAGGTCGGGGAAAAAGTCTTTTCGCATTATAGTATGTATTAACTTGTAATAAAATCTTATCTCTACACAAAAAAGCTCGATATTTTGGTACCCACGAGCTCACTGAAAGAAACCTAATGAACCGTGTACTCATTTGCGATTCTTAAAGCCAAAGAGATTTTATTACAAGTTCGAATATGTTCAGCAGTTTTATGATATTTCATAATGATCTATTTCAATTAGTTCAACTTAAATAATAACAAAATGAACTAACGGGAAAATACACGGTTTTCCCCCCATGGGTTTAGGTAGAGTGTATATAGAAATTGACTAGTTCAAAATAGAAAAATCGTTATGTTAACAATTTGAATAGCTGAAGAGATTGCTAGCAAACAGTCAGTTAAGCTTTGTGAATGCGTCAAGATCGCTTGAACAGCTTTGACACTAGATAGACTGTTAGCTTTATGACGAATAAATAAAGATTACACTTTTAAAACTGTTAAATTATGCTCTATAATAAGCAATAATATAAACTACATAATACAACACTTATCGCTACCTCCCTGAAATAAACTTAGTGTTAATTTGAAACTTATAATCCTATACATAAGAATTATTTTTATTAGAATATCGTGTTAAATTAATAAGTTTCATTGTATTACAAAGAATTATTATTGTATAACATTCCTGAGACTACTGTGCCAGCAAACATATGAAACATTCAAATGAAAGAAATATATCACCTTGAGTTTGTAAACCAACATTTCGACTACAGTGTGTAGTAAAATTGTATAAAACTATAAATTATAAATAAAAGCTATAAAAATGTGTGTAAAGTTGTTTTATTTGTGATGATGTTGGGTTTAGTAGTGGTTTGTGTGATTGTGAAGGAAACCCTGTGTATATTGATGGATTGGTCTGTGGACTCGGATATAAGTAGCTTCGACTGGCCTCTGAGGGGACCGACACTCAATTTAGAGGATAGCTGTTAGTACTTACCTATTTTTAGTGGCAGTGTTTGACCAAAATAGTTAGATGTTTCTATACAGCTAAGTAGTGCTTATTACGAAAATCGTAGATATCGAGAAATAGTAATTTTAATTTTAAAGGGTCTGTTTGTCTGTCAGTCTATCTCAATGTAGGTATGTGTAACATGTAGTAGTAGTTTTTCATGGATTAAGAATAACTTTGTTACTTGGCTATGTAATAAGACTTAAAAGAGGTTTTTGTCAATTTTACTTTTAAATTAAAAGATTTTATATCAGTTCCAAAATCTGTGGAGTCCAAAAAAGTTATGCAGAATTTACAAAATATACAATTCCCGAATCTGGATTGTTAGCACGAGGCAAAAAAGTTGAGCTAGGAAATCTTGAATTCTTCTGCTCTACTCCAAAGTAAAGCTGCTATAACATGCTCTTACAGACTTCGCATCATTAGAGAACTACGATGTGGGTGCAACTTCAGTGACGGAGAAGCAATACCCGTGGATAGCGCGCGTTATACACTCGCGGACGAAAGACTACCCGCATATCTGCACCGCCGTGTGTATCGAGCCTTATATATTTGTTACTGCTGCCCGGTGCCTTTATACGTAGGTATTATCGTTAAGTTCACTGCTTACTGAACTCAGCAATAACAACTAATCGTTCTATCTAGACTTTTATGCTTAGGTACTCATACCAGTTGCATTTGGTTCGAATAATAAGTTAAGATAAAATATCTTTACATTAAATTTAAGAAAGCAAGAATTGTTACCTACTTAACTGAAGCAGGTACTGAAATACTACTCTGTAACGTAAGTAAGAACCTAATCAGTGAATTATGTCCAAATAGGATAGTTGCAGGAGCAAATTCTGAGGTATAGCGCCCTGCATATCTAATAATTGTAATCTTTCAGTATCAAAGTGGACTACACAACAATAATATACGGCTCAAACTTCCTGCAAGCTCTAGCATTTGTCATACCATCAGACATGTCCAAACAAGGCTTTGACGACATCGGCTTCATAATAGTAAAGAAAAAAGATGACGTCTCGTGGTCTGCTATACAGATATTAAATATGAGCAACAGAACAGATGACGCTTTCAAATGGTTCACTAAACTTGACTTTGCAAAGGCTATTAGTCCGAAAGTTGTTGGATATTCTGCTCCGAAGGTACGTTTATATCAGGGTATTCCCCCGAAAATTTACATAGGGCGTCAATTTATTTATAACTCTGTAAATTATAAATTTTGTAGCATAAGTAGATAAATAAAATCGCCAATAAGCTATGTAGCTTGGCGAGAAGAATAAATGTAAAATATTATTATATATTTTAATTATCAAACAATTAAAAAAATAAATATAGGTAATTTTTCTGGGAATAAATATGAGTAAGATTTTTAAATTTGATTACATTTCAAATAGGTGTAATATTCTAACCATTCAAAAACTTTATTTTCCAACAGGGTATTCACAGAATAAGAATAGCAAAAAGACATTACAATTTAACAGATCTGGCAGTAGTCGTCCATTTAGACTTGTGTTCAAAGATCTTAACGGCCAATGACGTGTTAAAAGGGTTCGGCGTGCCTTGTTATCATTCATGCGCATATTCTGACTTCATCAAAAGCAGTGAGAAATGCAAACACTACCACGGCGTCGAGGGTGGGGTACTTTTTGACACAATTACTAAGAAACTAATTGGAATAGCCACTTGGGGAACGTATTATAGTAAATATGAGTTACCTGTGGGCTTCGCTGTACCGAATTCAGAAAGCTTTTATAAAGATTATGAATGTGCGAAGCGTATTAGAGATGACGATGGCGAAGATGTACAGAAAGGGTACTTTCAAAGTCTTTGTGATGTATAATTTTCAGTTAAAGTAAATATTTTGGTAGTTACTTCTTGTGGTTTTATTATGGACCTTTATGATGTAGGTTATGAAATGATTACTGTCTAACTAATTAACGCCGTGCAAGTTCTGATTTGATAATCAGTGTTATAAAGTAATTAATTAGTTTTGAAAATGTATAATATATGAGTTAAAAAGGTAAAACATTGCATGACTAATCAGAGATTACAATATTAAAATTTATTAGTAAAACAGGAAGTACAATAAGGCATAAATTAGATGATACTTAAAATAGGGGAGGTGTTAATTAAAACTCATAAATCAAATTTTTGACACTTATATTAAAGTTACATTTTATACAATAATCACATTAACATCTTAAGTACGATCTATTCTTCTACATTAAAATTAAACTTAAATCCAGTATTAGTAAACGAAAATTTGAATTTCTTAGCATCTTCACTAGGTTTTTCACTTTTAATTTCACCTTCTGATTTAGTGTTGCCCTCATTTAGGTTGGGGTCACTAGTGTTGCCAGTTTTAGTGTTACCCTCATTTAGATTGGGATCAACAGTATTGCCAGTATTAGTGCCCTCATTTAAATTGGATGCACTAGAACTGCCAGCAACATTATTGCTATCATCTGTTTGCTCCGAAGGCAAGTTGAAATTAAATCTAAATGATTCATCTCCCGTTGTTAGAAATGCAGACTTCCTATAAAATGTTGCTTTTGGTTTATCTGGCACTTCTGATATCTTGATCTTACTTGCCACTGCAAAAAAGATAAAGAAATCTGATGATTGATTCTTTAGCTTTCATATCTTAATTCAATTATTAAAGGCAGTTAATGATTTTTCGAGGAACTTTATATTTTAGACCTGATAAAGCTTAACTCTGGAAGGGGCAATTACTTAGTTGTAACTGAAAGAATTTGTTTGCAAAAAATTGTTTATATATATTTAGTTTTTATTCTTTTATTATTCTATTTAAATTTCAGGTCTTATATCTATCCCACAAGTAAAAATGCTATTACTACAATTTTATAAGTTCATGATGTCCATTCTAACTTAACATTATTAGTTAAAATGATCATCAAAAACCAAATGATTGGTAAAATACTCACTCCTGAACCTTTAACTTACTCTTAACCAATTTCTTCTCTTCGGCGGCCATCTTAGCCCGATAGTCACCAAAATGGGTTCTCATAAGCTGTCTCTTGCGGATTACTGGCTGGTTGTTGTTCTTTAACACAGTTAGCACCTTCCATGCTTCTTGCACTGGAAGAAAAAAAATATGTTCAGATACATAGAAAAAAAAATGCTTGCAAATTTTTCAACCAGTCTCTTTGCACTTCTTACAAAGATATATTATCTAAAATTTCCACAAACAAAAGTTTATTTTATTCACTTTTTTCTATTATATCCCTCTTACAGCTCTAAACATGACAGTCAAATATGATGAACAAAAAGATCAATACCCACAACAAAAACATAACCTACCTACATAATAGTAATCTTAACAAATTATGCATTTTTTTATTTCCAATGAATAATGAGCTATGATTAGGCTCATGAATGGTCTAGATTACACATAATTGTGAAATCATTTGAAAACAAGTGTGCAAATCTACAATCTTGACATACCTACATGAAAAAACTGATGAAAAAGTTCAGCGATATTACAAAATTACATTTAAAAACTTACATTGTCTTTCGCTGCCTTTCTTTTCATTCAAAGAACGTTCCAATTGTTGAATACACCAGCAGAGTTCTAATTGGAATTGTCTCACGGATTCTTCAGGGTCTATGCCATCCGAACTATCTTTCTCGACCTTAAAAGGTTTCTGTATCGAGTTAGATTTCCCCTTGGAATGTAGTTTTGTTGGTTTAGGCATGTTTTAAGATACTAAAAGAAGATAAATGCAGCTGAAAATAGTTTTAAATCTCTTTTAAATGCACAACCAAATTACACCACGTTTTGTTTTGTTTTGATCATTTGACAGCGTTGACATAGATTCATACTCCTCTATTCATTTACTTTTTTTTATTACTAATTTGACGTTCAGAAACAACAAAAACAAATACTATGAGTAACTGTGCATACTCGGCTTTATTGGGGTTGCTATATTTTACAGAATTTATTTAGTCGTCATTCGTCAGTGGCGACTTCCTACAATGACGTAACGTGCCAGACTGTGACACTAAAATTCTAACCTCAAATAATTTGACTGAAGTTTTCACGAGAATATAGTATGCCGCTTGGAAAATTTGGAAAAATTACTCTTTCGTGGTAATTACTTCAATAATAACTACACATTGCCTGTTAAAATTGTACAGTTTGATTGTGGTGAGCCCTCCATAATTCGATTATTTTCCTTATTGATTTCAATATTTATCTTCTAAAACTGTTAAAACAAGAATAAATTAAATATATATCCGATTAACTTGTTAATTTCCACGTTCTAAATACTAGTAAACCTGTAAGTAATCACAAAATTTTCGTTCATAACCTAAAATAAAAAAAATAACATCTAAATTTATGAACATATATAGATATTTTTACTTCATGAATTATGATGTAAACTTTAAAGGCACGCTGTACGACTGTTTGCAGGCTAGCAATAACGGTGACCAGTCTATCATTGTTTGTGGTGGCCAAGAACCAAGTAAATGCTCACCGCTTGGAGAACATGAAAGCTCGTGAACGTATGCGCAAGTCTAACGAAGGAGAATACCCCGACTTGTACAGACAACTGTGAATTTTACCCTGTAAGTATCAGGCTACATTAGAATTTACTTGCTGATTAACTTCACTAAAAAGCTTGTTACCACTATTTAGTAGTGATGAACTCTGGTTCAGGAAACTATTGGGCTCATGGGAAGGTGTAGACGTCTCAACTTCTTTCCTTGATTTTGCACTGTCTAATGACTTCATTTTTAATAAGCACCTATAAAGAAACTGAATGTAATAAATTAAAGAACAGGTATACTTTTTGTAATGTCTTAATTTTATAATTCCAGTAATCGTTTGAAACAAGTAAATAAGTGTGAGTGAGACAAGATGGCCGTACCCCAGCTAGACCCGGCGAAGCTGCAGCTGGTGCAGGAGCTCGAGATTGAGATGATGTCGGACATGTACAACCGACTGGTCACTGCCTGCCACCGCAAGTGCATACCTGTTAAATACCACGAGACAGAGCTTGGTGAGAATCTTCCCCTTCAAACTTAAGTATTTACTTGGCTGGAGCTAAGTCTCGCTGGCAAGAGTGCAAGGGAATAGAGTGTACCTGTGTATTGTGCATACACTTGGACTCTATAAACCAAGTCACTGTTTGCCAGTTTTAATGAAATTGACCGCTGTAGCTGGATACTGGCTAGGACAATATTATTATTACTTCCAATAATTCAGGACTATTCAAATCGAAACTGGTGAAGAAATGAAGTGCTGTACCTACATTGAATGTGCTAAGTTGTCTTAGTATATTTTCATAATGCATGTTACTGATGTGAAAATCCTAGAAAATTTTGTTCTACTCCTGGACTTGTTTAACTATTTTATCCACAAATACATACATACTCTTGTTAAACACAGACATTTAGGCAGAGGTGTATCAAATACCAGTACAACAAAATTAGTGGTAATAGCCAATTTCTATGATATTAATATCTAATAGATTTTTATTGCCTCTTTCAGGTAAGGGTGAGTCAGTATGCCTGGACCGCTGCGTGGCGAAATACCTGGACGTGCACGAACGCATCGGCAAGAAACTCTCCAACATGTCTCAAGGTCCTGACGAAGATTTAACTAAGGTCCCCATGCCGGACAAGAAATAATAGTAGATAGTAATGGATGTTGCTTACAATGAACCTATTTTACATCATAGATAGTGTTACCACTGTTAATAATTTATTATCTATGGTTACTAACGATTTATGCCACTGATGTGACTGTTTAGACCTGCAAAAATGGTCAATAGAAATAATAAACTATGGCACAAAATGACAATAGTTGAACAAAGAGGTTAAGTACAATTTTTGTTGTCTGTGTCAATTACATATGGCTGCAGGTGTTCTGTCATTGGTGATGGTCTTGCCAGAGTAAAATAAAGACATAATAAAGATATGATAAGGTTGCATTTACGACGCAAGTTAGGCACTGTACTTGTTCCTATTATTAGTTCAAATATGATTCATTGTATTCAACTATCCACTAGTTAATTATGTGAGAAAGATAATTTAATGTTCGGGTATACTGGAAAATAAATAATTTTGCTTGAAATACATTTACTATTACGTAATTACAAGTCTAAAACTTTCAGCATACATCGGCCACGTGTACGCTTGATCTGATGGCAAATACTTATGTAGAGCTACATTGTTTGCATACCATGCAATGCAACTGATTTTAGATGTTATAAAGGCGCTTCTAAATGCATGAAAGACGTCTAATATAGTTCTATGATTTGAGTAATTTATTTGAACTATGTTATATATCTAATAGTATATGTATTTCAAGTGTTATATGAATTTTCTGGTCGCTTTAAAACTGTACAATTCATGTAATGTTTAGAATGGGTGATTATTTAGACGGATGCCGTAGTCTTGTTAGAAACTGTTAGAAATAAAACTATTTAAATGCAGTACTACTTTTATTTTGTTCAACAAAATCCTAGTACATTATAAAACATAATCTACAACTATCTACAATATTAATTTATTATACAGGGTTCGAAAATATCCGATATTATTGATATACATCGGATGATAATATTTTAACATCAATATAACTACGATTGTCCCTTTAAATGTCTTTGGTATTATATTACTTTATATTATAGTATAATTTGAAATGTGCTGCATATTGATACAAAAGCTTGCATATTACACAAATCACTATGGGCCGCCAAATGGAAAAATTTACTCTGGCAATACAGGATCAAAATTTCATTATAATAAACGGAATTAAGTAATTACAAATAAGCAATAAGCATTATAATATAAGTTATACTAGTCAAATAGTACAGTTTATAAATGAATCCACGTAAACATGATAATTTCCCAAATGACGGCATAATAAAGGTAAATATGTACCTACTATTGTTCTATAATTGGAATATAACCTACGGCTACGTGAGCCTTAATTAAGATATTATCCTGTTACTGACATAAACAGTATTTATATCGCGATACACATCAATGATACACACATACGTCGCACCCTGTCCACTAGCCTACTGCGCTTTTCTCCGCATACCCACTTTAGTCGCGTTATCGATCAGTCCAAATCCATAGCCGAGTCGGTAAGTCTTAATAAGTTGAGCCAACACATAGATATGTGACGCGAAGAAGAAAACGCTTTTCATCCATATGTAGAAAAATACTTCTTGGCCTCGAAATTCTAGCATGTAAGCGTAGAACAGCCAAGCGCCCTGGCACGTGACCCAGGCGAGCGCGAGGAAGAATGCGTTAACTATATGAATCTTGAAGCAGTGCGCCACAAGCGGCAATAACGACAAGAACCATATGAAGTATTGTGACGTCATCACACTGTTAAAAGCCACCATGACGACAGCCTGGCAGAACAAAGCGAAGGGCAAGCTGTTCGCCCTCACACCGAACGTCAAACTGATCGCAAACAGGATTATAACTTCGGATATCTGCACTATTACCTTCACTATATCGATGGCCACTTCGTCCATAGTTAGGTACGAGTAATAGAACAGAATGGAGAAGTTGTGACGAGTGTCTCTTCTGAACAGATGGTAGAGGTAAGTCTCGAACAGGAACTCGTAGCCGTACAGCACGTACATGCCGTATGTGAGCCCTATTATAGTAACGATGGTGCTCAGGGTCAAATACATCTGTCGTCTGTTGGGCAGTAGCAGCCACAACCCGTGGAGCACGCTCGTAGCTGGAGTTATAGTGTCGTACGCCCCCAAGCTCAAGAACATTGGGAAGCTAAACGCCAGAGGGTAGAGCCGTAGATGTATCGACAGTCCTAAGAAAAACCCAGCCAATGAGAATCTAAGCAAATGATTTTTGACTGAATTAATTCGTAGAAAATACAGAGACATTATGATGAAGAAACACGACACGGAGTCTGCATTACCGCGGGTCGTTATAGCGATACTCATGGGATTGTAGATCCACAACTGCGCGCAGTACGACGGTACTTTAGACAGGCCATAAGTAAATAATTGCCTCTCCACTAATTTCTTACTTGCAATCGATATAAGAATGTCGAAGAAAGAAAACAGTACTTTTCCAAAGTCCTTGTGTAAGAAGATGTTTGGTGTCAGCATGATCGCTATGAGGGGGCTGTACCGGTATGTGTGACGTCGGTAAGGCGACTCGCCGTTGACGACGTGACGCGCCGCGTCCGTGAACACTTTGTAGTCCACATCAGTGTACTGTAACTCGTACATCTGGTCATGGTAGTGTGCGTATGCGATAAGAAGCAACCTCACCACAGTACCGGCTGCCAGGTGAAATTTAAACGGCAGATCGATGAAATTCCGGGTACGACGCAAGCTCACGTCCGGCATTTTGATAACTTTCTTAGATCCTTGTCTTTAAGTCCTTAGCAGCCGAAGTCAGGCAAGTCTTGAACTGCTCGAATTCTTTGGCGCAGTCGTTGTGCTTGACAGAACCTTCTTTAAGAAGTACACACCGAGCGTACAGGGTGCCTTGTTTAGAGCATTTAGCGAATACTACCGGGTATTTAGCTAGTCGCTCTCTCGCTCGGATGACTGATTCCATTATTGTACCTTATGACGTTGCAGAGTCGTCGGTGGCTCTGTAAAGTCAATATCGTCTCGAGGTCGTAAGAAAATGTCGTAGATTGGCTTCGAGAAGAATATTCCTAGTCCAAGAACAGTGAATGTGACCTGGAAAGTTTTGGGGTATCTGTATATCCAACTTCTTTTACCTAGAGGTTGGCTGCGACGACGATTTTCCATTATCTGCAAACAAAAAAATAACATGTTAACGATTTGTAAAAATCAAAATCAAATCATTTATTAATTTAGGTCAAATATGATACAATAACTGAAATGAATCTACCACTCGCTCGGAAAGGGGTAGAGCCTTATGAGAAGAGCTAGCAAGAAACTCACGCCCACTTTTTTCTATCGTCAAAAGATTTACAATGTGGCTGGTAGAATAATTGAAGAAACTAAGAACTAAGCAGTATTGACTCTTGACATCATATTTCTTAGGAATCGAAATGTACAAAACTAAAAAGCTATTACATAATAAGTTAGCTTACTTGTGTCCGTCCGAAGTAGGGGCGAAGACCCTGGGCTTCAAGTCGTAACCCTCGCACACAAGTGAAATAGGCTTGTGCTTGAGGCAGCACTGACGCATCGCTTCAAACACCTCCTTGCAGCGGACTTCCTGGTAGTTCTTTTCTGCAGACAATACAAAGAAACTAATATTATCGCTTGTTTGAAAGTTCGTGGAGGCTTTAAAAGTGACGGGACCAAGATTTTAGGGACTTGAAGTTTGAAATGCTTGAGATTTGAGCGGGTATTATCTAATAGTGATGATGATTGATGAGGATGATGATGATGTAGACATCACAATAAGCATAGAGTCAACAGTCACATTGTGCGTATGTTAGATACCCAACTACAAGTACAAAATAATATCTTTAACCTGAAATTAAAAAACCAATATAACTAATGAAATAATTCGGTCATTACTATATTATTCAGTTTGATAAAACCGAGTAACCTTTTAATCATAAATTCTAGTTAAATATTCAGGTAGGGGATAATCCGAAATCCATTATCTTCAATTGAGTACAAACGCTAAATAACATGTTTCGTTTGTGTATAATTAATTACAAGTCTGGTACGCGATAAATCTTTATTAAACTACAGCATACTATCGATCTAAAAGACAGCTTTGGGAACCTTTGTACCTAAATCAGATAATTAAAGAAACCTATATAGAAAAGTCTATGGTGTACCTAGGCATTCAAGAATAAAAAATATAAATCTCTATCACTTTTTTTTGTATTCGACAAGTATTTCCTAAAATTAGCGCGTTCAAAGAAACATTTACCGGGACCATTTCCGATTTATCTAAACGCAAAAATGTAACGCAATATATTACATGTACTTTCACAAATATACCTTTGGTAGGGAGACGGGCGTGGGTACAGGAAGGGCAACGTCCCCACCGGAGCTACGATCAAAGTACTAATACGGATATTAAAATTGCACCCTCAACGTAGCCCCTTGCTAGCCAAGGATCATTTATAATGTGTATCTTTTAATCCGTGAGCAAAATCTTGGAATATTGCAGTTCTGGTTCAAAGGTGGATCTTTCTAAGTTTCAATGAAACTAGACGGAATCAGCTACTAAAAAGCCTCATTACATATTTGATTGAATAGAGAAGCTAAAAATAACGACATGATCTGCAGGAGAGGCTAAGTCCTGCAGTACAATAATGTAAGCTACTGAGTTTTGTAAAGCTAGAAGACATTAATTTATTGTAGAAAGAAAAAGTGCAGCTGTTTTCTTTATCTTCAGGTCATTAACTAAGATTCAATATGGCTAGGCGATGTGGCGTACCGGGCTCCCGAGCTCAGGAGAGTCTCCGGAAACTGATCAACAAAACATTTTTTTATTGTCTTGTAGTTTAGGTAAAGAGGGCCGTTTTATTTTTTGCATCAGAGCCCCAGACGAGTTAGCTACTCCACTGATTGTAACTATTCGTTTGTTTCTCAAACATGACAAGATTATCTCATTACATGTCACATAATTACATGAGGATCAGGTGCGTTGATTCGTACCCGGCAGGCCTGTATGACAAGACGCTTGGACGGGAATGAAGCCAAAAGTTTGTAGGGATCGCAACAAATAGCATTCTTTAGTATATGAGCCTAGCCTTTCTTATAAACTATGTGGGAGTCGGCTTCCAGTGTCACCGGATGCAGCTAAATATCAGTATTTTACATGGAGCGACAGCCAAGACCCACAATTTAACGTGTCGGAGGAACTCGGTTTGCATAAGATGGTCACCCATCCACAGAACAACCTCGACAAGCATAGCTTAGCCTCAGAGATCGATCAGCGCGACTGTTGTTAACTAAGCCTCGAGCCCCTCAAATGGCATTCTTCAGTACACACACCCTAAATGGAGAAAAAGGCGCGATTGTATTTTTGTATGTATAATGTACTTAAGTCTTATGTAATGTCGTTCATTCATTCATTCATATCGTATGGTTAGTGGTCAACCTAGTGTCAAAGTTGTTCAAGCCGCCCGTAAGGCCTTTGACATGGCTTAACGACTGTTATCTTAGTAGACAACAACCGGGACCGACTTTTTACGTGCCCTCCGAAGCACGGAGACGCCCAGCTCAAATACCACAATGCGGTCACCCATCTATAGAATGACCGCGCCAACGGTTGCTTCACCCACAGATCTATGTCAGACCGGTGAGCGCAACTGGCTACGGGCGCCTCAAATGTGATGTCGTGATAAACGATGACGAGTCTCATGTCGTGTGATCGACAATGTCACACTGTGTACTGTATGTTAATCATACACATTATGTTAGTAGCGTTACCTTGTTATATTGTTGTACGAGTTACGACCGAGGTGCTTATCGTAGGAAAATAATCATCATCTTGGTTTAATGAATATTTTACATACAGTCAACCCCGGTTTAACTACTTCTGAATTTAACTTATGACAATGTGAAATTTTCAAAGTTATTTTCATACATTTGCTGTCACTTTATTTATCGGATAGGTTATCCCAACCGTATCTAGAAGCCGTGTATCTTTCCCTTACTATACCTTATGTTAAGTTAATTAGCTGATATTTTTCTTTGAACATTATTCGTCCAGTAAATAATCTATGAACGTGGCAATAATCATCTAAATCGGTTAAGTAATTTAGCTATTACAGCGTACAACAAATACGACAATTTTGCTCGCCTTTATTGGTATCGGAGTGAAAAAATATGTGTTTGCAGTTCACTAAATCCAAACTACTGAAAACTCCGCAAAAAAAGTCTCAACAACAAATAAATACCATACTGAAAATTGACATACAAATAATTGGCATGCGGCCAACTTTAGGGAACCCCAGCCCTATCACTGTAAAAGCATACAGTCTCTTTGTCAATTATTTTGGCAAGTATAATAACATTTCTATTGAAAATAAAATACCGTAGGTACGTTGACCTGAAAACACATGTTCGGAGCTTATGTAAAGAAAGATGACTAGACTATAAGTAATGAGAAAATGTATTACGATGTTCTTAATTAGTCAATATTAAATATGGCGTCTGTTAAAATACCTCGTTTCGTATTGTTTTATGCTTATAAAAAGTTGTCTCATATATTGTAGCTTAATAGCTGAATATAATTAATATATTATAAGTAGGTACTAAGGTACTTAATTACCACGACCAGTTTTCCTTAAACTTAATAAGAGAATAGAAAAGAGATAATTAGATTGCCAATTAAAATATGTTAGTTAGCCTTAAAAAAATAGGTAGTTTATTTTTTAGACGTAAAAACCGTACGATAACTGAAGTTTTCATTTCAATAAAAAAACGTGCAGATTATAATAACTTTGAAATAAGTAGCTAACCTAAGTACGTGATTTACAAATATGATTAGGAAGTGGATACGCAAAACGCCCCTTTCCGCGTACATTGACGATACGACTGATGTCACTACACGTAAGAAAACAATGGGACATTTTTGCAGATTTCAGAAAGAAAGAAGTAAGTGAAGCTATGTCCAAATTTTATTTTATGTAAAAAGTATTTTTATTAATTACTAGCTGACCCGCGCAACTTCGCTTGCGTCACATGAGACAATCATAATTTTCCCCGTTTTTGTAACATTTTTCACTGGTTCTCTGCTCCTACTGGTCGTAGCGTGATGATATATAGCCTATAACCTTCCTCGATAAATGAGCTATCTAACACTGAAAGAATTCTTCAAACAAACAAACAAACAAACTCTTCAGCTTTATAATATTAGTATAGATGCTGCAGTCTGTGGACGGATTTTCTAAATTACTTTTAACTTTTACTCTACAATAGGTACGGTTTTAAAAACGCACGGAATAAAGAAAGCAATAAGCGGTTATGTAGGTACTAGGCAGCTGTACAAAGTCTGTTTGTACAACAAATCACAATAAAGTACGAGTATTCTTTGTTGTTACGGAGTTTGTCAAAACCTATAGATTAGTCACATTTATAAATATTGTATTATTAGCTTTAAAACAGATAACTCCTACATCAACAACAGTCACGACAATATTATACAAATAAAAATGTAAATGATTCAAAACCTTATTATAACACCACTAAGGCACTAATACTACTATCAAAATCAAATCAAGACGTATAAAGAGTTTTGTTTCTTTCACTCCTTAGCGAAATGAGAAAGAGAAAATGTGTAGTAGATTTTTAATTAAAATAGGTTTATAGTGTGTTTATGAATAAGAGGGTAACAGTAACAGCCTCAGTGGCACAGTGGTTACGGTGGTCACCACGTCACTACCAGTGCATGGAGAGGTCGTGGATCTGATTTCCACGCGGAACATATATTTGTGCGATCCACAAATGGTTGTTTCGGATCTAGTTGTACTTTGTGTCCGCTGTTTGTATGTTCGTCATCAAAGTCCCAATACAAGAACAAATCCAAGTGCGGGAGTTGTCTTAAAAAAAAAAATGTGGTCGCTTTCACCGGCAACACAAAATAAGAATAATAAGGATAGACGATAAATTGATTATAATTAATGAACCAATGCAGCCTCGGACAATGAAGAACTCGTGTATTGTAACAGTTATAAGGCCATGTTATAGTACCGTGTTAAAAATAACAAGCCTAAACCGAATTTGCGTACCCAATTAAAAAACAGCAAGCCGATATGAAAATTTGTAGGGTAATCACCTCATTACTACAAGCTACACGATAAACATTCGTGTTACGAATAAACATGATACGCCCCTCTTCCTTCAACATCATTGACGATTATATTATGACCACGCGTTTTGTGACTTGAAGAATATTAAAAATAAACTTGTACAGC
The DNA here is from genome assembly GCF_050436995.1 of Anticarsia gemmatalis. NCBI lineage: Eukaryota > Metazoa > Arthropoda > Insecta > Lepidoptera > Erebidae > Anticarsia > Anticarsia gemmatalis. Next base: position 5,405,750 of record NC_134770.1, on the reverse strand, counting down.
TATAAGTGCATTTTGGCACGTAAATATTTACACAATATTATGGGACCTCCCACGCTAGTGGTCGCAGGTTCGAATCCGAGGCAACACACCAATGACTTTTCGAAGTTATGTGTGTATTAGAAATAATTATCACATGCTCCAACGGTGAAGGAAAACATCGTGAGGAAACCTTGCATGCCTAAAAATTTGTTTAATACATTTATTGAGGGCATGCAAAGTCCCCAACCCGCACTTGGCCAGCGTGGTGGACTTAAGGCCTAATCCTTCCCTCATTACGGGAGGAGACCCTTGCCCAGCAGTGGGACAGTAATGGGTTAAATTTATTTATTTATTTATGGGAATTGAATCTTAATCTTCTGGAATGACCTCTCGTAACGACGAGGACGAACTAAAAATCTAAAATTTTCAGCACAATAAAAAATTATTACGATATGCGACTTACTCTAAGGCATCATAATTAAGATTTATCTTAAAGGTTAGGTTCCTAATAAAGCAATATTAATTTAAATAATTCATTATTTATTAGAAGGCACTTATTTGTAAAGACCCCTTATTATCCCGGAAAATTGTGGAAAATCGTGCCGCAATCGTACACTTTGCTAAAGAAACTCAGTAGAAAATTGTCTACAAAGCAGCTACTCTTGAATGGAGGCCGTTTTCTACCAAAATAAGTTCCATCACTCATTATAATAAAGAGCTAAAGTAATCATTCTTTATTGAAAATACTTACAACCAGCAGAAATCAATAACTTCGCCATTGTAAAAAAAGACAGCCACTAGGTTAATGAAATTTAGCACTTAAACAAGCTATTAATTGCTATAATGAAATGAACTACACGTTAGTTACAAAGTTTCATTCAAGTAATTGTTATTTCACACAATTTTACGATAGACGGAGGACTGTTATCAATCATTATCAACCATGTTGGCCATAAACTAGAAATTGCGTCATAGATTATACGTCAAAGTTTTGAGTGCAGGCTGCACCGGCGGCTGGAGCCAATCCCGTGACGTCGGTATCGAATACATTTCCGAACGATGCGCGCGCTTACATTTTCACAAAGTTTTAATAGGTCTTTTAAAATAAATAATGACTACGTATATACGTAGATACTTTGGATGCGTTTACTTTAAGTTTTTAGTGTAAAAGCAAATATGATAGAAAACTAGGTGGGTGGATTTGACGCATCTCTGTTACCAAAATATATTGGCAGTTAAAACAACAATGAACTAGATACGTAGATACTTATTGTTTTTGCCATCTAAGAGAAGTACCAACGTTATCAAGTGGGTGTTTGAAATAATATCGTAAAATATTTGTTTTGAAAATCGATGATAAGTAAAATTATACTAAAAACAAGAGCCTCTTCACTGGTGCGCTCTTTGACGACTAATAAAAGGACCATAAGTTCCATTTCGAGTAGGACCGTGCTATTTTTAGGTTTATCGATCCTTTTTCCCGGGTAACCATGTATGAAATGATATGAAAGAATAAAGCGATAACAGCAACCCACGCATAGAAAACGTATTGATAAATGCAGAGAAATACGAACGAATCATACTGAAATAACTAAGCGTTACAATTGATTTTTTCCCTTAGCATTTTATTATGGCACAGATAAGCGCAATACTTTCCCGTGCTCCAATATAACGAACGAACAACGTCGTGATTACAAACTTCCGTTTTTATCGTAACGTCTTCGTGTCAAGTGTTTGAACATAAGTATTTTTTTTAAATCGATAGCTGATGTAATAGAACTTGCAAGTGATTTGTGATTTTCTCAAGATCTGTATACTTTACGGTTAAATACCCGTTGGACATATACACATAATTATCTATTTATTATTATGGACCTAAGGGGTGACAAATCAACATCGAGCTATGCTGTGTGCTATGTCTGGTCAACTCGCTCGTCTAATATTTTAATGATGATACAAACAAACCATGCTACGCTCTGTTTAAAACAACATCGAGCACAAACACAGCACAGCGCAGCGTAGCTCGATGTTGATTTGTCACCCTTAATCCTGGAAGGGAACAAATATCTCATTATAATGAAAACAGTAGTCGCATTACTCCGCAGCATGAAATCAGGAGCGTAACTAATTCACATCGACGCTTCATAACGAGCTGTCTACTTATATTTTATATGATGCTTAACCATGTGTTTACAGATACAACAGTATTACGATGCATAAATAATATTATAGAAATTGAACTTCAATAGAACTATCCTCAAAACGTAAATCGATGACATATTCTGGAAGAGTATTTGACTTAGTAATTAGCGCATAGCATTATTATTTTTATTCATAGTTTGGATTATAGCCATGTACGTTTTAATGGCAATATTTTATTTGGTGTTCGCGTTAATTCCCGTGAGACTTCTATAACAATATTTTATTTTCTGTTAAAGACAATCAATACAAAATAGACTTTAAATTTTGGCAGTCTGAGAGCATTTAGTTACTTCATAGAAATAATATTATTTACTAAATAACGCTTTTGCAAAGATCAAAGGTGGCAACTATGCCTAACTATTTCATTATGTTATCAACATAAGCAAAGCAACAGGGACTATAAAAAAATCGTAGTATTTCGTCTTAAGTTATATCTACCCTGAGACAAATATTATTTAGCAGACTAATATAAAACTGTACCTAGTTGTACCATCTCTGACTAAGCCAGGCATACGTGAAGCATTAATCATAAATCGAGGCGCATATCTCACGGTGATTGTCCGTGACCTAAATAAGGATCGGAAATGAATATTCATGTGAACTGACCCTTTGACACTGATTGTCACATCATGATAAATGTAGTTTGATCACACTAAATATGACGCATTGGTTCCTCGACTGGATGTCGGTATCATTCCGGCTTTAGAGGAGCTAATAGTACTTTTAACATGGTAACTGATTCAACGTTTAATCTATCTATGCTATAAAGATATTATTAATATTATGAACCTTAACTCTTATAATCATAAACATACAATAAACCTATTTTAGTTAAAATTCTACTATATTATGTTTTCTCTTTTTCATTTCGCTAAGGAGTGAAAGAAACAAAACACTTTATAAGCCTTTTATAACTTCATATATTTTTATGAATAAGAGGGGATGTGTAGGTATATTTTTTAAGCGCTCTAGTCTCAGAAACTACTGATTCGAAGAGGAAAGTATTTTTGGATTCAATAGTCCATTTACTAAAAAAGGCTATATAACGACACGCTATGACTAAGTAATACTTTAATTTGATAAATCGAAGTACAAGTACCAGATAACACATTCCTGCCTACTTATTATTCTCGCAAGTGTAGCTTTAATTATCTTGTTATTATTTCTTCTGCCTATTGCTTTATAAGGAGCTAACTTTATAAATATAAAAACCTCACATTTACTTCTTAAAAAAAACCTGCTCTACAAGGTAGCGAAGTAATTTCACTGAATTGATTGTGATAGGCCTTGATTGAGTAAACGACTTGAGTTTTGTTTTTCAAACTTGCCTTTCAGAGGGTATAAGAGGAGAGAACAGCCTGCTTAACCAAACAAACATGGCTGTCATCAAACATTGCAAAAAATATTAATACTTATAACCTTATTTTTCTTACTGAACAACTATGAACGTCAAATTTCCTAGTCCAAACACTGCTAAGTAGGCAACCTCATCGACAGTTTGACTTTGACAGATGCACAGTTAAAAAAACTTTACAATTTAAATAATTTAATATAAGATTTGGTTATTTTTACCACATCCGTTAACCGATAACTAATTCAATAAGAAAAATATGTAAATAAGGACCGAGAATATTGAATTCCCGCATAGGGTATATCAGAAATGTAAGGGTACGACCGGATTTTCATTTGAACAATGCGGTATCCTTTCGCAAGGGTCGCGGGGTGTTTTCCTCAATTTTGTACTTTTTTCGCTATACGGCATTGAGAAACAATAAAGTAATGGCTAGATCGATTGAGTCTAAATAATAGAACTGGGGCTGTAGCCTTTAGTTCTAGTTTAGGTTAACTAGGTCACAGAAAACTCATTTATCTGTACAACTCTTTGATGGGAGGGTAGCTGCCGAAAATTGAAATATCCGGCCAGTTGTACGCCCAACGAAATAATTTTATCACTACCGGTCTGTACACATGCAAAATTAGACTGAATACTAAACTAAATTAGGAGCAGTAAAGTGCAGCACCAAATTTTTGTATTAAAATGCCTTGAAACCACGCAGACTGAAGCAAAAATAAAGCGCCACGGGCAACGAACTAATAATTAATTCAAATTCAAGAGGTACTGCACTGAAATTATACTGTAGATTTATCTGTCGAGATACATCACGATATGAAGGAGGCACGTGTGTTATTTTTTCAACATGTGCACGTGTCAATTCACATTAATAGAGTCACACATGTCATGGATACGCCAATAATCATAACAAATGTCGGTATTGTTGTATTGACCTAATGTAACATGTCAATCGATGTGGCGACGGAATACAAATCATTTAAAGTGTTGTAGGTGTCTGTTTATCATATAAGCAGCTCGGTATATTTACGTAGGTACGTGTTGAGGAAAGTTCGTTTTAAACATAAAAATGTTTAACATTATTTTGTAACACAACGCTTTCAAACAGTTTCAATTAAATTAATCAGTGTTAATAAAATATAAAATTCATAGTTACCCTTCAATCATTAAAATCGTTTAATTCAGTAATGGCAACAAAGAAGAAATTCGTAGAATAAATGGTTTAATATATTATGATCATACATTAATGTACACAAGTACAACATTTTCTTCATAAACTTTATATAAGATTAGGTACGTTTTTCAGCATTAAAGATTCAAGGCACAGTTCCAACAAAGGTTTCAATAACAATCATTGTATCGCACAAATACCATAGCACTAACGTGTCATAACCGCAACCGTTATGATATATATCACGAGTTTGATATCCGGTGAGAGAATCGTAGGTGACCTATTGTGTGGTGACCGCAAGTTGTGCAATAGTGCCTAGTTTTAACTCCCCGGCAACCTATATTAGTTACTGGAATACTTTAACACGGAAAAATTAAGTGTTTCTTATATTTTTATGTCTGAATCGGGTTAGGAAACTGATCCCAGAGGACGTATCCAGAATACCATATTTCAGTAACAGACAGTTCTAAAATTATCATTGATAGTTCGCCAAGCGTCGACCCATGGGCCGTAAATTTTAATGCCCAATAGGCATACAGTAAATTAAATAAGTGACTTCGACTAGGAAACTGTATTTCCTTTAGTATAAAAATGAATATTTTTTAGTTAGACACTTGCCGAGACAGAAGTTAAAATATTTTATGATTCTCCGAGGTGTGTATCATAAAAGTAAAAATGTAATTCAGGTAGCCGTTGTTAGGTTGAGAAAACTTCTGGGAGAATTTAAGTTGAAAATACATAATAAAAAACCTTCGTCAGCAATTTATACATATATATTTTATTAACAATAATGTTACAATCGACATGCCGCCTTAATCTCAATAGAAACAAGATATCTTTATTATACAGTGTGATACTAAAACCAAACAATTATAATATAACACAATATTCTCAATAACTTGTAACTTTACCTAATTTACATAAAAATAATGGATAAAATCTACAATTCTTGTGGACAGCATTATTTTTAGGAGGCTTTATACTTTCGAGCTACGTTGCTCAGGGTTTTTGTCACAGCTTCTTACTTTGTGAGGCAATCGTAATGCATTGATTTTGACAATAAAAACAATAGATCTAGCTGTATGCAAAAAGCAACTGCGTGAAAGACTTCAAGGTCCTTACTATGCGTAGTTATCTTTAGGTATAGAAAAGGCAGAGGAACATGCAAAGAAACAATTGCCTTTTGGCTGTTGGCAAAAGCAATGCGTAACGACACTGCAGTCTACGCATACCCTGAGTACAACTCACTCGAGCTAACTTCCTCGGATCCACATGCCGCATAACGTTTTAAAACTTAAACTAATATATACGCAATATATATTTTAGTATACTTTTTACAGACAATCCCGTCATCAGATTCATTCACTGCCGCAGCTGTAATACGTATGTTCAATGTATTATTTGTTAGTTGGAATCAATGGGTTTATCAATAATGGTTTCCTTATACAGTGACACAGTTCCAATTGTCACTTACTGGCCGCTTGACAGATTCAATTGAAACAAATTGATGTAGATACAATCTATAGAAGTGTATTGTTTAACAATACAATGATATGTACAAATAACAAAGACCAAATAGCTTTTAAATTCAATAAACAAGAGATAATTTAATTACATCGTAACTTTGTTAAAAGGTCCAATTTAATATGATCCAGAATTCAATTAAAACTTGACGATATTTTTCGTGTCTCAACAGGAAAGCGAAAGACAATTTTCATTGTCACCCTACTGATGAAATTTTACTTGGACGCTAAAATCAAGTTTTAAAAAATTATAAATTGACTATGGAAAATATGACGATTATTATATTTACTTAATATTCTCTTTAGATACAAACAGTTCTACACAACAACTGGCAAGTTATTGAATGGAATAATTAAAAACTTAAAAAACAGTTTTATCGGTAGTTACAACGTACTACATTGATAATTAGCTATCAATCATTTAAATTGTTGCGCGCATTATTAATCAACCACACTAACTAGACTGACAACATTTTCGCAATTCTAAAATAATGTATGTTGCTGCCGTAACTGCGGTTATACATTTACTTTTTAATGAATTATACATATACTGTTTGTACTGTATTATCTAATGATTTCTATGATACTGATTTACTAATAAGCTCCAAGCTGAAACATATTATAAGTTAATAAAAATATAATGAAAGCAGTTAGTTAATACATCTTTAAATCAGACTCTTGAATAATAAAATTATTGTTTGTTATAATGATAACTAAAAACACATTCTGATGTCTTATTATATCCTTATTTAAATTGTAATTAGCAAAATAGACCTGCATACATAACTCTATTAAATCAGTGTGTGCAGAATGATTATAAAAGCAAATGTTCAGATCAAATAGTATGTCCTTGTTAGTTCCTCAATTTAAATGAGCTAAGACATGTTTTTAAAAAGCTGACTCATAATAATCAATAGGTTATAATTATTTATTATTTAACAGTAAGGAATAAAAAAAAGACATCAGAATATGTAACAACTAGAATATATTAATTATGTATCAATTCATCTACAATAAAATAAGTTTTCATATAATAAATGTTCCGACACCTCCTGTTTTTCAAATATTCTTACAACTTCAACATCTCTTTTTAAATTTTAATATACACACTATGTATATAATCACACTTTTGATAAATTTCTATGAAAACAATATTCTATGTGGCAAACTTATAAACAATGAATGTGAGATAAAAAGCTGCACTCTGCCATGAAAGTTGACGTTTCAACACCATTGTGATCTCTATTCAAATTAGTCTAACACTCAATGATTTAGAATATTACGTGGACCATTAACTCTAGCCAATATTTTAATACATGCTGTATAAAAGTGATAAAATTAACTGCCCAAATATCATGGACTATTTTACATTTTTATGTCGTTTCAATCTGAATATGCCAATAAAAATAATATAAATTCTAATTTTTTTGGTATTTTTTCATTTCATTGGTCAGTGACAAAAATCACTATTGAATGATACACTTAGTTATGTAAAAACAGAATTTAATATAATGGTTTAGATAAGTTCACTTTCAGCTGGCATTGAACAAACAGCTTGATAAGTGCTGATATTAATACCTATTGAAATTATTGCTTTCGACTCATTACTCATTAAATACACAAAATATAACAGTTAATACAACTAATATTTTAGATACATATTTATTCATTACTATCACTTTTTGATCAACACAAAATTATACATTCTTACATACATGCAAGATCTTATCTTGGTGATATTTGACCTTTTTTTTACATACTTTGACAATTCATTTACATTTTTATGAATCCATTAATATAATTAAAATGCTTGGACAAGCACATAATTTTTAGATTGAAACAATAAGCACTTACATGCAAATTACAAAGGCCTTTTAAACTTCAGATACTTAATGCTTTATTGTGCTGAAATAATCTTTATAATGTTGTAATAAGGTTCTAATTTGGACTTGCTAACTAAGAGATAGTGTAGCAATGTATCTGAAGATGTACCAGCCATTATTTATTTTTGCAATGATAGCAATGTACACTTACAATTAGAGCCCATATTTCATATAATGCTGATAGTACTTACTAAGTCAATAATTTTCATTTATACAGCTCCAACATTTAAATAATAGAAATCCTGAATTCTACAACAATTTCTGTTTACAGACTAGTTGTGTTACCTTTTCTATGTGGTCAATAAACTATGTCTGTTGACCACAAGAAAAGTGAACAGTACCCAGTCCTTTATACTATAGTTTTCAAATAAGAAAACATACAGTTCATTTCTTCAGCGCCCGTCCTATTGACTGCGCAGGTGCATATCGGCTATTGACTCGGACTAGCTTCACTTTCAGGCCGGTTTAGGACAGGCTTCTCCGCAATCACAGGTTTCTCCGCAACTTGTGGTTTTTCTGCAATCAGTGGTTTCTCTGCTGGCAATGTTTTCTCCAGAACAGGTTCCTCCTCTTCATCGTCCTCAGGCTCATTGTTATCAATGTGGGCATTGGACAGTTTATTTGTTATCACATCTGGTTTTTCCTGTTCCATTTCAGATGGGCCATTGTGTTTATCACCATCATTCATTGATGGGGAAATAGATCTTTGCATTAGGTTGGGATGAGAAGGGGACACAGACCTGGTAGAGTTGTCTTCACTAGAAGCACTCAGCTGCCTGGTGGGCATCTGTTGGCTGGGGTGAGATAGTGTCTGAGGATGATGTGCATTGTGTAGTGGTAACCTAGACTTGTCACTCTTTCTCCATAGTGTTACTTCCTGCTGTTTGAAGTAGCGGCGGTCCTCTGTGTCCATTAACACTAAGTTCAGGTAATATCTTACAGAGAACTTATTATTTATATCTCTCATTGTAGGGGTTAGGTCATAACCAGCTAAGAAAACTCTTATTGGAATGCTTTCTCCCCTCACAGGAGCACCATCCATTATTTCATATTTTGCAACTGTCTCATTCTCTGTGAATGTGTTAGGCCCAGAACCTGTAGTTTCTCTTTTTATTATTGAAATTTCCATGTGTTTTATTTTAATACGGACAAGTAAAAAGTAAATTTTACCAACAATAACATCTTTCAAATGATACTTTGACTTGTTGTACTCAAATTCTATGTGTAGGCAGTCTTCTATGCCTACTTCCATTTTTATTGAGTTCAGTACATCCGGGTAGCTGCATAGCGTGTGAACAGCGATGTCCACCTCCTTGACAATGTCTGTGAGGCGGCGTACAATCGTGGCCCGCAGGAAGTATCTTAGTCTGACGTTTGCGCCCGTATACACCTCGTAAGGCTTTTCAACGTTCGCAAACTCGAACGGGTACGAAGTATGTTGTAACAAGTCGCCAGGACGTGCTAGCTCTTTCACCAATGATATAAACTCGTGATGATTACCCCTGTCGTAGAATAATTCAATCTGACCTATAAGTTCGACCTTGATTCCTTGGTGTTCAAGTTTTGACCCGGGTTTCCTCAAAGTAACGTTAACTCTACCGGACACTGTTTCTCCGTCGTAGTAAAGCAATAACTTCTCCTTTTTGCCGTCATCCGTTTTCACTTCGGCAACCTTCCGTTTGTCAGCATCATCAAATACGATTTCAATATCCGCAGTCTGTCCGAACCCGAAAAAGCTCATTTTTGCACTTATCACTTACACTGCCTAACGGAAACTTTTTATGTGGCTTTACAACAGAACAGTGACGATTTATTTGAGCAAAACATTGAAAAACGGCGACGAAACGCCCGCAAATCTGAGGAGGCGATTGAAAGGTTGAAGCAAAGATGGCGACTGATTTCATGTCGGCTGTCGGCGGAGGTTCATAAATAAAAATATAATGAAAAAACTCACCAACAAGGCATCTCTGGAGCTCACAAGCGAATTTCTTACAAGGGTCCTTCGACATAAATGGATATTTTCAGGATTAACAGGGAAAAAGGATTTATAAATCCTGAATTTCTATCATGTGTACATATGACAAATTTTTATACGGCAACTCAAAATTTTAAAGGTGTTTATTCACTATCTAATTATATAATATTTTTATTTAAAATTCCCGTGTTACGTAAGACTTTGTTATAATTAAATATCGATGAAAAACTTATAATGATTGTATTCAAGTTCTAAATATTTTCGACTAAATTAACATGAAATAGTTCCACGATTAAGGGTAGGTTTTAACTATTTTTAATCTACGAAAAAAAACTGTCGGCATTTAGTGTTGCCAAATTATTAATCCTTTTTCTTAAATGGCGGATATCAAAATTCTGTAACAAAAGCGAATTGATATTTTACGTGCTAAAAACAACGTGAGTGATATTAAAAAAATGGAAATTACACGCGCTACATTAGGAATTGCAGTTGGAATAGCTGGAACCTTATTCTTTGGATATTGTGTCTACTTTGACCAGCAACGACGCAAGGATCCTCTGTTCAAAAAGAAGTTGAGAGAACGTAAGTTTTTACTTTTCTTGACTGAAAACGTTGATAAAAAATCTGTTTGTACCGAATCTTTCGCATATAAGGTATAATTTAACTGCAGATATAATTTCGCATATTTTATTAACCTAAAAATTTCACAAGGATTGGTTACAACATCATGCATCATACTATTTTCACGTCAGTCACTGGTATATTTCATCAGGACGTCACATTCTTGGATAATAATTCAATATAAGTGCAAGTTAATTGTGTAACAGTGCATATAATTGCAACTCTATACATAGTTGTGTATTAAAATTAGTAACTGCAGTTGGCACTGGTATGATAGACATGCTTTGACAGAGTGCTACAATAAATCTTTACTATGGTTTGCATGTCACTATATATTATACTGCAGACATTACTATTCTTAAAAAAAAAAAAACTAAACTGATCCAATTTAAAATGTTTTACCCCTTTTACCTGTACTGTAACTTATTTAATTAAATGCTACTAATCTTATTTAACTAATTAACTAAGATATCATTCATCAAGTATTCACCTTATAATAAATAACAATATTAATCATTTAAAAAAGAGTAGGTATTCACCTTATAATAAATAACAATTGTGTATTTTGCCTTGTTAATCATCAATTCAGTCAGAATAAATAACTTAGGTAAATCTGTTCAAATAAATTTTTTCCACCTTCATTTAAGCCATGTTCTCTTTAATTCCAGGAATGATTTGGTTATGCTTAACGAAAATATTTCTTAGTTTTAGGACTGTTATAACAAACCCGATAGATTGTAAGATTTAAGTAGTGAGCAAGGCTTAATTTTTTGTTGAAAAAGTTTATATCTATCCAGCCCACTTCTACCCATTGTTAAGTATAGGCTTACACCTTAGAACACCCACACCATTTTCTAGGATTCTCTGCTTGACTCATCTACTGCAGACCTACACATCACTATGTCATTCAAATATCCAGTTATAGGCCTTAGGTCTTGTAGAAGAGAAAAAAAGATAATCTTAAAAAATATATATATTGCTGCTGAAACTATCAGTTTCACTTGTAGCATGTAAAGAGGCAATAAATAATACAAACATTTCATTATACAAGTGTTTTAAATAATATCTGATGTAAGAACCGAAAGTGCAATTTCATGCTCTGTTAACTTTGCCGACTCACACTTACAACTATTGTTTGGATCCAGTTGATATCTAGGAAGTTGACTATCTAACAATCTAAAGTACTCTGTGATAAGGAACAATATTAGTATTGTGACTTACTGTACAATTTACAATTCATAGATAAGCTCAATTTTTTTCTATTCTTAATTTGTCTTTACGAAATGGCTCATTCTGATGTGCTGATGTGATTTGAATGGGTATCAAAATATCTCCATACCAAATTTCAAACAAATTGGTTCAGTATTTTACAGACAGAGTTAGTTTCGCATTTATAATATTAGTATGGATTAGGAAACAATAACATAATGATATTTGTAGATAGATGAGCATGAATAGAATAGAAAATTTTGCTTAATCAGAAAAATCTTTTGTAGACATGCTCCATAGACTGGATCTGGTCATGTAATTTATATTATGCTTAACAAAGTCAATGAGCATTATGAACTAGTTGTAAAATAGCCCATGTTTATTTGCAGGCAGACAGAAAGCCCAACAGAATGCTTCCCGCACACGCACGATGGGTGGCCCCTTGCCTGACATGAGTGACCATGAAGCCATGCAGAGGTTCTTCTTGCAACAGGTATACATTTGCTAATCATTACTATTCTATACATAATGATACCAGACATTCTATTACACCATTTCTTAGACATTTTATGGGTAACTATAATATCGAGCATGATTTCAAGGAGTCCTGAATAAATGAGTATTTACTTGGCATTTATTGTTCACAGTTAGAAATATCTTAGGCTAGGAAAATAAAAATATCAAAAAAAAGCATCCATGTCAAAAGACTTCAGGTCAAGATTTAAAATTGTGTTACTCAATTGAATGAAAATTCACTGGCTTGCTGGCTTTAAAAATTACCTTCATAATTAGAAAAGCATACCAGCAATACTAAAAAAACTGGAAAAAGTGGAATAAAATCTCCACAATTTACTTGAAACGTCAGTTTAACGGTGTAAATATGACGGATTACAGTACATGTAGCTATTATGATTTTTTGTTTAATAGCCTATTATTTTTTTGATCAATGTGTTTTAAATCGGTTGTGCTGCGATAAATGACGGTCGCTAACGAGAATTTATAGTTTTTCATACCATTACCCTTTTCGGTTGATATCTAAGGTATGTTTCAAGCTGATTGCTCAGCATGCTGAGTTCTGTAAACACGACACAAATATAGGAATTCAATGCAATATTACAATGTTAAACGGCGTTAATAGAAGTGACATCATTAAAGGATCCATTTATGCCCGTGTACCTTAAAGTTAATCAGAATCTTGATTTCTCATTATTAAACTAGGCCACATGAAATTTGCATCATGAGATTTTTCTTTAATCTAACAGTGTGCATATCGGTTTTCTGAGATCATCCATCACAAAAACAATCAACATTTCTCACGGGTCTGTCTTGAAGTAAAGCAATGTCAGTCAATTTACCAATAAATCAGCGCTTTCTCGCACACATCAATCGCTCATTACTGCGACAGTAGACTGATAGCGAAATTTATATTAAAGACTATCTTTAATAGTGGAAAGTTTTAAACAAAATATTAACTGTGTTCTGTTAAAAGTATACTTTGTAACTAGCTGACCCGCGCAATTTCGTTTGCGTCACATAAGAGAGAATGGGTCTTAATTTTCCCCGTTTTTGTAACAATTGGTCATAGCGTGATGATATATAGCATATAGCCTTCTTCGATAAATGGGCTATTTAACACTGAAATAATTTTTCAAATCGGACCATTAGTTCCTAATATTAGCGCGGTCAAACAAAGAAACTCTTCAGCTTTATAATATTAGTGTAAATAAATATGTGTTGCATTTAATTCCAGATCCAGCTCGGTGAGGAGTTGATGGCCGCGGGTGACTTGGAGGCGGGTGTAGAGCACCTCGGCCAGGCCGTCGCTGTCTGCGGACAGTCTCAACAGTTGCTCAGCGTATGTATCTAGTCAAATTATGGTTTAAAATGTTTTCAAGACATTTACTGTAAAGTGTAAATGTTACGTAATAGTATTTCGTCGCGAATGGTTTGTACATCGGGCAACATTGAACGCTATGGTTGTGAGGAGTTTTTATAACAATTGCTGTATAACGTGATATTGTTGTTCAGGTTCTGCAACAAACGATGCCAGCTCCGATCTTCCACCTGCTGCTGAAGAAGCTGCCCGAGGTGTCGGAGCGGCTGCGGGCTTCCATGAAGGCAAGCGGCAAAGTACTGCAGGAGGAGGACGTCGAATAAACTAGTAGTAGCCACATACAGTTGGAGAAGAGACTATTTTCATAACATATTCCCAATATCTCGCTAATCATGGAAATACTTCCATTTTTGGTCGATAGATGCCGTTACATAGACGAGAGGTCAATAATTCCTTCTTATTTGAAATCAAGATAATATTTATTATTGGTACGTATAAATATATATTTTTCGTACTAAATCCAATTATAATTAAGAAATTTAAAGTAATTAAATTAGTGTTAATTATTTAATTAATTATAGTTTAATCGCCTCACGTCATGGTAGTGTTAACATTGTTATATTTCATCGTGACTTTTCTCTGACTGTGGTTTGGAATCAGAGTTGATCGGTTGTTACCCCGTTGCGTTGATATCTAGGGGCAAAGTAGTACGCCGGCGTGGCGAGCTGACCACTGTGTGATCAATCGACACGTTGAGTTTAGTAAACACAGCATCTTAGCTTTCTTTAAGATAAGTTAATTATAGAAATCCCATCAAAGATAATATTATTTCTCGTCATACTTTCGACTTGCGATGCCTTGAAATTTCCTAGTATGTGCATTGGGCTGTGATTGAAAATGTGCTTGAAAAGTCCGCCATTAAAGCGTGTAACTTTGCAAAAGAGAAGTGTATCGTGAGTAACGCAAGTTCAATGATAATAATGTAGGTATTTGTTAGTGTTATTTAGGTTTTGTTTTGTGTTCACAACTGGTTAAGGATGCTTGTGAGTTTTGATTGAGATTTTATTGTGAAATAAAAGTAATTGTACAATTTTTGTGTTTTATTATTTTATAAAATTTACGTGCTAGAGTTCCTTTACCGGCCAAGAGCGCAGATTATAAGTACGGGTCTATGTGCTGTTTTGACTCAGACACCTGCCATAAGAGTAAACAGAATTTTCTTGATATCAAGCTTTAGGTATACTGTCTTCCTTTTATTCCAACCTATGTCTCAAATTCAGGGGTCGATTCTACGATAAACGTAGCTGTATGTGTAGTTGTAAACTGTTAAGTCGCTGCGCCGGGATCTACAATGTATTTATTAAAATCATGTAACGCCCACTCGCGATCTATTTTGACTGGGTTGGAACAGTCGCCAAAAACGCTTTTATCATACTGGAATTAACATTTGTATCACGTGACGATGATAAAATTCGGTAAGCATCATACGTTGTAATTTCAGCGCAATACCATACAATCGAATCATGTTTTAGTTACATATATTTAGGTTCTTTCAGGGTATTTCTTTTAGTCTTCTGTTGAAAACAAGATAAATTTTCACTTCACATAAATGTTACGCAGAGAACGGGCGCCCTAGAAAGTCATACACAGATTATATCGGTGGTGTCCTGAAAAATGTTAGGAGCGTAGTACTTTTAACCCAAGGTCCTGTATGATAAGATGTATGTACGTCAGGCTGGCCCGGCCCCATGGAATTTAATAATGAGATTGTTATCAATCCAATGTACCCGGGTGTACTAATATATGTAACACCTTCATTTTCAATGTAACTCTTTTTAAAAGAAATTACGTGCACTTCTTAGTGGCCGGGCCAGCCTGACGTTTTCAGCCCGGCCACCTTGTTTCCCACTAATCTACAAAAAATACTGGCAATATTGTGCTACAGATGAAATGTACCCTATAATTTATGCATATGTAACACAAAATCGAATCCTAAAATGCAATAGCATACGAAATATTAGCGGTTGCAGGTGGCCGGGCTGAAATTATTTCGTTAATATAAAACAGTAAAACTGCAACACCTACCAAAAACTAATACCAGTACATAATGAGATATAGAGATATAGAATACATGTAACGCTTTCATTTTAAATTATAATACATATTTAGAAAGAATAATCACTTGAAATTATATTTCAGCCCGGCCACCTAAAAGCGGTAATATTCCCTAAAATCTTATGCCAATTTGTACAGTAAAACCTGATACAGCTATGAAATGAAAGTTACATTCGTTTCGTTTTAGTCGTATACCTTTAAGCCTTCTGTTTGACTAGATTATCAAAATCTGAGAAACTTGCCGAAGAGTGACTATCATTTATTAACTAATTTCAGGACATTTGGTTTGTTGAGTGAAACAAAATTGGTAATTGTCATATTTTTTTAATAATCATTTTTGAAATTAGATAGACAACATTTGTACTTATATTAATTAGGTACTATAACAATTGTTAATTATAAATAATGTAAAAAAAGGTTACACATTGATAATAACACAGTTATCAAAAAATTATAGTAATATCAATATTACCTTAACATCGAACATTCATTCATTCAGAATATTAGAAGATATTTTTTGGTTAAATACTTATTATACCTTGGTAAAAAATCACAGATTTTCATAATTCAAATTTGAATTAGTCAAAATACTTATAGTACGAATGCCAGATATAGGCTAGCAATGATTATTATATTAGCATACGTTTAATTATACAAGTTAACATTGTGATTTTTAGCTGTGATTTTAATATTATGTTAAATTATATATACCTACTACATAGCTATATTTCCATTAGCTGCCACTGAAAGAACTATGGTTCTCTCTTTATTTAAGAATTGTTGTAATAATTATATTAGCATAATTTTAATTGAAAGTTTTCAAAACTTTAAATTCAAAGTTGATGTAAAAATCATTATGAAAATCTGGGATTTTTTACCAAGGAATAATAAGTATTTAACCAAAAATTATCTTCTAATATTCTGAATGAATGAATGTTCGATGTTAAGGTAATATTGATATTACTATAATTTTTTGATAACTGTGTTATTATCAATGTGTAACCTTTTTTTACATTATTTATAATTAACAATTGTTATAGTACCTAATTAATATAAGTACAAATGTTGTCTATCTAATTTCAAAAATGATTATTAAAAAAATATGACAATTACCAATTTTGTTTCACTCAACAAACCAAATGTCCTGAAATTAGTTAATAAATGATAGTCACTCTTCGGCAAGTTTCTCAGATTTTGATAATCTAGTCAAACAGAAGGCTTAAAGGTATACGACTAAAACGAAACAAATGTAACTTTCATTTCATAGCTGTATCAGGTTTTACTGTACAAATTGGCATAAGATTTTAGGGAATATTACCGCTTTTAGGTGGTCGGGCTGAAATATAATTTCAAGTGATTATTCTTTCTAAATATGTATTATAATTTAAAATGAAAGCGTTACATGTATTCTATATCTCTATATCTCATTATGTACTGGTATTAGTTTTTGGTAGGTGTTGCAGTTTTACTGTTTTATATTAACGAAATAATTTCAGCCCGGCCACCTGCAACCGCTAATATTTCGTATGCTATTGCATTTTAGGATTCGATTTTGTGTTACATATGCATAAATTATAGGGTACATTTCATCTGTAGCACAATATTGCCAGTATTTTTTGTAGATTAGTGGGAAACAAGGTGGCCGGGCTGAAAACGTCAGGCTGGCCCGGCCACTAAGAAGTGCACGTAATTTCTTTTAAAAAGAGTTACATTGAAAATGAAGGTGTTACATATATTAGTACACCCGGGTACATTGGATTGATAACAATCTCATTATTAAATTCCATGGGGCCGGGCCAGCCTGACGTACATTAAGATGTATGGATGTGAATGAAGGAAGGGAAGCTTGCAGAGATCAACAAGAGGAGATTTTTGGTCTCTGCCTACTATTATACGAAAACGTCGTGACTCAGTATGTAAGTACCAAGACATTGTGAAATAAAAATCTAAAGCCCAAGTCATTCACCAGTTTATTCAAGTAAAATTAACATAAAACAACAAACAACAACGGAATAGACACCATCTTACAATAACGACCCAGTCTGTTCATGATTTATCACACCTACACAAAATATATTACTATTGCTTCAACCTCTGTCCAAATTAGTGGAGGTTACAATTATTCAGCATAACTTTAATATACAATACAGTACATATATTTTTCATTGAATTTGATTATGGTATGGCCATTGGAAAGATAGCAATTTTTTTTATTTTGGTTACAAATTACCGGTAAGAAACAGATTCCATACTCTTTGCTAACTTTGATAATTCCGTCATAAAAAAAACTCAGTTTATACGACTCGGAAGTTGAACTCGAGTCCCTCAGAACTCATAAACTACCACTGCACTGACATTTAAATTTAAAACATGGAGGATTCGACCTTTCAAGTATTGCACTAATCTGAGTTTTTTAAAATATTATTATGTATGTACCAGATTTCAATAACATGATTACCATACCATAAATCATAAAATAACATTCTCTATAAATAAAAGGAAACAATGTTACAGCAAGTCTTTACGTCAACTTATATCTAGTTAGGTCCCGGGTAACAGAAAAATGTCAATAACGTAAGTACCCAATAAATAAAGATAAATAAACAATATACAACAGTGTAGACAACTCACAACATAATTTGTTTTCATACAAATATATTACAAAATATATCTAATTCGTTTTTTTCAAGAAATTATTGAGCACATTTATGGACACGTATAAGGGTTAACATTTCATCGTCAAATTCGCGATAAAATATGACGTTTGAGACAGACACATATACTCTATAAAAAACGTCAAATTTATTCTTCGAATTATGCCATTATAATGCCAATAGAACTTATGCCATTTTATGCAGTAACGCACACAACGCGCAAAAAGTCCGGCGCGTTACTACATATAATTGCGTAAATCCTATTTTCACAGACTAAAAAGTGCGTCAAGGATAGTCTGTCGTCTGCGCTGCACCTTAACGATATAAATATTGACCACCTCTATATGAATTAATAATATCGTAAAAGCAAGACATAAATGCCTTACTGTCGCTAAAGTTGCGCTCAGAGGATGCAAGAAACAACAATATGACAATGAATCGTGTTGACGATGAATGTTCGACTCCATTTCAATATTCAAGCCAGAACCTTGCATGACTAACTATCGTCACGACAAAGTAGAAATACGGTCAGGAAGCTTCATTTACATATATTGTCATGTCCATAAACGTACATTGAGCTATCATAACATAAACTTTAAATTTAATGTAATATCAACCGCCTAAAAAGCTTCCAACTCGAGGATATAAGTATTTACTTAATCTTTTATACAATAAATTTTATATTTACGATTGTTCGTTAGCAATTTTCGTAAAAAATATATTACATACATACAATATACAGTGACATGGCAGTCGTATAGAGCAAGCCAGCCATAAGATATACAATGTTGAATCATAGCAAAACGATATGCTATGAAATATGTAAAAATATTTTTCACAATTGAAATTGCTAGATAATTGCATGGAAATTCTTATGTATTTAAAATTTTACTTTAAGTAATAGTACTTTGGTTTGGAATCGTGCAATAATTGTCATAAGCACCAATTAAGGCACTGTGTCTTTGAAACACCTCTTAAATATTTATGGCTGGTTTCCCCTATAGTTAAACTAAATTGTGCTACAAATAATAGTCTCAAACACAACGATCATGACTGTTTGGCGGCAGTGGAGTTTCTTATATAATCTTGAGTCACTTTCATTACTTCTAAAGCACCTTTTTCTATGAGAGCGTTAGCGAGATCCTTGCCTAAGTTATCACATTTTATTATAACATCTATAGGCATACAGGCGTTGGCCGTGAGACCACAGAAAATTCTGTCATCAATTTTAAATTCAGGCGCGGTCAGATCACTGGTGTTGCCAGACTTTTCACTCGATTTAAGTACTTTTGATGTGTCATCATCTGTTTTGATTTTCTTACATTCTTGTTCTTCAGTGGGGCTTAGTTTATGTTTCTGTGTTGTTTTGATTTGTGCGAATGTTTGTTGTAGCGAGTGCTCGAGCTTGGTGACGCCGTCCATGCTCCACACTGCGCCGGTGATGGACAGTTGGAACTGCGTGTCTAGCTGTTTGAGCGATGTTGATACTCCTACCGGTGCGCTGCAGCCACCGCCTGGGCAAAAATTATTAAGACATTATTGAATGGCCTTTTTTAACGAAATAACAAAATTGTTATGTGTATTTTCGTGTTAACAAATAAACAAAAGATATAGCAATATAATATTCTGTGGTTGTAAACTCATAAAAACACAAAAATAATGAAAGTTGCCGCAGGTTTGCTTGCCACAAGAACTAAATATTTGTGCGATCCGCAAATAGAGTTTCGGGTCTTATAGTCCTTTCTGTCAGTTGGTTGACGTAAGTCCTCGAGACACAAGACTTGTTCTTAATACAGGATTTATGTTTACAAAAGACTGCTTTTCTTTGCTAGTTATTCAGCAGCAATATCTGTATCTGTACTCGAGGAGCTTAGTTAACAACAGCCGCGCCGATCGATCTCTGAGGTTAAGCATCGCTTGCTGAGGTTGATCTGTGGATGGGTGACCATCTTATACATATCGAGTTCCTCCGTGTTTCGGAAGGCACGTTAAATTTTGGGTCCCGGCTGTCATTTTCGAAGATCTTTGACAGTCGTTAACAGTAGTCAGAAGCTTGAAAGTCTGACAACCTGTCTTACCGAAGGGTATTGTGTTATAACCCAGGTAACTGGGTTGTGGAGGTCTGATAGGCAGTCGCTCCATGTAAAACACTGGTATCCAGCTGCATCCAGTGAGACTGGAAGCTGACTCCGACATAGTTTGGAACAAAGGCTAAGCTAATATATAATATAAGTTTATTTTATTTATGTAGTATACCCAGAGTCTTGAGGAAGCTCCTCTCGGCCAGGATGCGGCAGTAGGTGTCGGCGTGGTTGTAGGGCGCCAGCATGGCGAGCACGGGCCAGTTGTCGGCGCGGCACTCCACGGCCAGCGCGCCCTGGCCCACCGCGTACTTCATCTCCGCACATGGCAGCACCTGCATACACATACAATAAGTTATTAGAGCAGTAATAGCCGAATGGGCTAAGTATGCGAGTCATCGAGGGTTACACATCTATTAGAAATAATTGTCACTTGTTCTAACGGTGAAGGAAAACATCGTTATGATAACTTACATGTCTGAAAGTTCTTTAAAAAATGTATTCTTAATCTTGAGCTTATTCAATCTTCCCATCCTATACCCTCTATCGTTGTGGTCTCGAAGCTTATCTTTTCTCTTATTCCGGGACGAGATTCTCGCTTTCATATTTTTAAATTTTAATTTATTTTAATTTCATACCTGATTAACTTTTCCATTGACCATCCCTAATTTCGGGAGGAAACCTTCGTTCAGCAGGGGGACAGTATTAAGTTATTTTTCTTTAAGTTTATATTTATCAGTGTGTTGTATGGTGTACCTTAGAGATCTTGTCGCTCCAGCCCATCCGCTGCAGGCCTGCGCTGGCCAGCAGCAGCGCGGCGTACTGCCCCGCCTGCAGCTTGGCGAGCCGCGTGTTGAGGTTCCCGCGCACGTCCGACACCACCAGCTGCGGGTAGCGGCCGCGGAGCTGCGCTGTGCGGCGGAGAGACGACGTGCCTGGGGAATTATATTGTAATGATTACTACTATCATTATAATAATAATAATATTTAAATACATTATATCGTCACCTGTATGGTAAAGTTGCGAATCTGCTGTTTTCTCGAAAATCTGTTTTTCGGTATAACGTAATCCCTGTATCGTAATACACAATGTCGCAAAGTTTCAGCTCTGTATCTTTAATAGTTTATGAGATACAATAGCAGCATATTTACGTATCCCAAACATTCGTTGTGAGTCACCATGGCAAATTAACTAAGTGTAGATAATATACTTTACCACAACTAAATAAATTCTTTTTTTCAAAACATCTGAAGTAAACTAGCGAATATGGGTTAATTCGTATATTTACTAAAGTATCAGTGAAACTAACAATATCGTCACCTGTATGGTAAATTTGCGAATGTGCGTTATTGTATTGTAAATTTTACAGGAGAGCATAAAATCTCATTTTTCTTATTTTTTTAAATGGTGCACTTTAGTGAGGCGGTGTCTTTTTAGTTTTTATTTTATGAAAATATAAGCAGAAGACTGCTAATTAATCAGCTAACTATTATAACAGTAAAATAATCTAATAAATCACAATCGCAACTTTGAAACCTCTAAGAATAAAGTCAGAATTTTTTTTGTTGCCCATGGTAAATTCGCGTATGTGTCAGATTCGCAAGTATAAAATCAATTTCATAGAGTACAACTACAATCTCATTTCGAAACTTGCGAATATCGCAGAAATGGATTGTATAATATTTAATTATTTTGACTTTATGGTAGTGTAGTAAAATTTTATTTATTATTATGAAATAAAAAAACTGTTAAAAAGATAAAAAAGTAATATTTTAATGAAACAAACTAAAGCTATACATCAACATTTTCATCCTCTTCCTCGTTATACGGTTCAGGCAACGTGTCAACAATAGAATTGGATGTTGGCAAATTATTGTAAAATTCATGATAAGCCTTAGGTATCAACATTTCATGGCACAGTTTTAATAGATCAGTATTTTTTGCATTTGAAATAGGCAATCTCTCAGTATAAACAGGTTTTGGTGTTATAGTGGCATTTTTGCCTCTCTTTGCTTTCAGTTTCAGTTCAATAAAATTATCCATGTTGTATTCGTTTTTTATAAAAATAGATTTAGGATTTTGTTTGCGGTATTGTATCCACACTGCATCTTGAAACTTCGGAGTACTATTAGTAGAATTTATTTGCTTTTTCTTAGGTTTGTTGGATTCTGTTGCTGCAACTTTAACTTTTGTTGCTGCAACTTTAACTTTTGTTGTATGCTACTTTATCTTGCTGTGAACCACCCGACTATTGAAATTATTGATCACGTATTTTTTGAATCAGGACATAGTCATATGGAATGTGATTCGATTCATTCCAAAATTGAACAGAAGTCTAAAAGTTAAAGTTGCAGCAACAGAATCCAACAAACCTAAGAAAAAGCAAATAAATTCTACTAATAGTACTCCGAAGTTTCAAGATGCAGTGTGGATACAATACCGCAAACAAAATCCTAAATCTATTTTTATAAAAAACGAATACAACATGGATAATTTTATTGAACTGAAACTGAAAGCAAAGAGAGGCAAAAATGCCACTATAACACCAAAACCTGTTTATACTGAGAGATTGCCTATTTCAAATGCAAAAAATACTGATCTATTAAAACTGTGCCATGAAATGTTGATACCTAAGGCTTATCATGAATTTTACAATAATTTGCCAACATCCAATTCTATTGTTGACACGTTGCCTGAACCGTATAACGAGGAAGAGGATGAAAATGTTGATGTATAGCTTTAGTTTGTTTCATTAAAATATTACTTTTTTATCTTTTTAACAGTTTTTTTATTTCATAATAATAAATAAAATTTTACTACACTACCATAAAGTCAAAATAATTAAATATTATACAATCCATTTCTGCGATATTCGCAAGTTTCGAAATGAGATTGTAGTTGTACTCTATGAAATTGATTTTATACTTGCGAATCTGACACATACGCGAATTTACCATGGGCAACAAAAAAAATTCTGACTTTATTCTTAGAGGTTTCAAAGTTGCGATTGTGATTTATTAGATTATTTTACTGTTATAATAGTTAGCTGATTAATTAGCAGTCTTCTGCTTATATTTTCATAAAATAAAAACTAAAAAGACACCGCCTCACTAAAGTGCGCCATTTTAAAAAATAAGAAAAATGAGTTTTTATGCTCTCCTGTAAAATTTACAATAACGCACATTCGCAACTTTACCATACAGGTGACGATATGTAATTCAAAATATTATGGGCGAAAATAACGACTAACTGGGAGGACCACGCAAACTGGGAGACGGCGGCGAGGTAGAACCCGTAAAAGATGGAAAGATGAGCTAGACACCTTCAATCCAGAATGGAATCAAACTGCCGGAGATAAGTTACAGTGGAAAACTATGGGGGAGGCCTTCGCCCAGCAGTGGGACAATACAGGCTCATAATAATATGTAACTCGAAGGAGACTGAATGGCTAACATAGTGATCTATCACATCACTGGACCGATCGGGCTGAAATTCGGCATGCAGGTAGATGTTATGACGTATGCACACGCTTAGAAACGATTTGATCAATTCCATCCCCAAGGGAATATAAATGCGGGTGTAAGTTTGTATGAAAACTCTGTCCTGAGTCACAAACCACTTGGATGAAGTCGCGGGCAAAAGCTGGTTATAAAATAAAGTTCCTTCGCCGCGCCTGTCTGTCTAACGTTCGAGATAAACTGAAAAACTTCTGTAGGTTTTCATGCACTTATTAACAATTAAAAGAGCAATTATCCAGGAAGGTTTTAGTGTTGATTTTATTGAGGCTAAGTCAGTGCCTTGATCGAGATATTAAAATATTTCACCCAATTCAGTTTATAAAAATACAGACATTACGCAATTTTAAACTTTGGCATTCAAATAAGTAGAAAAATTTGTTCCTCAAGAATCCGCTAGGTGCGCTGCGCTGATCGAATTTCACACACGATATTTTCTCGATAGCTACTTGGTTTTCGATACTAGTATGAAATTGCTCCAGTATTTTTTTGGGGTGCAAATGTTGACGTAAAAATATAATAATGTTATTTACCTATAACAGATCCTTCGGGTAGTGTGGACAGTGTGTGATCTTTGAAGTCATCGTGAAGTACCAATGCATCTCTCGGGTCTTCCCTGAAATGTTCATGTAAATAACTTACATAAAAAAAAACGTTAAGATAACATTTTTTTTATCAAATTTTTTGGCAAGGCCTTTAGCCAACAAAAGGCTATGTCGGCCTCATAGGGAAACTCAAATTGTGTACAGTTAAATCTAAAAAAAAACACTAATTTCCTAACTAAAGGCGATTAAAATTCGTGAAAAAAGAGAAAAATAAATTTAACATATTTTAATTTAGCATATCAACAGAAAAAACATAACTAAAGAACTTAAAAATTTTAATAGCCTTTTCAGAAAACGGATCACTTAAAATAACATTTATACTACAATTATGACAAAAAAAATGCTGCAATTGCAACTGTGCTCTAATATAACATTTCATAAACTAAATGCTAACACTAAGAATAATTTGTTTTAAACAGAACACTATCTGCCTCGGTGACGCAGTGGTTTAGTTCGCCACGCCGATACCATTGGTCGGGAGGTCGTGGGTTCGATCCCCACACGGAGAAATTATTTGTGCGATCCACAAGTAATTGTTTTGTGTCTGGTTGTGCACTGTGGCCGTTGTTTGTATGTTTGTAAAAGTCCCCGCGACACAAGAGCAATTCTTAGTGCGGGAGTTGTCTATAAAAAATAAATATCGGGTAGGATATTGGATACAATAGAACCTACGACCCCCGGCGCAATTGGACAGTTTTAAGTACACAGATATATATATCAGCTTAGCCTTTCTTCCAAGCTATGGATGCAGCTGAATATCAGTGTTTTACATGGAGCGACTGCCTATCTGACCTCCACAACCCAGTTACCTGGGATAACACGATACCCTTCGGTAAGACTGGTTGTCAGACTTTCAAGCTTCTGACTACTGTTAACGACTGTCAAAGATCATCGAAAATGACAACCGAGACCCACAATTTAACGTGCCTTCCGAAACACGGAGGAACACGATATGAATAAGATAGTCACCAATCCACAAATCAACCTCGGCAAGCATGGCTTGACCTCAGAGATCGATCCGCGCGGCTGTTGTTAACTAAGCCACGAGCTACTACAAGTACTAAGTACACAGATATGAAATTACTAAATTAATATGCCATATTAGGTATTTATATAACGTAGTAGGTAATAAGAAAATAATAATAATTCAAGTCGTTCACTGTTGAGTCATTACAGCTATTACAAAATTATAGTGTTATGATACTTATCTATCAGCATGAGTTGAGTATTTGATAACAATTCAATTTAACTAATCATACTTATTATGGTTTTAACTTACGTTTCCAGACTGCTTTTGAAAATATATTAACAACAAATAACACAATCTGAATCGGGAATCGAACCCGAATACTTGCAATTTTTTTTAACCTCATCTCCCCCACTTAGAATTGTTCTTGTGTCGCGGGGACTTTTACAAACATACAAACAAGGGTCACAAAGCACAACCAGACCCGAAACAATTATTCGTGGATCGCAAAAATAATGGAACGGGAGGCAGTCAACTTCGTATTAATGTTTGTGACACCGAAATGGCGACCCACTGTAGCGACCGCAGTACCATAGAAATTAATACAAAGCAACAAATCTTTTCGCTCCGATTCTGACATTAGATTCACACAGATTAGTAGTATAGTACCTTTCAAACACAGCTCCAATCGCCAGCCCATCAGGCAACGTCGTAGGCAGGTCCTTAAGTGAATGTACAACAAAGTCGACCGAGTCGTTTCTCAGCGCATCCTCTAAATCTTTGGTGAACAGCGACTTTTCGCCTATCTTCGGCAGTGATACGTTTAGCACACGATCCCCTAGCGTTGTCATGCTTACTGCAATTGAGAAAAATGTTTTGTTTTTCACATCACACTATGACCTCTAGGGCGCATTTTCATTGGTCGATAAGTGCATACGAGCTGACTACCAACGAAATTCATCGGTCAATAACTCGGTCAATACCTCGATACAAGGCATTCGGGGCCGTCAATTTATGATATTCTGTCAAAGCTAACTGCCAAACTAAATTGTATTCAGGGTCTTCCGCACCTCGCTAACGACCAATGAAAACGGTTCCCGGCATGCGGGCTCTATGGCATGCGTTTACAAAATCTCCCGCACCCCG
This sequence comes from Anticarsia gemmatalis, assembly GCF_050436995.1. Classification (NCBI taxonomy): domain Eukaryota; kingdom Metazoa; phylum Arthropoda; class Insecta; order Lepidoptera; family Erebidae; genus Anticarsia; species Anticarsia gemmatalis. The sequence goes on along the minus strand of NC_134770.1, from coordinate 5,378,918 downwards.
CATGCAGACGACTTATGAAAATGCGCCCTTAGAGGTGAAGTAAGTTTAAACCATTTATTTTTATTACACATAAAGAAACATCACAAATACAGAACTTAATAACTAGTCAGTACATTTATGTGCAACAAAGGGCTACAGCTCAGTATACGCTGTGTTAGGCACAGCACTGATTTTCAGCTGCCCCTAACAAAACCTTTAATATTAAGTTAAGTAGTAGTCAGTAAGTACAAGTAATTCTGTGTGTCACATAGAAAAAATCAAGTAAATTTGTATTCAGTAGCAATATCACACTACTTGTTTATCAACAAATAGAATCAATGTTAACAGCAAGATAATCAGTATTAAAAATAAAACTCATTTACTTCTCTATGGTAGAACACAAAGGTACATTAAAAATGTAATTGAAGCATGAGCATGCATTTTGAAGTAATACTTTAAAAATAAATTGTTATGTCATAGTAAGATAAACATCCATAACTTTTTTTGTAAGTAGTTAATTGAAATTTTTTTTAGGACTTACTTTTTTTTAAGTTTTTCTATCTCAAATTTTATTTTTTTGTAATGTGTAGAGGGGCCCCTCCCCTCTACACATTACAGGGTCAGTGATAGCTTAAGTTTAAGTATGTGGTGTCGCCTCCATACATAATTTACCTATGTTTATTTAGAAAGATGTTAAGATAAACTTTGTCAGCATGATGATATAATTAAAATGTTTAATTTCTACATAATAAGCATTAGATAGCAATAAATGATTTCAGTTTCACATATTTTTTTATTATATCATTATTATACTTCTACTTATTTTTGTTCAGCTAAGTTCTTCTACAAAGAAAAACTTTATTTATCATAATGTCAACTTATATAGTTAGTAATTGCTAATAGTATTTCGTCATTGTTTTGTACTAAAGGTCTTAGCAACAGAAATTGCTTGAAACATATAAGGACATGTTTGTTATGCATAATTTTATGTAGAATAAAATTACCTATAGTAAACTCCTTCTCTGGATACAGTTTTTTCAGACTGTCAATAACGAAGTTGGTTTGTATGAGAGCAAGCTGAAATTTAAAACACAACATAATTACTTTACATACAGCTGTGTAAACAAGTGAATAAATATGCTGAGTTAATTCAGCAATTGGTTTGTTACAGGATATATGCACAGTCATTAAGACTTGTGAAATTTCCGATAGTTGCTTAAAAAAATAATTGATTGTGTGCAGAGAAAATGTTGTACAAGGCCATTAGGTTTTACTCACAAGAAACTAAAGAGTATATATTTATGTACATATAATTTTTATGAATAATAATAACGTGGCTTATGTTTTCTGTGTATCTCTAATAATTTTAGAAACTGTAACTTCAAGGTTTTAGTTTTTATCAAAAGTTTAACTAAACAAGTTTTGATAGGCACTTCAACACTGATAAGAAAATGATAAACACTATTTTGAGAAAAATAATTTTAATTAAGTAGGTATTCAAAGATTTCGGCATTTAAATTTGTAACCATGTGCAATGAAGGATGTATTCTACAACGCTATATAGAGTACCTATGCACTTTGTCCAGTACAGTTGCAAGGAAGTAATTAACTACTAAAAACTTTATCTAATCGAATAAAATAAATAATTTCTTACCTCGCTCTTCCGTGAACCCACACGAATAACATTTTTCGCTTCACTTTCCATTGTTAATTCAAAATAATACGAATTTACATAAGAATTCGAGTAAGGAACTTTGAGGTTATGTCATACATGTAACACTTATGAATGAAAACAAATCCCTAGATTTTTGCCCTTACAACATGTCACTATCACTGTAGTGGACAAGTTGGCAGTTAACGAATTTAATTAATTGATATGATAAAATAAACACATCGTCCGTGCATCAGCGAAATCGCTACTCAAACGTCAATGTCATCCGCCGTTGCCACTTGACTTTTTTTGACACTGACATCAGCTGTCAATGTCACTACTTTGATGTGTTGCCATGGAAGATAAAGCTCGTATTCCCTACTTATAAAATGGACATAAGTCGAATTGAAGCTGATTTTCTCGATATATAACAGGTGACCGCAGTCGAGATATTAGTTATGAATATTTTGGCAGTGGCGTATTTCACAAAACTTACCTTTAAACTAAAAATAGAACCATCCCAATCTTTCTTTTGGGATTACTTGCTTTCATGGAGTCATGAGTTGGTGTCGTATGATATGAGACTTCCTGACTTCACTTTACCATATCACAGATGTGATCAGTTTTGAATAGTTTATGTTATTAGTGCACCAAAAAGAAAACTCCATTTGTAAACAAAATTATTTATTGATCTAAAAGGAATAACACAAGACAACGTCAAGCCAAAAATAGATGGATCCAGGCTAAACTACTTGTGTAGATATAAAGGAAATCAATTTTAAGTTTACTAAATGCAAAATATTCGAATACAGCCCACATTTTAAATATTATTACAATCAAACACGAGTTTTCATTCACAATCACGATAGGAAACTACATGACTGTTATATTGTGGCAAACTAGACGTCAATTAACCCTGCAATAATGTCCACTCACCGATTACCTTATTAGTAAAGTCGGTGCAAGTGGATTAGAAAAAAAGGGAGACGATACTTGACTTATAATAACGGCATTATAGCCAGTTAAATCTATGTCACACAAATATAAAATCACAGTTTTGCCTAAATCATACATATCTCAATTTAGTCAAGATAATGTTCAAAACAATGGTGGGATTACACCGACAATCTTATTCCATAGATAAAAACAAAACAATGTTCATTAATGAACAATATCAGTGAATGATCTGACAATAAAAAAATATTTAAGGCGGTACCTACATTAGACTTATTCTAGACAAATTTAAAAAGCGACACTCATACACATTGATTGAAGAGGCCGCGTCTATTACGCGACCTCGCATCGTCATAATAAACGTACCGTAGTACTAAAAGTCCTTATGAAATGTAAGTTATTACTTTTTGCGTTTACTGCTCCTCAACCTCCTTCTGTTGTTGATAACTGGGGTGCTTTTGCTTCTTGTTGATGTTTCTGAAATAGAAAAAACATTTTATTATAAAAAGTCAGATATTCAACAGCCATTGAATAGCTGAAGCAGTTGAGAAATCAGTCAGTCAAGGTACCGTTTTCTGTGCAGTAATGAATATCTACTTACTTTTTGTAACTTTAAATGTAGGTGCACATTTTTCACTTTGGGGTGGTGATTCTTTTTCCTTCTCCTCCTGTTTTTTACTCGCAGTTTTGTTATTATTACTCTTAGATTTACTTCTACTGTTACTCTTAGGAATTACATCTACAACGTCCACGGATTTTTTACTATCAACACTAGCTTTTTGTCTGGTTACTCGCGTCGTAGGCTCCGGTGCAACCTTGGCTCTACGAGATCTAGTACATCTGGGTTCAATCTGAACAGTCTCTTTTTTAGGCGATGCTTGTTTTAAAGCCTCAAGTTTTTCCTTCGCCTCTCTTTTTTCTTTAATCCTATAGACTTTTATCATGGCTGGTGTGTAACCTTCTAGACCTGCAATAGGCTCTTCAGGCTCCTTGGGTTTCCCAGCAACCTTCCTTTTAAACGAAGCTAACACCTCCTTCATTGCGTAAGTAGGGTTCATATCTAAAAGATAGTCTTTTTGCATCAACGGCGATTGTAAATGTGAGTCGCTGCTTTCAGAAGCATTTGATAACTTTCTGATCCTATACTTGCATGTTTCATCGTCAACATATTCTGTGTTCGCAGCAGCAGCGTTACGTTCTTTACGAATTATATCCTCCGGGTTGCCAGCTAATATTTCCGCCCAAGTAAATTGACGAGCTGATCCCATAAAATTACCGAACTTTCCAATACTATTTCTATGAGTTTTAACACCCCTACGTTTCTTGATTGGCTTCTTCTTAGATCTTAAGTTTTTAGGAGACAGTTTCTTTCCGAAAATATCGTGCGGCATTAATGATTTTTTGAGTCGCGCGACTAAATCTGCGTCCGATATAAAGAAGTTCCTGGAAGCACAGGGCTTGCGGATTCCATCACTAGAATTGTTCAATGTTTGCTTCAAAAGTTCAAGTTTCAAATCATTTTCTAGTGAACATAGATTTTCTCGTTCGTAGGCCTTTTTTATTCCATTTCTGGCTAGGAAGTTGGGTGGAGTATTCTTTTTTCCGAATCTTTTAGAATAACATAATTTATTGCGACTCATTGGTGACATCGGTGGTTCATTTAAATTCAGACACATTTCTTTATCATTACCACTCTTGAGCAATTCACTCATAAACAAACTTCTACAGTAATCATAATCAGGTTTCTCAGTAAAATCTAGACTTGTGACGTATTGAAGGAACTTTTCTATAAACTGAGGGTAGAATTCAGTCTTAAAACATGTTTTGAGTAGAGTTTTTATATCATTCATGAAGTTTTTCTTTAGAGCATGTACCAAGTCTGGTTCAGCCAGCACTTCTGTCGTCTTCCAAGGTAACGTTCCCGTGAGCCAGTCCAATAGATTATATCCTAGAGTTTCTAGATCTGACCGTCTGGAATGAGCTCCAATGTGAGAGTCCCTTGAACTGTATTCTAGAGTGCCGTCGTGAGCCTTCCTCGCATCCATACCAAAATCTTTATGCTTACCTTCTGAATCTAGGAACTTTGAGGCCAGTCCATAGTCTAAAAGGTATATTTGTCCATTGGACTGAGACAGTACAGCTTCTTCATAGATATCATCAAGATTTCCACCCTCGCCCTTGTCTTTAGAAGTTGATTGTTTTCTACTGAGTTCTTGAAATTCTTTTGTGGTACGGATGAGGTTTTTACCGCCGAAATCGTCTAGGAGTTTCTGATACGACTGGTCTGAGCACACAGAGCTGTTCATATCCTCATAGTTGACGTAACTAGACAACTGTCTCAGGTTAAATGCATGATGTCTGTGTAGACTCCTACTGTCCTTATCTGATAGAATCTTCCTCAACTTCCTCTTAACGTTAGCAAGTTGTTTATCACCGTCGATACCTTCCTCAGAACTATTTGAGCTCCTATATTCCTTCATAATGTAATCTTCATCATAATAATAGTTGGATGTTCTAGATTTTGTTGCTTTAGCTCTTCTATGCTTGCCTGATAACATGGCTACTTCCTTCATGCCTTTCTGGTAGGACGGCGTCAGCCTCACGACGGGGACTTTGCCGATCCTCGAGCCATCAAAACCGAGCATAAGATTTGAACTTTTTATATCAGAATGTGTGTACCCTTGGTTATGTAAGTACTCGAGTACGTCTAGTATTTGTATGGCGAGTACTAGGACGTTTTTAGGGTCTAAGACCTTAGTTCTGGCGATGATTTTCTGTAGATCAATGTCATAGCGTGGTAGGACTAGGAACCTGTACTTCGTGTTTGTGTTCTCGTCAGTGAATGACCCACTGGCGATGTACACAGGCATGCCGATGCGCTTCTGTTTGTTTTGTTGTCGCCATGCTTTCACTGCAAACAAAATGTAACAAGTCAGTTTTCTTTCATTAACATAGTTATCATATATCAGATTATATATTATTTGTAATGGTGACATGTTATTTGGTTGTAAAGTATGTATTTAGAAGTAAATAAGTATGTTTACAAGCTCTGCTTAGTTTGTCAAAGTAAAGTTTCATATTACACTGAAATGTTCTGATTGAAAAGACAATTTTGCCACAATGGACAGTACAGCGATAATCCACGGTGGAATGACAGATTAATAGTGACTAATAAATGCATACAACAACACTAACCTAATTATTATATAAACAAGATAATCTTTATCTAAAGATAAAAAATGTACTCGCTAATTTTAAAACAAAACAATGTAGGCTCAGACTTTCATATGATAAGACCTACAATAATATCACAGATATTCAAACATTAGTAAATTTACTGAAATAATTTTACATTTTTTGACCTTCTAAGGTCTTCTAAGGAATACTGATTAGTAATATGAAAATATAAATATAAAATAATGAGCAAAAATCTGCATAAAACACTAATTTTAGTGGTCGCGGTTGCCACTCCCGCATAGGCCTTTTCAGCCACGAACAAAATTGCACGAATTCTACCTGACGCCACCTTAATCATCTGCAATAGATGCATTCAGGCCAGTGATGATGATAATTAATGACAAGAAACATGACACGGTCTATATTATTCGATCGAAAAGTCGGGTGAACAAAATAAGGTCTTCTAGCCTTTAATTTTTAATTGTGCTTAAGACCCGTTACATTATAATCTCAGGACTTTCTTTGAGAGTGCTGACAAGTCAAAAATCAAAATCAAAAAGTATTTTGTTATGTTTACCTTGTGATGATTGCGCCGTTCTAATGAGACAGTGTATTTCAACAAACAGCGGTCCATTAGAGTGTGGCTCTATCTTAACTACATATCTAGCGTTGAGCTTTGTGACTTCCTTGTCTACGTCATCAGAGGCCAAGTATATACGACCGAAACTGCCTCTGCCTGAAAAAAAAATCAAAAATAGTAGTTTATATTTATGCGTGATAGACTTGCAAATAAATTCAATTAATATATAAATGTACTAGCTGACCCGCGAAACTTCGCTGGCGTCACGTAAGAGGGAATGGATCATATTTTTCCGCTATTTTGTAACATTTTTCGTTGGTACACTGTTCCTAATGGTCGTAATATTATGTAGCCTATAGCCTTCGCCTAGGCTATCCAACAGTAAAATATTTTTTAAGATAAATCAATTACGAGAGTTCAAGGTACATCTTTAAATTGATACTTATTTTATCTGGCTGACAAACAACACTTTCGGGTCAAAATTATGTTTTTGGGATTAAACAATTAATGTGTACATAACTTCATTTTTAATTTATAGAGATAGATTACTGTCTAATATTAATTCTAAAAAAGACGGCGGCGGTGTGTTAATAGCTGTTGCAAACCATTTGAAATCCGCTAGAATGCAACAATGGGAGAGTGGTTTTGAGGATTTGTGGGTTGTAATCGAAGTAAAAGTTAATAACAGTATTAAAAAAATAGCTTTATGTGTTGTATACTTGCCACCTCCTATTAAAATTGACTTACTATCAAATTTTCTAAATAATGTTAATGATATTTTGAATGTTGTCGACGATGTTGTGATTCTTGGAGATTTTAATCTGGGTTTTATTAACTGGACGCGCAAAGATACTAGAGGTCACCTCACACCATCTAATCATAATAACCCTCTAGGTTATTCCCTCACCGATTTTATGTCTCTCAACGGGCTTCACCAGTGTAACGATATCGAAAATACAGACAACCGCATACTTGACCTCGTCATGAGCAACATTGGTGAAGTTTCTGTCACCCGATCTCCTGATACCCTAAGTAAACTGGACCCACACCACCCAAGCCTACAAATAACTATACCCATAACGTCACAGAATAACTTACAACCAAAACATCGTACAGGATATAACTTTTACAGAGCTGATTATGACCAAATTCTCTCTGAGCTTGAAAACATTGATTGGCAAAATGAGCTTACAAAAACCAGTGACGTTAATGAACAAGTCAGTATATTTTACAATATCTTATGGACTCATATCGGAAAATATGTCCCAAAATACAAGCCCAACAAGTCAAAATATCCACCTTGGTTCTCCAACTCGCTTATCAAGTTGTTATCAGAAAAGGAAAAATTCAGGCTTAATTACCGAAAGCATCAGAATCCGCGAGATAAATTAAGTTTCGAGTTACTTCGTAGTCGTTGTCACAAATTGATAGACAAGGAGTACAGCGAATACAAACATAACATCGAAACAGACATACACAAAACCCCCAAAGCCTTCTGGCGCTTTATAAAAAATAAAAGGCGAGGCGAGTCTTCAGTTCCATCTCAAATGCATATGAATAATGTAACCGCTGATAATGGTCCTGACATCGCGAATTTATTTGCAAAACAGTTCTCCTCTGTCTTTAACCATAGTCCAAATAGCCGTACAACTTCCTCCATTTGTCATACTCCTGATCAACATAACGACATTCTTAGCAGTATAAACTTCACCGAAAAAGACGTCATGAAAAAGCTTAAATCTCTAGATACCAACAAGGGTCCTGGGCCTGACTCCATACCACCCTTATTTATTAGGCGATGCCATCAAGCACTTGCTCTACCCTTATGCCTTATTTACAATAATTCTCTGGAACAGGGTATTTTCCCAGAATTATGGAAACAAGCACGAATTGTGCCCATTTATAAAAAGGGGGATTCTACCGATGTAAAAAACTACCGCCCAATATCTATTTTATCTCATTTCCCAAAGATATTCGAGTCGCTTATTTGTCCTATCCTCACTCGACATATTGACAGCCTCATTTCTCCCAATCAGCATGGATTCAAGTCTGGTCGAAGTGTAGAAACCAATTTGACCGAATTTGTGTCTGATATAACGTTGGCTCTGGATAAAAGACAAGAAGTAGACGCCATTTACACCGATTTTTCCAGTGCTTTTGATAAAGTTAATCATACACTTCTTTTATCTAAACTAGAACACAGTGGTGTTTATGGTCCCCTGCTGAAATGGTTTACATCATATTTATCAAATAGATCCCAGACTGTAGCTTTGAATGGACACGAATCCAACCATTATTTTGCCTACTCAGGTGTACCGCAGGGCTCTCATCTTGCGCCGATTTTATTCATATTATTTATTAACGATCTTACCACCCAAATCCAATACTGTAAGTACCTAATGTTTGCCGATGATCTTAAAATTTATAAAACCATAACATCCCTTAATGATATGGCGCTAATTCAAAGTGACTTGGATTGCATTGCTATATGGTGTACTAATAACAACATGACATTAAATGTAAGCACATGTTGCCATATAAAATACACAAGAAAAAAGCTACCTATCACAACCACATATAACATAAGCGGTATCACACTCGATCAAGTCACTGAAGTCAGGGACCTCGGCATAACTATAGATAGTCAAGTAAATTTCAAAAAACATATTGACAACACGGTTACCAAATCGGCGCAAATGATGGGTTTCATCTTGCGAAACACTAAGGGATTCCAGATAGCTCGCACCAAAATTGTACTCTATAATGCGTTGGTCCGTAGTCGGCTGGAGTATGGAAGTATGGTGTGGAACCCCCATTATGCCGTTCACTCTCAACGCGTAGAAAGTATCCAGCGTGCTTTCACAAGAAGACTCGCATACGACGCCTCGGGAATATCCCACAGATCCCCTTACAAGCAACGTCTTGAGCATTTCAATATGTATGCACTGCGAGAACGAAGACTCGTTCAAGACTTGCTGTTTCTGCATAAACTGGCCAATGGTGAATTGGATAATTCTGAATTGTTATCCCGCATTAAACTTAATGTTCCCCATAAAATACCACGATATCCCTCTAATAGATTTTATCACACGCCAACATCTAACACCAACATAGGTCTAAACTCTCCTATGCACAGAATGTGTAGGGAACTCAACCATGCCACCAAATCTCTGCCCGACATAGACCTGTATCACGATTCTAGATTTAAGCTCAAGAACCGAATCTACCAGTCCATTCGAACCTCCAAGACTAACACCATCACCGAATGATCTCATTAGTCTCATTAGTGTTTTTATTTTTAATTTTTTATTTTATTCTTTTTAAAGTACTGTTATGATTATTATTATGTTTTTACTTTCTTTATTCTTATTCACCTGTATCCGTAGTTTTTAATGTTTTGTTATCTTGAATGTTATTTTTTTTTTTAAATGTATATAGTCTCATTTTCTATGTGAATGTCGGTTGTCCCGTAATTGGAAAATGTGACAGCCTTAGTAATTAAGAAAATATTTGATTGTATTTATACTCGCATTTTCTGTGGGAAAACCATAATAAATAAATAAAAAAAAAATAAAATAAATAAATTATGTCTGCTGTTTATTCAGTTGTGCAGTCTGTTAATAATTTATACTATTGTTAACAATAATTTCGGACATATTGAACTCTGTAATATAATGTGAATAGAAGTAATATTTGAATCAGATGAATGATTCATAAAATAGTGGTTAAAAACAAAACAGATTTATTTTAGCTAAATATATGTACTTATCGTAAGTTAAAAATAAATGATAATACCCAATGACTCAACTTATGTGATAACATGTTGTAACACTGATTTAAATAATAATATATAACATTTGTTAACATTGAACATTATCTGGAACTGTTATTTTTGGGTTAAATATAAAGACATTAAACAGTAAAATTAAGTCAATGACAAGCTGTAACAGTATCTCCGAGTTCTCTTTCTAGTAGTTCTTACTTTAAGAATACAAAACAGTGGGATAGAAATGGGATTTTATTTCAAAGGCTGCAATACTGCGTAACCGGCAATTCAAGGAACATATTGATAGAACACACTCAGCATATGACACTCTTTCTAAATGTGAATTTATTTATTTTAAATGCGAATTTAAAATAGGTTCTTAATATTTCACAATATTAATCTAAAGAAAACATTACATACACTGTATACACCCACGACAACTAAATATGTATTATACAATAATCTAGCCTAGTATCATATGCTCAGGTACATCCCTCATATTACCAGTGACCTTGTATTATTATTTTATTCTGAACCAGTAGGTAAATTAGTCACTTATTTTAAATACTTGGTCCAAAATTAATCATTAGTGCATTCATCAAACAAACAAACTCATCAGCTTTATACTGTTAATATATGTAGTTATATATTTACCATCAAAATATATAGTACTAAACTATAAAGTTAATCATAGGAGAGCTACAACGATGTAAAGTAACATAACTAGATGTTGTGTTGATAGAGCAGAGTACTTAAAAGTGGTGAGTCTAGTTTGAAACAAGTTTCTCTCACTGTCATGTACTTTGCACATTCTTTAGTACCATGCATGTGTTGTTTTGTTAATTAGTTATGTGTAGCCCTTTCTAGTTTATGTTAATTTTAAGTTTGTTGTTATATGAAATATCACTGTGAAGTAAGATTTTGGTTTTTATTCATGATTTTTTATTGTGATGTTATGAAGTATATAATATCTATCTATTACAGCTAATAGCTTAATTTAACTTATCAGGGAGAGGCCAGGATATTGGGATAAAATAATCTAGAAATGAGGAGTAATTTAATGCAAAATTCCTGTAATAATAATTTGAAAATAAGGAGTGGTTTTATGGAAAACAGACATGAAACATTGTATAGAATTAAATGAAATAATTACAGGTAAAATGAGCCCTAAAACTTTTCCTTCTTTTAAATAAATAAACTTAACCCATTACTGTCCCACTGCTGGGCAAGGGTCTCCTCCTGTAATGAGGGAGGATTTAGGCCTTTAGCCCACCACGCTGGCCAAGTGCGGGTTGGGTTCCTTCTTTTATTATTATTTAATAACTAATATATACTCCTTGTATATCTACAGTTTACTAGTGGTAAAATAGTTAAAAACCCATTTATTAGTATGTAGGTATGTCTGAAGTATAAATATGTTTATTTGAACAATTTATAAAGTGCATCATTTGATATTAGCAAGATAGATAAGTATTAGAAGTCTGTCATCACTGCCTTGTTTAGAAATGTCATCATTAAACCAATATGGTAAAGTATGATGCATCACACATTTTCGTGAACTCATAAAATGTAATGTTTAGTGTCAACTTAGTTTTTATTTGTATAAGACATTTTTTTATGTCATCAGGTGATACTGATCTAGTTGAATAAAGTATTGATTAAGATATTGATTTTGTAATTATTAAAAAAAATAACATGTATTGATATGATAAAAGGGGATGAATAACGGAATATTTTATGAATGTGTTTATTTTTTCTTACCTATGGGTTTCCCGATTCGCCACTTTTTTTGAAGTACATCGGTGAATACGATGCCAGGCGGCAGGGCTTCATCATCACAGAAACTGACGTCCAGGCTCGGGGGCTCCTCCAGAGTCTTTGTTTTCTTTTTAGGAGGCAACGGCAGCTGCACTACCTCAGTACCGCGGCGCGGCATAGCGAAAACATTCAGAATATCGTAATCTATCTAGTTCAATGACTTTCTTTTGTATGCAGTTTCATTCACTAACGACAGCTCACAACGCACTGAAAGAAATCAAAGCAAAGTTATGTAAAGTTGCAGTTTAATTTAATAAACATCAACGTGCTCCACAATGTGACGATAAAATGAAATTATCCGTTAATTTTATCTTACTAACGTACACTTACCTAACTCATTTCCCAGCAGTGAATAAATGGATGTCCAACTAATACTCTATATAAATTTGAAAGAGTTGATTGAAGACTACTATGTAGCGTTAATAGCACACATAGAGATACTCAAATTGTTAAAGTTTTTGATGAAAAAGTATACGAAACATAACAACTGATCAAAATTCCGCCATGTTGTTTGTGTTACTAGTGTTGGGCATACACATTCCGTTTGTTCTAGAAATAAGGATATAGTCGAGTTACTATTTTGTTCAGATTCCAAACAACAGGGCAAAGCAAACGACTCGAAAGGTTACCTGAGAAGACATAACAATAAATTGAACGTCGCATTACTCTGTCATTATAATTATATGCTATTTAACGAGACTAAAATAATGAACAAATCGTATAATTTCCTAAAAACTTGGTTGAGATCACAAAATGATTTGGTTAGGTATGTATAAATGGGGTATAATAAGTGAATAAAAATAAATCATTTCAATGGCATATTTGTCATAAAATTATGAAATCCATATTTTCATAAAATTTTGCAATTATACGGAATCTGTCATTGGCAAAACTCGACTAAAAGTTTTAACATCCCTACCAAAGATCAATGCCCGTTATCCGAGTTTTTTTTAGTTTTTGAATTAGCCGAAAGTATTTCCGGAATATAAACATTTTAATGTTTCCGAGTTACTAAGACGTTAGGATGTAACATGCCTAGGCACCGTTGTGTCTACGTGGAAATACGTTTAGCATGAGTACTAGGAAGTATCTACATAACATAATTTATATTTGATGCTATCATGATTCATGTGTGGATGTGTACGCAAACTACAGCTGATTTCTATCAATAACAATTCAGAAACATCTGTTTAATGTGACACAAAATGAATTATCTAATATTATTGCGATTTTTTTAACAATAAGATATCCTTATACGTTTACTTAAAATAACAGTAGAATTACAGCCGGTAAAGTTTGACAGTGCTATAGGAATCGAACCTTGCAAATGCACTGTGGGATACTGATAACCGTTGAACTACTACACTCCCGTAGAACTATTTCCGGGCTATGCTTAAAAAAAACAATGTTTGCAATAAAATTTCTACATTTCACATATTTTTGCAAGCTCTTTTTGCACAGGCGTTTATTCTTAATTAACGTATAGCCGGACTTAACGATTTATGAAAGTAAGTTTGACCCGTTTTAGTTCGCTATCAAGATGCAGTTTCATAACCACTACCTGCAGGAAACTTCCACAGAGATTATGCTTATTAGTTGAGCAAGCAAAGATAAACTGAAGTGAACTAAGTGAAGCTCTTGCGTCGCGCGGGATAGATGTGAGGCGGCCGAAAGGGAACAAACTTTTTCGTTTCGTTTCATTCACGAGTCGAGCGTCGAGCGTGAGGCCGTGCGTTTCGTTGCCCCGCTGCCGCGAGAGTATCGAACGCGATGTCTTTTTGTTTATCAACAAACAAAAAATGTAACCAGTTGTGTTTGGTGACATAGAAATAAAACGATATTGTGTTTTTATTACTTGCACGCAGTTGGAAATGTTGAGTTAGCGTATCTAAAAGTGTTTGAAGATGGACGGTGCGAACGGTGATTCTGATCATTCTATGACATGGGAGGATTTTTTCGGTAAGTTTTAAAGTTCATTGCTTCGTTACCAAACGGATTAAGACAGCGTACTTATAAAAACCTTGTAGAAAATAAGGTAAAAAAATCTGTGTTCTAGATAGTATATGTAAAAATGTGCGATGTTTTTATCTTCACGGTCGTGAGTTTCCCGGGGGTGGGATGGGACAGGTTTTTGCAGCATTTCCACTTATGGTGTGCAGTGGATTGCGTTTGTTGCGAGCCTGCGGTTGCATCAAGCGTCGCTGTATTAACCACTACGTGATCAATCACTGCGTTCTTCTAAAATAAGTACACGGAACGCTGGTTTATGATAATAATAATAATTTATTACGTAAATACACGCTGCAGGTGTTTAATGAATGCTTGTTTCGTGTTTCTAAATAATAGTGTGGTTTTTTGTTAAGTCGGTGTAGTTTGGTCTTTTTGTACTGAGTGATTCAGTTTGAAAAGATGTCATTATCATATCACCTAGTTATTTGGTAATAAATAATAGAGTATTTTTAAACGCTACATTGTTCTTATATCTCAACTCAGCACACGCAAAATAACTATTGATTTAAGTTTTATTCGTTTAACTTTTCTTATCTTCAATTGAAAATATCATAACTTACAGAATTAAGTGCAAAGTCCATGGCACAGATTTGACGATTTTGATTTGAATTAACGTTAAAGTTCGTATAGCGGTAGTATTATAAACAGCTGGGCATAAATTCAGTGGGAATTCGAATCCTGGGTGGTGCAAAAGTGTTACCCACATTATAGTTTTTTTAGGGAATAAAATTCACTTTACGTTGTGTAGACAAGAATAGTATAAAAATAACAGTAGTTCTCTTTGTAAGTAAACAGCAAGTATTCAGTATTTATATGAAATATGATGATAACACGTGGAAATTCACAGTTACGCACGAAACTCAATTAGTATTGTTAGTTGATACCGAATATAGTATAAGTACGCAAGTCGATGTATGGTAGTTACCGCACACGCAAACTAGTACAATTTAGATAGTACTATTGAGAAGGCCACGGAATATCGATGACTCATACATCAACTCAATGATGATACTTCAAAGTAGCCATTATACTTCGAAAAATAATGTTCTCTATTCAATTCTCTGCCTCATTGAGTACCGACACTAAACTACACATGTAACTGGTAATTATTGTGCTTATCTCTCACAAAGAATGTTTGACTAAGATAAAAAGTGACGGAACATTTTCTTGAATAATACTACCTGTTTGCTTCACAAAGAGACACCTTTAAATAACGTAAAACGGCTTAATCAACTTCATTGTCTCATTATTTTCTCAATGCGAAGAGAATCAGTGCTACCATTGTATCGCAACTGAATTAATGAAGTGCGCTTCCTTAGAGCACACCCGTTACACCGGATGTTCTTAATTTGAAATTCGACAGTTGGCGCCTTTAACACCATAGAGCTCTGATATCAAATGAGCCGAATTATTTATATCTTTTTTATAAGACGTTGATGGCGTTTTTATTAGTCGATTTTCTAGTGCTTTATGCTAAACCATTGAAATTGTTGAATTTGTATCTCGTCAGCGTAATTTGTCTAGGCTTGTGGCGTGTTTTACTATTTTGCAAATATCATTGTTTCGCAATCGCAATTGTTTGTAAAATAATAATATGCCAATCAAATTAACAATACGATACTAAAATTCAATTTAAATATGACAAAGAGTGTAGACAATATGACATTGTTAAATATGGGTGAATGCTCACTTTAATCAGTTTATTATATTAGATATTTAATAAAGCAATACCTCTAGGTTTCACATTATTTAGTTTGTAGGTTTGTACCTCAAAACATACATCAATACTGTAGAAAACAGCACAATTAGTATCTATGTAGAGCAAAATCTTTTGTATTTGTATAAACAAATAGGCTACCGCAAATGAATTAGTCCAATTGGTATCTTACTAGACTAGGCGTGTCTCATGAGCCGCTGATGAATCAATATTCCCGCAAACATTCGGCCAGGTAACGCATTGTCTGCGTCGATCGTTAGTCACTCTGCACTCACTTGCATTGTGCAACCTATTGTGCCTGTAGCATTTAGTTCGTTGCTTGATTTAGGACACATTTATAACAATTACGAAATGCCAAATAATTTAGGACAATCTTAATGAGTAAACGTCTTAAATATCCGATTTGCAGTCGATATTTTATATTAAATATTAGTCGATTTTTTCTGCGATTTAATCGATTTGTTTGCGAAGATCACTTTCATAACAATCCGATTTTCTCTTTTTACATTGCGATCTTTATTGAAACGGCACTACCTAAATAAATTCTTAGTTTAAAAAAATATGCACGACGACAACTAGTTTAAAAAAAAACAAATCATTATTTTTTCTGCGTTTATACTGCAGTAAGGTCAACGACCGTCAGAGTCTATGCATAAATTCTAGACAAATTGGCGCCTTTTTATCTGTCAGAAGTACTCAGAAGCACAAAGCTTGGCTTTTTTATTCCGATACTAATTTACATAAAGCAAACATTAACCCCTAGTTTAATCTCAGAATAACTAAGCGGAAACGGACTGCAGGCAAGCACTTTGTGTCTGAATAGTAAGGGAAGTCTTTGAAGTCTAGACGGAGTCGAGCACCTATCGCGGTTCTATCAAAACCTATACAATATTGTTTAATCAACTGTCTGGAGAGGAGAGAAGTGCATTATGGAAGTTCATCTTTGTACCGTCGTCTTATTCGTTCGTTTTATGGCATACGTTTCATGTACAATAAGTTTCCTATCCTTGGCTTTGAAGTTTAATATCGATGATGTGTTGTTAAATTCGAGTAGAGAGGCACTCAAATAAATGTAGTGTTTTTAAACATTTTGCTAAAACATCTACTTTGGTATGCAACTTATTGACACAAGTAACCAGATTTTTTTTTGTCTGATAACTTCGTTTTTATTTTAAAGTTGAGGCAAAAATATGATGGTATACGTCTTTAACTCATACATAAGTGGGTATATAGGATTTTAGATATAAAATGATTTAATAGTTATGAACAATAACCCGCCACGATGAGTTGAAAAATCCGAAGAAAAATCAATAACTTCAATTTTAATATTAAATTTAAATTTGTTGTATCATTTAAATTTGTTTTTTTGTCTGTGTGTCTTGCACCCGGAAATGGACACTCGTGATCAGCATTCACAGCCGAGCTTATTAATTATACCAGTTATCGTTTAAAAATAATATAACACTGATTAATAAATGAGTTTATTTATAAAATACCTGAAGACCTAGTTAAGACTCGTCGAGGATGAGTTTCATCTTTGATACGTGTCTCAGACCGCCGGCGCCAGTGGTTTCCTGCACCCAGTGTTGGGTCAATCAACTAATTTTTTCAATCAATTGATTATTCATGACTAATTTAGTCATGATTTTTTTAGTCATGATTGAATTAATCATAAGTAAAAATAATAATCATAATCATGATTAAATAAATTAGTCATCAGTCATTTAATGATTAAATGACTGATGACTAATTTATTGTATTTTTGTATGATGATTAAACTAAAAAAAATAAGTCAGGTGACTCAATTTTAGTTTAATTCAACACATCAATAAAACTATAACTGATCACCACCTTAAGTTGACTGAAAGAAGATAATTCCATTATTTATAAAATTTGATTTTCTTTATCTTTTTATTAGATTATACTTACTTCTATTGTAAATATTATAATAGAAAATATTTTTGAAGTATAATATACCCATGCCATCTTCTGGTCCTGTAGAAAGTATGTTTTCATACGCAACAATGACCAGCCTACCTAAATCACATAGATTGTCTGATGAACAATTTGAAAACTGCGAGGTTTTAAAAAGCAATTTAAATTATTTGAAACTAAATTAGCCCAAACTTATTTTTGCAAATGTGTACCTGTGTAAATTAAAAAAAACTGATTCTGTTGTAAAACTAGCTTTAATTAATAACCTGTGATTAACAAATCAACATTCATGGAACGTAGACTTGAAAAGCTTTATTTTATTTAACTATTATTTTTAGTCATACAAATTTTAGTGATGATTGAATAACTAACACTAACACTAATTAATCATCAATCACGACTCATGATTGAATTTTTTTAGTCATTATTCATTAGTCATGAATAAATAATTTAATCTTAATCATCAATCATCAATCAAACTAAATTTTGCCCAACACTGCCTGCACCCGACCGCGTTTCAGATTGCGCGCCACACTGATTCATTACAAAACATCATAGATTATGTTGCTTCATCTAGATTAGTTTTACTATTTTTAATGACAACAAGCCCAACAATTTTTAAGCGATAAGACTTTATAGTCGTAACCCAATATAGACTTGATGGTCTATATCTATCTATGTATTTAGGTTCTAAAATTGTAAAAGCACTTACTGCAACTGTTTTCTCTAATGGTTTTCATCTCGTATTAAACATGAGAGAAAATATTTAACGAAACTTTCGAGTACAAGTCTATTTAAAAGCTGATATTGATATTCAAACTAGCGCTTGTAAGTGGAAATGTGAACGAAAGCTCATCAATCTCTCTGTATCCGTAAATGTAAAGTTGCAAATAAAATCGCTGCAAGAATTTTAAAGTTACGCCCAATTTTCAAACCTAGCAACACTTGGTTACTTCGTTTTAAGAAAAAGTTTGACACGTCTTGCCAACATTTTACTTGTTCCGAGTTACTGTTAATGACGGCCAGGGTGATTATTCCTATATTTGTGTCGCAACTGGTTAATCATGTGAGGTGCGCATGAGTTAAGACATCGTGTTCCATCACAGCTGACTGCTGACAAGGAACGATACAATTTAATATTAAAATTGATGTCATACAAGAGATTTTTTACGTAGTAGATATAATAACTAACATCAAGTGATAGCCGAGTGGTTTAAGTTGGCACCTCCCACGCAAATGATCGCAGGTTCGAATCCGAGGCAACACACCAATGAAATACAAAACACAAATAGAAATAAGTTTTACCATAGCTTTAAAGTAAAAATGAAAGCAGATATTTTAAAGTTTAAACTGATGTTTTATCCATGAGAGAATATTGCAGGTAATTGATATTCTATAAGTGTGTATTAAATAAGATTCACACATAAACATACTTCTTGCTACGTGAAAGTAATCCTATAAGAAACGCCTGCAAAAAATTGGGTTTTTTAGTCAAACAAGAGTGATTGAGATCTTAGTGTAATTCAAATAAATTTTATGCAACTTGATGCTGTTTCTTATGAGCATTTTATTTACCTGCTTGCCTAAATACGATCAGACGGTGTCGTTTCTTAAGCCTTTATTATAGGTTAGTAGAAGTAGACATTTTATACAGCAGCAAACGAGGGTTATGATTACATCGTTGTTATCAAAACTAAGCTCTAAGGTTTGCGTGTCGATCCTATTTCACTCTATTACAGTTTGTAGTAAAGAATTTGTACTATTCAATGTTAGTCTAGTGTACTTACTATTCTATTTCTGCTCTACCATTAATTCCTGGTATAAATATCTGCTAATGAAAGCTTTATTAATGGCGGCTTCCTGTAAATGACAGCTGGAAAGGGTAGCGGTGATTTAACTGCATTTAGGACAGTTTTAAAACGGGGGTATCGCAAGATCGTGTACCAAATGTCATTGTCACCTTTTGACCCTTTGACAGATGACATCGAAAAGCAATCTATGACGTCATCGACATGTAACATCAGATACGCCAATAGGAAACAAAGCGAAGAGCGAATCTCTCTCAAGATATGACATTAGCATAATCATAGGTCATAGTTACCACTTGCGAACCACGACATGGCGTAACGTATTACAGAATTGACAATTAAATGTACTGTTATGCATTTGGACCGCGTTTCGAAATATTTATGGTTAAATAAACAGTGTTTGTGGTATTGTCGTGTAGCTGAGAGGTACAACCATATTGGAATGTAATATTGACTGTGTTCGTGTTTACGTTTAGCGTAGAATGTTTGAATCAATGAAGTGAATGCATGAATTTTGCTGCCAAGAGTATATTCGCATTTGGGAGACCTTAAGTTGAACCAGCGATTTTATTTTTAAGCTGTTATGCTAGAAAGACATTGATTATGCTTTTTCTACATTTTTTATAGCCTATGGAAAAAAAAACAAACCCCATTTAAAGTGAGAATGTCGGTCTAAAGTCTAAGGCAACAGTGCAAGACCTATATTTTATTCCTATAGCCTCAAGCCGTGGCAAAGGAAACAATTTTTTCATCTTATTGCTTCTGGTATTCACTTTCGTTAATGCAACATGCGTTTAAATAAATTGCAGCGAATGCGGGCCGGTGTAAATGTTACGTAATAATTGCGAGATTGCTACTTCAAGTAGCTTATACACGTTTTCTTTAGACAGGATGCACTTATAACCATAATGATTGTGATAATTAAACAACTATAATGATTACTCAGTGTAATCGATTGAGTTGTTAAATAACTGTTGAATTTAACACGGTCAATCCTTTCCTTTTTGGTGTTCTATGGATTGGAGGCTGATGTAATGTAACGCTATTTAATAAAAATATGACTATGGTTGTACAACAACATTAATAATATTTTATTACTTTTTCTTTTAATGAGTAGGTACCTTTATAAAGCCTGGATTCTGTAATTACACGGTATTCATCAAATTCTAAGATATTTCGGTTTAAAAGTCAATCAAATGTTGAATACTTTGAACATGTTTGAATGTGACTAAAAAGCTTAAGTACTTTCTGGAAATACCGCGCTTTTGTAGTGTTGTAGACAGACGTGATAAAATGTTGAAACCAAGTCTTTTGATGCGGCTCGAAATTTATGGTATTTTAATAATTTCGCAAGCAGGTAAACGGTATATTCCGTGAATGTACGGGATACATAGGATTTATGGAGTTGCGATGTTATTCAACTCCATACAACATTGTGCCATCAAAGTAATGTTGTTTTGTACATTATATTATTGAATTTATGACTCTGTGCTCATAGTTAAATAATGTTAGGAATAAATCATGTGATTTACGTAAATGTCAATTACGCAAATGTACGTATTGTTAGTTGTTTGGAGGTGTTTTAGGATTTATTTACTATTGTACAAATGTGCCATTTATTTACGATAGATAAATTGCGCACAAAAAATATCTGTCAAAAAGCTTAAAATCCTTTTGAACAATACTTTCTAATTTTTACTTCAAATCAATATCTAACTTAGAATATTTTATTGTGGTATTCTTTGCCAATCAATCAATGCCAAATACACTGAGGCGACATGAGAGCACAAACTATTATTTTATATAACTTAAAACACTTTTTAAATACGTTAGGGACGTTGATAAATTTTCTCAGTTTAATGAAACTAGCAGTCGTGTTTTAGTATTAACTACGAATGTCTTGTGAGCCAAGGACAGGACTCTTTGTTATCTTATCGTACAGTTTACTGCAAGTCTGCAATTGTTGATTAACTCGCAATATCGGTCAAGAGACTCTTGAACAAACAATTTAAGCTGCACTATTTCAAAATTACCTTCTTTACTAATTGTATGAATAATGTCAATTTTTAACTGTATTTTAAATTTTTAAGACACTAAAACATGATAAATGTTCGGTATCTTTAGAAGGGACAAAAAAAAAACAATAAAAAGTTAATTCTCATTTTGACATTGACGTCATTTTTTTTTTGCAGACAATGTAAGCTCTATTTTACACAGGCAACCGAGTGTATAATCGTGTGCACTACACCGATCATCTGAGCAATAGACAACGATCCTACTGTACTATATGTTTTAGCAATTTAGACTTTAATATTTCTGCGATTGGGTTGAAATTAGTTCGTCACTGATATGTCCTGTGCATTATGCACTGATCTGAGTGTGGGGGTATTAAATTAGCGGGCGGCGAGTTACGATAGTGTTCCTAAAGGCTAAAATTAATGGTGTTCAATGCGGTTTTACATAAAGCGAGGGATTAATGCTTTCGTTTCATGTTACGTTCCCCGTTTATTGTTTGCGGGAAATTGTTATTGGAGCGAAGAAAATCTGTGATTTGGGACAGGACAAATATATTTTAGCTTGATATTTCTGATCAAAATTTCGACATTTCGGATTCGGATTACGTTCTCTTTAAAGAATTACAGAAATAAGGTTGACTAAAGTAATCCGCATTTCGCAAGACATACATTTTCTTTAATACGCGCTCATAATTATGGGTATAGACTATTACCTTAAAAACAAACTTTAAACAAAGTATTTATTACGGTTTCATAGCCACACACAGTTTTTGAGTTGTTTTTTAATTGATGACAGGCGTAATTTCTCGTTCGCACGCTATGACGTCAAATTACTGAAGCGATCACGATCAGTAACAGTACAGTACACAGTTAGCACTTATTGATGCGATGTTTGTAAAAGGAATACTATTGCATGTGTCACGTGCGTTGGCTGTATGCGATTGTTTCCAGTGTCTGCACTTTTGACATAAAAGGAACCAAGGCTCTATGAAATTATAATAGCTAGTTTTTAGCCTTAACTTTTCTCTGTTAAAGCTCTTAGACTGTAAATAAACAAAAAATAAAAATAATAACTTATCCGACTAAGGTCTTTTCAAATAGTTTTATTCCGTTACTGTTCCATTGCTAGGTAGATAAGGATTTGAATAATAATCTATCATTTCTATTCGTTGAGTAAAATATGATATTAAGTTAACTTAAATACACCTTGTGTTTTCATTCATATGGGCGCAAAGTTGAGTACAATAGAACTTGTTCGATTTGGCTTCCCCGTTCGTTCGTGTAAGGAGCTGTAAAACTTAAAATTATAAGTTCTGAATATTTCCACAACGAACCAATCTTGAACCTAATTTGTGAGACCATCATTTTCAGTTTTGTTGTGTTGTTCATAAAATTACGGTGCGAGCGATATCTGGCCCTAAACCCAATTTGAACTGATGTTTATTAACCATTTATCTAAATTGGCTTAGCTTATAAAGGCTATCTTAGCCTTTATTTTTATTCCAAAAATACTCCAGGCGCTTTATTACACATTTTGAAAGATGCATTATTTCGAATCAAAAAATACATTTCGTAACGCAAGTGTTATTCTGCAATTTTCTTCAAACGTGCTCACGTTGAACTTTATTGCTCAATCCGCTGCGTCAAATTTCATTACATGTAAACAAAATGGTTTATTGCAGTACGCATGCGCGGGAACGCAGACGTTTGTCTAGACAGGGAGGCGATTCTCATACGTTTTATACATTAACGTGCCAGTGTAAAATGACCTCCCCGCAGTTTCCTACCTTAGTTTATGTGTACCGGATGCGACGAAGTTCAAGGGTCTCGTTAAATTTGCCGGAGTATTGCCGAAAGTAAAGATTTTGCTAACCTTGGCTAAAGGCCAAGGCTTTAGAATAATATTAATATAAATCTAGTGAGGCAATGCACTTTGACATGAGGGTACGAGTGTACTTCAGCTAATAACTCAACTTTTCAATTATAATTTTTTCTTTATTTAATTGGCAGACGAATAAGGTTCGTTAGGTACATATTTTTAATAAACCGCATAATTTGTTAATAGATATGAAGACAGACATTAGTTTATCAACTTAACAACACATGTTATTTAGTCGTTAAAAGCATTTTTTGTTTTTGTTATCTCTTAATAGTTATTTAACACTGGGAACATTGGTGTTATTCGTTATTTCTTATGCGGGCGTGTTGATAACGCGGGGACGTGGCGGGACCGGCTCCTGGCCTCCTGCTATGAAATAAGGGTTCTTTATTATCAGGGGTGCGGAAAGATAAGATGCAGGGCTACCACATGTTTGGCAAAATTTGTTTACGCTTTCGTAAATATTTTCTCTTTGTTTGTTTTGAAGATTTGCAACGTGATAACGTTTTTATATTCTTATAGTAATAACATAAGTTGTACATACTGAGTTTTAAATTAATAAACTCATAACCTCGTTTAGTTTCTCTATTTTAAAACTGTTTAATTATAAATTAGAATTTATGTCCCAATTAATTTTAAATTAGAATTATTCACCAACTTTATTGCTGACCGGAGACACTAATGTTAGAATTAGTAAAAATATAAATTTTCGTGTGTTGTCAAAACTTTACCTCACACGTAGAGAAACTTGGTTTTAAGTTATATTTATAGTGATATAACTTATTGCGAAGCGAGCTTTAAAACTTTTATGATAAAAATATAAAAAAACCTGGTTTAAGCAACATATCATAAATTCTTTTTTTTACGACGGCTGAAATTCGATCTCGACATTCTGTCACGAACATCTTAACGATTCTCTGAAAAATTATGACGTATGACAAGGGAACCTTTTTAATTTGAGTTATTATACTGGTACAGATAAATTCGAATTATACGAAGACTTCGAGACAGATATTGCACGCTTTCATTAAACCCAGACGTTTGTTCATTAAAACTGCATCTTGCTTCATTTAGCGTTCTTTTCTTTTTAAAGTTCAAAGAAACTGTATATTTGAGAACTGGTATTACTGTTATTTTTCAAAGTTTCATAGAAGTTTATTTGTGTTTTGTGTGAATGTTGTTACAACAACGAATATTTCTAAAATAATTCGCGTATACGACAAAAATAATAAAGTCTTTGATTTTTTCCTGTTATTAAAAACTAAATTAAAATAATTCTTAAAACAAGTGTTCCGTACGCCTACAACAGGGCACGTAAATGTCAACTCGACATTTCATCTCTCCTCGTCTAGTTATTTTTATACGGCAGCCATCTTTTGTCCTGTCACCCCTGTCCTCCATTGGGCTAGGTCGGGTCGATAGCACCCTAACATTCGTCAGGGTAACGTTACGACTTCCAACGTGCCCGTTACATTCTACGAGAATAGCACTACCGACCATTGTTATCTACAATAGTCGGAATACCAACTGGGAAATGCTTTGGCGCAAATATTTGTTCGTGTATTGCTGATTAAAGGACGTTTTTGTTATTTTGTGCAGTAATTGACCCTTATCGTATCTAGATTTGGTTGTACAAAACAACAAAGTTGCCACAATCAATGTGGTTTAACGATATTATGATTGGAATCCGAGTTAGGTTACAAAAAAAAAATTAAGAGCAAGTACTCGCTGTGTCTGTGTCTCTTTGCAAGTCTTTTTTTGTAAAAGAAAATAAAAGTTCCTGTTTTAGATACACGAAAAAGAGTTGACATCAACTTTATTTCAGTGTTTAACAATGTCGTCGTCAAAATGTGCACCCTCTGTTATTTACTGTTCACTTAGCCTGTCTGTCCGCTTCTAGTTTGAATTTTGAGCCGATTTTTCACGGTTTTCACTACATTGAGGCGTATTTATTGTGAAACGTTGAGTACATTAAATATTGTACGAAAGAAGTGGCGTGCTAAAGCTTGTGAATAATAAAAACGAAGCCCCAAGCAATCGCAGAAAGGGAAAAGAAAATACATAAACAACATTTACACACTTGCATTTTGTAGTTGTTGCTTTATTTTTTATTCATATTGCTTATTCTTATTGCATTAAATAAAGTATATGAATGTTGCATAACTTACAGAAGTTATGACAACTTGTAAAATAAACAAAGTGTAGTTAGTTCAAAATAATGGCCGCTATAATATATCATGTAAACTCAATTATATTGTTTATATTTATGGAAATGTGAAAGTTATTGCCCCAAACGATTTAAAGCTAACAAAAGTTAATAGCCATTTCTCCCTCTCAAAACTTAATGAAAACACGCTGGACAGAATGAAAACGTACGCCGAATGGATTAGTTTAGTGCGGTAAGATTGATTTATTACTAAACACCCCTCGTTCTTGAACAGAATAGAGTATTACTCAGGGGAAACGGAACGTAATTTGTTCCCAGCAAAACTGTAGTTGCGATCGACGTTTCAAATTTTTGCAGAATAACGCCTCTATTTTACGCGCGCTAAAGCTCACAGACTAAAAATAAGACCACAGATTAAGTAAAGCTTTAGTCATGAAAACCTAACATTAGTACCCAGTTTATAATGGTACCTTCATAAATTGTGGTATTGAAGTTCAAGGGGTCTGCGTTAATGGTTTCCTAAAATAGTTTTCGTTGTAAGAGTGCATTGTTTCGGATGTTTGCCATTGTAGCGTATGCAGCTTATTTTAAAGCGTATTTCATTAACGTATGGTAGTTTTTTCATCGGAGTGAGTTCGCTCTGTATCGCGTGTATTCGTGGGAAAGCATCGCGGATCGATTTTTGTTTTATTGTTACGTATGTTTACTTAAAACTATTTCATTTTTACGACTGGCGGGAGAAATATGGTTATGAAATGTTTGTTGAAGAATTTATTACGATTCGACTGCGTACATATTTTACTTGTTAGTGAAAGCATTATGAATTAAGTTCATTGTTTGCGTTATGAGCATTACCTTTTATTTTAGAAATTCAGTTAATAAAAAAACAGGTTTTGACGCAATGATCTATTCTGTTAGGAACATTCAAAATTAGTAGAAGAGACTTGCACTGTCCTAACTCCTGAAATGTCTGTTTCTTTTTCACAACAATAAAATGTTGTAATGGCAGTAAATACTTGAGTGTTTGCGGTTGAAACTTGTTTCATTCTCTTCAAGCAACATCAGTAGGTACCGCGATCAGATACAACGCAAAGATGGCGCGACGATTAGCACTCCCAATCTCGCAACAACTGGTAGCATCAAATAAAACCATAAGAATAAAATGAAGATTTCCACGTTGCTCAGTGTCCAAACAAGGTGGAATAACATGGGTTCTATTTATTCCCGCGGCCAAAGCCCTCGGCCGAAGATACTACGATACACAGCTATTTGTGGTGTGTATCCAAACAGTTGATTCGCGGCATTCGCTCAAACAAACCATAGACTAGTTAATGATCGTTTCCGAACGAACTCGTGAAGACTTGTGAATGGACTTGTAGGGTCAATGGTCGATTTTTTTGCTGTTAACTGTCGATTTAGTCATTAAATAAGAAATAGTAACTGGCGAATAACGGTATGATGGTAGTTTGAGGTTTTTTCACACGATCTAGAGTAGCCTGGGGCATGAAGACTTCCTTTCTGCTATTATGTGGTGTTTGCTTAAAGTAATAAGTAGTAATAATAACTAGCAAATAAATATACAGAGACTTTTAAGCTTTGAATAGGAACTAGCTGTTTGTTTGTCAGAATAAATTGTGCTTTGTAGTATATTCCGGAGCTTACCTACTGCTAAACGTGGTCCAGAATTATGTCAACACATTAGCACCTACGTGCAACTATTATTGACGTATAATAAGTTCATTGCGTACCGTTATGGTGAAACGAGATGTTTACGTTTTAATTTTAAAAATTCATATTGGTAATGCTTTTTATTATTTCGTTTTTTAAGTTTCGTAAAGTGACAACAATCAACAAATAGGGTCAAGTTTATCTTTATAAGCTTTAAGGCCAGTTTCTCGGTTAAGAAATAAGTGTTAGTTACCCTAACTGCTAGATAATGTGGCAAAAATACAACTGTCAACATTTATTTTTATCTGTTAAACTAATGCTGTCTGACAGTTATACAGTTGTGGTAAAGCCGGACTTTAATGTCTTATTTCTACTCAAGTTCAAAATAACATCAAATAATGGCGGCTCATCTCTTTCACGCATAATACGCATCTTAACAACGTGTTGCATTATTGATCGCATCCAGATAATTGGAGAGTGGCGCCAAGCGGAACCATCGATTGTAGAGGAGCGCCACCCTAATTGTTCCGAGTTCAAGTTCAATGACATATCGACCACTAGGGACGCCCGTGTTAGCCATTTAGTCGATTATTTTGACAGCTTGGTGTTAAGTTGTTTGATGACTTTTTTTTACAATCATACGGAATGGTTCACAGGAAATCTAAACCATTGAAAAGGAGATTGATGATCACCTCGCTTTAAGCGAAAAAAGGATACCATGTATTTCAGATCTTTATGCACCTTTGACTGTCAAAAAGTACCGGGTTATTATTGTTAGGACTAAACCAAACGCGAAATCTTAATTAAGTTAAATAAGTTTTAATTTATACCGATTTAGGCCCTAGTAGATCAAATGATCAATCCCAAATCCATTTTGTATCTAATTTTGACAAAAACATCTGCACAGTTAAGCATGGCATAATATCAACACACATACTCAAGCCAACGAGTCGTACAATTCTTGTAGAATGCAGCTAAAAATGCAAACTACATTTAACTAGAACAGCAACATGAATCTGCCAGTCAGTTCTAGGAACCTTCGTCACAATTAATGGTTGTTCGCAATTGTTTCATAGATTTCAAATTGCAGTTAATTGTGTACTGTCGTTTGTTGTCTCATTAGTCGCCATATTTGTAAATACGAGAAGATGACGCGGAATCTTCATTGTAATTGTTTCAAATAAACGGATGTATTGATTTTCAGATAATACTGTTGTTGTTAAACTTTTAGGCGATTTTTTTAGACATCGTATTCAAATTATTTATTTGGTGTTGTTCTTTGCTAGGTATTGTTGTATCTAAAATGTGGTTAAGTAATTAATTAATTAGTTAATTTGCTGTTGTTTCATCTGAGTAGTGAGGGATAGCCAGGTGAGTGGAAAATACAATTTAAACTTTGTTGTCATAGTGACGTCGCGTGGCTAATGCTGTGGACGGACTTGTTCCCCTGTAGCTCGATTCTGCAGAGTCGATTATCGAGAATTTGACTTTTAAAATATGCTGCAAAAATAGTCCCTGCGCAGCTCGCTAGAGGCGCTGATCAGATTCAAATAGAAATTCTTGATAGTGGCAGAGAATTTCACTAGTTGCTTAAAGTTTAACTGTTTCGTTAGCTGAGTTTTTGATAGAAAAGACAAGACAAATAAAATTACAAGATTTGGATATCATTATTATTTTTTTGGACTTGGGTTAAATAGTTATTTTCTTTCGTAACACTGGGGTTTAATAAGTTACTAAACGATATAATAGAATCATCGATTGTCATGTTCTCAGTACGATAGTTCCTTACACCATACAAACATCAATAACATTTCTAGTAAGCTTCAATACGGTAATATTCCCAAGAAAACCAGCTCATCTATTCCAGTAAGCGTGAGAAAGGCGTGCAATAGATATATCGTATTAGCGCTTCAGCCAAACCGCTGAACGTAGCTTTACATTATTCAATAGATACATATTACACACCAGCGTTTGTTATTCCACGATATTCATTTCCCGTTACACTGCGGGACGTGAAATTGTAGCTGCAGAAAACGGGGAGAACTTTTGCGTTGAAGAAGGAAAATGAAAAATTAATCTTTGCTTTAGCTTTGTAGGACTCATTGCTGAAAATTAACAAATTTATTATGAAGTTCTGAACATTTTTTGCTTTATTATTATGCAGGCCAAATAAAAATGTATACCATTTAGTAAAAACCGAGATTGCGTAGACTTCTCATGCGCCCTGTCTTTCCCTTCTGTCTAGTTTGACTGATTTTTAATTACTGTACATTTTTCTTGAATAAATGTTAACTATCGATGAAACATAAAAACTTGCGCGAAGAAGCTTATTATAATTTTATAAATATCTTCGAAATATGTTTGATTATAATCTTGTTAGTTTGTAATTTCAGAAAGGTAAAGTATAAAGTATGCTTAATGATAATTGGTAACATTATCACGTAAAGAGATTGTATCGCGATAAAATATTTGTTTTCAAATTAACTGTATAATTGACCACTTAAAATGAAATAGGGCTTAGTTATGAAGTAACATCACATTAATCGAATACCCAAATTATAATCACCAAATATTATTAGTTTTGCGTAGGTACCTATGCGGACAGATTTTTTACACATGACATAACATCGTTCGCAAAAAAAATTATAGGTATAATTAATTTAAGAACAAAACGATCTGTGTATAAAATATACCAAATTTTATGAAAACTTCTAAGTCGTTTTTGTACGAAAGAATATCAAACATATAACGTAAAGTTAGAGTGAGTACTGGCAACCCGTTTAAAAAAAAAGTCACGCATATTGTTAGACTAAAAGCGTAGGCCTTTCCATAATACTAATTTGATAGCTATCTACCAAAACATTTGTTGTAGTGTCCAATTAGCATATTGCCTAATAAATGACGGACGATTCTAATTTCAGTAATGAGACAGGAAGCCAGGCATTATTCAAATGGCCTCGTGTTAAAACGATTGGATATCGATTGACATAGCGCGGCCATTTCTGTTTTCACTTTGGTTTGCTAAATAAGGCGGGAAAAGCGAGATTTTCGTTCCAATTGTCAGAAAGGAATGGCTACGGCTACTTACATTTTCAAGAACTTCGTACTAAAGAAAGTAAACAAGATTTATTCGTAACACTGAAAGGTTCTGAGCTTTTGATAAAACACACTTAATTTTATAACTACTTACTGCGAATGTGATAACTCAATGTTCGAGAATTTTGACATTGAATAGGGCATAGTAGAAAAAATAGATTTGTTGTCTAACTATGCAACAAGTCATCATTTTTTCTAAACTTATTTTTCATAATTTTGCTAATCTTTGATCTCCTTAGAGCAAAGGCAGGTTGGTACCCTGATATCTTTAAAGCGAATACAGTTTAGTACCTTGGAGTACACTAAATGGCCATGATTTCTATTTATAAAGAAGATTCTGCGGTCACACGTAACACGAGTATGACATAAAATACATTGACTGAGCTTACGTAAATACATGACACTTGCGATGCTCTTTAACAGGTTCTTGGGGGCAAGATATAAAATCATACATTTTGGTCAACATCTATATTTTTTTCCCCTGTTGCCTCTTAGCTATTTTGGACCCCGTGTTAGTAGCTATGCTAAATACAGTCATTTTTGCATGTCTTACTGCAACAAATGTATAAAGAACTACGTCTTATTCGATGCTGATGAAATATAACAATGTGTGCTGTGGAAATTAAATTTCACCCATGCTAACATTGCCAGCCAGTGACGGTTAGAAGAAAAAATATACTCAATGGGGACATTTTCTAGGGTCAAGTAAAACAGCATGAATTATAGTATTATATCGGAGATATGTGACATAGTATTTTATTTAATTACTAGCAAACAAGTCTAGTAATGTTAAAATTATCTGTATTTTACGCTATTTGTCGCCGGTGAATATCCGTTGGCTCCAAGTGTACGTAATGATTATTTCATAAGCGCTCGTGTTATGAATGAGAATGCTATCGTTATTCGCCCTATAACGGACTGCTCACGACTCTCTTAACATTCGGATGATGTTTAATACTCATATATTATGGATTACTAGGTTTTACACAATTTTGCAATTTATCTATTTCGAAAAAGCAATCAAGTACGGAAGAGGCCTTTACTCCGCAGTGGGACACCGATACGGGCTGTTTAAAAAAAATACTTCGTCAGTATTTTAACAGTGTAGTTTAAAAACAATGGTCAGTTTTAGGCGATTATTGTTTAAAAATCAATTTGTATTGAAATAATTGTTCTGAAATTAGACTAACATAAAATCTATTAATTCTCAATATCAATGCTTTTTTACAATAGAAATCATTGTGTTAATTTCAATTCAAAAAGTAGAAGATTACGTTACTAGTAATTGTACACAGTACATTAATGTAAACATAAATAAAGTAATTATTCTGCTGTTACTTGAATATATTGTTGTGTGTAACTACCTCAGTGGGCTTGCTAACGTATCCGGTAGATGGCAATAGACTCGTCCCCTATTTTCCCTCATCCCCTATTACATTGGACTAAGACTGCAAATGGCGAAAAGTGAGTAAACTTACTTTAAACATCTCTATCTACACCTACGGTTACTACTCGTTTGATGGTAGATATGTAAGATCTTTAATATTCAACCTTTATTAATATAAGTATCTGTGATGAAATCTTGCATGTCTAAAAATTGTTTAACACATTTCTCAAGGGCATGCAAAGTCCCCAACCCGCATTTGGCCAGCGTGGTGGGCTCAAGGTTTAATCCCTTCCTCGTTCGGGAGGAGACCCTTGCCCTGCAGTGGGACAGTAATGGGTTAAAAAAAAGTATCCGGGAAATTCTCTAGTCAGTCGTATGGTTAGTGGTCTACCTAGTATCAAAGTTGTTCAAGCCGCCCGAAAGGCCTTTGAAAGGCCTTAACGACTGTTATTTTAATTGACAACAATCGGGACTCACTTTTAACCTTCAAAGCACGGAGACGCTTTGTTCAAATACCACTATGTGGTCACCCATCTATTTAATGACCGCGCCAAAGGTTGCTTAACCCACAGATCGTACAATAGGATACGGTAGGATTACAATTCATCTTTCGCATTATAATTTAAGCAGTGTATTCTATTGGAGCTCAGTGATATTTTTAGCTCATGATCTTTGTCAGTTGCGAAGGAAATTAACGATTACCCTCATTTCCATGCGCGGATTTTACTTCGTTCGTAAACTGGCTGATTTTTTTATTGTAGTGTCATGGCGTCGAATTACAAGTGTCAATGTCATTGACAATTAAGTAGGTATATTCTAAATATGGCCATAAAAAGCATTTGAAACTCGATCGCGTTTTTTCTGTTAGAAAAAAAACGTGCGCTCAGCATTTTGTTTCATTAGGGCTATGGATTATGTATAGTGAATTTAATGTTCTACGATAATAATAATGTTCTTGTTTCAGGAATATAGAATATATAGGTATTTTATATAATTTTAAGGTTACTTGGGTAGCTTAGACCCTGAGTACCTCGATCCCCGAGGCCCCCGTCCCGGATTACCCCGATATATTTTTATCTTGAAAAACTATTAAAAGTCACTTTAGTACCCATTAACATAGTGCTACCACAGTCCGTTACATAACCTCTTCATAGTCTATGAACACCTGGTAGAGCAGTCAATGATTGTATTATGGTATTACTATAAGTAATTAATCACGTTCGTGTTGAATCTACTGTTGGCCAACACGTGTAAGATATGCATAATACTGTTTAATAACACGCTGATTGACGCCATTTTATATAGAGTGCGTTTATAGTAAGGACAACTTTATTAAAGCAGTTCATTATCCTTAGATCTTTGTGTACCAGTGACTGGTTATACCAATTTGTATTTGTAATCTTTGGTTTTTCAAATTGGAGACTTTTCCCAGAGAGAACCTAGGTTTTGTAACAGATTAACTAATATTTAACGATATCTAATGCAATCGGGCAAACAGATTTTACAAACATGTAGCACGTAACATTACATTTAACTATTTCTGAAAACGAGTTCCCCAGTGGCTTTTTTTCTGAAAAACAGTCGTGCAAATAATCAAGTCATAAGTGCTTTTGCAATTGACATACACGATGACTAATAACTACAAATTTTAATTAACAATGTTTCTGAACCAATTTTAAAGCCCTCGCCAATAAAAAGGCCCACCTTATTTCTGCTAGCATTAAGCCGTGTTCGCACAGACCTCATCAATGTACATGACAACATGTATCATTTGCCACGTGAGTGACGTGACAGCGAATCTCACGCAACCGCATCACATTAACAACACGCACAAATAATTGCTTCTTGTGATTAACGTTCATCGACGTGTGTGTCTATACGGCCTTATTACTTTCCTAGGATGATGGAAAAGTTATTAAAATATATATTTTCCTAGCTCTAGCCTCCGTGGCGCAGTGGTTTAGGTATAGGTTTTGGGAGGTCGTGGGTTCGATTCCCACACGGGACAATTAGTCTGGTTGTACTTTGTGTCCGTTGTTTGTATCTTTGTAAAAGTCCCTGCGACACAAGAGCAATTCTTAGTGCGGGAGTTATCTTATAAAAAAAAAAAAACTCTCGCCGCCTTTGACGAGAATTAAAGTTATATGCTTTTTACCCACATAGTCCCTTTTTCGTTAGTTCTTCAAGAATTTGACATATAAATAATTTTCTTAGTCCTTTCTCGAGTCTTACTATCTTTGTCCAAAATTTCACCTAAATCAGTAGTACATTGGTTTGGGCATGAATGGGAGACAGATACAGTTCCTTTTGAATTTATAATGTTAATAGTGATGTGTGATTTAACTGCAAAAAACGCTTTCCATGATTAAAAAGTAGCCTAATATGACAGGACTCTTTTTTAAATCGGGGAAAATCAGGTTATACATTATACCAGTACGTGTGGGATTAAAGAAGAAAATACAGATACACATTATTATCAATTAATGCTTACAATTTTCCCATTAAAACAGTTGTAGAATAAGATACGGCATCAACAAAGACGAAACAATCAATGCAGTCTGGCGATAACACAAAAGCAGTAATTGAAATTGAATTATAATAATTACATTACAAAGAAAAAGACCATGAACTGCTTCAACTAAATGGAGTTATCTTGTAACAATGAATGTTATCGTTCAATAAACTAAATCAATGCCAATAATTGTATTGTAGTGATTAGAATGCATTGTTCTAGAATGTTTTAGATCAAGGATAAAAGTTGTGTCGCTTTGATATCTAAGTAAAATATTAAGATAAGTATTAAGTTATTTATAGAAGTTGTAGTACGAAGCAGTAGCACGTAGTATGAGTCATTAAAACGCGTAAATATTCTAGTTTTCTTTGACTTTTGGTTCTTTAAAACCAAGTATAATAGAGTACAAGAACAGTATTATACTATCTTGTTGGGTGGTGTACTCATACTTACATATTAATACATATTTCCCGCTTCTTATTAAGCATTGAAATTCATAAGGTTCACACGATATCTGGACCAAGTCTCAAGCACTGTGAATTTGAAAAATATCTCAGCTCATCTATACTAATATTATAAAGCTGAAGAGTTTGTTTGTTTGTTTGTTTGTTTGTTTGTTTGTTTGTTTGAACGCGCTAATCTCGGGAACTACTGGTCCGATTTGAAAAATTCTTTCAGTGTTAGATAGCCCATTTATTGAGGAAGGTTATAGGCTATATATCATCACGCTACGACCAATAGGAGCAGAGTATCAGTGAAAAATGTTACAAAAACGGGGAAAATTATGATTCTCTTATGTGACGCAAGCGAAGTTGCGCGGGTCAGCTAGTCTCTCATAAAACATCAAACCAAAGTTCTGGATTTGTCAATTTGAAACCGGATAATAAGCATAGTTATAAAGAACAATACAATCAAATTGAGAACCTCCTCCTTTTTTAAGTTGGTTAATAAAATACAAGTGCCAAAAAGCGGAGTGCTACCTCTTAACTCCAGCAAACCGCAAAGATCTTACATAAGTCCTCCTTACCCACGAGAAATCAAAATAAATCGAATTACACGCAATTCCTTTTATCACAACTGTTTATCAATCACGGAACGGGTTTGTTTTTATAACTTTTACCTTCTGTTAAATGTCGCGAGTGAAATTCGGCAGGTTTGACAAGATTGACAGGCTTAAACACAGCTGTAAACAAAGATACAATGATAATGCTTGTTGATATTTACAATTGAACAATCATAACAACACGCCATGTTTTCAAATTGAGATATGCGATGAGATGCATTTTTTAGATGCTGTTTTCTGGCAGATTGTTGATGTTAATGTATTTTCTTTTTGGTTTCAGGTAATTATATGCTGTTACTGACTTACGGGCAAGGCATAGCTTTTGTTTTTTTTGTCAAAAGCTTTTAATATCTCAACGTAGTTTTCTTAATTACGGTGATCTCCTCTAAAACTAGCAAACGAAGAATATTTTTTGTGAGTACAGTCATGTTATTGTCACTATTTTATCAGCTATGTCACTCATAATGTTGTCAGACCACCATGATGTCCGGGTTTCGTGTTGATGATCGTGTTGACGTATAAGTTACTGTTCTCCCGAGATGAGTCCTGTTTAGTAAAGAAGCAATAAGGTCTAATGCCCGGTTTCTGAGTATATTTAGCGGTAGTTTATCTATTTAATAACGTTTTTTTTGTATGAGTTTTAACGCTATCGAATAGATAAACTACTGCTGATTGTACCTCAGAAACCAGGGGTTAGTACATCTCTCTCATGGTCGGAGGAGCCTCATACCCGGCTAATGGGACGGTTAAGTTAACAATATTATAGATAGGCGAGACCGACTATGGGACAGTAATATAGTAGCTTGATGCTCTAAACCCTAACTAACTAATAACTAAACTAGGTATCGAGTATCGAGAGTTTGACATTTAAAATGCAATGCTAAAGTAGTTCCTGTAGCGCCCGCTAGAGGTGCTAATCACATTTTTATATAAAACTTTTCTCAATAGCTAGTCGGTAGTAAATAGTCGATAGTGGTAGAAACTACAGTAATACTGTTTTACCAAACAGTTTACAAAATTCGTTTCGAAGTCAGAGAGTAGACCTCTACTTTGCTAAGATTCTAACAAATGATTTCGTATTCACAGCTGTACCGCGGATAGATTAATGAATGACATTGACGTTAGCGAACAGCGTTACATGAATGTAGTCGTGGCTTAGATTTACAGAACCAGTCTAGATTTATATCGAGCACAACAATCGCGGTAGAAATGCTTTGACACAAGTATAACGGAGCCCGGCTGTAGGTGCCGATGAAAAATGTATCATACGAGCCACTAGACAGGTAAATTGCAGTAGTTTTTCGCCCTTATAATGATTTATGAATAGTAGATGATGATGATGAAGAAGAAAATGTAAAACAGCTTTAATAATAAGGTATTATACCTTTTTGGCTCTAAAAAGTCAAATTAATGTACGTAGTAAGTATAGCTTACGAATTAATGACTAGGTAAATCAAAGTTACAGATACGAAAAAGATACTCATTTTTATAGTGATGCGTAAATAGCATACAGTCTACGTCACATTTGAGCACCAGTTAAAGTTTTGACTGTTTTCGGCAATGCAAACTACTTAAAGAGTTGATTGAAACTTGATTCAGAAATTTAATGTGGCTTCCAATATTCACATTTACTACCAATTGATGATAGTGAATATTTAATACCTATTGCAGTGGATTTTCCTGGTCTTGTACGGGAATTCTAGACGGAAGTATTTTGAAAAGAAGAATAGGTCCAACAGAATGGTAGTGATGATTAATCAGGATTAAATTCGAATAGCTATTATAACTTTTATTACACAAATAATTATAATTTAAAAAAAAAACTTGAGGCTAATTATTAATTTCGTGGCAGGTTTATTTATTTTATGTTGTAAATCAATGTCCGTTAGTTTATGGATGATTTTTATATCGGTAATTATTTACGCGATGTGTCAGTGTCGAAATTTACTACTTAATGCTGATTTACTCACGAATTTATTGTTATTCTGCTTTATGTAGGCAATAAATAAAAAAATGGAGTGTATTTAAAAGCGTAACGAAGTAGTAAACAATGTAAAATAGCTGAGAATCTGTTTACGTGTAGGTATAATCTCATTTCGTCATAAAACGTTACCGTTAGTCATCTTAGTGGTCACAAGTCATTCCTATCCGTATTTCGACGTTAATATATTATCGGTAAAAGTTAAAGTTCGTAAATAATTTGATTTGCGCGTTTAATGTCATTGACTAAAATAAACATAACGCTACAATCGGGTTTTAGATTCATGAAAATGAAATAAAAGTGAAAGACGTTTATTAAAATATATAGGTAATTCAGGTAGAAAAGATTGCAGAGATTAACCAAAAGACGATTCGGGCAGTAAATTAGTGGCAGGTCTGCTAGAATAGTTATCGAAAGTCATTTTATAGCGTAGACGTGTTTACATCAGCAGTTATAAATGATGAACAGTTCTCAGTATTGGTGTCAGTTATAAACTATCCCAATTTCCAGACACCGCGGTTGGCAGATCATCAATAAATCCAAATAGATTGTATTTACTACTGTTCTGATCGATCATCGAGAGCGATTAGTAGACTACTCTATACATGATTGTGATTTACTGGGAGCACAAATCCTTTGCAAGCAATATTTTTTAATTATGCATCTGTCAAAATCAAAATTTTGAATTTGACGTTTAGAAGTTTACAGTTCAATTTAAAAGCTCTATGCCTGTTTTCACCCCTAATAAATAACTATCAAATTGCTTGTCAGATTATTTCTTTTACTGTGGTTTTCATACATTTGCTGTTAATGTTTAGCAGATAGTTGATCTGACACTTAAATACAAATAAATGTGAAACTGGCTGGCTTCACAGTTATATTACTGTTGCTCTTCTTCGTATTGTAGCCCTGTAGGACAGGCCGGTCAGGTCCGCCCACCGGCGCGTAACTTGAATGGCCGCTACTCGCACTGTCCGAGCCAGTCGACACCCGCGCCTCGCATCCGCCTTGTTCACAGATAACAACGTGAGCTTTCTATTACCGAACGAATTTGTCAATGTCCGCCATGTCGGCCGTCTAGACAACGATGTTGCCAACTCAAAATTGAATTGCAAGATTTCGGTTGGCAAGTTTTGGGATGTATGCATTGATCTTTCTTGCTTGACTGACCATATCCGGGAAATTGGGGAATGCATATACGGATCTATAAAGAAAGAGAAATATAAGTAATAAAAGGCTTAGGTACTACAAACATAGACGTAGGTCTGTATAAGAATAAAGTTTTGTATGAGTTTCTAATTGGACACAATAGAACAGCTGTAAACATAACTCATACTTCTCACGAATATTACGATTCATAGGTTTTTTCACTAAGAGGAATTCAATGTCCGCTATTCGTTCTTAAATGCGTGATTCGATTTTGACTCCCACACTATAAAAATATTTGCTTTATTTTACGATTTCGAAGAATCAAGTAGATTTGCTTGTCCATTTATTGGTTTTAATACAAACAATAATAATATTGGTGAACAGTTCTATTCCATTATTTCCATTATCAGTCTACCAAGTTAAAAAAAACTTTAGAGCAGTAACGAATAAGTCCACCCGCTTGTTTTGGTTGTAAAATAAACAACGTTTTCTTAAAACGAACCACCAATCAGCACAATTACAAGACACTTAATTAAGTTCACCTTAATTAAATTGTTTACAAAAAGCCATTAATGTTTACCATAATAGGAAGCTTTACAAATAGTTTGCAAGGCAAATTGTCAGCAGTCGACATTGTAGCCCGACAAATTACGTGTTAAAATTTGGCCATAGTCAATCATTGCACTTGGCAACTTTTTTTATTACGTTCCCGCCAATTAATGACAGTTGTTAATGACAGTTATTTTTTTTTAATAATTGGAGGGTAGGTATTGTCGGTGTCGTCCTAGCAAGTCAAGGTTGCGAGTAAAATTGTTCTGTACCTGTTTCCGTGCCGTCAACAGGCTTATGGCATCCCGTTGGACGAGTTGCGAGCCTCGCACTCAGTGCACGCTGTTTAAGACAAGGAGTGGCAGAAAAGGGATTATTACATGTGTTTACTGGGATGTAAGGAATCCGTTTGGAGTACCTATTAAGGAATTAAATGCTATGAATCTGCCTTGAGCGGGACGGAAAAGTAGTATACCTATTTAAAATCTTCATATGCTTCAAACAAAACGCTCTGTATCTGTGCAAAGGTTACAAAAAATGAAAAAGATATTCACTACTACAAAAATATTTTAAATCAGATTCCGAATTGATTATTTGGAGCATCTTTCAGTAGATTATTTAATGACCACGGCACTCACTATTGAACTTAAAAATATCTCACTACTTTACAAGCAATACCTACATTTTCAATAAAAACAGGTTAAATTCCGATTATCCATTAATCCGATCATCTCAAAGTGATAGTTTACAAGTGAATAAGTATGTGTTACGAAACTCCTATCAACGTTACACATGTAGTTAATCGCACGTGTGTTCAGGTCATCACGCCATTACATCTTACAAAGGTCTAATCGCCTCTCTTCGACACAATGAGCCCATATTAGTCGCATCAATTCCACTTAATTTCATCTTGAACTTCTCACTTTCTCCGTTACGTAACGCCGCCATTTTCGAACGCTCCATATTGAAAATTCGATTTTGGAATCGGATGTTGGGATTCAGGTTTTTTTTGTAGGGTTGTGCAACAAGCTTTAA
Organism: Anticarsia gemmatalis; assembly: GCF_050436995.1. Lineage (NCBI taxonomy): Eukaryota > Metazoa > Arthropoda > Insecta > Lepidoptera > Erebidae > Anticarsia > Anticarsia gemmatalis. The sequence goes on along the minus strand of NC_134770.1, from coordinate 5,339,022 downwards.
TTAGTAACTTATTAAGTTATTACAAACATTCTGTGTAGTGTTTTTAACGTAATGTTTAAGACTGATTTATGTAGGTACAAGTATCCAATTTAAGATAAAAAACAGAATTAATAGCTTTATTATTACAGATTATTGCATTTACCTTCCGGTAATATTGTGATATATTATATGTGACTTCAATTTCGAATATTTTTCTAAAGCTTTATAACTTTCGTTACGAAACGCATGTCCATTTTCGTTAAGTTATCCGACATGACACGACGACATTTTAATTTCAAACGCATTCTAAAATCAAGTTCAATGGCGTATGACGTAATGTCATCCATGTTTGTTGACAGATACATTTTCTTTTATGGCAGGCAAAGGCAATCGGGAAATGCCAACCGAATCTGTAAAGCACTTTCATTGCTTGTCAAATGGAGAGCCTTAAAAGTTTTGTTCATTTAAAAATAAACTTTCACCCAAGTTCAATGACAATATATGACGCACTTACTGATTGAACTACTCGATTACGTGTGTTCATAGCAATTGTAACTGCTATAGCTATGTTTTAATGGCTATCGTTGCTGGACATGGGAGTTAGTTAATAAGTTACATTTATCTCTGTGTAAAGATAGAAGGATCTTTTAACTACGGAGTTCTTGTTATAACAATCCAATTAAGGTAATAATAGATTCCGTATGAAACTTGTTTTTGAATGATGTTTTTTGTTGATTAATAATACACTTGTGCGAGTTTCCTATTAAGTAGTTAAGTAGCTGTTTTGCACAGAAGCTAGCCTGTTATTTGAATAATAACTATCTTACTATGTTTATGATGTTATACGTGCTATAACTACTTGAAACTTTGTAGAAGTACAACTTGGGCGAAACGTCTTTAAGGAAATGTTAACAGGTTTATAATTTTCCAACGAGTAACTTACTTACAAGCACTTTGTAGCAAAATTACTCTAAAATTAGTAATTTACTTATAGAGGCGTTTTATTTCACGAAATACGTGCATCTGCTGCTGATTTGGTGAATAAGTATTTATTTATTTCTAGCTTTATTCCTACTTCCAGTGATAGGAGTATCTCACATTAAATAAAAATAATGTCCTTACCAGAAATAGGACAATGAACTATGAAGATCAACGTACTTATCAATAATTTCGGTGTTTATAATCCTGGCAAAGTTAAACCCTTTATGATATAGGCAGACAAGAGCCATCCACACCAAAACAATAGTTGTACTTTGTGTCCTATATTTGTATGTTTGTTAAAGCCCCCGCGACACAAGAGCAATTCTTAGTGCGCAATTTGCCGAATAAGGACAATAATTAACTCATCTATTGGGACAATCAACTAAAAACACATTTGATTAGCAATTGATGAACAAGTATTAAATCATAGGTTTGTTTACAGCGGCCATTTTATTAGCATAAATAAAGCAACGTGCTATTTGCATTGACGTGTTACATGATGGCTGATGTGTGTTATCTGTGCTCTGCTAAACTCTCTCGCATCTCTCTCATCGTATGGTTAGTGGTCAACCTAGTGTCAAAGTTGTTCAAGCCGCCTGAAGCCCTTTGGCGTGGCTTAACGATTATTTTCTTATTGACAACAACCGGCCCGACTTTTTACGTGTCCTCCGGAACACGGAGACGCCCAGTTGAAATACCACTATGCGGTCACCCATCTATGAAATGACCGCGTCAATCATAACTTTTAAACTCTCGCGTTGCATGTTTAATGTATAATAGAACACGGGAATTAACGCGAACACAATATCTAGAACACCTAAACTCCATTCACCCTAAGATGAGGTTCACCTACGAAATGGAGACGGACAGGTCGTTGTCATTCCTAGATGTGAGGGTTGCCGCGAAACCCGATGGATCCTTATCACACTGTGTTTACCGGAAACCGACACACACAGATAGATACCTGCACGCTACATCACATCACCATCCCCGTCACTTGCAGTCCGTTATGACGTCACTGAAGAACAGAGCTCATGACCTCTGTGACCCTGAACATGTTGGGAAGGAGCTGGAACATGTTCAGGAGGTACTACGAATGAACGGATACCACGTAAGTCGACGAAGGAACAGGATCACGAAACGGAGTAAACATCCGGAGGTCAACAGACAGCCCGCCTACTTGCCCTACGTCAGAGGAGTGACTGATAAGATCGGGAATGTATTGAAACAATACAGCATCAGCACAGTGTTCACGCCGGGGGCAAAAGTCAGCAGCATGGTGGGCACACCGAAGGATGTACTACCGTTTCAAACACCAGGTGTCTACAAGATCAACTGCAGCTGCGGTAGTTCCTACATAGGCCAGACTAAGCGGTCGATAGCTGAAAGGGTCAAGGAACATATCGCCGCTGTTAAGAACCGTCAAATCAGCAAGTCAGCCATTGCGGAACATCTACTCGAAGCAGGAACTAATCACTGGATTGAATTCCATCGCCCTCAAGTCCTCTCCACTGAACGACATTTCTACTCGAGGATTGTTCGTGAAGCGATCGAAATCAAGAAACATCCAAATTTCAATCGGGAAGACGGCTTCAAATTATCCGCGACGTGGAATCCAGTGATTACTGTTACAAAACCTCGCTATGTTTCGCAATCGGTTAGCTCACAGAATAGGGACACGGTTAGTGTAGTGTGTGTTGGCGGTTGGAAAAATCAAAATATGAGGGTGGATGGACATTCGTCCGCCTCATATACACGAAGTCCTGTCATCGCTGCTCCAGTCTGCCTGGGACCACGGCGAGTGCAACCTGCGCCGAAACGTTAGGCATTTTAAGGTAAAATGAGTGTTCGCGTTAATTCCCGTGTTCTATTATACATTGACCGCGTCAAGGTTTGCTTAACCCACAGATCGTTTACCGAACGGTGAGCGCAACTGGCTATGGGCGCTCAACTGATACGTCATGCCTTGACATCATAACTACACTGTGGACTTGAGACTTGAGATTTAAGTTCAGTTATGCATTCTGAAAGATCAAACTCGTAAGACTTTTAGGTCAAATCCCAAGAATTAGAAAAAAAAATCTTGATAGGTATGTTAAGTTTTAAAAACTAAGGCCCTGGTATCATCATTAGATAACTACTTAATCAAATTTTGCCAATATTTTCATTCTGACTTTATTTAAACAGCGAAAATGTAGTTTGTACCGTATTCCTATGATAAGCCACTTTTACGTCAATATTTTGCATGCACGCATTTGGTAGCTGATTTCGGCGTTTGAAAATGTACAGCTAACATATTTTTCCCTATAAAAGTAAGTGCAATCATAGCCACCGGTCGGTAAACGATCTGTGGGTGAAGCAACCATTGGCGCGGTCATTCCATAGATGGGTGACCGCATAGTGGTATTTGAACTGGGCATCTCCGTGCTTCGGAGGGCACGTTAAAGTCGGTCCCGGTTGTTGTCTACTAAGATAACAGTCGTTAAGCCAAGTCAAAGGCCTCTCGGGCGGCTTGAACAACTTTGAAATTAGGTTGACCACTAATCATACGATAAACAAACAAACAAACCTCATCTTCACTTACTTAGAATTGGTAAAATGTGGGTGGGTGAATTCTGCCAATGTATTGTAATGTTAAATGGTTTTGTTTAAATTGTGTTAATAATGGGATACAGGACATCAATGTAACATAAGACGTATGGACTATAATTCCGTAGGTGTCCATCACATTCATCATCATTACCATCACAGCACGTGTTCTTTCCACTCATATCTTCAAGCTGTCATCTCAGTATAAACTTCCTTCCTCCAATGGCGGTTAATTCCGATAATTAGTACTAGTTTCTAAACGCGGCAGTATTTCGATAATTACGCACTAGTTTGTACATAACGGCTGTATTTGTTCCGGGAATAATTATATGATGATAATGTATAATTGCAATGAGTGGTCCAGAACTTTAGTTGAACGCTTTAAATTTTTATTTGAGGTTTCAATTTCAAAATTGCCTAAAATTTGCTCCAAGTAACATGTGGGTGTGTAGAATCATTGTTTTCGAAGAGTCTAGAAAAACCCATAGCTTAATCTGATAAATTAAATTGGCCGTCACTGAAATAAACATAAAAATCTCACTAAAAATGGTTGCTGCTGAATTCAAAACATCGCAATTAGTCTCCGTTTAGGTTTTATTTGAAAGTTATTTACTGACTAAATATTAAAGTTAAGTATTAAACCTGTCAAAAGTGTTAAAAGCTTTTAAATTTATAGCTTTAGCAAGTTATGTTTAAATTAAAAGTAAATCTATCGATAAAGAGATAATTGCCGCAAAATATCGTTGCAATAATCACTTTAACCAAACCAAAATGGCCAGTATTAATTTCGGTACTTAAATGGAGTGCAGCGGTGTTGCCGTTTCAAATAAAGATTTTTTTTTAAATATTCGCTCGTTCGGAGTTGCTAATGGTCACTAATTGAATGTCACTGAGTTCTGGCTTAATCGTAGAGGAGTTAGCATTTAGTTTATAGAGATACGTATTTATGCATCTCGTTTTTCATACGTTTCAAGTCTTTCTTAAATGCTTACTTATTGATATAATGAAATAGATGTAATGTTTAACCTAAATTGGTCAACAATCAGATTTTTTCTGCAAAAATACGTGTTAAAACGTAGTTTGAAAGATAAATAAAATTTAACAATATGTGAGTGAAATATTTACTGATTCCGAATCCTTTAAAATCGACTAATAACTCAAACACTAAAATAGAGATGTAAAAAAATTTGCTTTATTATTTCAACAATTTATGTGGTCTGCTCATAAAATAGCGGGATTCGTGTCTAACAATGATATTTTTAAAAAGAAACGCTGTAACCAAACACTGCGAAAGTTTTCATTGTTTTAGTTTAGTCGTTCCAGAAAGAATTGTAACCTGATTTTATAGTAGCGGTAGTTAAACATGCCGTTCTAAAAGAAAAATGGAGAATTAGGTGTTTTAAAGTTTAGATTATTATTCGTTCTATGAATACCACGAAACGAAAAGTTTAATTTGTTCTAGCTAGGATTACCTACCTAAGGTACCTATAATTATTTTACATAAATAAAGTTGTTAGCCTACTGCTAAAGCTTGCTAACAATGTTTTTTTAGTGTGATCTATACCTAACGATAACAAATTTCATTTGCCTTGTATTTTTGTTTGCTCAAAAACCTAGTTTGTCAAAATTGAGTCGACTCACATTCTATTTTCTTTTTAAAACAACTCCTCCTCTAATACAGAGTTGCTCTTGTGTCGAAGGGACTTTTACAAACATACAAACAACGGACACAAAGTACAACCAGATCCGAACCAATTATTTGTGGATCGCACAAATAATCGTTTCGTACAAAATCCATAATTTATATATCATTTTAATATAATCCATATTTCATTTTTATCGCAAGATAACTGTTTAACTAAATGTAGGAAGGCTTAGTAATATAAACTCAAAGAAATATAGAACATTCGTCACAAATGCTACATATTTCGGTTATTAGGTCGTGTGTGCAGGCTGTATGTGCATTACGCTGACCTCGTTCTCTTATCTGTCATTTGTTTGTTGGCGGGAGATTTTGTTCCAGCACAGATTATACAACATCAGTTAGTCAGTCAAGGCTAGTACAAAATAATATTTTTGCATTTATGCGCTTATGTATTTCTAATAAAAATCGTGTAAGCCCTGATTAAATAGTGTTTTGTTTATTACTAAGAGAGTAAGAATTATTTAAAACAAGTTAGATAATGATCAGTTTTTAGGGTTCCGTACCCAAAGGGTAAAACCTTCGTGCGCGAGTCCGACTTGCACTTGGCCGGTTTTTATTTAATATACTCGTAATAGCCTGCGTTTGGTGATTTCATATCTCTTATAAGAATTTCAGACTGAAATTCTTTTAAGAGTTTTTGGCAGATACTGAAAATTTCAGTATAGTAGTATAGTATAGTAGTAGTACAGTATAGTATTAGTAGTAATAGTAAAGAATAAGTAACAAGAGGTTTTGTCACAAACCGTGCGTGATAAACTAACCTAATTAGAAAAAGTGTCGTGAAATGCAATTAATTCCTTCGGTAAATGCAATCGATTGCATCAACCACATCCAGTGGGACGTGGGAATTTTGTCTATGGTGGTTATGATGTGACCGAATGTGACGTTTGCCCAATTTGATGCTCTCAATATTTTAATTAAGGTTAATACTCTGGCTTGACATTCACACTCCTCAAGTCGCATAAATAGTGAACGGAAGAGAATAGAATAGGCTCCTTCTATTACAAAAATGAGGCATGGGATCAAGGCTCGATTATCTTAACCAAAGACTACTTGAATAAGTTTTTCTAAGCCTTTTCAGGTTAGATGTAGAGGTCAATACAAACAATTAAGATCATATAGAGAGAAAAACGGAGACGATCTAGGAGCTCACTCATATGCAAGGAGACAATGCTTGCTTAACTTTGTGTTTTGCAATTTTTTTTTGCTTATGCTTTAAGCACCCGATTGCATCAAAATTTTTGTGTTGAATACCTTTCAAATCATATTTCAGCGAAATTCGACAATACAAATAGTTCAATATACACCGAAAGCAAAAGGATAGTTTTTTAAGTTTATCGCATTCATGCACATAGGTCTGTAAATGAGACTGTGGGATGGAAATAGGTTTTATGTTATGTACCCATGACTTGCGGCTTTACAATAACAACACAGCAAAGACCATAACTTCTAATTAATATAAAACACAGTTTATAGAAAGTGTCGTTTGTTTTCAACATGTCGGTGTATAATTATAATTGATGTTGTTGTCTGGACGCTGTCTGGTCACACACCTCCCACACCCCCCAGCCCTCACCCTCCCTCGGCTCGCCTATGTTTGTCTACACACGAACAAGCTTGGAAACAATTTGTGCAGCCAATGGATACTGTCATGTATGCAGCTTTTTGTTAACTTGTCCGGACATACGGCTAGTTTTTGTTTTGTTTTGGAATAAAGTTAATTAAATGAGGAAACAATTTTACTGTTTATATAATACTAGAGACCGCCCGCGACTTCGTCCGCGTGGAATCCCTTCCCGTGTAAATCCCGATCCCTCGGGAACTCCGAGTTAAAAAGCCTTTGTGTTATTCTGGGTCTTCAGCTGCTTACATAGCAAATTTCATCGTAATCGATCGAGTAGTATTTGCGTGAAAGAGTAACATACAAACATACTCTCATACTTTCGCATTTATAATATAAGTAGGATTAGTAGGATTTAATCTGAACTTTTCAGCATTCGTGTTGCCTGGCTATGTTGTGTTGTTGTATGGTTCGATCAGGTAGCCGACCCCGTCCCTATAATCTCAAATATAGTCCATTGCATTGAAACCTCAAAAGAGCAAGCCATGAGTTCCTTGCCGTTTCTTCTCACGAGCAACAAGCTTTTCCGAAACGGACAAAGAATACAATAAGACTATTTCAAATACATTGTACGAAGTTTATGAAATAAAGGATATTTTGAATTTGAATTCAATTAATTTTGAACTACTTTCAGGGCAATTGTAAAGTACTGAAAAATGTCAATTGCTCTTGCGATTGTTTATATCCAGTTATAACCCCATTCACCATATAATACACTATCTTGAAGCCGTGACAGTAAAGTAAACAGTACATAGCCGGTATAAACAAATATTAGCACATTTCATACATACAACCATACAACTGTGTCAAGCACTAATGTACTAGATACATTGACATTTGTTTGTATGTCTTGTCTATTGATGTTTCCGCTCGCGATTTAAAGGGATTCCCGACTATTTGCATATTATTGATTTAAGTTTGTCGTAGCATATCCTGGGAAACAGAAGGGCTAAATGTAAGTTATAAACTTTTGTTTGCTGTTACTGTTGTTGCATGTTATTTGTCTAAATTCTAATGTCATACGGGAAATAACGTAAAATGAACTTTACCTGGGTTTGTTTGGCGTTTCGTCGCAGGTTAGACGGCTTTCCATGGTCGCAACCTCCAAACCTAAGGTATTTGAAAGATGAAATAAGTAGCCAGGTATAATTTATCATCCTGTTACTTATTTACTTTTTAATCGAAATTCAGTCATCAAGATGAGAATGTGGAAAGAAATCATTGCTGAAAGAAATCTTACGGAGTTACTTTTACCATTAATAACATCCGGGTAAAAGTATGTATAAAAACATCAAAACATACCTACTTTTTATTGTCACGAAATAAAAATGGTAAAAAATAAAAAAGCTTTGCCAATAAAAACTAGGTTGTGCCCTACCCAGAAAATGTAGTTTTTTTATTTGTCGGTTCTCAACAGGAAATTTATTATTCCTTAGTTGAAATGAGTAACCTGATTCCGTTGTGTAATACTAAAAGAAAAAGAAATACCTCACAATTTACGTCTGGCTTGCACGCGATGAAACTTATTACGGCGATATGACCTCCTTGGCCGGATGAACTTTGTGAATACATTGGATTATATCTTGGTTTATTTTTAAACTCAAGTTTGGATAAGCTTATTATAGAATAGGTATTTTGTTTTAATAATAAGTACAAGCAATATAATCATCTAAACTTTGCTTTGTAAAAAAATAACGTTTATTGATAGTTTCATCGTGATTAAACTTTACTTGCGGAATAAGATACGGCCTATTTTACGGGTAGTGTTAAAAGAGATCGTCATAGTTTATTTAATTTTGAGATTGCACTGTATACAATCTCAAACCGTAAGGAAATCTAGCAAAGGTAAATACTTGGGTTGGACCCAACAAAATTAATTGAGAACATCAATGACACTTAGACTTGCATGCAGATGTTGATATAGCTACTTTATCTTCTAAATTCACAGCACTATGAAATGCAATTTAGATAAATCATCCATGCTAAGGTTAAGTTAAGTTGACGAACTATGCTTAAATCAATTATTTTTATTTTAGCAAATGAAAATCAATTTATGTCTTCTTACAAACTCGTGGGTAGCCTTCTATAAATAAAAACATAATCTATGCATGTTTGAGTGCAAAACAAAAGATTACAAAACAAAACGATTCTACCCACGCGCCGCTCCTTAGACGGAGTGCAGGCGAATTAATATACTAATGCTTGTATGATTATCATAAATTAATCATCATTATATGTATATGTACGCGACTGAGCGCCGAGCTAAGTGCATACTGCATGCTATGTTTAAATCTATTCTATTATTATAAAGCTGAAGAGTTTGTTTGTGTGTTTTGTGCAATTTGAAAAAATCTTTCAGGGTTAGATAGCCCATTTATCGATATAGGCTATATAACATCACGCTACAGTCATTAGGAGCGGAGTAGCAACGAAAAATGTTACAAAAACGGGGAAAATTTTGACTCATTCTCTTAACTGACGCGAGCGAAGTTGCGCGGGTCAGCTAGTAGAGGATAAAGGTGCATACACTATGTAGAGGACACGTCATACTATGTATTGTTCACAGTGTGACGTATCTTCTATGGCAATTGAACCTAATATTCAAATGATTAAATTACTATCACATTGACTAGTTAAAATACATTTATAACAGAGTGCTGATTTTCTTGTACAATCGGCTTTCGACAGCGGTACCAGCTAGCTATCGAAAAAAATGTATGAAAATGTGATCAGCACCTCTAGTGGGTGCCGTAGTAATATTTTTTGCAGTAGGTACATTTTAAATGTCAATATCTAGATATTCGATAGTCCGAGAAACGCGCTACAAGTACAACATTACGTTAAATTTAGAGTTTAAGGGCTAGAAAAAAATTCTGTGATTTAACACAAATTCGCCACAGACTTGCCTATTGTTGCTGCTCAATAGCATTCAAATTTTTGCTGTTGGTACACGTACAGCTTCGTAAATCAATCAAAGTTATTATAAACGTCTGAGGTAAAGTACAACATTACGCCAAGCTTCCTATTCCACTACCGTTTGCCAAGTTGAACGCACCCGTAAGATAATACAATGTTTTCAAAACAAAGCTAAATAAATATTCAGAACGCGCGAATGTCACATCACTCTGGAACAGATAGCATCACTGAAGCGAATAAATCAAACCACACCGCCATAACTCACGGGACCGCCCATGTGGACAATAATCGCCGCTGGCAACACTGCGGTTCTTAATTTTTACGAGTGGCAACACTTTGATGTGCCGCCAGGATTTGCATTCGTAAGTGTCACTTGATGTTGATCTGACGTGTGCGGGATTAAATGAGGAATGATTTAACGGTTGTTATTTATTAATTAGTTTTTTACGTGTATGGTAAATGGCGCCGTTTTGTAGGCTTTTTGTTATTGATATGATTAAGACTCAACTTGTTTTTATTATTATACAAGTTTGGCTTAGATTTGATGCAACATGTATTGTAATCTATGTTTTGTAACTGAAAAACTAGGGGATCCAAATTCACTACGAATATTTGTCGCGACTGACGCTCTGAGAACCGGATTTTTATTCCACGCCAGTTCAGGACAGGACACAGTCGGATATGCTGTTAGAGTGTCATCTTTGATAAAACCTAATCCTCTTATTTATTCATAAAAATATTTGAATTTATGCAAGGCTTATAAAGTGTTTTGTTTCTTTCCCTCCCGAAATGAAAAAGAGAAAACATATTATAGTAGCTTTTTAACTAAAGAAGGTTTATAGTGTGTTTATGAATAAGAGGTTAGAGGGTAAATATATAGAAAAGTAAAGAAGCAGAAATGGAAATATAGTTAGCTAGGGTCAGACCTCGTGTCACGAAATACGTTTCAAAGTCACTAGTTTTGCAACATTGGTGAAGTCATCTGTCAAAATCTGTTTAATAGAATTTTAAATAAATATTTTTGGACAACTCACACACGGTCATCTGATTCCAAACTAAGCAGAGCTTGTACTATGGTAACCAGACAACTGATAAACATACTTATATACTTCTAAATACATACTTATATAGATAAATCAACATCCAGGCTCAGAACAAATACTCATGCTCATCACACAAATATTTGTCCCGGGTGGGATTTGAACCCGCCAAACGCGGCACTATGGTTATTGCGGCGAGGTGACCACTTAAACCACTGCGCCATTTTAGCGGAACATTGTTTCTACAGAACTTATCAATCAGTTTACTATCAAATACATACTTAATCGTTATGTGAAAGTGTAATCATATAGAACTAATCTGTGTAATTGTGGACTTCCTTTACGCAATGTTTTTTGCGTAGGCCTGTAATGTTTACATAACGAGTGATTAACTATGTGGAGAGGATATTGACGATATTGATCACGGGAATATGCTTAATGAGGTTTTATAACCGGATTCTTGTTATAAGTTTACTGTGCTGTTGGGGCATTTGATTTTATGGTTATATCTTTTGCATTGGACATTGTTTAGGAAAATATAGGATTGTTTATGATTTAAAAAAAGGTAACTTAACAGGTTCTTCTTTCTTTTTTGAAGAAGTGTAGTATAAAATTACTTATATAAAATACTCAATTATATGTTAGTAAGGTTCTCAGTGAAGTTTCTATTGTTGAACCATTTTAATCGTGAAAAATATATAAACAGAAGGTACTGGTAACCGTTAGGGCTTTAAGCTGAAGTTTAATTTATAGTTAAGGGATTATAGTTTTAGTTTAATATCCGAGGATTAAGTGAACTTGAGGCGTCAACCTAAATCCAAGATAACGGTTACGGAAGCTGTGACGGAATTTTATGAAGTACTTTAAACTAGCTTCAATTTACGTTCACACCTTTATGTTTAAATTTATTGCGACCATTTTTGTTATCAAACTTTGTTCATGAAAATATGGCTTCGTAATAAGTATTTCAGTATATGCCCTCATCTTGTAAGGAGGAATATCTACATTCGCAAACACAGCATTGCAAGACATTTGCAAAATATAATATACGAAGTTTTATAAAATAATATTATAAACTCGAAAGCTATTTTGGACTCTGTAAGGTTATTACTACTTTGGGTTTACCTACTTAATCAAAACAGTTGAAAAGCATTGAAAGTATTACAGTGTGTGGTGGGTTCGCATCCCACCCGGGACAAATCTTTGTGTGATGAGCATGAGTATTTGTTCTGAGCATGGTTGTTAAATTATCTATATAAGTAAAGTATATATTTAGAAGAATACAAGTATGTTTATCAGTTATTTAGTTACCATAGTACAAGCTTTCTTCTTTTGTCCAATAACATTTATTTATTTTCACGGTAGATCGGATCTAAACTAAAACAATTTTCAGTATAAAACACATTTTTATTTTAATACTTTTATTCTACAGCTTGTTTTTCAGTTGTCGTGTTTCGCTAGCGTGTCGGGCACTCGTTTGTGAAACCTTCACGCTATTCGTCTCTGTCACCGGCAGTGCTTGTGATTGTTTGTGTCACTATCTATCTATATATAGTACCTACTTGCTGTCATTGATTAACTGTGGTGACGGGGAGCTTTGTGGAAATACCCGGTTTAGCTGGTGTAGGGTGAAATATTATTTCTAGTCAACACTGTCCTTTGTGTCAAAGTTTAGCAGTTTAATAAATCTGCTCGCAACTTCCCGATCAAACAGTTTTCTAGCAAGTTTATAAATTAGATGTGTATTAAGTGTATCATCCGTACTGCGTGATTTGCATTAAAGAGCAACTTCCATATCTACATCCATCCTCACAAATGTATGCATTTACATGGCTTTTTTACACATAATATTATGTGTTTCTTAATAAATACCTACTTTATTTGCGCAGTCTAATATAGTACATGGGTCATACATACGTGGTACATACAATCGGTCATATTTTTCCCCGTTTTTGTAACATTTTTTACTGGTACCCAAAAGGAGCAGCCTTTTGGATGTAGCGTGATGTTATATGGCCCATAGCCTTCCTCAATAAATAGGCTATCCAATAGTAAGAATTTTTCAATTAGCACCAGTAGTTCTTGAGGTTAGCGCGATCAACCAAACATACAGACAAACTCTACAATTTTATAATATTAGTATAGATGTAATAAGTAATACAATGTCAAAGAAAACCTATCTACGAATACAGATTGTGGTTCGTGAGGTCTTCATTTATAGACATGGATCATTTGTTTATTTGTATTTGTATAAAAACTATTCAACATTATCTTAATTAAGGAAGTATAAAAACATTCATCTTTTCATTAATTTAATGAATAATAATTGTAACATTTCAACAGGCTTGTTAATAAACTAATGTTTGTTTGTTTCGAGCCGGGAAATAAATTTATTTGTGTAATAAGAAGACATTAATCATGGTGTATTGCAAATTAAGTGGAGCAAAAAGTAGGTTTTAATTATATGAATTAAAGCGCGTGGTAGAGTACTGAGGAGTTTCCCTGTGGAGTAGGTATTTTATTATGCTTGCGGAAAATATTGTTTTATCTGTGTTATAAACACGTGCTTAGATATACAATAAAAGACGTAATGATTAATGTATGAACTGAATATATATTATTTGTATTTGATTTGAAGTATCAACCGCATTACACAATGGCTAAACCACAGATAATTAATATAATATATTTTAAACTAGCATTATCAGTATTATGAATTTGATTTGAAATTAAATAAATATTATTAAATTTCTGTGAGATTAGTCAGTATTTGTGAATTAATTACATAAATCACTTAAATATTAGGAAAGGCAGTAACGTGTTTAATCAAAAAATAATGTTTAAATGCCATTTTATTGAAAATCTTTTTAATATCAATGAAAAAGGAAATTATATTTTTATAACATTAAGAAACTCTTCTACACCAGCCAGTAAAACATTCTAAATTCAAAACGTTAAGTATTAATAATTACGGCCAGTACACATTAATATCAGTATGCATAAAGCGGTGCACACAACTGCGGTTCGTGCAATGAATACCGATCTCTATGGAAATATGGACTGCAGGGTATTTAGTATTTAGTCGCAGGGGACTGATTTCACTCTCGATGTTCGAAAGTAAGACTGTCGTTTTGTCAGTGTTGCATTACGTTGTGGGTAGATGACAATTTGCGGGGTAATTTGATAGCTTTTGTGGCATATTTAACACTGGCAACATTGATTTGTTGGTTATGTTATGGTAGGTTAAACGGTTGATTTCTGAAGTGTTTTATATTAAAAGCTACATTTTGCGTGGAAAATTACAAGTAGGTTCTATGAATCTGTATCATTGTATTATTACTAAGAATTAGATAAAAAACTTTTGGTAAATCTGGAAAACGAATCAATAAACATTTTGTACATTTTGTGTGTAATCCTCATACTTAGGTATTTTTTTATTAGAATTAAGAAAATAGAAATACGTCTACATTTTGATTTATTGCCGACAATGAGGTTTATTTCAGTTTAGTAATTTAAAACATAGAATCGAAATAAAGCTCTTGGTTTGATACAGCATAAGTTATTCTACGTCTGAATATTGTTAACACAATTCGAGCCGAACAAGTACACGAATATTCCAATTTTTCACAATGGTAACTCAGAAGTCTTTATGCTCCAATTTGCATTTGTAACTGAACTGAAATTACTTTTAAAACTCAATGATTGATGATCGTGAAGTCATTTGCTAAATATAACTTGTGAGAAGAGCGATCTTAACTTATTTACTACATAAGTAATACTCTTTGACAAACAATTAACACAGGGAATATAAATCGCCTTATTATTTTGTTGAAGCTATTTAATATGTAACAGAGGACTGACATTTTAATTAGGACAAGTTATCTTTTAATCTTTTTGCACAAAATACTTGATAATACTGTTTGTTATTTGCGTGAGAATAAAATTGATTTATTTAATAAAACTTTAAAGAACACATTATTTATACACAGAAAGATAATATAACGAAATTAATCAATATATGCCTAGAAAAAGCAATCACATTATATAATACTAGCTGACCCGCGCAACTTCGCTTGCGTCATATAAGAGAATCATAATTTTCCCCGTTTTTTTTAACATTTTTCACGGGTACTCTGCTCCTATTGGTCGTAGCGTGATGATATATAGCCTACCTCGATAAATGGGCTATCTAACACTGAAAGAATTTTTCAAATCGGACCAGTAGTTCCTGAGATTAGCGCGTTCAAACAAACAAACAAACAAACTCTTCAGCTTTATAATATTAAGTATATAAATTATAAATATAATTATAATATTAGTATAGATAACTTAAGTCTTATTTAAGTTTACGATGCAAAACCTAAATCACATTTAAAGTTTGTAGATTGCATATCATTGCTAGGATTCCGTAGCTCAAAAGGCGAAAACAGAACCCTTATTTGGTTCATGGTGTCTGCCTTTCAAGACTATTTTTTTACAAATTGTCATTATTACCTACGATGCTTACATAAACAACATAAAAACTACTTAATTTAAAATAATAACTAGTAGCTAATAGTCCACGTTTCCAAACAAAGCCGCAGGGAAATCAACTCAAGAACAAAGAAATAAAAATCAACATTCTACCTACTGCATATTTGCCGCGTTTTACATTACACCGTAATGGCGCCCACGCTGTGACAAACACTATGTTGTTTGCCTTAATTAATACATCATTATACTTAGATGTTAGAAATACGTTTGTTTCAAAGGAGGCTTTGTTGTTATATGTTTAAATGTTCGTAGATTTAAGCTTAGCTCATACATTTAGACATAATCTGAATTTTACTGGATATAGTGTTTTCATTTAATATCACATAGAGTCTAATCTAAGTATGGAGTCGGATCAAATGTTTACCACAGACGCAAAAATTATCAGAAAAAAACAAAAAAAAACAAATTATTGTTCCAAATTAGTTTTTTGACCTAAAATTCAATTCACAAAAGAGGAATAAACATCATATTTCAAAAGGACTAACTAACTTTAAAGAAGCAGTTTAAACTAATTCGCTCTAGCATTCCGAAATTGGCCGGAATCCCTTGTCCAGCAGGACAGTAAAACTTTAACAGAATATTAAGGATCTTCTAGCGCCTTTATCAATACACGAAAATATTAAAGAGGTTCTACAATATTCTTGTTAAGCCTCCGAAATAACAATAAAAATAATGTCCACGGTAGTTACACGGACACTACGAGTTATTTTGATAGCGAAGATAACGACTTGTACCTGTCTTGAATAATTTATAGTTTTGTCCTACTGTACATGTCACACATTAGTCGTTAACAACTTTATTTAACTAATATTAATGTTTTCTTTTATTTCTTTACAGGTAATCATCGCAGATTGTTCAACTAAAACGCTCAAATATTCTGAAATAATCACGTAAATATACTATTACATTAACATATTAATAAGCTGATTATTATATGTTTATTGTGATTGAGTAAAATTATTACTAACAATAAATGTTCAGTTACTGTCTGGACTTTAAAAACATTTAAGGCTACGGATAATAGATTTTGTTATAAGATTGGATGACTATCAATGAGAATGATTCTGCCGGCCTCCGTGGCGCAGTGGTTAAAGTGGTCACCACGCCACTACCAGTGTCGTCGTGGGTTCGATTCCCACACGGAACAATTATTTTTGCGATCCACAAATAATTGATTCGAGTCTGATTGTACTTTGTGTCCGTTGTTTGTATGATTGTAAAAGTCCCCGCGACATAAAAGCAGTACTTAGTGCGGGAGTTGTCTTTAAAAAAAAGAAAAAAAAGATGAATAAATAAATGTACGGTACCTAATGTAGATAACTTGTACATCCCAAGGCTCTCCAACTAAGTTGATGGACTATAGCAACCATCTTACAACAAGCAGTTAAAAATACACGTACCTTTTAGAAACGAAGTGCCTTTACGCGTATGTCATAGACATTTTATTACATCTTTCAGCAAGGTCGTACACATAGTTAAGTTTTTCTCAAGTCATCCGGTTCTTAATTAACAAATAAATAGAGGTTTTAATACAGTAGGTACTAGTTCTTTTTTACATTCTAGTCAACTGAGACGTGGTATTGTTTTAATTAATACAATTAAACCTTCGTAATTATAAGTCCGTGTTCTCGGCTTTTCGATCGATTTTCCATCCTGACATTATATCAGCAGATAATTAATTGTTCTTTACTGATTCCTCCATTACCTACTGTCAACAAAAAAAAAACGTAAAACTATTTTTTTTATTAGCAGCCATTGCATTTTAGGGGCTCTTTGTCGAAGGTAGGCCATATCAGTCTCTAATGCGTGCTATGATTACCAATTTCAAGGCATTTCAGCTTATTATTTTAAAATCTAGCTATTAAAGAAACAAACTACAGTTTTTCTCGTTAAATACTGACGTCACAAGGCGAATGCGTTCACGGTTTAGCAATGCGTTCTTAATTATACGATATACATACGATTCGCTCAAGTGATAATTGGTGCGTTCGGTTTTGGCGCCAAAACGCAAACATCTGCTCGAAGGAGTGTGTTACTTATATGTCTGGTGAAAATACATACTTTGTTGGTTATGAATTTATAAGAATTATATTAAAAGCTAAGCCATTAAAACGGAGATTTTCCGTCACGCTTAGAATCAGAAGCAAATTTGATGTTGCTAGTAGTAACAGGTTCTTTTTTAACCCCTTTTCGTGCCACTGGTGGACATAGGTCTCCCGAACGAGAAATGGGTAACACTGGCCAAGTGGTGGGTTGGGGATAGCATAAGTGCTATACTCAAACTTTAAATTTGACTGCCGCGTATCTAAAAAAAAGAGTATCTTTTGTAAATTACTGAATAAGTCAATTGAAATTTAAACACCATTGACAATCTGTTTAGTTGTTTTTATTTAGCCTATCGTAGGATGCTGTTGCTCTAGCTCTAAGCTTTCTAAAGTGAGCAAAAGTAATTCACAAGTCGCCTTAAGGTACGGAAAAACGTGATGCTGAAATCAAAATAACGACCTCTTTACACTGTCAATGTATAATGGAATCAATGAATTAGGTTTGTATTTACTTTCATCTACCTAAAAGCAGATATTATTTTGTTTAAAATAACTTGATTTAACACGGATTGCTTTTTTAATTGTCTCTGGATGCACAAAGACATTCTAAAATTAAACTTATTGTCTCTGGAATGCTGTCCCATCTAATTAAAATTTGACGCTACGTGGACCATAGTGTTAATTTATTGTTTCAACCCGACATAAATTTGTAGCACGCAATAAAAACCTCGGAAATGAATAAACAGTTTAACACAACAGTGGAAAGACGATAATAATTAATGGTGATTACCAAAAATACGCGGCGACGAGGCGACCAACGGATCCTGTGTAATTTGGGACGACCGCGCCCTGTTGGCGGCCATTTTCTAACTTTATCCTTCATCCGAATCGGAATTCCTATATCGAATATTGAATTAAATTGACAGCTCGGCTTTATCTTAATTTTATATCTGTTGAACTTTACCTCAATAAAATAAATTTAAGTTTTAATTTAAGAACAATTTATTGCGTTAAGTAATTATTTGAATAAGCAAACGTTTATTTGACCATACAAATCGTAATTTATTACTTTTATTTTGCGTAGTAACGTAAAGCTTTACAAATGGTTCAAGAATACGGTGTCGCAACTTTATTCCATGTTTGTAGATAAACACACTGTGTGAACATTCAACAAAGTGTCATCGTAGTCGCGGTCCACATACGTGCCTTTTAAAGATACATAATACTTTGTTATTGTTTATTTTTCTCATTTGGACTCTTTTCTTCCATTTTGGAATTATGAATAGTGATGTAACTTAATTGTAAGCTGCATTTTATTCGTAATTGCGTCGCATAAGAGGGAATGGGTGATAATTTTCCCCGATTTGGTGTAATTTTTTACTGGTGCCCTGCTCCTATTGGTCGTAGTGTGATAGAAGTAGAAAATAGTAGAAGGCTATAGGCTATATGACATAGCCTATAGCCTTCTTCAATAACTTTTTAATTTGCACCAGTAGTTCCTGAGATTAGCTCACCAACAAAACGAACATACAAACTCTACAATTTCATAATATTAGTATAGATATAACCATGATTAATGAATTCATAAATACAAAAATAATTTTAATCGGAAATATATTAAGCAATGATATTAAGTGTTATTTATTCACTTAAGACCGAATATGAAACCGTTACTGGCCTAAAAAAAATTACAAGGTTGAATTTGGTCATCCATAAAAATGATTGATACGATTAAAAATATGGCCACTAGGGTACGGTAGCTATCACAGCTCTAGTAAACATTCCTTAACGGTTAGTGTCTGTGATTGAGCTTAGTACAATCTTGATGGCCTAGTTGCAGCCATGTTTTCAATATTACTCTTGCGCCCGTCTTAGGGCATACCCTCGTAAATGAAGTAGGTCATAAGATGTAATACGTCTGTGATATTTTACTGTTATTTTATGGGAACTGTACTTTGTGTGATAAAAATGTTTTTTTATTGGATTTGCTGTTTCTTTAAAAGGTTTTTGTATTGGTTATTGTCGGTTACATAATGAGAAATATTTCGGATTTTATGTTCTGCTTTACCCATCAGTTTTATCTTTAGAATAAACTATAAATTAAACCCGTTATTGTCCCACTGCTGGGCAAGGGTTTTCCATAATGAGGGAGTGGTTAGGCCTTGAGTCCACCACGCTGGCCAATTGTGGGTTGGGGACTTTGCATACCTTCAAGAATTTCCAAAGAACCCTGACCCCCGATTTCTGAGGTACCCATTTAATTTTTTTATATGAGTTTAAACGCTATTGAATAGATAAACCGCTAAATGTACTCAGAAACCGGGGGTCAGTCATGCAAGGTTTGTATAGTATAAACTATCTATGAAATTTACCCGCAGGGGGAGAAACAGTCTTAAATTATCGACATTACTATATTTTACCAACCTTTCTTAGTATTATGCTTTTGGGCCTGTAATCGCGTCGATTTTATCAATTACTTACCTTTAGTGGTTTCAACTTCAAAGCCATCAATAGTCCCAAATATAGAAATTAATGATAATCCAAGTGGCCTTACTCGTACTAAAACGTAGTTATTTAATGGTGTACAGTCGGATGCAACAATATGTATACACTGTTATATTTTCAGCAACAATTTTATCAACAAAAGCACGAAAATTACTACAGTTTGTTACGTTTAAAATATCTTTAGGATCATTATTGTTTAATGAGGAAAATTTAGTTGGTATTTTCACACCAAAAAGTCCAATAAATTTGTGACAGATTTTACCACATAGTACAAAACAAAGACGCTTTCGGTTGTCCCTATGTATGCTTAAATCTTTAAAAATACGCAACTGATTTTCATGCATTTTTTTTATAAATAGAGTGGTTCAAATTTAAGGTCTATAAGTCTATATGTGAAAAATAAAGTTTTTGTTAAATAACTTTTTTAACCGGGTGTAGGCCTATGGTAATAGAGGTACATATTTCTGGTGGTGGCTAATTCTTTTAACCTGGCGAAGCGAGTGTGGGCCGTTTGTAATACATATTTCTGCTGATGCCTGTACAGCTGTTCTAAATGTAGATCAGTCATTGTAGTAGAGGCAGTGAGACGATGCTCGTGAACACGTGTGCGACGCCGCCAGCGCGCGGCGCGGCCGCAGGATATTATGACTTGCCTTTATTTTATGTACTCCTTGCAGTGATGCGATGTGTCGATGTTTATTATTTTATATTTATGAGAAAGACTTTGACTTTTGATAAAGGTATAATTACTTTATCCAACAATAATTGTGGATTACGAGTAAGAAAATGGGTCCGTAACTTGTAACTGAGATTTTGTTTATGGTGATAATTGTAGTTAAGTGACTTTTGGGGACTATATTAATTAAAACTTTAAATTTTTTAACAAATTGGCGAGTATAAGAAGTATATTATTTGGTATAAAAAATATTAGGTATACACAGTCATTACAAACCAGAGATAAACGTGTTACTAAAACCAGTTTTTCAAAAAATAAGAAATAACCGCAACGCCAATGAAAATAATTTGACACACTAACACCGAAGTTATAATCCCTACAAACAAAACTTGAAGCAAGTATTACAGTTATCGACCCACAACACGAATATCGATAAATCGCAGGGATTTATCGACTAGCCCGCAGCGCGCAGTGCGATATGACAAGGGGTCAACGCACTCTCACCGCGTTTAGTCAATGCGTTTCTGTGCATTCGTTTTTTAATAAAAAGGGCTTAGGAGTTCGAATTTCGTATTTCGTGCAGTTTCGGCGGGCTTTTTGACATTTGTTTTTTTTTTATTTGCGGACAGTAATTCTGCAATCACTTAATAAAAAAAAAGAATGAAACTGAATTACTTATATAGGTGATTGTTTATTTAGTCAATAGTAAAGTTAACTTACATTATCATAATATGAATCACTGATAAACTAGAATTTAATTAATTTCGGAAACTACACACAGGTAATAGACTTAGGTACATTAATTTTGTACTTAAGTTGTAAAATGTAATTGAAAATTACGGATAATTCTCTATAATTTAAATCTAATTATAGGTCATTGAATCTGGTTTTACCGAACATTATCAAAAGCCTTGAATATGTATTTGCTCAGCTTGTAATAAGACATTAGTATTAGTATTTTACTATGTCGCTAATAAATAATATGAATGTAATATAATTATTGAGTACCTATTCAATGTTTCTGTAATAAAATTATCTTAATGTGCCAATAAAATGTATTGCTACATGTCATTTAGGAATAAAGAACAAGAATTTCCGGTAGCTCTACGATAAAAACCGGAAGTCATAGTAAAATTAAAAATAAAGATGCAACGCTATAATTTTATGACCCAGAAGCAAGAGATTTATCAATTAAAACTTAAGAAACGGGCTGAAAATATTGCGCTGTACAATTTATAATACTTTTCATTTTGCCACGAATGGTGTATTTTTCGTAGGTAATAATTACTATCTAGACAAAGAAAAGGAATTCGATACTACATTCAAAATAGGTGTCACGCAAGCTGTAAACAACAATTTTAAATAGAATTTCTTCGGGTGTTGAAATCATCGCTGCACCAACTAGAAACCACTAGCTAATCGAAAAAAAAACTGCAATTATTATAGGTGTCTATTCGTATAATTTGAAACTTCGCAAACCTAGCGTATGACGTTCATTAAAATGACACCTTGACATATTTTATTAAAACACCAATCAATTCTAAAGCAACATTCTTATTTACAAATCAAAACAAACTATTTAATTAAAATAATCAGATATTTTATAACCTTCAGAGAATTTTAATAACATATTGCCAACAGTAAATTATATTAAAATCGTTGAGAGGTCATAGACAAGGTTGTCTGAAGATGAATTCTCTTTGCTCCTACTTTTGATGGCTGATTTGAAATTGATTGATTAAATCAATGTTGCTATCATTAAGTTTGATATTAATAGCCTACAGCTATAGTTGTTGAAATAATACTTTAAATGCTAAATCAATACCAGGTGTTCACATCGAGGAAATAGGTTTAGGCTAGACTATTGCCACAATTATGAATAACAATATCCTTAAATAGGTGCCAATAAAAATACTTATTCCTATGCTTGTTAACAATTCTTATCACAATGGCTACTAATTGAAAGAATTAGTTGAGTACTTAATGTCAGCTAGTAGCCTCCGTGGCGTAGTGGTTTAGGTCACCACGCCGCTACCATTGCGCCGGTATATCTGGGTTCGATTCCCACACGGGACCACCATTTTTTTTTCGTGGTTGTAGATTGTGTTCGTTATTTGTATGTTTGTAAAAGTTCCCGCGACACAAGAGCAATTCTTAGAGCGGCATGCGGGAGTTGTCTTTTAAAAAAAATTATGAAAGAAAATTAAATATATTTTAAGGGTTTAGTTCTATTACTTGTATTGGTTAATTATCTATTCTGCTGTTCTATGTAGTTCGGTCTTTCATTTCGGACTTTCACATACTATAGACTGTTTTGTATAAATGATTTTAAATTGCGATTATTCATACACTGTAACCGCTCTAACCAGAAGCAATCACAGTGACTACAGTTTCAGAGTTCAAACAATTTACACTATTAGTCAATGATCATAAACTGACACGTCATGTTATGTTCTGAGAAAAACATCACAATAAATATTGACTTTAATGATAGTTGTTGCATATACAAAAATATACAAACCGTAGCGCGATTTTTTACGCTCGGTATTATAGAGTATCAAACGTTTACCTCTGAAATAACTTGAAAAAAAAAGGTGAAACAGGCTAGAGGCATAAACTTTTTGATGTAAAATTTTTCAGTAGTTATGTCCTCGGTAGTTATGAAAAATCGTCCTTCAGTTTAGAAATGGACGTAGAGTCTTATTAGAAGGCTTTTACATAGTTATACAACTTACTAGTAAATCCATGGTTTGTGGCTGGTAAAAATATACAAACATCATTAAGAACATTATTGATTCGTAGGTTTATACTTACAGCTTATGGTGGCCTGTTTGATGCAGCCACTCATTTTTAGAAGAATTGTCAACTAACTATAATCTAGATAACATAAATCGTACATACCCTAGCTCTCCACCAAGTGGCCGGCCAAAGTAAGAATTTCATGGCCGCTCTTTTCAAGTTCACCTATTAAGCCTAAAAACCTACTTAATTTCACGTATGTAACGGATAGTCAGGTGGTTGAAATCTGGCAAACTGGTTTAAACTTAGGTGACCGGTATTCCCGCTAGATGTCAGGTCAAGTGATTTTAAAGTAAATACTAGTAATTTAACAACAACGTGAGACTGGCCACTTTGGTAAATGAAAAAGAATAAAACTGCTAAAGAAGGAAATATTTATTATGAGCGTTGGTTAATCGATTCACTTTATAGCCCAATATGGAGCTAAAAGTATAGAAATTTTAATGCCAACAGACCCTCAGTTCAGAATTGACTTGGATTTGTTTAAATATTATATTTAATATAAATTTAATAGAAATGGTCGCTGATAGATTATAAATAGCTTCACGTTACAGTTAAATAGACACTTACAATTTTAGGATTTGTTTTAGGAAGGAATTATTCTGTTTCCACGTAAAAATAAAGTTAGAGTACCTACCTTAGTGAAGAGTAGTAAGAGTAAGTGAGTACAAAGTCCAGTATTTTTTAAGCAATAAATGCAATCATCTGGTAAAAAATTAAGTAATAAAAATAATATCATCTGGTTTATTAATTCTCTTGTCTTTTAATCGATAGCTGTACTCGTAAAAAGTGGCAGCAAATTGAAATAATGACGAAATTAGGTTAAGACATCCTGAAATCTGTAACACCTTTTAAAATTGATTGATATTGCTGAAATCAAAGCCACCTTACAACATATTACTTTATCAGAACCTTGGATAGAAACATTTTTATCTAAGATTTTAGTTATTGTCCTCCTGTCTCAAATTAATACCTTGAGAATGAGATTATACAATAGTTTTATTTGCTTTTCATATTCTTAAAGCAGTTTCTTCGTACAAATGCTACTGTTTTACAATGTACGATCAATTATGATACATATAAACTTCAGCAGCGTGCAGCAATTTAGGTAACACGTAGGTAGAGTCCATCTTAGTGCTCTTAGTTTACTTGTGTGGTTATACCCTAAATTAAGAGAAACTCCTTTTAATAATAATAATAACAAACATCGTCCCACTAAACATTACAATAACTTATGGAAAGAACCCGCACTAAACTGTGTTTCATTCATAAAACTAGTTAACTCGTCACTCAAAAACGCGTCACGATTTTAAGTACTCGTACACAATTTACAGTTAAATTCGTCATCTTTATTCTTATTTCTATGCCATAGAGTCGAAAATGGCACGCGAATTTAATATTATTACGTAAATATAATGGTGTAGTGGTGTTTAATTGGTATTATTTTGCTTCGTTGTGATTCATCGCGTCAGTCGCGCGCCTAACTTAGTAGCGAGTATTGCTCGTCGCCATTTTCTGTTTTGTTTTTTTTTAAACTCGGCGTGTGTTTGACATGTGCATATATTCGTTCAGTCTAATTTTGACTAGTGCTGGGATGGTAATGTTATTGTGATTGTAGTAAGACATTTTAGTCGTGAGTGTAGTGTTTTGAAATTTGGATTTGTTTTTTTAATAGAGTTGTGGTACGTATTTATTTATATTTTTCATTTAAAATTATGTTGACACAAGGAAACTGTCCTTTAAGTATATACTTTTTTGCTTTTAACGCTTTGAAAAATTAACTAAGAAAACTTCATAAGTATTTTTCGTTTCTATCCGCTCTACTGATTTTTTCTTGATTATGATCATGTAAAATATACATAAATATTTCTGACATATTATTTTTATTTTGTATATTAAATGACTTCATATCAAGTTTGTATAATTTCTTGGAATTGCGATAAAGTAGTTATAAAGTTATACTAAGTATATTTTAAAGTGGGCAGCTCAAGTACAGTTATGTTGTAAGTGTCAACACACAATCGCGTTTGTCATTAATCAACAAGTATTATACGATGGTGGAATCGTGTGGGTATGTTAATTAACCGAATACCTTTAATTCTTGGCACTATTGCCAAAGTAAGCAAGAAAGGAGGTAGGCCTTAGTTTTCTAAAGATGCACCTGTCAAAGTGAAATTGTCTTAGTTGCCAGTTCAATGGAAAAATTTAGGTTGACAGTTGTAAAAATCTTACTAGAAAATTATGAGAGTTCAAATAAAAAATCAGGCGTTTCAAGATGATATTTAGGATTGTAATTAGCCCAAAATATGATTGATAAAACTGTGCTTAAGTGCTTCGCTTCTTAGAAACTATTCATAATGCGGGAGATGTTTCTTTCTAAAAATAATGTTGTGTTTCATATCACAGTTGTTTTATATTTTTTGTTAGATACTGATTTATTCTATGATAATAAATTGAATCTATTACTACCCCACTGCTGGGCAAGGGTCTCTTCTCGGAATGAGAGGAGTTAGGCCTCGATGCCACCACACTAGCCAAGCGTAGGTTGCAGACTTTGCAGACCTTCAATAACTGTATTAAAGAACTCTTAGGCATGCAATATTTTGTATCAATGTTTTTCCTTCATCGTTAAAACAAGGTGATAGTTTTATTCAAAATTAAATACGAGATGAGTTAATAGTATTCAGTATTTAAGGTCGAATGCCAACATTAAGATACAACTGGCATCCTTGAACCGAATACAGCTAAGCTCGGGCCGTAATTACCAATAAAACTTGTTTTATACGCAACTATCATAGTTTATGCTTCACTGAGATGATGGATGGATGTTTAAAACCTTCCCTCTGGTAAAATATAGTGTCATTTATGTAATGCGAAGAGATTTTTAGATTTGCAGGGAATTTTTTAATGGCTGTTTGAAATTGCAATAGGTAGAGCCGGTTTCATAGTTTGTAAATAAGTGGTAGATAACCTATTTAGTAGTTAAAGTGATGGTATGTGTATTGTGGTCAAAATTTCGTCTGATAAGATATCTGAAACTTATTCGCAAGTGACAATGAATAAATAAATTTCTTTGAATGATAAATAGTATCTATTTCTATGTATGTTTACAGTCTCGTTAATCAACAGTCAAAAGTTTCTTGCAACTACATTTTCATTAATTTTATTATCGTTTTGACAAATCCTACTCATATTTAGTAGAAGTTCCTATGTTATTTATCCTATTGACACTTTTACACCGGAGCTCGTTGTCTAGATGAGGTTAAAGTTAGGTCTTTAAATTGCGCGTTTTTTAGGTTAATAAAGCAATTAATTTTAATTAATATATCTATGAGTGTTTCCCGTGTTGCTTCCTACGAGTATCTGCGTCACAATAGCCTGTAACAAGAGGAAATCATGCAAAAAATACAAAACAATACAAGTACTTTGTTTCTATTTATTCATTAACCAATAGATTTACGCGCCTCTTTAACTATTAAGTTATGGCTAAGTGTCGGTTTTACCTACCCGATAGATAGAGTAACAGCAAAAGGTATTAAAAAATCTTCTGGTTATCTACCTGGTACTTATTTAGTAGTGATAAAACGCCTTTAAATGTAAAGTAGTTATGGTAACTGACGTTAAATCGTACAAATATGGTTGAATTTCCATATTACCTTTATGGTATAACCACCTATTCTTTTGTGTTAGTTGTAGTTACGTTCACTTGCAAATACGGTATTGTGACTATTTATTAAGTAGTTTTACTTAGGTAATTACTTTGTTTAATAAGTATGTGAGTTTCATAAAATACTAGCTGACCCGCGCAACTTCGCTTGCGTCACCTAAGAGAATGGGTCAAAATTTTCCCCGTTTTTGTAAGATTTTTTATTGCTACTCCGCTCCTAATGACCGAAGCGTGATGTTATATAGCCTATAACCTTCCTCGATAAATGGACTATCTAACACTGAAAGAATTTTTCAAATCGGACCAGTAGTTCCTGAGATTAGCGCGTTCAAACAAACAAACAAACAAACAAACTCTTCAGCTTTATTATATTAGTATAGATTTGACCGTACTGTCCTATAAAAAATGCGAAAGTATAATCTCACTTCAGACATCTTCTGAAGGAAGAATATGTTCAGTCAGTTATAGTTGTATTGTACTATCGAGTTTTGAGAGTTTAACACTTAAAATGTACTGAAAAAATATTTCTACGGCGTCCGCTTGAAACGCTGCTTAGCTCGATAGCTAGACGGTTGTTGATAGTCGATAGTAATAGTAAATCAAACTACTATCAGCCTGCTATATTGTCGCAGCTAAACTACAAACCAATTTAACAAAATTAAGGTATGCAATAGCTCGTATCCCAAGTAAAGACTGCTCAGTTTCTGAGGTTTCCCCGTTCCCCGTTTCTTAAAGACATTTAGTGATAGTTTATCTATTCAAACCTTTTAAGAGTTTAAACGCTATTGAATTAATAAACTACCGCTAAATGTACCTCAGAAACGGGGGTATTAATGATAATTTTAATCCATGCGAACGGAGTCACAGGCAAAAACTAGCTACCTTGTATAAAGAACTAACTGTCACGGTAACCAGTTTACTACAAATCAAAGTGAGGAAGGATTCACGTTGGCTGTATGAAGTGACATCATTGCCTGCTAAGGTAAAAAAACAACATAGCTAAGTTGTCCATGGTTCTCAGGTGACGTCATCATGGCGGCACTTGACGCAACGAATATGTGCTAAGAATGTTGGAAATGTCAAGTGCGTTTGTGACTTTAGCTTGGAAATTAATAAGCTTATGTTTATTTGACAAAGAAGTGGATGATACCGTAATACATCTTGTTTGGTAGTACTACTTATTCGTATTGCAGATTAACTATTCTCTATCGACTATGTCTTAGCAATTTCTGAAGTCCCAACAATTACTACGGCGGGAGATGTTGTATTCTGAAATAAAAACTGTTTGAATTATTGTTCTTTGCTTAGCTTTCATTTTTTTTTTATTTGAGCTTTTACTGTCACAGTTTTCAAAGCTGCTTACATGCTTTTTTCGTTAAATTATTGCTACTGAAAGCTTCTAATTTGACATAAAAAAGTTTACATATTAAAACGACTATATTATAATAGTCACATAAATATTAAAGAGCAACTGTATGTACAAACATTTAACTAAATTGCTACTAGCTAAAGCGTCTATCTCAAGATTGGTTCCATCCATCACGCTGCCACTTTCTAGAGAATAAATCTGAGTAAATATAAAGGCATCACAATTATATTACGTGCAAGTTAAGCGGAGTTTACATAAGCGTTTCCTTATTGCCGCGGCGCTATTGTGCACTGATGCAACCACCCTCGGGGGAAGATATAACTAGCTGGGTGGGCCGGTACTTGTGTAAATATAGCCTTTGAAAACTTTGATTGTAATAGAATATGATTATATTATAATTTGATATTAAATGCATTTGAAAAACCTAGCTTAACATGAAATTAGTTTTATTAATAAAAGGTTTTATGTTAAAGTTTTATGGTAATGATTTTAGTTTTATTTTTCGACGTTTCGGACATACTTTAACCAATTACATCGGTATTGGTTGCCGCGATCTCTCTTATATTTTATTTTATAATTATAAAGAGAGTTTTAATGAATATTTGAAGATTGTATTACCTTTTTTATTTTCTGACGTTTTGGCCGAACTACATATATTCGGTCTTGGTCGTGGAAAGCCTAGCTACATTTTATCTTTAAGGAGATATTTTATTTACGTAAGATTAGTGTTTTTGTTGCATTTCTTAGTGTTTCTTTTTTGTTTTAGAATGGAATTAAATGTTCTTAATTGGTATAAAAGTTGTAATTAAAATAAAAGTGAGAGGCACAGTATATAATATGTTAATTAACTACTAAGATTTAGCTTAACTTCTATTCTAAATACTACGTATCTGTAAAAACATATTTTAAAATATATAATTATGTTCTAGTAAAAGTTGAAGCTAGATAGATGCTACATTTTAGTTAGACGTATGTGTTCATAAAAGTTTTTATAAAACGGGCCTATGACCTAGTTTGCTATTTTGAGGACAAACATCTGTCGTAAATTTGACAATGCTTAATTGATGGCCATGTCATGAGTGTGACAAACGTCTTATTAATTACTAGCTTGCTCTGAAATTGGCTGTTAAAGCAGGAATAAAAAGCTCTCATAACAACATGTGGATACAATTTTACACAATACGATTCACGGATTTAAATTTTATTGTTTGTTTGTTTGTCGTATGGTTAGTGGTCAACCTAGTGTCAAAGTTGTTCAAGCCGCCCGAGAGGCCTTTGATGTGGCTTAACGACTGTTATCTTAGTAGACAACAACCGGGACCGACTTTTAACGTACCCTCCGAAGCACGGAGACGCCCAGTTCAAATACCACTATGCGGTCACCCATCTATGGAATGACCGCGCCAATGGTTGCTTAACCCACAGATTGTTTACCGACCGATGAGCGCAACTGGCTATATATAGAATGAGAAAAGATGTAACTTTTTGATTGAAAAAAAAACAAATCCGACTAAAAGTAGACACCTTAGATTTATAATATAAAAGCAAATATTATATATAACTTTGGAATACTCTCGATACATTAAACTCTACCCATATAATTAGTATAAAAATGATAATAAAATGGATCATAAAACCAGCTAATATCGATTATTTACCGGTTATTCTTCTAATATATTCAACCATTGTTCGACATTGATTGAATGAAACAAAGCATTTAATCGATTACTCATACTATGTACTTACACGGTGTTCTTCTTAGAAATGTACTAACAATTTACTACTTGACATTGTAACCTTGAGTTCTTGTCATCGTACCTTCATTATTCCTCATCAGTATTATAAATTTTATCATTTCCATTTTATTAATTGTGTCAGTGTAAAATGCTTCTTTTTTAAATGACAACTCCCGCATTAAGAATTGTTCTTGTGTCGCGGGGACTTTTACAAACCTACAAACAACGGACACAAAGCACAACCGGACCCGAAACAATTATTTGTGGACCGCACAAACAATTGCTCCGTGTGGGAATCGAACCCACGACCTCCCGATGCAATGGTTTTGGCGTGGCGACCTAAACCATTGCGCCACGGAGACAGTCATATGCTTGTTCATTTCTCTTTATTTAGGTAGGTAACTAGATTTGCCCGCGATTTCATCCGCGTGGTTTGCGACTTAGGACAGAATTTTTAAACAAACTTTCGTCCCTATTTTATCCCCTTGGGGGAAAAAATTATAAAAAATCTATATATAGTGAATGCCTGTGTCATAACATCTACCTTCATTCCAAAGTTCAGCCCGATCCGTCCAGTGATATGAGCTGTGCGTTGATAGATCGCTATTGCCCGGTTTCTGAGTAAATTTAGCGATAGTTTATCTATTCAATAGCGTCTTTTTTATGAGTTAGACCTTTGAGTTAATAAATGTATAAAAGTATAAATGTGCAGTTATTGAACAAAACTACACTCACAATATAAATCAACGGGCCGGTGCATCGTAAAACACATTGTCACTAATATCAGTAATATCGTAAACAAGCAATTATTGCTATCGTTCGTTGACATTACACCTCGGAACTTGGAACATCCTGCTATCATTATCATGCGACTTTCGACCTTAACACCTTTAACATAAAGTCTAAACACAGTGATAAAACCATGACTCAGTTTTGTAGAGCTTTGTAGACATACAGGCGTGTGCTTGCCCTTATCTATGCTTAGTGATGTAAGATCAATAGACAAAAATAAATGTTTTTTAAATTATGATAACGGTTTCAATTTCCGTCTGCTTTTTTTCATAATGATGTTTATTTAAATGATCTCATAATATTTATTTATCCATGACTCATTTGAGACTGATTTTTCCGGCAATCTTATGATTAAGATCGTGATAAGAATACTGTTTTTTTCGGTATTTATATGCTAATATAGCTGTTTTCAAGATAAATATTTTTTGTCGTGTATCGTTAAATGAATTTTCGTTTTTTTTTTTTGTATTTGTAACTAAAGTCAACACAGAGCAGAGATGACTCCTATAATCACAGGTCATTGCCCTCCGTAGTCAAAGAAAAAGTAATGATGATGACGAAAAAACTTGCAATTTTTTTTTGTTTTCTTATGCCCGCGCGAAAAGATTTCGCGGTGTAAAAAGTGTCCTGTGTTAACCTAGGATACAAACTATATGTGTACAAAATTCATCAAAATTATTAGTTTATATTAGTTATTATAGTAACAAAGTTATATAATAAGTATTTAGTTTATCATAGTTTTGGCGAGATTGAGTTACAAATATGCATTAAAAACTTTAGCATTAATAATATTAGTAAGATTGGTAGTAATGTTCACTCAGAGATCCCTTATATAGCCATGTAAACAGTGACTCATCTCTAGCAAAAATGTGGCGACATTCTGTAAATGCGTATGGTAGTAAAATGCAATAAAACTTTTTGTTCTTATACGTGGTTGTTTCTTTTCAATTAGTTGCCATCTATGGCAAAACAAGAAGATGACTGCTTTGGACTGACTTGAGAAAATAGAGCTAAAATCTTTGCTTACTGGTTTCTAGCTTTTGTAATTATAATTGTGGCATTATCTATTATTTTATAGCTTCAAAACCTTAAATAAAAACTTTTTGTTCTTTATATTCTACACTGAACTTCTTAAAACAGAAAACTAAAATAGTAGTCTTCAAAAAAGCGTTACGAAATGCGCCTTTATTTCTATGTAATACTTATTATATTTCTAATTATAAAGAAACGACTTGCAAGTAAAATGTTTCTTTATTACATCTGAAAACAACATAAAAAATCTAGGCGAATAGATAACCTCTTCCTTTTTTCTGTTAAGTCGGTTAAAAATTATACATATTCGGGTACTAAATAGAGATATTTCAGTCGACATTGTCCCATCTCTACTTATTCATATTAATATCAGTTTGACAGGCAACTCGGACTAGTTTTGCAACATCTTGACTGAGTAGGATTTCCTTCGCTGTGTTTATTACGTGCTTCGGGTGAAGGAGATCAAAGTTATGAAATAACGAACTTTTAATGATTTTAAAGCTGTATAAAACCGTGGTTTATTAGTTATTAAGGCTTAGTTTAATATGCCATATCCGTACGCATATTTTAAGTAATTATTACGAAAAACCGAGTCCATTTCTATAATAGGATTTTGTCAAATCTTTGAGATAGTTAAGACACTATTCAGTACCTACAATCGGTTCGGAAATAGTAGTAGTAATTAATTAAACAAATAAAATGTGTTTATTTTTTTCGAGCTAGTAGTAGATTCAGTAACTGTAACGACTATCATAAATGTCAGCAATTGACCTGAATAAATAAATGATTTGTTTTTGATTTTATAATTTATTGTAATAAATAAATAATAATAATAAATTTAACCCATTACTGTCCCACTGCTGGGCAATGGTCTCCTCCCGTAATGAGGGAGGGGTTAGGCCTTAAGTCCACCACGCTGGCCAAGTGCGGGTTGGGGACTTTGCATGCCCTCAATAAATGTATTAAACAAATTTTTAGGCATGCAAGGTTTCCTCACGATGTTTTCCTTCACCGTTGGAGCATGTGATAATTATTTCTAATACACACATAACTTCGAAAAGTCATTGGTGTGTTGCCTCGGATTCGAACCTGCGACCACTGGCGTGGGAGGTGTCAAATTTATTGTAATGGGTCATAAATGTGATGAAGACGTAAACACATTCCAAAATACTTATAATTATAAAAATACTATCCATAATATAATTTATCGATAACTAATACGTTTAAGCCGTACCACTAATGTCACTAGCAAATAAATGGCGGTTTTTTTAAATGAAGAGAACCGTTCGGAAACCGTGTTAACCGTTTATTCAAATTAGCCGTTAAAAATTACCTTTTGTGGACGAAACGGCACTTTGCACTTAGCTTGAACTAATTAGCATAAAATTTGTTCTGTATCTGTTCATAAATCAAGTCGACATATGGGAATGTATAAGACATTATTTATGTTTTATAAAACTTACTGATAATACTAATGGAAAGCCGGAATCTTATTCTCGTTTAATCATAGTGTAAAATTGTGTACTGTATTTTTTTTTAATTATTTATTTATTTTAAATTACTTTATTACCTGTAATTTATGTAACATGTTGATGAACAAAAATATTTTTGAGATACATTTCAGCGTAATTTAGACTTTCATATTTTTTGCGGCTTACATAATATGACAGCTATACTGAATTAATTCATCTTGAAGGTAAATATCCTATTGAGTATCGTAAATTCCGTTTACAGGTTTTTTCATCCAGTCATTTTATTAGACAGAATAATAAATATAGAGCGAGAAATACTTTGAAATTTGCTTACGGTCTACGGCATTGTAGAAGCTACCTTATTCATCTGTCTATGAATCATCCCTGCTTCAAGAAGAATATAATAGATGGAAATAAGTATTACCTATTGTAGCTTGTCTTTACAGTTTGGCTTCGTTTCATAATTTTCATATTTACTTTAAAGCATAATGTTGGTCATACGGTCATCTTACTACATTTACAAAAACGGTATTTTGGATTTGAAAGTGCATTGTAACTGGATAAGTAACTGTGACGCCGTAGGCGGTTTATTACCACTAACTAATAAACATCGCCGCAAGAAATTGAGTACAAATTAACGGATAAACGCTAAAACGGAACGTCATTCAGCCATTTTAATTAAAAACATACACAACTGTAAAACGACATGCAGATTTATGTCAACTCGAGTTATTTCATTAATTATTGTTAGCTTCTAAACGAGAAACATTTGTTTGTATGCATTCTTGTTATCTTTAATGAATCATTCATTATTTGTGTCATGTAATCTGTGTCAAAAGCACAGATAAAATAGACAAAAATGTACACTCATTCGTGACATGCGCCATTAGATAAAACGCATGTTCTATGAGATAATTTACTAGGCATATTTTCATCACTTTATTTGCATATTGTAATAATTTACAAAGTGGATAAAACTGTCAGCGTAATAAAAGTGGTATTTCCGGAATGTCGCGTCGGTTTTCGAACGTCGTGACATGTGTCACTGAAGTATTTTGGCGGGAATGGCTTTACATGGGTCGATTGGAGATGCGCGTTAATTATAAATGGAAGCTGGTTTATGAGAAAAAAATGTTACTAAGGTAGCGAATATTTCCATGAAGTATTTTTTGAACTCATTATTAAACTTGCTACGTTCAGTAGACTAAAAAAAAACATTTTAAATTCCTCGAAGCTAGAGTCTTCAGTATTTCGAATAAATTAATTTTATCTTTCAAATAGTGAAGGCACACTCTCTATAAACTGCAAAATAATCTGCAAAATGCATTCAATTAACATCTCACACAGACTTCATAAAACGTAATTCGTATAATTATTAAAAAGTAAATGATAGTGTTCCGGTTAACGAACATTTTTAATGATACAAAAAGGCCATATTTGGCGGTGGCATGTAACATTTGCCGTCGTCGGTCTGTCTGAGTGATCTAACAGTAAACTGAGAATTTACTTGTGAATATTCATCATATAGCACTGACTGATAGTGTAAGTATGCGGCTAAATACCTTCGCATTTTGATCAGGTGCTTGTAGGACTTGCCTCATGAGAAAATACCGACTAGGAGTACTTTTCTGCAATGGCTTTTACCGAAGTTGATAAGAGTTTTATGGGCGTTTTGCCAGTAACATTTTTACAGTTTATGTTGAACTCGAGTCCTGTTACGTGGTATATGGTTTTGCATATGTGCTTGATTCATTGATTTCAGTTTCAGGCCTAAGTGGTAGTGAGTACGTGTAGTTGTATTAATTTCTATTTTTGTAAATTGGTCCATTCACCGCTCGAACATATAATGTATGTATATAAGGTGGGGCGATAGCTTAAAATAATCTTTTATTTATGCCGTAATTACTTATATTTTTTTGTAAAGTTTACAGCAGAACACAAGTTACACCTTAAGTGAAAAACATTTTCACTAATTTCAGAACGTAAGTAATAAAAAACAAAACTAAATTGCCAGATTTAAAAATTCCCTTCAATTTAGTTCGCGTGTGTTGTTACACTAAACGGTACTCAAGTTATTAATGGCACTCATTTCGTTTATAACACTAATTGTCAAGGATTCATAATAAGTGTAATAACCCTGTAATATGAACTTGCTTGATAAATGTGAATTTATGGAGTTTTTATACGTTAATGTTTATTACTCGAAGAAGCCGCTTACTTTCTGTCTGAATTAAGTTCTTTATTCATTTATTATTTTTTTATTTTCGCGTGACCAGAATGCTGGCCTTTACTTTGGTCAAAGAATTAGCATTGCCATCCAACGTGGCAATGCTGCCAGCATTCTGGGTACGTTACCAGTCGACGATGGTGAGGAGAAATTCTACGACGCGTGACGCACTCCTTTTGTATCCATATTTTATATTGTAAATATATTGTATAATTGTAAATATTTTGTTTTTTTAAATTATTTCTAGTTTAGTTGTTAAAAGTTATTTCTTTATGTTTTTAAAGTATTATCAACGATAAAATATTTTCAAAGGAGATATACTGCCGTCGTAAATGTAAACACAGTAACTCAAGTTACTGTGTTTATAGTTTGTTTAGTTCTTTGGAATCAGGAGACCGCGGGCTATTTGAGAAAGTTTTCGGTTTGTTTGTACGATGGATAGTTACCGAAATACATTAAATAAAAACACAGTATTTTTACAAAAAAAACATTTTTTTTAATAAAAAATACAGTATCTGTGTTATTTTAAATTAAATAACAGTATCTCACTACTAACTGTGTTTTTTTAACGTGAATAGATTTACTTTTTTTTTATTTTGCTTGATTATAACACGGCTTCTTCAGTTACTGTGATTGCGTATAAAATATTGTTCAAAGATAAACAACAAATACTTGAATAAATCACAGTATCTCATTTACTGTATTACTGATTTTATACGTATTTCTAAGAAACATAGCTATAACACAGTATGTACATACTTACTGTGTCGTAATTCCCCTAATGTTAATATCTTTACAAAGTTACAACACAGTAATAGGTAAAACTTGGTTACAACACAGTAACCGTTGAGTTACCGTGTTGTAACTTAAAAAAGAAAAAAATATTATATTATTACCCTAGCTTAAAACACATTATCTAATTTTATTATTTATATAATAATAATATACTAGATATATATATACAGAATCAAAGATTTAACTATATACTAACATTAAAAGTTGCATGAAATAATATATAATAATTAGTATCTTCATGAGAGCAAAAATTAACCATTAAACTTCAAACGCGTTTTTCTCAAAACGCATATTTTGAAGTTACTGTGTTTAGATTTACGACGGCAGTATAGATTAGGCCAATTTTTTTTAACTTTAATTTTATACTCATGGCATGAAAGCTCCTGCATTCCCTTGCCTAGTAGGGGGAAAGTGTGGGTAAAATTTATTTATAATTTTGTAAAGCTTTTTGAACAGGTTTCAAATTAGTATCGTCAGGAAATTGAATATAGTTTCAAAAAGCCTGTTATTTATAAACTAAAATCAATTAGTATCAAAGTACACGGAAGCGAATTCTTCAAACGAGTGTCTTTGGACTATTTATAGAATTTCTCGGAGACGTCAATTTGCCGCGTTTTCTTGACAATTAAGTTTTTTTTCTGACGCCATCTTGGAATAGGGCCGCGGTCTTCCACGTACGTTTTGCGAAAGCAGTTGTATATGTTTATGTTGTAGGAAATCGATTAGCTAACCAGCTCTTTAATGATGTTAGGTGAATAAAAACTCCGGCGATACGATGGTTTTAAAGCTTAAGTTAGAATCTAAATGAATAGTTTTCCGTTTGAAAAACCTTTTTGCAGCTTTTCTGTTTAGCACTTCAATGAATGAAGATATTTCCCGCCTGCTTTCAAATTTCTTTATTCAATTGCATGTTTTATTTGAATATATAGTCAACTATGTTTAGTTGAAGAATATAAATGTAGAAAT
The DNA here is from genome assembly GCF_050436995.1 of Anticarsia gemmatalis. Lineage (NCBI taxonomy): Eukaryota > Metazoa > Arthropoda > Insecta > Lepidoptera > Erebidae > Anticarsia > Anticarsia gemmatalis. The sequence continues at coordinate 5,301,577 of NC_134770.1, read as the reverse complement.
AGCTGCCTTTTAGGAGTAGATACTATAATTATTGTCCATTACTAACATGATAAATGATGATTAGAACTCGACTAAAGCAATATATTACTAACGCAGACGTTGAGTTCAATAATCGACTAAATACATCACGTTCGCATTTGATACACAATGCGCGTAGATCTAAAACAACAAGAATGCTTTAAAACTAACGGGTTACCATTAATCGAATGAAGAAATGCAAAAAAGATAAGTTAGGAATACCATATCCTGAGATACTACACAGAAAATATATTTAATTACTAGACTGACTTTCGACCCGCGACTTTTCGAGTAATAATTATTAAGCTCTGTATTAAAATAGGTTATTAATTACCCGTGTGCAAAATTTTATTGGAATCCATAACACAGTTTTGGCATGATTGAATAGCAAACCTGCATCCAAATATTCACTTTCGTATTTATAATATTAGTATACGCATGGGAAGAATTAGAAATAGAAATTGCAATCATGTAGTATTAGGTAGGTAGGTACCTCTACATATTGTAGGATCATATTTTGAGCGTCATTTATAACTAGGTCTGCTAAGTCCCAAGTAGGTTACGTAATCATTCGCGAGATCAGATACTAGATAAGATATCGTTCAATACTATTGCAGTGTGTCTCGACGCACAGAAACACAGTCAACACTCAATAAACCTAGAAAGGACCAGCCTAAAGACCTATTAAACTTGAATAACCAAAGAACAAGATGAAATTTCTCCTAATCTGGAGCGAAGACTCATTTTCACATTACCAAATTAAAAGCACGCACAATTGTAAGGCTTTAGACTACAGTCTTTGTGTTGAAAAAGAAAGCATAAGTAATTCAAAGATAGTGAAATAATGGCACAGTACAATAGGTCTTGTCCTAGTAAAACAAACTATGTATGCACTATGGTGTTCTAATATGGCGTCGACGGCGCCAGTCGCGCGCAGGCGCCGCCGCGACGCGGGAAAATCAACAGCTGTTCTGCTGCGCGCCATCTTAACCACAAGTTTTTATACTCTTTAGAAAAGTGAGATTACTTTTAAATTCTATCGTTACATTAATAAAGATGTATTCCCATGATATAATACGAAAGTTTCAGTTTTTATCGTGTGAATGGTGAACGTCATTTTCCACTTTGCTTGTTTTTATGTCATCTGCTTAACAAATCAACTCTCGATGCATAGATTTATTTATATTCTAACTATCCTTTTTACTTGCAAATAACAAGATACTAAACATTATAAATTTCCGGCTTTCCCTCCATTTTTCTTGGCCATAGACAGTTTACGATCTGTCGTTACACCATAAACTAAATGCCATAGAGCACACCCATCTCATTGTCTGTGGCTCGTAAGTTGTCCCTGCGAACGCATGCTTTCACTTTCATGATATGCTATTATGACATGTACTTACTTTTAATCGCGGCATATTGTAGCTAAGTGCCTTGTTGGGTATAAGAGGTCGCGAGTTCAGTGCCCGGGTCGAGTAAACATGGCTGAATACTGCTTGGCACTGATTTATGACAGACTGCGATTACGTAGAAATTACCCACTGATGGTTAAAGGAAGCGACCTATGATTATGAGTGTAAAGCTAACTACACACATATTCGGGTGGGCACGTTCGGTTCGGCTGTTTATCGAACAACAAAACCGACTCGATGCAATTACTGCACTTATTTAAGGTTTCTGAGGTACATTTAGCGGTAGTTTATATATTCAATAACGTTTGAGCTCATATAAAAGAACGCTATTGAATAGATAAACTACCGTTAAATGTTCTCAGAAACCGGGCATTATTCGGCTTGAGCCGATCGGGTAGTTCCCAGTTATAATCACAAATCGTTTAAAATATTCAGACGGGGCAATGTCAACCAGCATTTTTCTCAAACATTCATCGACACATATTCGGTTTTGCTGCTAAGCTAGTCGAATACCGAACCGTATATATGTGTAGCAATCCTTATACATATTGAAGTCAGCTTGTTCTTACTAAACGTCAAGCTTATATTTTGCTAGTTTAAAACGTCAACCTTACGTGTTAATATTACCTTTGAACCGTGAATACAAAATAATGTTGTTAGATAAGGCTGTCAAATGCATAACTGAGATATTTAAGTGTCAAAATAAGGTCGAACTTGTAACATTATTTTACTGATCTTGTATCAGATAATATTATATTATTATTTACTATGGAAGGTTATGAGTTATAATAAAACATTTACCATTCTTATGTTAAGATGGCCGAAAAATATAAGTTGCTACCTACCACGCAAGTGGTTGCAGGTTCGAACCCAAAGCAACACTCGAGGCCTAACCGCTCCCTCATTAGAGGAGACCCTTGCCCAGCAGTGGGACAATAATGGGCTAAAATTATTATTTATGGTCAGTGATTTTCGTAAATTATTAATAAGGGGCTAGAAGAATGACGCCAAATTTTCCCTGTTTAATAATATTTTTTTTGGATAATGGCCTTGATTAAAACAATACATTACTATAAGAAATAAATAAACGAATTTAATTCATCAATATTTATTGTTATTCTCTTTAAAAACTGTAATGACATCACGTTAGTAATTTCCTGTTGAACCTCATTAATTAAAATTCTAGTCACGCGGAACATCTTTCCTTAAATAGACCAATATTCCATTGACAATGGGTATTGCCATTTTAACTTAACCCACTTCAATAAAAGGAGGAAATTTTTAGGTCGTCTTATTTTTTGTTACCTCATAACTTTTTATTAGATGAACCGATTTTGAAATTTCCTTTACAAAAAAACCTAATTTATTTTAGCTGGTCTCTTAACATTTGTAATAAGTACGTACAATATTATCAAATAACTAGTAACCTATTTTAAAAGAATATGCTTCAGCTACTAAACTAAGTAAATTAATAACTTTAATCTGTGCACAGGAAACGTGACAGTCTTCCTATGCGTTATATTCGTTTGATGTTCAACATAGTTTTAATGCACTTTTTAACTTTAAAGCATCCTTGAGAATTATATTTTCCGTTATAAGGACCAAATAGGGACGGGTTTTTTATGCTACCTACCGCAGTGTACTTTTGTAGGCAAAAAATAAATGGTTCTGGTTTTCCGCAAAACATCTTAATATTTAATAAATGTTTTTAATGTTACAATATTTAGTGCCTCTTTTCCATTTACTGATAGAATTATTCGAAAGAAATTTTTCAATGAATAGAAATGAGAAGTTGAGAAAAGTTAAATTAATTAGGACTTCTTGGTTCTGAAGCGAAATTCGTTTCTATTCTCTCATTATTTTGATTGAACAAGAGATCCAAACGTCAGCAACGACTATTGAAAAAGATAAAGTAAGAGTTGCTAAAATTTTGTTTTTGCGTATCTACTTGCGAATTTGAAAAAGAAGTAATAGTATTATCTTAATTTAAACTTGATGTAAAACTTTCTCAATTTACGTTATAATTATAGTAATAAAAGCGAACAGACTAAGCCATCAATATCCCATTATTATAGGAGCTCTATAACATGCACCGTGACGTATCGAGAATGGATTAAGTATGCAAGCCAGGGGAAAACTGTGAGAATACTGAGAATGCCAGCCATCTGACTGCCCGCTATTCCATAGTGATGCATAGTTTAATAAGGTTTTTAGACGATGTTATTGGCACTTAATAACGATTATTTATGTAAATGAATAAGCTTTAAGCGTAAATTAGTTTTAAAATAACACGTTTGACGTAACGGTTTTTCGATTTTAACTGTTGTTAGACGTTTTTCACGAATATTTTGTAAATAATGCTGCATTTTAATAAAGAAAATAAACCCCATGTTTATTTTGTATTCGATAAACTGGCTCTCTCTAGTTCTCCATTGTTTATTTGCATCTTAACATACCATTAGTGTTGGGAATGTTACATTGTTGCCGATGAAGTCAGCTACTCGACTAATCGAGTTCCTAGCATAGTCAACAAAGCATCGAGACAAAACAATAAGGTTTCCGTGCGCCGGTATTTTTATTTCAATACTTTGAACGCACAGAATCTGGCTCGAGTGGATCTCAAAGCGTTTCGAGTGGCTTGAAGCTTTGAGTCGGCAATATTGTTTAATATATTGACGCGATAAATAATAAGATATCGGTTATTGATTGTATTTTTCCAGTGTTAGTTGATTAGTCGATTTTGGTTAAAGGTTAAGTCTTTAGTGATTTAGTATGTTTTGAGTGATTTTGTGGTTTTTCCCACGGAATTTGTACGTTTTATTAAGGAATTTGTTGCGTTGTTTGATCTACTTTTATTCTCTCTCCGTATCCGCGTATTTCGTAGCAAATAAAAACACAAAACTAGATACAGTTCTGTGATCCACTGATAGTTGTTTTTGGTCTGGAGTCTGGATTACTCTGTGTCTGTGTTTTTAATACTCGCGTGTTTTGGCTGTAGTAAATAAAAAAGCCCTTGCTAAAAAAGCAGACATAAGTTTTTTTTATGCTAGGAGACCGATTCTACGTTTTCATAGCTTCAGCTGAGAAATAATATAAAAGTTTTGATAGTTTTTTTAATAATTCCATACTTATTCTTTGAATATAGTTTTATTACAATGGAAAAACGTTTTAAACACAATCGGAGTTTCACTACAAAGTTCAACCAGCAATAATATCATTTTTTAGCAAAACAAAGCATAAACTTAAAAAAAATAACAATCAATTTTAAATCTGTATTTCCTCAAAAATCAAAACAGAACTATTTAAACTCATAAAATTACCATCTCAAACCTGCATTCTTATTCTCGGCGGCCATATTGTGGCGATTTCCACAAGTTCCATGACGGGTTACCTTCCGCGTTCTGCACATGACTCGGGTTAAATCTGTCGTCTATTAGCGGCTCGCCTCATTAGTAACACTCTTGTAAATGTGACCAAACTGACGGATAGACCACCCTAAATGTAGGGAATATTGAGGAATTAACTAACCTAACTTAAAATATTAGGTCGGGGACAAAGTCATTTCGAATTGTCAGATGTATGAACTTTGATAAAATCTCTTTGGCTACAAGAATCATAAATGAGTACACAGTTCATTAGGTTTCTTTCAGTGAGCTCGTGAGGTACAAATATCGAGCTTTTTTGTGTAGAGAAAAGATTTTATTACAAGTTCATACATACTTTACTGCGAAAAGACTTTTTCCCCGACCTAATAATATTGTAGTTAAGTGTAATATATATATATACCTATAGAAATAAAATGTACTCACGAGACCCAGATTACGAGCATACGCTTAGTTTTTTAGGCCTTACTAGTATTCAAGGATCTGAATTTATGTTAAATAGGCTTAAGATAAACTTGTAAAATCTCTGTGATTGGTAATAAAAAATTTGGTAATTTACTTTATTATTATCGGTTTGGTTGATTGAGTTAGATTTGTGAAGAGTTTTCAAAAATAGGTATGAAAATTTGTTGAGATGCGGCTCCGTGTGTGGATGTTTTTAATAAATACTCGTAACTTATGTCATTTTCTGTGATACAAGCTGTCCTATGTAGAGTTCGGTAGCTAATTTTTGAAGTTTTAAGTTTTTTGATTATTTCACGTTTTTTGTTGAGTTAAGGCTGACTGAAGTAGATGTTTCTCCACTAGATGTATAACTTGTCTTAGTCATCAGCGTTTAAAAATATTGATAGTGTATAATTTACTCAGTGCGTTAGAATATCAAGATACACTTTGGCACCTTACATACTAACGTTATTAATCTGTGCTTTCTTCTGCATGGCGTTGATCAATGATCTTAAGCCCAATTCTCTCAACCTTCCATCATCCACATTTTCAAAACGAAAGCTTCAAAGAAAGTATTTTTCCCATAGCCCTACAAGTCGCAAAAACTCGGTGGGCCGGCTTCAACCATAGACAATTGACAGTACCTGTCATCTATAGTGTGACATGAATGCCGAGCTAACAAGCGTAGTATGCTTGTATTATCTTTGTACAATGGGAGGTTTCAAGTGATTGTCATCCATTCAGCGATTTGTTTCGCAGTTGAGAGGGCCTTAATATGACACGATAGTTTTGTTAGTTGATTTGAAGAACCCTTGAAGCTGTTGCTATGGAGATTTCTAGCGTACGGCTATGCTTAAACTTGATTTTCAGAATCTGGGGTTGCCGCAAATATTTCTGCTCTTACTTAGTGAATAAGTCCATACAATCAATTCAAGGATCCCGTTACTCAATTGCAAAAGTCAATCCTAATGTGTCCAATAATGGCATACCTAGCACTGCAAATCGTCAACTGTTTCTTTGATGCAATACCTATTTTTGCAAATGATTTTTCTTCTTTAATTAACTGACTTCAAGAAATGGAGGAGGTTCTCAATTCGATTGTATTTTTTAAAGTTTTATTGCATTATACCAATGCAAACTTTTTTTATTTATTACGAATGATTGTTAGTGTTATAGAATGTCAAAGTCGCGTCGTCGCCGTGTCGTCCACACAATACGTTTGGGGGGCAGTGGCGTCAAAATCTAGGCCACCAAAGGTTATTGGTTCAAGGTGTTCAGTATTGTTGTGTGTCGGTCGCGTGGTGACTTGTATCATTTGATCGATATCGGCTTAGCATTTTTTATGGTTGGCTTTGAATTTGTGATGAAATTGTGTCAGTTCTAGGTATACGATTTAGGACGTCTGATAACGAATGTATTGGTTCCCAGGGGTCGTGAAACATCTATTTGTGAATTCGTTCATTAATTATTTTGTGTGTTAATTTGGAATAGCGGTTAATTCAACATTGTTGAAAGGTGTCCATGGCTTTTAGTTGAGCTGATGGTCTTGGTCAGAATCTTTATTTTGCCATTTTAGCGAATCTTTTTGCTTTAAAATGACGTCCAGTAAATAGACATGGAGTAAATTGTATGCCTGTTAGGTTTACCAAGCCACAAGTCACCTTTGAAATCTACCGACAATATTTCAAAAACGACTGATATTTTTCTTTACTATTTACTTTGCTAAAGTAAAGAAGCCATGAAATAAGGAATACTAACATTAGTAAACGTATGTACTTGTTTACACGCTACTTAGCGTTTAGTTAGTTCAGTCATGCATACGATTACATGGTAAAGATATTCTGACGAACATGCTCAGCTGATGAGCAGTGAAGATCGCTGGCTAATTAGTATTAAGTTACTGAAATCAGATATCAAAAAGATACTAGATTTTAGCAAATAGTTTTTTGTTAGTTATAAAAGAGCCTTGTTTCTTCACTATTTATCCACATAGATATTTGTAGGTACATTACATACATAAAAGCTCGCCTTCTTCTCATAGGGGTAGGCAGATATTAGAAAACGAACACTTCGTACGATCCTTTAGGAAAGGAAGCTGGTAAAATATCATTCTCATATATTTAAAAAAATATATACGACCAATTGTAACACTGTTATTCTAAGAATCAGCTGTTAGTTACTGTACCTATTAAATAAATAAATATCTGTAATTGTCTACATCTGTGGCTACGTGCGACGTGTTTTATTTAAAACATTCACCTCTACTGCTAAAATTTAAACCAATCTTTCGAGACTTTCTAATCTTCTTTCTCGACCCGGGATTGAAACAAATGAACGATGGGTAAGCAGGAAAAATTACAAAAGCTGAATCACAGACAGCTTAAATAAATTCATCTAGTTTTTTAAAAACAATAGGTTCTCTACACATAATCTCACTTCCTCCACAGACAAAGAATTCGTACATTTTTAGATATTCTCCTTGTTATGTCCTGGACGAGTGAGTCAGTTTAAACGGAATGTTAGTGAGAATTTTAATACTTTTGCGGTGGGTGCCGTGACTCAGTGTTCAGAGTTAGTTTAAACGTACAATTGATAATCGTTTGAGTAAACTATTAGTGGGCTTGTTTGTAGCACGCAGGTGGTTGATCGATACAAACATGATTATTTTGTAGTTGTTGCTTATATTTAGCTGACCAAAGGTTTATTTTCGCGTATCAAATTATATTGGTCACCTTAAAGAGTATTATGATTGAGTATGCCTGACTTACTTTAAAAAATCAAAACCTTATTATAAGGTTTGTCACTTTCGATCACGCTATTAACTATTGATCAATAAATGTATCTAGTAACTGTGAGCTTACTTGCGTTGACGATTTAGGCCTTAAAACATTATTATTACACATATTTTTTTATATTACATTTGGTTTCTGCCTATCCTTATAGGATATTATGTATGAATTTATATTTACTCCAATTAAATTTTTTTTTCGCAAGTCAGCCAAAGTCTAGCTATGAAAGCGTTACAGACAAAGTTACTTCACATTTACATTAGCATACATGTTCATTGTTCGTATATTTAAAAGTTATCGAATATATTTGAACTACACTCCAAATAATTTGAACGACGTTTACATAAGAGTACAGTTAGTTACAAGCACACTTATGTACAATTAGTGCAGCGCACGTTTAATGAGCGATGGCCTCACGCGCCACCGAAATACCCTGACTCATGGTCGGCAGTATCATGAGATGATAGTACCACCTGCTCTTTGAATCATTTGAATGTTCCTTAGAAATGCATCATTCGGTATAGGTATAGTGTGCACCTTTTAACTTTGTGTCTGAATATAACACAAAGCTGATGAGAAGACGATAAATAAAAATGAAAATATTAGAGAATGGCCGCTGATGATACGAAAAGACGCCATATTTATTACGTCAACAAAAACCATCGCTCCTGCGTTGGAGATAAAAACATATTTTTAAATCAAAACATGAAAATGATTCCAGTGGTTGCGCGAGTCGTTTTTATATGGAAAATCTAGCTAGTTTTAAAAAATAACCCTGTCCACGAAATATTTTGATTTGCTAAAAACACAAATATAAATAAAAAATATTTAAACAATTTTTTGTTTGAATTTTTTGCAAGAGGTGAGTTTTCAAAAACAGAATGTAGAAAGACATTCTGACTTGAATGGAGTGATTTTGGACCAGTCAGAAATAAGTATAATTTGAAGACATTTTTTGTTATTTTTTAGAAGACGATCTTTCTCATTTCTTAGTATTTAGCCTTATAAAAAACTAATTAATGAATAAGTGGTACCATCATCTCAGTCCAGTCACCGTGTGCCACTGAACTTCGCCCTCTCAATGGCTAGTTTCCGCTCACTATTGCCTCTAATACTCGATACAAGTGATTCTGTTCCTTGACACAACATCCTGTATTTGTAACTAATATATTTAGATTACCTTACAGATGTACAGGGTGCTTCAATTGTTATTGATTTTTTATTGGTTTTTAGTTGACTGATATAGGAGAATACGGGAATTAAAGCAAATACATCCAACGCTTTAAAGTTTTAACTTGTCTATGTGATGCATTTTTATGAAAGATGTTATTTCACTTGATATTTATTTTACATCTTTCATATTAAAATTACCTTTAACATTTATAGGGTGTTTAAATTGGTATCGATCTAAATTTGGCTGTCTGAAAAGGTGTTGCGTCATAGATATTATTTTCGCTTGGTAGTTTTTTTCGTTCTACCAAAATATAATTGTAGTTTTAGTAAACTTTACTATTTTACAATTAATACATTTTGAACGGTTTATTTTCTTGCGTCACTAAATGCCGTGTGTTCGTCCGTGTAAAAACACTATCAATAACACAAAAATCATTACAAAACATTCTTCTATTTTTGTTTCAACAAACAAACAAACAAAACTTTACATTTGTATTAGTAGGATAATTTAACCATTACTATAGCATCCTTTCTAAACATAACCTCTAAAAGTAATTCAATACCGTGTTCTTATCACACTCATAAAATAGAATCAAACCTGCTCTAATAGTTATTTTACTGCCATAGACACGGATAACAAAGTATCTTATACCATAGAGTCTATTTATTATTATGTAAATAGGTTTTATGACGCTCCCCCGAACTCTATGGTTGTCTTTTCTTTTTGGTACCACTCTATTATGGCTTGGTTGTTTAGATTGATCTTTGACTTGTAGATTATATTGATAAAGTTGTCTATTATGAGTTCGTAATGTTAAAATGTTTTGTAATATCAATTTAAAAATGTTATTGGGAAGTTAGTAAAAGTAATTCTGTAAAATTGTTAAAAGTTAGAGACCCAGCTTTATTTTTTAACAACTTTCAGGTTGCCATGGGGTTAAAAAAATATCGTAATGGCTAATAATGGCTTACTGGGTACAATTTCTTAAAGTATGATTTTTTAAATTAAATTTATAGACCTCCACTCTAATTAAAGATAAAGTTGTCTTAAATTAAAGTCTTAGTTTTTTACAATAAATTAAAAACAAAAACTTACTCAGATAAAATAAATTGGTAAGCAACAATGCTCATGGACAAATAGCAATTCATGTAATGCATGTTTATAAATAAACTTTAAACGATATAAACCAAAAGAGTCCACAACAGCACAAATAAAAGCCCGGAAAAGCTCATAAAGCTCAAGTCATCGCGTGTCTTCAGACCCCTTCTGAAACCATTTAATAACTTTAAAAGCTTTCGGCTAAAGCTTCAGTTAACTGATGAGTATCTGAAAGTTTAGAGTCAGGCGCGGCGCAAGTTTAAAGTGTTAGTTTGGATCGCGTGACAGATTTTATTAGCGTAGTTGACGAAAATTTTAAGTGCTATTGGTTTTTTTGTTTGTATGTAAAGAGGTTGAACTGATTTAGGACTTAGGAAGACATTGATAGCTTTACATTTATATATTTATGCACAATTGCGTCTGCCTGGCTTCATTTGCGTGAAAAGATTTCTCTGTAAAAAACATTTAATAATTTTTAACCTATCTATGTCCCAGTGCCGAGCAAAAGTCTCCTCCATAATGAAGGAGGGGTTAGGCTTTGAGTGCACCACGCTAGCCAATTGCGGTTTGCATACCTTCAAATTTTTTTTAAGCTCAGGCATGCAATATTGCATCACGCTGTTTTCCTTGTTAATCCAAGTTATAAACTAGCTGTGTGCCACATCGAAATCCGTTCTATAATTTTGGCTAGTGATTGAGTTACAAACATCAATCCATAGATTTCGCGGGTGTAATATTAGCATAGATGTTATATGAATAATAACGCTTTTTCAGCAATGCCATTAAACCAATGTTATTAAACCATTTAGACTACGACTCGGCTACATTACGCTCATGTAATTTTTTAATGTTTTTCTGCCCGATATTCCAACACCCTACGTACAACTGTATTTTATTCAAATGGACTCTATCCTAAAAGGATTTTGATAAAATGAACGAGTGACTTTGCGGCGCCATCAAGTAATTAAACAAGTTGTAAAACATTACTTACACGTTACAAGATATACTTAAACGTATTACTCTTTATTGCCATATTAAAACATCGTTTCGGTAACAATAAACGTTTTCCAACTACCGGTGTTTTATACAGTTATGTTTCTATCTTAAACCGCTTATATTTTCATACAAATGCTCATAAATTCTAATATAAAGATAAAAGATACTTATCAATACAAAATCAGTTATATTTCTATTAAAGATTATCTCACGGAAAGTTCTCAAGATTAACACATTCCGACAAAAATTTTCTTTATTGACATTCGCAAAAGTCAATTACAAAATGTTTATGAACCTATATCTTTTATTATACAATAAAATAAATTATACAGCTGCATAATTTTTATTAAAAGCCCATTGGAAGATTCAATTCGTTTTACGATTATTAACTAAATTCATTAACTGGTGGAGTACTTACAGAAACAACTGCAAACCAGTCTTATTACTATACAGCTAAGATACAAATTCCATTGTACAATATCAAAAAGCAAAATATATGCTAACGATATTTTGTTTTGCCTACAGGTAGCACTACGGACTTGACGCCCACGCTCATCGGTATATATGACTCTTTACTGGAACCGGCCAAGAGTCTCAGACCTGAAGCCACACGATTAGAAACTGCCAAAGACGCAAGAAATGACCCTCCAGTAGAAAAAACAACCATAGTGAAAGAATTAGACATATCTAAGATAGCAGATAACCCAACAATGATCACGGGAGGAGTCAAACTACCTATCGCGACCTTCAACAAAAGTTCTTTGTACGCTATTCGAACTAAATGTGAGAAGGAAGGTGTTAGTGACGATGTTGATAAGTGTAACTTCAGTGATAATCCAATTAATAAATTACAAAGAACTTTTAAAGAAGCGAAACAAGTTTCCGAAACTACTTTTGATAATCTCTCCCCGAACGTCAAACGGATGATATCTAGTGCTACCGAAACGACGACGTTAAAATTCCAAAAGAAGACTTTGAATATTGGTAGAACGTCTATGAGAAGATCTAATATTCCTTTAGTGGGAGCAACGTCTAAGATCTCGCAGTCAGGCGTCGAAATATTACCTTCAGTTGAAATCTACGATCAACCGTGTGCTATAAAAAACTTTAACAAATCAAAAAGCGAGGACCACGAATCTCCTAAACCTTTGCCTTTAAAGCCTGAGTTTAAAATAGATGATGCTCAAACGTATGACGTCCCGACCAACAATCGGCCAGCTATTTACGACGTCCCCGTAAATAATAAGACTGCCTTCGAATCTTTGTCTCTACCTTACATCGACCAATCCATCGAGCTTTCTATAACCTCTAACGATAGAGAATTCGATATAAAACTATCTTCTAAAGACAACTCTCCCATGAAGCCTGTACCTAAGAGTCCTTCAGAATCACCAGCGAAGATCGCTAAACTAAGCGAAGGGACGAACAGTTTGCACCGAAAAGACTTTGTGAATAAGAACGAGAGTCCTTCGAAACTTTTGTCGAAAGCTGTTCCCTACCCTGAAGCAGTAGGTTCTACTGGGAATCTGAAATGTGAAAAGGAAGTGATCAGATTGAATCCTCCAGTGGTGGAAGTGTCACGGCCTCTGTCGATGAGTTCCATTGCGTCGTCCAGTTCGACGTCGAGCAGCGGGGTGCAGAACAAAGGGGGAGTGAACTCTGCGTACTTGGCTTCTATCGAGAGCCTGGACGACCACAGCGACGCGGACATGGTGTCGGCTAATGGTAGCAACAATTTCGTGAACAACGCCGGGATCATGACCGCTAGTGTGTCGGAAGAACGGACTTCGGAAGATACGCCACGTGAGTATCGTTTAATCTAAATTACGACTATTTTTTGATAACTCTATAAACAAAACAGCTGTGTTTATTTGAAGAGGGTTCTTCAATTAACATATTCACATACCGTGAAACCTCGGGACCGAATTATTTGGAGCATAAGTAGGGGATTATACCCAACCGCACCCTTATTGCATATAGATTAAATTCCGGATACGGAGGAAAAATAATTCCAGTCGATTTTGAATACCGACTGTCTTTTTGTTAGATCATAATATTATGTTTTACACCCGTACTCGTAGCACGAAACGACACATTGGGGTAGTAATGATTACTATGACTAAAATCATTAAAGAGCTTTTTCTCATTAAAACAAGTGAGATTAACATGTTAAAGGGACATAATGTAGTTATTTAAGGACTGTTATAATTGTTGTCTTGTTCGCAGGTGGTCAGATAATGGATGAAATGTCAGGCCTCTCTCAGCTAGAGCGTGTGTGCGCCGAGATAGTTCAGACTGAAAACGTGTATGTCGAAGACCTGAGACAAGTTGTCGAGGTAAGATTCTTTATTTATTTTATAAGTGTTCAATACTATTAAACTACGACAGTTTAACTGTCAAATCATTACAATGAATGCCTGTCTTATGTATTGTTAAGAGTTATTAGTTCTACCTTCAGCAATATTAAAAAAAAATACAGAACTTTTTAAAAATTGAATAACGATTTCGAGTGAGTTAATAAACATCGATAAAGCGAACCTTCAGATTCGTGTAAACAGGACATTATGGACCTGACTTATGTTCGCGATAGAATGTTTCTTTTTACACCTGTTAGCTGGAACTAAAAGTTTGCAACAAACGTTTTTTAGAAACTAGGGGTTTTACCCTTTCTCCATTGGTTTCTTTTTTATATTGTGTTTTAAGTGCAATTCGTGCAGCGTTAAAAGCTTTTAGTACTGTAGGCACGAACTTCAATACTATAGATTACACTTGTTTGTAAATAATACCAATTAGGCGTAGCGTAAATAGCAGAATGTAAGTCCAAAGACATTAGGAAAGGAGCATCAATAAATCTATAGCTCGATTCTCTACTACTATCGACTACCGACAACAGCGCCTCTACTGGGCTCCTTAAGAACTATTCTGGCAGTACATTTTAAATGTGTAACTGTGGATACTCGACAATAACGACTGTAGAGTTTTCTTAATTTCATTAAATACAATTTAACCCATATTAAAGTTTCATGTTGTTAACAGTTCATATGTTTCTGATCTCTTTGAAACATCAGCTGCGTGCTCATTCCCACCTCCGGCCGTAGTCCTCCAGATTGTTGCATAACCCTGCCAAATGCAGTGGTAACGATCCCTTTGATTCCATCTCATGTAAACTGACACTCGTGTTTGGTTGGGTTTTACTGAAGCTTAATAATGTTCTATTTTAGCGCTTCCGCAATCTGTGGTTTAACCGAATTGCGTGATTTGGGATGTAGAATAACTTTTGTATATAAGAATAAAAGTAACATGTCGACATTTTCGGAATTTCTGTTTCAAATCTAGGGCCATTTTTTAATTTGTCTCCTCTAATGTATGCCTGTAAAATGTGTGTACTGTGAATAGCATATAAATAGGTAGGTAGTCATACATGATGTACAACAATTTTTATATTTATTGAAGGACTAGCTGACCCTCTCAGCTTCGCTTGCGTCCAATAAGAGAGAATGGGTGAAATTATTCCCCGTCTTTGTAACATTAATTACTGGTACTCCGCTCCTTTTGGTCGTAGCGTGATGATATATAGCCTATGTCCTTTCTCGAGTATCAAAATATCTCCATACCAAATTTCATGCAAATTGGTTCAGTAGTTTAGGCGTGATTGAGTAGCAGACTGACAGACAGAGTTACTTTCGCATCTATAATATTAGTATGGAAGTATGGATGGTGTGGTAAATAATTGTGTTTCCAAAAGCTCATATAAAGCGATGTCTAATCTGACAATTAGCAGTGCTTACAATAACAAATAAAATACTGTTTAACTTATATTATTTCGATTTCTATGGACCTCCTAAATCCTACCTCATAGCTGCAACATAATATGCTTCTGTTAGTAATTCTTCTCATTACCTAGTAACATTAGAAAAAGTTCTATAGAGAAGGGATAGCGATAAAAATCTTTATGTTAAAATCTACGTAAGATAATATTCTCGTGTCTTATTAGGGATTATCGGCTGAGGGATTATTGAAATATTATTATGAATACCTTACGGTATCCACTATAATATGGTGTACAGATAATCTTGAGGTACTTAAGTATAAATTCTTTACGTTATTATCATTCGACTAATCTGTTAACTGTAAATGAAATTTGATTGTCGTTTGTATGGGAAAACAGTAATCTTAATCAAGTTAATTAAAAAAAATTGTGTATGTCGTTATCGTTGGTTAAAGCTCAGCGTCTGTCCTGTGTAACTGAAACATGCAAACTGGCTTGAGAGTAATCATATGATATTGATAATTATAATTATAACGCTAAAGTTTATTAAAATCTTTATTCCCGACGTTGTTTTGTAAGAAATACTGAAAGGATTTCGTTGAAATTATTTTAACGCAAGTTTTTAAATCGAACTAATGTAGAGGCACCCGTATCTAAGTTTGTTGCTGTTTCTTAGCACCAGTAACCGACTTTTCCGAAACGGTAATTTTTTTTTAATTCTATTCTAAATGCTTTGTACGAAGTTTACGAAATAAAATATATCAACGTCCCCGACGAATACGATAGTAAAAGGAAAAATCTAATTTTACAGAAGACGGCAAAAACAGTTTTATACTAATATCTCGGGAACTTTCAAACCTATTAATACTTAACAGAGGCTACATAATACCTCAGTACAGAGTTTAAAAAATTGTCAAAGAAAATAGGAAACTTGTATGTAAGGTTCACAGAGAAGGCATTATGACGTCGCCTCCTATGACGTTAAGTTTCTATAACCAAGTTAAGACTAATGTTTTCGTCCTAAATAGCGAAGTAAAAATAACTGGAAGGCACAATGTTTTCTACCCGCTATCGCAGAGCAATCGTTGTTAGCGGCCACCGCCCCACTGACCTGTGTGCTGCAGGTAACCTAGTTAGTAGCTAATACTAACTCACTATGCAGAGGAAAGTATTAGAAAATAATAGCGAGGTTTCCCTTTTAGTTCGTGTAATAATCTGTAAGGCAAAGATGACATGTTTGCTTTGGTTATGTAGGAACACTATAGTATTCAAATTGAAATGTAATTTTATTAGTTTAGAGTGCTGACTTTAGTGCTTGAAATCAGTTATAATATTTATCAGAAAAAAGGTTAGGTAAATATTCGTTACTTTCTTGCGTTAAAAGGTCAATCCAATACCAGTAAGCTGGGATTTTGAAGGTCTCAATTTAGTAAAACCCCCACCAGACTCCCATTAGACATTAGATTTCGATAATAATGAGCATTTTTTATTTAATTATCGAAATCTGTAAAATTTACACAATATTGACCTCCTCATAATATTGACAAGTCAATTAAGTAATTGATACCTAGAACTAAAAAAGATTTCTAGAGAACTATAATTGAAAATTTTCCTTAAGACGAAACAATGCGTCTTCAATCAAACCAAACCTTGCAGATATTTCCAGTAATATAATGTACAAAGATGTCATGAGAACGACGGTAGCCATGACCCATGGTTCGAGCACCATTGATTGAATGAGATATACCGTCTACAATGATCCTTATTCTATTACTAAGAAACATCGTGTTACTAAATCATGCTGTTTGTGGAAAAGTACTAATGTAAAATCGAATAACTAGTAATTTTTGCTGGAAATAAATTAAAAGGTTAAGTAAAATACGCATGAAGTTATAATTAGCGTTGCTTATTGTGGCTTTTTAAAATCGTTTTAAATGCATTCATAACTTTCTGAGGTGAAAATTTGTCTTGATTGGTGTGCTAAATTCCATTAGAAAATACTAAGATTATTTATCGCGAAGGAGTATTAAAATGTCATATGTAATATCATGTCATTAGTAAGATTGAAAGTATATTCAACTGCAATATTTTTAAAAAAGAAAATTCATCTGTTCTTTATATCAACCGCAACCTTTCAATGTGTCATTTGACCGCATACCTATTCCTTTCATCCATTCAAAAACGCATTACATACACTCCTATGTGGCAAGCCATTTTTCACCATTAATCTACCTTCATTAACGCATGAATAAATTACATTAATTGGCTGTGTGCCGAATTTCACTGCCCGCGTATTTCCAACATGGCGCCGGGAAGCTGTCAACGGTTGACAGGTGTCAAATTGACACTGTTCTCGATGCTAATTAGATGACAAGACCACGTGCAATGGCGCTAAAAGAATTTAGGAATGGTTTGAGTTTTCACCAGAGATTGACCCCGTAAGAAAGATTAATGTGGACCTTCGTTTTGGACCACTCAATACTTTGTTTGTAATTTCATTTGCATAGATGTAGCTAATTATTTGTTTTTTAATCGAAGCACCCCGCTGCGTAGGTCTGTCAGTGTCTGGTAGTGACAGTAGTGAAATCTTCTTAGTAGCTATTTTCAGCAATAAATAAATAATAAACTAATTTCAGGGTGTTTTGCTCATATGTGATAATGATTAAGATAGATGTCGAAAAGTAATAACAAGCATTGCATTCGGATCTTCAGAACAGGCAAAACAATACCTATTCAGTTCGCTAGTTGTTGATTAAACACAACTTATCTAAATAGAAGAGTAATCTTCAAGAAACTCATAACGCTAGTTGCAGATTATACAACAACTTATCTAAATTCAGAAGTAATCTTTTAAAAACTCATAACGACAATCATAAAAACACTTTCCAATTTCTAAATCCTTTCCATTTAGATACAGAACACATAAACACGATAGATAATACACATAAATCCATTAATTACTTAATACAATGATAACAAGTGCTATCAATGAGATAATTGTTATCTTACTCTGGAAAGATGACTTTATCTGAACCTGTTAACTTTGTAGATGAATGAACGTATCAGTAACTTGTCAAAGATTTATCAGTTGGTGTAATTGTTTTGTCGGCATTTTATTATCGTTTCTCAGTCATTAATTTAAATTGTTTATTTCAGGTTACAGGTTTTGTAGGACTAAATGTTTAAGTACAGGGAATTTTTTGCAGTGTTTGAAAACTATGTGAAGATATCACAACGCAGTTGGTTTATGTATCAGATCAGTGCAGTTCCGAAATTGTGTGAATTGCGCACTTTATTTAAATGGCGGATTTGTATATAATTTGTCTAAAAGTGTAGTAAATAAAGAAAGACTAGGAAAAACAAAAGCTAGACTTTTCATTCACTACACATTGTAAACTTTAACCACTATGAGAATGATGTTCTTATTTCAACTTTCTAAAGTTACAAGTCTCAGCTAATGGCGTTAACGATCTTTATAATTGCCAGTCACGTGAAACTTACTCATTATTCAAGATAACTAATAAATGAATAATTATGAAGACTTCTATCTTGTTTGAATACAATGACAAAGATTTTTCTCACGGTTCTTTAATATGTCCCCATTCGATAACAAAACTTGATTTAATGTTCTAAGATTCCATAGGGAAATGAATCTTCAAACCATAACGCCTGATTATGGCATTTATCCCCCTTTGTTTGAAAGAACTTAATAGCTTTATGAAGCATGTATTGTGTCGCTAATTGAATTATAAACTGACTTCCCATTAGCCTTTGTACAATCAACATAAATATTTCAATGTTTTACATCTAATCATGTTTTATTGCGAAAGACGAGTGTTGCCAACAATCCTCATTAAAAATTAAAACCTTGTAACTGTCAAATTGACATTAATCAAACGTCAAACTGACATTTTTGACAAGTAGACACCGCAAAGGAAATCTATGTTGGGTGATTAAAACCACACCTTTTGTAGTGTAGTGTGTAGTGTAGTAAGAAGTAAATATTTTTTTGCAAAAGCCAATTAATTCTAACGTTTATCTTTTAACCTAACATAGGTAGGCAGTAAAAATAAAATTGTACCATAAAAAGACCTCCAAGTTTCCTAGTTGAATGTCGACGACAGACGGTTTGACAGAGCGATTGATCTTAGTCAGTGTGACCCACCAATTTAACTAGATCTACGTATTTATATTACAGGCTTTTTATTCTTCAGTTTTCTAAAGATGACAGCTCCCACGGTGGTTCAGATTATAATGGTCGTTTATCTTATAGGGAAGGGTTGATTGAAATAGCAATATAGACTCTATTTTATGTAGATAAGAGTTATAATTGCTTAGTATGTGGCTTAGGCCCCAGGCGGGTTGTGGGACGTCTGTAACGGGACACCCTAATAAGGGGGTGATTATAGGGTGGCCATTATGTGACCGATTTATTTTTGCATTCGTTTTGCAGTTACGCGGAAATTGTTTTGTGCCTTGTATAGTTTTATGGTTATTGGTCTTGTTTTTTCAATTAAACTATTATTTCGATCGATTAAAATTGTTCTAAGCTCTAGATTCTAGGTTTAATGAATTAGGTTTACAACGTTTGTTATACTTATCAACAAATATATTTTCTATTTAAACGATATAGTATGTATTATTTTGTTCTCAGATAGTATCTTGTTGATGTTTTAATATCGGTTCCTTGAGTAAACACAAAATAAAATTAATCATCGCATCTCACACTTTCTCCATTTCAGCACCAACAAAACAATCCTAAAATAAAAAAATTACTCTACAACTATGTTTAAATCCTATTTATCAAAACAAGCCTACATCTTGTATCTCTTTCATCCATTATTGACTATAAACAAACCAGCATGAATGAAACGGCGAGAGTTATATTCTATTTTTATTTCGAAGCATGGGCGTGTATTTATGCAGCCAGTGCGTGGGTCGCCAGTAATAAAAATAAATGTTTGACAATGTATCATTTAAGTTTCGTTCACATAGACGCTGTTGACGACAACTGTGGCGCGAATATTATTGTATCGATAAAAAGTAATAAAAAAATGTTTCTCTTTGTATTAGATATGTATTCAGTAGTATTATAGTATTTTATTTATTAAACGGCCCAAGCTTGTCCATTTTTTACACATTTTGTACGTGCGTCTGTTTCATCTAAAGCACTATACTTAATCAATTTGAAATACTGCAAATAAATGTGATCATCTTCTCATGTGATTATCTTAAATATAAATCATGGATCACAATAGTGAAAAACACAGAAACTTTTTAGTTTCAAAGCCAATAAAATATCTAATGGACTAAACTGGATTTCTGTAAACTTTTCACTTTTTTTTTCTTCGCTTCTTAAAAAGCGTATAATAATATATCTTTCTACTCGAAAATAATAAAATAATTATCTTTTGCCGCTTATTAAAAGCTCCTGTCATATTCAATTTGACATTTGTTGTCGCGTAGTACAATACCACTAATGGTATCGTATTTATTACAAAGTTCAACATTCCAACAGCACTCAGCATGGCTGTCTAGTTATTGTGCATATGCAATAATATGCACGCAATAAATCATTGAGGCTTGTCATATTATAGCCGAGATTAATAGCCGCTGGTGTTGCATTATTTGACTTATAACTCTCTGGTATATACGGTATAGGTGGAAGGTATATTCATAATAAACATTTTGTTAATGCTTGGGTTTTTAAAAACATGGTGTTTTGTTGTTGGTAATTTTAAATTAAATCGTTGTACGCAAGTTTAAGCAGCAAAAAAAATTGTATTGACATTTATTACAGTTAAAAAATTCGTAAATTATTCAAACAAACTACTAACTATTACTTTAAACCAAATCTTTTAACAAATTTAGTAGATTTTATGCCAAATATAATATGGAATTAAATTGGTGCAATTTAAAGTACAATTTATTTAACGAGTTTTAAAAATTTATAAACTCCAAGTTGCTTTCCATTATACATACGTCTGAACAAGTCCTTATCTATTTACTATTCAGTTGGGCACAGCACGAGTATGTCATAAAGTGTCCGACAGATTGTCGCCGACAGTAATCGTTGCAGTTATTGCATGTAGCACCGATTTAACCTGTTCCAATAAACATTATTGTGTATATAATCGCTTCGGGACCTTATTTTGACAGTGTGACGTCAGAAGTGTTTGTACTGACGTCTTTAACATTCGCTTATGTTAGTTTGGTTTAAGATAATTGCATTTTAGGGTATAGTATGATAAAGAATGACTAAAAACAAGGTTATTTTTCTTATGCAATTCGCTCTAAGGTTATAGCTATATTCGACCCATTACAAACGTGCGAACTACATCATTTGTATCGGACTCTCATCTGCCCTTACAGTCTTTACAACTGCCCTAGTGTTATCAATTCTAACGTAGTTCGCACGTATGTATACCTGAATAAAGTAATAAAAGCTTAGGACACAATTATAATAGAGCTTCTTCTTTGAAGTACAATTTCAATTCTTAAATTCGTTCTTATTACTTATCTTGCATCTTTCTGCCTTACTTATGAAGATGGTATATTTAATCTATATTTTGTCACTCTCAGATACGTGCACTAATGAGTGAGAGACACAATACTAATTCGAGCTTCTGCGATGTTCATTAGTAAGCAGTATTCGTTTATATTTACTAAATATTATCTACGTATATATTTATATCCTTGTTTATTAAAAGCTCTTTAGCAATATTAATTTATCTGCAAATATTCAAGTAAATTACAAATGCATTGCGTAGCGTTCGTTGCGTATTGCGTACCTTTTTACATAAATCGCAATCAAGCAATACAGTGATCGAACAAACGGGGTATTTAGTAAATTTAACATGACTTTCGCTAAATTAGTTGGTGTTTTGAAATACAAGAATGTTATTTAATTGGTAAGGTGCATTCTTGATAGAATATTATAGAATACCATGCTTAATTTGACTGCCTCTGTAGCGCTGTGGGTGGCGCTCGGGTGCGATTCCTGGGTCGGGCAAACTACTATTGGGGTTTTCTAAATTATATTGGAATGTTTCTCAAGTTTAGCACGGATTATCTCAATAATTTAGATAAGTCCCACCTTTTGCTTACCGCTCTGGCGAAAACAAATATCATACTAACGAGCTTTTACACTTGAATTCGTCAATATTAGATTTTGGGATATAAAGTACGCTATGTAAACACAGGATACAAACTATCTATAAAAAAAAAACAGAATTTGTTCAGTAGTTTTGGCGCGATTAAGTAACATACCTCCCAACTCATTCATGAATAATATTAGTAAGATATGTACTAGTCTTATATAATAATTATTTACAAAAGTACCCGAGATATCTATACTAATATTATAAAGCTGAAGAGTTTGTTTGTTTGTTTGTTTGAACGCGCTAATCTCAGGAAGTATTGGTCCGATTTGAAAGATTCTTTCAGTGTTAGATAGCCTATTTATCGAGGAAGGCTATAGGCTATATAACGTCACGCTATCATTAGGAGCGGAATAGCAACGAAAAATGTTACGAAAACGGGGAAAATTTTGACCCATTCTCTTCAGTGACGCAAGCGAAGTTGCGCGGGTCAGCTAGTTATGTATATAAATAGTATTTATCATCACAGCACGCGACTACCAGTAGCAAGTAAACTATTTGTTTAATAACAAACAAAGTAAAAAGCTTTGTTATTTATAGTATTGTGAGTGAAACAGGATGCACCTGAACATAACATTTCATATTATATGTTTTACAACCAACATGTGTTTATACCGTAGATTCTGATTTAGTTATGATAGACTAGGAAGTGTTTAGACTCAGTCGCATGCTATCTTTCTAAGTATATTAGAAACTAGCTGACCCGTGTAACTTCGCTTGCGCCACATAAGAGAGCCATAATTTTTCCCGTTTTTGTAACATTTTTCACTGGTGTTCTGCTCCTATTGGTCGTAGCGTAGCCTATAGCCTTCCTCGATAAATGGGCTATCTAACACTGAAATAATTTTTCAAATCCGACCAGTAGTTACTGAGATTAGCGCGTTCAAACAAACAAACAAACAAACTCTTCAGCTTTATAATATTAGTATAGATATCTGTTCCACTATTTTAGTAGTTATTATAAATGCGAAAGTTTGTGAGAATGTATGTGTATATTTGTTACTCTTCCAAACAAAACCTACTGCATGAATTTGCATGAAATACTAAACACTTTTTATAGCTTGCCTGAATTTACTCGTAGAAATGCCCTTAGAATCTTTTCACGCGGGTTAAGTCGCGGGCAGAACTTTGTATGTTATGAAATGTCAATTATCTTTTTAAATACATACCTAATTTTTCCTAAGTCAAAGTTTTCTTTCCCATAGTGTAAATTTCGTTCATTTCTTTTTGGAAGGTTGAAATACTCCTTGCTTAAAATTAAAGTGCTATACAGCAGTCAAATAGAAAATCGTGATAGGAAAAATAATAATAAAAAAAAACCTCTGTGCGCTAGATCTAATCACAACTTCGAAAAATGTCTGTGCTTAATAACCGAAAACATGTGCGTAACACATAATTACTTATTTATTACAGTTAAAAGTAACACAAATCATTAAACGTCAACGGATTCTTCCGTAATAATGTATTACTCTATGTTAAATCGACCTTGTATCTCTGAATCCATCGGTTTCTCCCGCCGAGATACATATATGTATAGCATTGTTCACGCGTGGGCTACAGTGGGCTACAGTGGGCTATAGTACAGTGTATAATTAGTGATTTATATACGCGGCAGTTAAACTTTGTGATCGTAAAGATTACTGAGATATTCATTGATAAGCGTTTAGCTTTCTATAAGGAGGAATTAAGGTATGAGAGATAGCGTTTTTAATATTCTAAATGTATTGTGGTGCCTGTATCTCACGTGCTATTAGCATGAAGCAAGTAAACATCAGGCCCAGCCGTAAGACACAGAAGGAGATGAAAAAAAGTAAACAAAGTTTAAAAGAAGTGTTACGTGCTATACAAAGTGTTTAATTCTGTATCAATTATTTCTTCTGCTCTATTTCGCTTTCATTGATATTGCTACAAACTAAAAAGGTAAACTTTTAAATTCCATGTCTGTACCAAAAAAGAGCCCTTCCGATTAGTGTTTTTGATAAGCATTTTTATGAACAATTAGCCAAGCATTTATCAAGTCAGATAAGTATTAATTGGACCGTAATATTTAACCTTCTAAGAAACGTGTCGTCAATTATACCCGCTACCTCCTATAACTTGTGTCCTAAGTTAAATCGAGTTATAACGAAGGCGTGTGTGGCACGTGGGCATGACGTACTGTTGCACAGACACACACATGAGTATGTGTGTATGTCTGTGTGTGATGTGTGTGTGATGTGTGTGTGTTTGTGTGCGTGTGTGTGTGTGATGTGTGTGTGCAGCGGAACTCTACTTCAGCTTTTAATCACATGTTATAACGCAGGCATGCTGATGAATATTACTTTAAATTATTGTACAGTTTAATTGAACGTTTTCTAAGATGAATTAATTATGCGTGTGTAATTGTCCTGTATGACAAGATGTATGGATGTGAATGAAGTAAGGAAGTTTGTAGGAATCGTAACAGGTGGCGTTCTGTGGTCTTTGCATACCTCGGGGGATAAAAAGCCCGATTTTATCTGTATAATTTCATTCTATTTTCAAATATATACAGAATGATGAATAATATTTTATATTAAAGCATATTTTCTTGGTTGATAGAGGGATTTCATTAGAAATCTATTTGTAAGGTCATTAATAAATGAAACCTAACCGACCGACAACTGGCCCGCTATCCAGAAAACGAGCTACCAGAAAAAAATTGCATAAATATTTGGTTAGCGCCTCTAGCGGGGTCCGACTAACTATTTAAGCAATACATTTTACATATCAAACTCTCGATCCTCGATAGTATCAACTGAAGAGAATCGTGCTGCAGCTACTTAAAATTTACACGACGTTTATGAAACTAGAAACGCATTCTTCTTTCAACTATATATTAACGACCACCAAGAAGAGCAGTTAAACTCCATCAAAATATCGTAACGCCTATAAACCTTATTTGAAGTTATCGTACAATGATAGTCGATCTCGTAAAGGCGCCATGTCTTGTGGTAC
Source organism: Anticarsia gemmatalis (assembly GCF_050436995.1). Taxonomy (NCBI): domain Eukaryota; kingdom Metazoa; phylum Arthropoda; class Insecta; order Lepidoptera; family Erebidae; genus Anticarsia; species Anticarsia gemmatalis. Next base: position 5,276,358 of record NC_134770.1, on the reverse strand, counting down.
TGTGGGCAGTGTGGGCCGTGCTATCAAAATATTTTTATTTTCAACCATGATACTATAAAAACGCAATAGAGTGCGCGTGGGTGATCACCGTTATCTGCAGTTACAGAGATTGTACACTTGGTCGCTGTTTGATACAGTTTTTTAGCAACTTTTCTATTTTTGTTTATTGTTTCTTTATAATAGTTCTAGTGCAGACTGCTATGTAATAAGGAAGTTATAAATTATGTGAATTTACGTATGGACAACTGTATCTACTACTCTAGCATTTGTTGAAGTTACTATTGACTGAAAACAACGAATGTATCTTTGAAAATTAACTCTCGCATTCCCGCACTAAGAATTGCTCTTGTGTCGCGGGGACTTTTACAAACATACAAACAACGAACACAAAGCACAACCAGACCCGAAACAATTGTTTGGGGATCGCACAAATAATTGCTCCGTGTGGGAATCGAACCCACAATTTTAAAATTATGTTGACTATTTTCACAATAAATCTTAGTTAAAGTTAATTCAATTAACACATTTCGATGAGTAGAGCCAATGAAAAGAACTGGAAACTCTAAGCAACTCTATCATTCAGTGTACACATGTCTTAACAACAGATATAAACTTATTTAAACGGGACCACAGTTTAATAGATAATCTGTATTGACAGCGTTACATTAATACTGCTCTAGTTTAATTACAATCAGAGTGTTTGTGAGTAGGCTTCGACTTTCAACGCTCCGTCATGGACGTGGATCAGTTTGTTTATACGATTCTGTATTTCGACAAAAGATTGGTTATATACGTCTATTTATTAAACTAAATTAGTATTTGAATTATACAGATTGTGCTAGTATTGTAAACGGAAAAGTTTGTGAGAAAGTATTTTTGTAAAATGTTTATTTTCCTAAAGTTACTACTTTATTTTATCAAATAAACAAGTATTAAGTTAGGAGTAGTTTTTCTATCAATATAAGCGTTAATAATAAGCTTGTAAGAATCGTACCAAGTGGCGTTCCTTGGTCTCTGTTTACCCCTATAGGAAGAAGGCGTGATTTTTTGTATGTATAAACGTTTAGACATATATCAATGTGTATTTCATACACCTCTACCTACACCTTCGGGAAAAACAGGTTTCATGTTATTTATTGATTTATGCATGTATTTTTATCAAATATATTATTCTGTAGTTGCTTTTAAAATTTGATACGAAGAAGAAACTGAAAATATGAACGTTAATTTGTAGTTTTATCAATAAATTCACGTGTAAATGAGACATATATCTTCCATCTTTATCTAACTTATCTAAGTAATGTGTGACAATGGCAATGACAATATGAACCGGTGACACCAGTTATAATACCGGACATATGGCCTCCGAGCCATTGTTTACTTGCCACTTGAACTTGGGCCAGCTCTTAGCGTGGGTAAAAATATTGTGGCTGTTTGGTGTTGATAACCTTATGTAGTAGTTGACTTTTTGTGGTTGCCGGTCAAATTGGTTAGATTAGTTGTATTTTAGACTATTGTTGTGGAATAAAGGTGTCGTTTTGCTTTGATTGTAGATATCTGAAGACATAAAGCTGTTTGTACTAGGTAGCCCCTGAAATTGAACTTAGGTACAACTTTAAATACTATCTAATCTGTCGTTAATACGATTCTTTTTACGGTGGAAAACCTTCGGAGAATTATATTTCGTTTGGAGAATTTAATTTCTTAGACGTACACGTCTTTGCGTCTGTTTTACATCACTTTATCTCTTACAATATTAGTAGTAGTCTAATGTGCCCGCACTGAGCACGTGAGTTTTCTGCTAAAATTACGCATTCGCACCAATCTGACTAGGAGTCGAAGTAGCCATAGCCGAAATCGTTTAGATACGTCATCTTCATCATTATCATCATACAGTAGGGTTTCATCAAAAGCATTCATCTATTTAGCTATACATTCTAACATACTATGGTATATTTATTTACCTAAGCATCTGATCATATCCATACTAATATTATAAATGCGGAAGTAACTCTGTCTGTCTGTCTGTCTGTCTGTCTGTCTGTCTGCTACTCAATCACGTCTAAACTACTGAACCAATTTGCATGAAATTTGGTATGGAGATATTTTGATACCCGAGAAAGGACATAGGCTACTTTTTACCCCGGGAAAATGACGCATTTCCCGAGAAAATTCAGAAAATTCAACGAAGTCGCGAAATATCAATATTATAATGACATTGAATTAACAAAATTCCGTTGCCATGGCAACTGTTTTAATGGCGGATATGCCTTAGCGCGACTTCGTTGTACTAAGAGATGTAAATAATTTTGAGAATATTTTTCGTGAAAAAAAAGCATATTTTATATTATCACGCTACGACCAATAGGAGCAGAGTACCTAACAGTAAAAAGTGTTACAAAAACGGGGAAAATTCTGACTCTTATGTGACGCAAGCGAAGTTGCGCGGGTCAGCTAGTAACAAAATAAATGATAGTATGATTTACAAACGTGTTTCAATTCATATTCAAAAGTTTGTGCGTGTTTGAAATCAATAACCACTGTTGAATGAATACACGTACGATACAGACGATACATCACCGTCTTGTACAAGTAGTAGCTGTTGGCCAGCAGTGGGCATACTGTAGCAATGTACTACAGCAGGGGCTCCCAACCTTTTCTTAGTCCGGGACCATTTTTATACTATTCTTGTTACCAGGGACCACTTTTCTACTATTTTTATTAGCAGGGACCACTATGTCAATATATTAAAAATAAACTGTAATAATCATCCTGAAACTTTAAACCGCAAATCAATAGGGTATTACAAAACAAAAAGTAGTAATATTTTTTGGGATAAATATCTGTAATTTGGTATTAACTATTGTGATTTCTGAGCTTGTATTTAAGAATAAAAGTTCAGTAAGAAATAACAGTCAGTAATGAAAGATTTCCTCGTGGACCGCTTTATGACTTCTGCGGACCACTGCTTGCTTGTCGTAGGGTTAGTGGTCAACCTAGTGTCAAAGTTGTTAAAGCCGCCCGATAGGCCTTTGACGTGGCTTAACGACTGTTATCTTAGTAGACAACAACCGGGACCGACTTTTAACGTGCTCTCCGAAGCACGGAGACGCCCAGTTCAAATACCACTATGCGGTCACCCATCTATAGAATGTTGCTTAACCCACAGATCGTTTACCGATCGGTGAGCGCAACTGGCTATGGGCGCCTCAATGCGGACCACTGGTTGGGAACCACAGTACTACAGTAACCAGTTGGTTTGTAAACAATGGCACGTGGGCGCAGTGGACGGTCCATATCGTTACATGTCATTAACTGTGTTCATTGTCAATGTTACGACTACAGAGTGTAGCAATGTGATATAAGTAATGACTGTTGAGTACATTGTTTTCTGGTCTTAATTCTTATAAGATTAACTTGTTAGACTATTGGCAACAATAGATAAGGCAGCGTAAGATAGTAATAATTGCAAGTCGACGAATCTATACTAATATTATAAAGCTTAAGAGTTTGTTTGTTTGAACGCGCTAATCTCAGGAAGTAATGGCTGAATTTGAAAAATTATTTCAGTGTTAGATAGTCCATTTATTGAGAAAGGCTATAGGCTATTAACATCACGCTACGACCATTAGGAGCGGAGTAGCAACGAAAAATGTTACAAAAACGGGGAAAATTATGACCCATTCTCTCTTCGGTGGCGCAAGCGAAGTTGCACGGGTCAGCTAGTAAACTCATAAAGTCAAAACTCTAGTTATTAGTAGGTACTAACTCTAGTAGCAATCCCGGATCTCGATGCTTTGGCTCTGACCTTTCAAAAACCTTTGAGCTATGGTGAGACTGTTTACTTTTGGGGGTCTTAAGACCTCTGACTCCTTCTAAGGAGAGACCTCTCAATTGTATGGACTCGGTAATTACTAATAGCAGGAACTTAGTTTTATAAGTACTTATATTTCTAAAAGGCTTATTTTTTTAATGTATTAAGCCTAATCAGGCTTTTTTCAAAACACAGTCTTTACCACTACTAAAATAAATGTAAATGATTATGTATCAAAATGGTATTTATTTCAATTGTATTCATTCTCGAATGTTCTGTGGACATTTTTCTCATAGTACGTTTAGTGATGTGTAACACGTGGAACCAGTTTTGTGTGTGTATTGGGTACATTTTCCGAGCTTATAATCGGATTATCATGACTGTACGAAATCCGGCAAGGTCGTGGTATTGTAGTTAACATGTAAATTGATTTTCTTGTTTTGGACAACGAGTTAAGATTCCTATAAGATTTGGAATTGGTGTTGGATGAAGAATAGCAGTTATTTAACTATCTAATACTGCCATACAACGTAGCAATGCCGTCAGCATTCTTAGAATGTTCCCAATGGACAGTGATGCGAAAGAGTACTGTCACGTCTAGCGCATTTCCCGTTTTATTTTGGAAAACTACTTCGTACTTTTTTATGTTTTGATGACACGCGTGCCTTAAAGTAGATTAGATTCCCGGAAGTGACTGTTGTAAAATTCTTCGCCATACAAGTTCTAAAAGCGCGATTACTTTCTTTAATAGAACAAAAGAAGCGAATTACATCTAATTAGGTTTAAATTATGTTAAAAATAATTGACTACCCAGGCAAGCGATTCCACAAGTAAAGCCTAGTATTATGAATAACAGTTTAATCCTCAGTAGTAGATCAGTAACAGCAGTAACATCTAGTTAACGATCCAGTTGCGTATTTATAACGATTCAGCACACTGTTTGAATATACAGGTCAACTGAGACGTGCAGTAGAAAAGTGAGATCATCTGAACTGATCACACCTTAATTTGATAAATGTTAGGGGTTTTCTTCTTTATGACCTGGTCAAGCAGAAAAACTGTTCATGTTAGCTCATTTATCGAGGAAGGTATAAGCTATATATCATCACGCTATGACCAATAGGAGCAGAGTACCAGTAAAAAATGTTACAAAAACGGGAAAATTTTGACCCATTCTCTCTTATGTGACGCAAGCGAAGTTGCGCGAGTCAGCTAGTCCTTAAGAAAAGCCATAATTTACGAACACAGCAACTTGTGTGGCTCTCCATAAAGGTATATCTAGACATCTCCATGTAAAAACAATAAAAACTTCATCGTAACAGCCAGGAGTACGTAATACGACTAGTATGGAGGTGTCCTAATATGGTAAGGCTCGTGATACACTTATCAAGTTATCAGACTTTCTAAGTCAGAGCACGCGCTCGCTAAGGGCGGAGGTACACTGGTGATTGCGTGGAGATTAGGTTTTTTGATGTTATGAAGTAGGATAATTTTAAGTGCAGTTGTGAATTGCAAAAGCTGTAACAATTATTTAAAAGAGAAAATAATTGGATTATTCCCCAACCAGCACTCGGCCAGAGTGGCCTCAAGGTCTAAATTTTACCTCATTCCCGGAGGAGACTGTTGCCCATTGGCACAGAAAGGGGTTAAACAATTTATTATTAAGGAATATTTATCCCTTGTGAAACGTTGTGCAATGGTTATGGAGTAACATGAAGACTTTTATTTTAGTAGACTAGATTTTCATTAATATTTCGTCAAAACACCTAAAGTCCAGCAATTATGAAATTATCCAAGTGTGTTTTTGAGTTAGATACAAATTCCGATACTATGGATAAATATGTTATCTTAATAACACAATAATTTCTGTTACATACAGAGCCTATCAATTACCTAAATCGTAATAAGGTTAATCAGGTACTCAAGGGTACCAGGTAGTAGGTACCTACTTCGATTTGCATTTGGTCCACAGGGAGCTTTCTTAATCCAATAAACGAGGTATAATTTGTAATGACCTACAAACTCGTAGTGCTTGAGTGTAAAGCCGCCTTAAATCTGAGATCCTACTAATTTGCTTTAGAAATTTGCTCTAAATTTAGCCTTAGATGTGGAGCGGAAGAACTCACACGAACATTTGTATATAAATGTGTAAGCTGTACGTATTATTGTAAATATTGATGTGAATTATGTGGAACATCTTACTCTGTATGTATACTAATATTATAAAGCTGAAGAGTTTGTTTCTTTGAGCGCGCTAATCTCAGGAACGAATGGTCCGATTTGAAAAATTATATAACTGTTAAATAGCCCATTTATCGAGGAAGGCTATAGGCTATATATCATCACACTACGACTACCAATAGGAGCAGAGTACCAGTAAAAAATGTTACAAAAACAGGGAAAATTATGACCCATTCTCTCTTATGTGTCGCAAGCGAAGTTGCGCCGTCAGCTAGTGTTTGTATATACACGTATCTGTAAGCGTGTAGCGTTTATGAGGGAAATAGTAGTAGGTTAATTCAAATTATTCAAATGTACCTATGTAGGTTTTGTACTTGTTACGCTAGCTGATAATTAGCTTGAAACAGATAAGCAAGCTGCAAGTAAAATTTAATTTAACGTAGAAATAAAATTCAATGTGTTTTAATACAACAACCCATCGTTAGTTATTGATATATAAATACTCGAGGGAGACGTATATTCGTCGGATTTTGACAGAATCTTATATCCAATAGAAATGGAGCGAAAGAGGAATGTCTCGTCCTCGAAGTGCCAAGTAAAGTGAAAAGACCTGTCAAAATCTCGCAAACACCCAGCCATACTTCAAACCTTTTAAAAAACAAAATAGCAAAAAGGAATGTACATAAACATAGCAATCCAATTCCGTGTAAAGATTGCCTTTTGTTGGCTAGCGTGGAACAATGGTCAATTTATCGTGGCTGTGGTCTGCGGCTGCAGCCGCGCTGCGGTCGTCACGGCTGCACAAAGCGTACGGTGTCGTTAACTGGTCGAGTACCACATAGTACACGGTACGCAGGTCATGTTACTTTGTTGCCTGCTTGTTATTTGTTACTGATGTTTTGTACGTGATGTTTAGATTGTAGGAAAAGTGAGGATAGTATCGTTAGAATTGACGATAAAACAATATATTGTTAAGACTATAAGTGGCGATAATACTGTCAGAATTTGTTATCAGAGAATGCATTCAAATTTGGCTTTCCTGATCCCTTTTTTGTGCCTTAAATTGGCTAGAAATACGACGAGAACGAAAAGACGAAAGCATTCCTCATTATATTTTTCGAAAATTTTCATCGTTATCGACTTAACTGTGGTATTTTTATGCGGTATTCGATGGGCAGCTATGATCTGTTAAAATGCGAGATATTTTTGAATTGCCTACCTAACAACTGAATTAGCGAAAGTCCTTATATGGCTCTGCTATTGTTCTGGTAGCAAAAAACTATACTTTATTAGAGTTACTCTACCATATAGGTACTAATAAGTACTATATTTGTGTTTTATGATAATAATGGGAGCATTTAACTTGTTTCAGGGTTACCTGCACGTGTGGCGTCGTGAGATGATGTTCTCGGACGAGCAGCTGTCGGAGCTGTTCAACAACATCGAGGATATTTACGCGTTCAACAGGTATGACCTTCATGTCTCTTGTAGTATCTTGAACTAAGGCGTAACTTTATGAGGGCTAACTTAGTTGACGTAGTCGTAAGTTCAAATAGTTTTGCTTCTGTTAGTTACTGGATAAACTAGAATGGGGATGGTTAGGGAATATTTTCAGATTATGTTAATTGCGGTGATATATCTTAAACTGTGTTTATTTTCATGTGTATTATTCGCGTTAAATATCAGTAAATATTAGGGATTAATAAAGTATTGTTTTCGAGTTCCAAAAATGTTCTGCAAGTTAAGTCAAGTTGCATGTGTAACATCTGAAACTATTATTTTATTTATGAAGATATTCATCTCTAATATATTGAGTAGAGTGTACCGATTTAATTAGAAGACTTTCAGCAAAATTATGTTAATACGACACAATTACTTTTATCATCAAACCTCTGTACCAAACTACCATCATTTGCATTTTCTTTATTTGTCCCCCAATTTCTCTTTTCTATTCACACATAATAATAGTACGATATTATGCTCCACATATGGCTACGTTATAATTGACGTCCCCTTGCTGCCATCTATGGGCGGCAAATTGTAATAACAGGGAAAATACATCACACTCTTGATATATTTGGGGGTAAAATGTCAAGATGTTTGTTTGATGGTAAAGTCAGGGTAGAATGTCGGTACTAAAGACAATGCTCTAGGGAAAAAACCTGCTTGGAAGGAAATTTTGAAAGTTTTTGAAGAACTAAGATTATCAACTTAAAACTTTTCTTTTGAAGGACTCTTACTTACTACTTACGGGGAAATATCTATCCCCAGTATAACATGATGATACTTACAGTAGCGCGATTCTTTACAATTGGAACCACCGAGTATGGAGAGTTTGACATTTACAATGTACCGCAAAAATAGTTTCTACGACGTCCGCTAGACGCGCTGATCATATTTTCATGTACAAATTTTCAATAGCTAGCAGGTTGTCGATATTCGATAGTAGTAGAGAATCGGTTTATAGAAACTTGTGATTAGAAATGTGTACTGCCAAAACCGATAATTTTGATTATCTTGAGAACTATTTACTGAGCTGAGAAGTCGACCTTGAATATATTCCTCACAAAATCATACATGGCACGTGTTTGTATCATTTTTCAGTGGAAATAAATGTACAATAACACGGCAGATACAATAACCGTAGACAATTACTTCCTTCCTTCTCATTATTTGCCTACATGTACATACATTTTTACACTAAACCTTGAATTTACATTATTTCGCACATTCAAACATATTCAGCACTTAATGGACAATGACTTCAGACAGTTTTATATACCTACTCATACTTCCATTACTTTAGAATGGTTATTCTATTTTGTCTAATTCCGCCAATAACACAGTATTAAATAAAATATATCAAAAAATATTTTAATATCGTATGTTTTGACATGAATCGTACATATTTTCTAAACCAAATTTTCATAAAGAGAGTTCTTTAACTTTCCTTAAAACCTTTTTGACTTTATTCCCTTTGAAATTACGTACCATATGCACTACAAAGCTTTGGATAAATATTTAAAAATCGCTTAATTAATCCGCCCGGTGTAAAACACAAAAAAACTCAATTTCAAGAATTCTACATATGTATATTATTATTATCTCCAAAACGTTGAGTCGTAATTTAAGTTGAATGGCCGTTGTCCAAAGCAGATTTCTATGTTGGGGCAAACTGCCTAACACCCTGTATAACAAGAGCCTAACACTAATCTTTAAATGACCACCCATCCAAAAGTAAGACTTGTAAGCGGGCTTAACCTAAGTTTTAAACATTAATACCAGATACCCTCGCTGTGTCATAGTTATAGAGTACGCTCTTAGCTCTTTGTTAAGTCCCCTAACACGGGGTCCTCCCATATGGAGGGCGTTAAAATAATACCGAGGGTAGTTGCAGAGAGGGTACGTTTATAAAAGAATGGTCTGTGAGTGAACGAGTTTCGGTCGTGTTGCGAATGTTTGCCGCTATACATCATTCTAGCTGTTTTATTAAAAAAAAAAAATATTTAAAATGCAATAATGATTTAAGAGATAGAAGAGAGGTTGCAATACGGTAGTTGACTACCAGTCAAATCAGCTACTCTTTATGAAATGTCAAAAACACATTTTAGTATACAAATGCGACGTAGTGATGTCACTATTGCAGATTTTCGTTGATATCAAATGAGTGTCTAATAAAATGTTTCAGTCTGTAATAATTATAATTTCAACATTATTTACGAAAAAAGCTACATAGCCTGAGCATTTTTGATTAACCTTTTACGAGTACGAGTTTAATAATTTTTCGTTAACCCAGGCAACTACCTAATTAGTAGCTACAGTAAAAGTTAGTTTCACGATCAATGGATAAGTTTGGGATAAGCTATCCCATAAATAAATTGTCAATATGTTGACAAGATGTGAATGAACAAGGGAAGTTCTTTGGTCTCTATAACCCCTATTGCAGCATGACGTGATCAATTCCAGCTGATAAGCTAACCAACACTTATTCAGAAGTAGTAAAACCGGTAGTTAATCACGTGGGTAATACGCTTTATAACATAGAGTACTTGATTGTTATATCTTCTTTATACCTATAATTTTTCTGTAAGTGTGTATGTCACTGAACTTCTCTTAAACGACTGGACCGATTTTGATGATGTTTTTTGTGTGTGTTCAAGGGGATCTGAGAATAGTTTAGATTCACAATTTTGTCCGCTGGACAATGTTTTTTATTTAATTTTTAGGGCAAAACAACGTTTGCCGGGTCAGCTAGTTTTTTCATAGAATAATTAGGGCAAGAGAGATATTATAGGTATCTCCTAAAGAATTTATGTTTACAACTATCGACCAAAGTTTCTAAACTCTGGTCTAGAAAGTGAAGTCCAACTTTACAGCACATGATTACTTTGTGTAAAGGTGCGAATAGCACATAATAAAATACCATAAAAACGAAACCGCTCACTCTTTGATACAAACAGTATTGGTAGCCACGTATTCATATTATCATCATAATCGTATTGATAGGCAGAGACCAAATAACGTCACTTATACGATTGTCACAAACTTCCCTTGCTTCATTCACATCCATACATCTTGTCATGCAAGACCGCTGGTTACGGTTGCATGTATTCATAATATTGCACACTATTTGTGCTTACATCTAAAATACGAAAATCTGTTTGCTACGATTTACACTTTTATGACAAAAACAATCAACCGATTTGGATGAAATTCGTCCTAAAGTTAGTTGAAGATCCAATGTCCATTATAAACTACGTTGTTTCAAAAATCGTCCCCTAAAAGGTTAAAAAAGGGATAAAAGTTTGTACGTGGGCGATGCCGTGCGGGTCAGCTTGTCACAAAATCCATCCAATTTGTGAAATCTCAGCACTTTACCAATTGAAAACTTTATCGTGAACACACTACACCATTTTATAGGTACAATAATGTACTGTGGGAGTCTGTGGGGACCCTAATGCTTGTGTTAAAAGTACGATATCGACCCGTGTGGTCTCCCCTTTTGAAAAAGTATTGAATTACTTTGGGATAATACTTTTATTTTGTCTGTGCTATTGATGTGATAGTATAACCTGTGCCTTAAATTTTGACGTGATATCTATTATATCTTTCTAAACAAACCTGGGGTTTAGTGTCCCAAAAATTAATACTACGACAAATAAAAACAAGATCTGAGATTCAATTCTTGAACGTAAGAATTGTCTAAAGGATTTTCTTCAAGAAGATTCTTTACTTAGTAAAACTTTCTCAACAAGATTAACTTTGATGTTTGATTTTATTATGCAAGGTTAATAACAATTTTTAGTTCTCTCCCTCTGAGTTTTTCTTAACGAAGTCATCATAAATAAAAAATAAATTTAACTCATTAATGTCCCACTGCTGGGCAAGGGTCTCCTTCCGTAATGAGGGAGGGGTTAGGCCTTGAGTTCACCACGCTGGCCAAGTGCGGGTTGGGGATTTTGAAGTCATTATGTACTTTTCTTATTCCATCATGCTCAATTGAAAAAAAGACTTACGGATAAAACATGTAACAAATAAAAAGCTCTTTCTTTTATCGAGTCAATGTCTTCATAAATATTGCATCTTAAAGTAATTCTTGCACAGTGGGTGGCCATGTCAGTCGCATTCTCTTTGTACCCTTATTAAGAGCTTGCCAACTACTTTATTTATGCTTACTACATAAAAAAGATTTTTTAATTAGTTACAATCTGCAACGAAATAAAATGTCTACTAGTGAAACTAGTTGCGGTCCTGTAGGTCGTAGCGTGATTAATATTAAGTACTCATTAAATATGGCTAACATATACCTATGTATATCATAGTTCATCCGTGTGGTAGTTCGTAACATAAGCGCTTAAAATCACGAACGATTTATTCAGATTTTTTGTATTACTAGATCCTGCTCCCGACTTTATTTATGTGGAAAGACAACCCATAAAGTATTATGTTTATACCGATTATAAACTATCGGTGTTAAAAGGTGACAAGTTTCATAAAAATCTGTTCATGAGTTTTGAAGTGATTAACAAACATCCCTACAAGCAGACAAACATTTTCGTATTATTAGTATGATTGTATCAGTCATCAATAAGTATTATTCAATTACTCCTTGATTGTCGATCGTCGCTATTGAACGTAGGGGGCATTCATTAAACAATTTTATAGCATAACAAAATCGTCTTAATATTCAAAATACAGAATGAGACAATTCCAAATGTCTATTCAAAATTATTACGACTAGAGTCAATAAATAACCAAGTACTTAACTACTAATTCGGTGAACAGAAGCTACAAAGTCACTAACGATTTACCGGCTCATTGATTTCAAACAAGACAGAGATTTTATACAAATTGTGTGAACATGCGTACTAACTGCCAAAAATACCAGCATTCAGAGGTCATGGGAGCATACAACAATGGACAAACGATTCGCTTGTTTTACTTACAATTCAAGGAACCGCTGTTTTTCTGACGTCTATGTAATTTCCGTTTGGTTTCCCGCTTTGGATTAGACTTGAATTCACAATGGTTTAAGAATTACCAGGAATTTTCGGCAAAAATGTCTTCTTTTTGAGAATTTTAGTGATGGACTTTAATCTAGGCAAAATTTGCCTAGAAACTAGGCTCAAGCCATGTACTTATATGTATATTTTTGTAAAAAATGTAGTTTATAATGCACTACGTGTCCTACAGTTGGTATAATTTCGATAGAACTTTGTTGAATTGATGTAAATAGCGCGGCTATATCAAAAGGTTACTAAGATGCATACTAATGAGAAATGATATATACAAAGTACTTAGAATTAGACTTAAAACTACAGTTTGTGCATAATTTATTTTCTAATGCGTTACATGAATTCGTATTGATAAGATTCCAATGAAACTTTGAATAATATAAATTGTTGCGCTGACTTAAAAGTAAACGAGGATAAATCTCTACAGCCTAAGTCTTCATCGTAATTATAAATATACAACATTAATTAATAGTATTAAATGATAGACTTATTACTTACTAGAGGCCGCCCGCGACTACGTACGAGTGGAAACCCTTCTCGTGTAAATCCCGATCCCTCAGGAACTTCGTGATAAAAAGTAGCCTATGTGACACTATGTGTTATTCTGGGTGATCAGCGTCCTACATACCAAATTCATCGTAATCAATTCAGTAGTATTTGCGTGAAAAAGAAACAGGCATCCATACAAACATACTCACAAACTTTCGCATTTATAATATTAGCAAGATAGTAGGATTAGTGGATCATATCTAAATACAATCTAACTTTTTAATCACGCATTTTAAGTATTCTGCTCTTGGCATGAGTTATTTAAATGTCATATTTTACATAACACTTTAAGTAAATTGTCAATAAAAAGGCGTGAAACGTCAATGTCCACGTTAATAGTCAGTAATCAGTCGCTAAGTGAGGAGATAACTATTAATTTGATAGTGTAATGAACGCAGCGCAAGGTAGCCCGGTTACAGAACATTATGAAACCACAGACTCGAATCTAAATGGACTGTGGTGGATAAATTGTAGGAGATATGTGGGAGTAAAGTTGGAGAGAAACCGCGTTAAAGAGGCAAATTTTTACCACTACCAGTAGCGAAATTTCGTATGAAAATGTTCAGCGCCTCTACTCTCTAGTGTATTTCAATGGAACTTATTTTTGTACGCAAATTTTTACTGTCAAGCTAAACATAGCTACGATATTATCAAGTACAGGAAAAAAAATCTGTGTCATTGCCACAATAATAAGAACGTTGATTGTATTTTCATTTGGCTTAACCAATTCTAAACGTATCGAACATAGTTTATCGAATAAGTTTAGCATAAACGTCGCGTCAAGTAACTTTAATGGATTCTAAACATATCAAATAGCTACTATAAGGAATTTTGACAGCTGTTTTTATAAATAATATGTTGTCACTTTACCTAACAGATAGGTTATCTATCACCTTTTCATAAACTGGGAAACTGGCCCCAAAAAGCATACGTGATTAGTGCCTTCTTTAATAAACTTTAATACCAGGAAGAATGTCACTTCAGTACCATCGTGCCCGCTCTCAAACACGTCCCGTATGTTTCCACAAAGGTGTTGAACAACCAATTAGCCGTTACAAGGCTTGTTTCTCACTCACATTCCATCTGATGCAATACAGTGCAACGTCTGAGACGACTTCACGTAACCACTCCGATGTTGCATTTAATTGAGTTTTGAGTTATTGGATGGTAATTAATCCGTCGTTTTAGTAACGGAGGTTTGTGAGCTTTCGATGATTAAAAACGATGTATTATTTTAAGCAACAAGCATTTACGAAATACTAAAAACAAAAAAAAAGACATTTTTTTATGTTTTCTATGGTTACGAAATAAAGGATATTTGAACTTGAAACAGACAGTGGTTATAGCGTGATGAGTGTCGCTTTTTTTTTATTAGAATTCATATTGGTGACTGTTAATGCAATGTCTTTTTGTGTACACGCTGCAAGTCTATTTCTCTGATGTGAAAAATTCTAGATGGTAATCCAGGATTCCGTGCGAATTGAAGTATTATAGTATACATATATAGTAGAATAAAAAGTAAATAAAGAGAACCCATTAATGCCCCACTGCCGAGCAAAGGTCTCCTCCCGTAATGAGGGAGTGGTTGGGCCTGAATCCACTACGCTGGTCAAGAGCGGGACTTTGCTCTCCAAGAACTGTTCTTAAGAAACTGAATAAAAACGAACCCAATGTAAATGAGTAAGCAGCGCTTAAACCTTCGTCAAAATGAATTAACAGTTTTGCTGACAGCTAGGCGTCTATAAATAAAAAAAATATATTTGAGACTAGTAGTTATATAGGGTTACGAAGGTATATTCGAAGGTATATCTTAAAATGCTAAATGACCTAAGATTGTACCCTAGCCCTCTAAACCCAAACCATCTAGATCTAAAACTGATGACTAACATAATAATATGGTATTATTTAAATGATTTAGGTCCGAAGTGTGAATCATTAGTTTTTTGAATCTTTTGTTATACTTAAAAGATTTCTCAGGTATAAAATTATTTAGCGCTAGCTTGAATGTGATAAAGATAGATTTTTTGTAAAATTACAGAATAACTTTTGAACTTCAATAACTTTTTTAAAAAGGTTTGAAGTAATGCGAAAGTTTGTGAATCTCTTTCCATTTTCATCCAAATTGTCATGTCATTATTCATACGAATAGTGCATATTTTATTCTGGATAAACTCATTACAGACCACGTCGCAAGCATAAGTTAAATTGATCAATAAAATAAAAGCTAATTTTGCACGTCCGCGTGAAAGCAATGAATCTCTTCAAACATAATGTATGATTATATTGACAGGTTAATTACGAAGTATTAGAAAGTAAATAAGTCGTGGGCGTAATATAAATAACATACAAAACTGATATTTTTCAACCAACTGTTTATACAACTCCTACACAAGAATCTACACTAGAAAACTCGTAGTTTAAATTAACACATTTTAGGGCAAAACTTATTTACATTTTTGACAGTTTTCTACATTCTCACATCGCGTTGTAGTTTTATAAGTAGGAATTCTGACCCAGTAACGCAAAATAAATTAATTTTAGATCAAAAATAATGTTTCTTTTTAAAGATTAAAGGTGATTTTACCGCTATCGAATAAAATGAACCAACTATAAAAAAATATGTACAAAACCTGAGCAATATCCTTAGCTTAATGCACAAGAACTATTTTTCTTATATCTCGCAACATTACTTAATACTACCGAAAGTAAAAGCAATTCTCTACCACACTTCCCAAACACCTTATCTTCAGTGCTTATCGTTATACTGTTCTGGATTAGCTGAAGACATAATTTCAAAGAAGTCTTGCATACATACAGCCAAAGCAAGTTGCTTCACCAACTAGTAAATATCTATAAGTGGCAATATTCCACGGTGAGTTATAAATTTTACCTATAACAAGCCCAGTAAGTAGGTAAGCCGATTGTCATTAAAACGCCATAATAATTAGACAAGCCGTAAAACTAAGTACGTTTGTACATAACTTTGGTTTTGAAATAAAAATATGGCTTGTTGCATAACCGAGTGGCGATTATTCTGATAACTAAAAGCTTTTGATGTTCCACTCAGTAGGTATGTTCGGCTTCTTTCGGCTTAGAAAATGTTCAATATTAATTGCCATTTAGCGTTAGTTGAGAAGAAAAACAGACATTAAAGTATTTTCTCGATATTTTAGTGTGGTTACATGTTAAATCAGTGGTATTACGGTATCTTCCAGTTTGGTAAAGTAGATAGATTTCATAGCGTCTTATGTACATATTTAATATATCAAATATTGTCAAGAAAACCAATTAACTGTTATTCATAGAATAATTTTGAGTGAAATGAAACGAAATATACAGACAAGATGTCAAACTAGTTAGGTACTGTAGTCACAATGTTATTTAAAATTCGGTATATTTACCAAACCAAAATCTTAAGAGTGCGCAAAAGCTACCAATGTGGGATGATGAAATACGATCCGGCTTCCGGCTTAGTTAATTATGTTTTCTCTTTACCTTTGAGGGAAAGGGAAAATAAAAAAGATAAATAAAGCAGTCAAGATTGTTGCAATGTTTTTATTATTGAGGTCGGCTTCAGCTCCAGACTGTCAACCGCAGAACAGATCTCATTGCACGTGTTTATTCATCTGATATCTGGGTTTCTATTGAAATGTAGTATTCCATTGTAGTTCACATGTTTGGTATTGATTTAATTGTTATTCATACTTTGTTGACTTCTTTACTACTCTTCAAGATACTAAACCCTCATTTAGTGAGTGTGTTTACGTGTAGCACGCAGAAATCAGAATATGATTGGGTGTAATTTCCACTGAACAAATCTGAAAAATATCTTACTAAATTAATAGAAAGTTATCTCAGTTGGACAGTGGACATATAAACTAAATTATCACAATTCGATCAGCATAAAGCCGCAACTGGTCGTCAGTAGGAAATGAAAGCCGAAAAATTTAATTTCTAATCTAGGAATTTCGCTTTAAGAACTTTCGGGGTGGAAGGTGTCCTTAAGTTTTTGATTTAGGAAATCTTATACAAAAAGTTCTTATATATGCATAAACTCTGGGCACTAGGCAGCATATTGCGCTTAAAAATATCCACGTATTTCTCTAGCCCCTAGTAACACCGAGCTCTCAACAAAATTTAAAATAAAAGCAGTGAATGATTGAAGCCGTGCCCTTTGTTCAGTCACGTTGCGCGCTCGTGTGGGGAACAATCGCAACCAGCTCCAGACACCTAGCGAGCCTTTAGTTACGCCTCCAGAGATGTTTTTTACTTTTTTGTTTGACGGATAAAACTGGCCGCGAATATTATGACCTATATTTTTGTGTAGGGAGGTTTCAAGGTGAATTTAGGTACCATAAAGATGATCGTAATCTTCCTCAGTTAATAAGAATGCTTTTGGTTTTGAAGTCATTTGACGAATGCGTTGGCCACTTTTGAAGTTTCTTTGGTTTTGAGTTTTTATACTGCTCCTTTTATCTTGAATCTGACAATCACCTGGAACTATAGTCCAGAATAGACCTTAGGTTATAATTAATCATGTTATAATTGTTGATAAATTTTAATTCTAGTAGATAAATTCTAGTATTTCTTTGTTTATTATTTTTGGTTTTAAGAACAAGAACCTTATCCGATCCAAGTAAACAGACTAACTACTTCAGCCTAACCTGATAAAATTTACAGCAACTTTATTCACTCCAATTACCATATATTTAAAACAAAACTACATAACACTGACATCATAATCTCTTTCATTCCAGATCCCTCTGCGCGGAACTGAACACCTGTCGCCTGGACGCCACATCCATCGCGCGATGCTTCGTCACCAACACGACTGGGTTCTCCGTCTACACGTCCTACTGCACCGGGTACCCTCGCACCATGGAGCGGCTGGCAGCCCTGGCCTCAGAGCCTCGCAGTGCGAGGGAGTTCAGGGAGAGACAGATTGAACTAGGGCATTTACTCCCACTCGCCTCTTATTTGTTGAAGCCTGTGCAAAGGATTCTTAAATACCATTTGCTACTGCAGGTTAGTTGTTGATGTAGTGAAGATTGAAGCTAAAATAATTCTGATAGAAAACCCAAGTACCTACTGAGGTTTGGAATATGACATGTGTCAATATTTTTGTTTGCTGTAGGTTCGCATTTTTGGTACAACAAAATACCTATATAAAAGACAGTATACTTAGTATTACAATAAAAAAAAGTATCTCCAAGATCCCCTTTGATAATCTACTCTTCATTATACTGAAGTTACTAAGTTAAGCCTAAGCTTATTATAGTACATAATACTCTTGTAGGATTAACGTAACTCATGCTGTTCTTTGTGTTAATGTTGCAGAACGTGGTGAAACAGTGTGCGTCTCGTGAGACGGAGTACGCGCTGCTGAAGATGACGGGCATCGCGCAACACATCGACGACATGAAGCGACGACACGAACACGCCGTCCGTGTACAGGTACACGCTTCAATATAATATAGAACTTAGTCTCATAATAGCTTACACATCACACACTCATTATTAAATAACTTTCTCTATTTTTTATATGGAAAATCGTTCGAGACAAAAACTAGCTACTTATGTCATATGAGCTTAAATGTTAAATAATCAATATCGATTCGTGGCAATATCAAAACTTGCTAAATATGCCCTGAATTGTTTTGGTTACTTATTTATTACAGCGGTCTTTTTGATATATGTTTACACTAAAATCAGTTCTGTAAATTTTCTGAAGCTGAATATTTTAATGAATGTATTATTGTTCGTGTTTCAGGAAATCCAGTCACTCCTCTACGGTTGGAATGGTCCGGACTTGACTACTTACGGAGAGTTGTGTGCCGAAGGGACATTTAGGTAAATATAACTAAACAAGTACATTTTTCCTAATTTCTATCGGTTATCGGTAGTAATAGACCAACCCATAGTAGATACCAGTAGCGCGATTCTGTACAGTCGGTACTGTCGAGTATCGAAAGTTTGACATTTAGAATGTACTGCCAAAGAGTTCCTACGACGCCCGTTAGAGGCGCTGATCAGATTTTCTTACAAAATTTCTCGATGACAAGCCGGTTGTCGGTAGTCGATAGTAGTAGAGAATCGAGTTATACAAACAAACTCATAACCCAAACATCAATTCGTTTCTGATCTCTCATACTATCCCTTCGCTAAATATTTGCTACTGAAAAGCATTATTCTTTATTTCTTAGTATGACTGAAGGCTTAGTGGACTGTTGCTAAAGCCGTTTAAGCCGTATTAACGCTAATTAAACCCCGATTAGTACTCTTGTACAATACAGTTATTTCGTGTTTTATTCAGTGCATTGTGTTATGTTACAGAGTATTCGGCGCGAAGGCAATGCGTCACGCCTTCCTCTTCGACAAGATGTTGCTCGTCACCAAGAACAGGGAGGACGGCATCCTCGCATACAAGTCGCATATCATGGTGAGTTTATAACATACCTACTTGGTTCACTAAGGATCGATTACTGTATCGTTGACGACAGAAAATATGGCCCACTAGTGACATAAACTAGAAAGTTAAAAAATAAAAAACAGTGGTACAAGCGTGGATATTAGATGTTAGATGATGATACTGTTTTGCGTGAGGAATATCGAGAGTGTAATCAGCTGTTGTAAGAAAAGTGTACATTTACCTATTACAGATGAATTGAATCTTATTATAATTACTAGACATGTGATAACAGAGTGACATGACGGAATTATGTTACTTGGAGATAACAAAAATCTAATATACTAAAGTTTCTGATAAATTATTCAGGTATAAAATGTAACCATCATAATTATCACTTATAACTTTTTATCTTATACTTACAGCACTTTAGGTGCTAATTGTCTTTATATTAAAATTTAACTTCTTCTTTCTCCGTTATCACCCGTTTAACCAAGTGTTTGTTGTGTTCAGTGCAACAACATGATGTTGGTGGAGTCGATCGCGGGCGCGCCGCTGTCGTTCCACGTGATCCCGTGGGACGCGCCGCGCCACCAGCTCACGCTGCAGGCGCGCTCGCCACGACACAAGCGCGAGTGGACTCTGCTGCTCAAACGGGTAAGCAAACATTTGTATATTATGTAACTTGAATATAAAGAAATATCACCTTCATTTTGTATTGCTCGTTTACACCGATGCAGTGCATATTCGTGATGAACTAATAAAAAAAAAGTATAGAATTTCTTAGAAAAGTCATTTTTTATTTGTAGAGAAAAGCTGTCGCTACAATAGAAAATTGGTTATTGATATACGTAAAGGAGGTTAAACTTCAAATAACAAAAGGACTGATTGTACACTTACGATGTAAGCACTGTAATATTGAAAGCCCTATTTAATGAAAAAATACTTACTTGTAATAGTAACTACCTGCCTAATAAAAATTGACTATAGCCAATTATAGAAAGTTTATTTTTATACGCAATAGGAAGACTCATCTTTTCTTTACTTAACATTTATATTTACTCGTATATTTTCAGGTGATACTAGAGAACTACAACGCGGTAATCCCGTCTCACGCGAGACAGCTGGTCATGGAACTGGGACAGAACAAAACAGACGGTGAGTTTAACATAGGTATAGTCAAACTACTTTTTTACTTATGTACTGGTACCTTATGTAGTCTCCAATATATACGTACGATAGCTTGAACTTTCCATCGATCCCTACCATAAGAAGCCGGCCGTGACAAAATTCTTAAGCGGAATTTTTTTACTTACCGGAGCCCCTAGTAGTTTTCAAAATATTGCATGACAGCTAAGTTTCCATTAATCCCTACCATATAAAGTTCTTCAGCGTACAAAATTTTAATCGAGTTTAACCTTACCTTAGTATACTTACTTAATGCGTCTTCCATAATTCTGCATAGAATCCTTTAGATGTACCCTGTAAACTAGTAAGAACTATAAAAAACGTTCACAATATACCGAAGTAAATGATTACAAATAAGTCAAAGTTCCAACATCATTACTAATTAATATACCATCTTGTTTCAGACGACATGTTAGCGGAAAAATCCCACAACCTAATAACCCAAGCATCAATGCGGAAACAGCTATCGGCGCCAGAATATCTAGAAAAACGTAAACTTGAGCGAGACAGGCGGAAGTCTTTCGAGAGCGGGATCAGAGGACGACTGAAGAAAGGTACCAGGAAGTACACAGTACCAAGCTCTAGAGCCGAGAGCCAAGAGTGTGACTGTCCACAAGTGTCGGCCGAAAAAGGCACCGATTATACTTGCGATAACTGCTATGTAGACCTCTGTTCTGACTGCGAAACAGAACTCGGTAAGGTGAAAAGAGAAGAGAAATGTAGCTGCAGGCATGAAGACAATGGAGAAGAAAAGTGCCCCGAATGCGATAGATCTCTACATTACATAGACTCCGGTAGCGCTGAACATCTAGAACGTAAACCTTCAGGCTGCAAATGCTCCGATTTTAAATCTTCCCAAGAAAGTTTTGGTAAGGAATTCGGTTGTTCATTAAATAAAACCAGAGGGTACCATTCCTCTGATAATATTATCGGTTATACCGAGACTAGTAAGAGTAAAGAGGATTTAAGTGATAACAATTCTCTGAGTAATGTTAGACATATACCTAAAACTTGCCTCAAATGCGCTAAAATTAAAGAAAATATCGTTGTTACTGATTCTACTAGTACACTACATACTAGAAGATCGAGATGCAATGAAAGTGAGAAACATAGGACGGATACACTAAGATCTAAATCTAAAGACGACCCGCAGCGGTCTAAATTATCTAAAATAGGTACTTGGAGACGAAAATCTGAACCAGGATTACAACAAAACATGATCGGTATAATAAATAAGAAATCTCAAGATAGTGATAATGAAAAACCTGAAACAAGGGGCAACGAAAAGATAGAATTCGAATGTAAGAATTGCGGCTCAAATAAAATAACTAGAAAGAATAAGACAAACGATGGAACGATAATATCTGATACAGAACTTGATGGGAGGAAGCGAGTTGGTCCAAAACCGACCGTAGAAATTAGAATGTACAATACAAAAAACATACCAAAGAAGATATCTAAAATAAAGAAAAACAGGGCTAAGGGATTACGCCTCGGTTCAGACACCACAGCTAAGTTCTACGCTGATTTTTCAACGGACGTTTCTACAGAAAATATATTGCATATTTCTGAATCTACCGACAGTTTAAACGTTGATAAACAAAAAGACACACCAACACCTGTACCAGAAACTATTAGCAAAGATGAATCTATAGACGAAGAGACGTATAAGAAACTAATAGAGAAAACAGATTCATTTAAAAAAAATGAACTAGAAAAAGTAAAGTACTTAAATCAACAAAAAGTGATAAACGAAGGCTCTGAAGCAGAAGAAAGAACAAACGAAGCAGAAACCAAACAAGACGAAGTAGTAGAGAGTTGTGAAGAAACTGAACAACCTTTAGAACAGATTATTTCACAACTATTGATGCAGAATCGCGAATTTCAGAAATTAATAAAGAAACAACAGCTGCGAAATAGCGCTCAGAGACGACATCAACGACTAATGAAATCCCATTCAAGTCCTGAACAAACAGTGTTAGCTAAAAACCTAGAATCTACTAAACTAAAACCTAAATACGGACGACAGACATCAGAAAACCTAGAATCGGACAAAACTGTTGAAGATGATAACACTACGACGAGTTCTAAAACTGATTTGACTGAGGAATTAGATGAAGACCATATTTACGAAACTTTGAGAGTGGAGAGGGTAGATGGAAGTCTTCACAGTCTTAATGCTAAAAGTAAAGCTATACAGCATGTGACTAGGCCTAAAAGACTGCCGTCACCGCCTAGTATAGACGGTGTGACAGAACTACCTAAACATCACGGCCCAGAATCTGACTACGTATATCTATCATTCGACAAGTTAAACCAATTACAAAATCCTGAAGGTATCTACGATGTACCAGTCAGATCACCAGAAAAAGTCCCTAAGAGAGTATCAGCAGAATACTATGTGACTATGGAACACAAAGGTCCTGCGATCAATGAAATTATTACTGAAAATGTATATGACACGTTAGTAGAAGTGTGTAGACGAAAGAAGGAGGTACCGAGTGACTTACCTAGTGATTACTTACCTATGAGTCCTGACCAACAAAGTCCTAACACTCCAGAAATATGGCTCAGCAGACAAAAAGAACATTTCAATGTATCCAGAGATAGAAAATCTGGATCTTTGCCTAGAAGTTTTCAAGTCATTACCAGTAGTCCCGATGAGAATTTGTCTACATTCAAATGTAAACCTAATAGTAATAGCAAGACGTATCTGAATCGAGATGGCAAAGTCATGAGCACTGATAGACCTTTTACTATCGCGTCGGATCAGAGTGAAATTAGTTACGATGATATGAGTGAAGGCGATATACTTAAATTCAACAAATCTAAGACCAGTGAGACTGATTACGTGCAAAATATTAGCCAGTCTACTTTGGAACTTGAAGAAGAAATTGATAGATGTTATAAAACTAACTTTGAAGAATTAAACTTAGATAAGAATAAGAATGAAAATCTCTTGACTGTGTCGCAACCGAATTTGAACGTTTCTACAACATCGTCCTGCGAAGTCTTGCCTTTAGAACGAAATGACGACACCAAATCTAATGACATAGAGGTTATTCACCCAGAACATAAGATTTATAAACCGACTTCAAACATGCTTTCGCTTAAAAACGTTCTCAGTCGGTTTAAGAATAGAACTCCGAATAAAAATACAGAAGAAGGAGAAATCAATGCTAATGATCAAAGCAGCCCTGACAGCGCCAAATCTGATTTGAAAAGCCCTACAAATGAGAAAAGATCTGCTCTAAACCCTAGAAGCTATTCAAAGAATCTTCTACAAAGATTCAGAAGTATTATAGGAGATGAACATACGGACGACAATCAAAACAAATCAGAAACTACAAACAAGATCCAAATAAACGAAGATTTACAGAATAACTTGATAAAAAGCGACATAAAAGTAGTGATAACATCGACGGACGCGAGTCCGACCACTTCGACAATAGTTTACGCGTTAAACAACGAATTGCTTAGCAAAAGCGTTTGCGAACACACGACTATGACTGACAGTCAAAACGAGAAGAATAATCTAGAAACTTTGTCTATGAGTTGCGACAATTTAAACAAAAAACCTGAAATCCACAGACCAACTTATGAAAAGAGTGTTAGTATGGTAGCTAGTATGACGACCTCAATTGGTTCACCTTCTAAATCAACCAATAATTCATATCACAGTTTGAATAAGCTGCCTATTTATATGCAAGGAAGCAAGCATTTAGGGGCTAGGATAGCTCAGTCAGACTATGTAGACCCGACAACTTTAGTAAGTGATAAAACGACTACGCTCAAAAAGGTCAATGTACTTATAAACAAAAACGCTGTGAGACCAGATAGCCTATTCTCGAATTCTTCTTTCGTTACGTCTTCGAGTGAAGGAGCCTATCAAGAACCTAAAGTAAATACTGCTCAAGAAAAATCTGTAGATTCTCCACAACAAACCAATTCAGATGAGAGTTACTACGAAAAGTCGTTTGAGAAAATCGAACAAGTGACTGATGAAGATGTGTTCAGAGATTCCGCAGTTTATTCCGACCAAGAAGATAGTGATACTAAAGAAATTTCAACTAAAGAAATTATAAATAAGAATATAACGAGAGTTGAAAGTATTAAGAGTAAAACTACGTTTAAAACTCAACAGACGATTAATGAGAAAACGACACATACCCGAGTTGTTGTTACTTCGAAAACTGCGAATGTGGAACGAGTGAATAGTACTAAAAGAACTGAAGTAACTAGGCCAAAAGTAGCTCCCCCAGTGCCTGTCAAACCTAAAATTACTCAAATACCTTCAACTTCTAACTTCCAAAGTCGAACTGCTTCGAGGACTCCTTCAAAAAGCTCCGAACAATCTTCGTCTTCAGAATCAGTCAATATGAAAACAATCAAACGAAATGTTAATTACAAACAGTCTATTGTTCGATCAGAATCTACTCCTATTAATGAAAAAACTAAAAATGATGATAAAATGATTAAAAGTGATATTACTAAACCATCGGAAGCTAAAACGAGTGATGACAATTCTGATGATAAATTGAAGCCCCAAGGAAACATTCATATGAAAAGACTTAGTTTCGAAAGAGCTAGTTTAGACTCAGCTACTAGAAAACTTAAACCAGCTGCCGACGGGAAAAAATCGCTATTAGAACAACCAAAATCTTCGAAATCTGTTTTAGAAAGGCGAATGGAAATCGAACAGTTATCGAAAACTCAAGTTAAAGTTAATCCGAATGGTAAAAAACCCATACAGGCAGCAAAACCAAAGCCAATTACAACAAAAGTAGCGAATTTCGAGCGAAGTGTTAGCGATATTAGTGTAAAAGAAAAACCTGTATCAACTCCCAGTACTGACAAAAACATTCCTAATAGAAATAGCGTTGAAAAACCAGAAATTGAAGGCGAAAAAGGCAGTTGGGTAAAGCAGGTTGTTAATAAATTTCAATGAGCTTAAATAAGTGATATTAATGCATTTATATTTCGTCTTTACGGCCGATGAATGATTGGCTAAAAGGTTCCATTAATCCTGATATGTGACACTAACTATTAATCAAATGCACTGTTTTAATAATTTAATGTATGGCTAATTTCTATATCAATTTTAAACGCTTAATGTACACGTTTATACGAATATAATAATGTATTTTACTTGTAGTGTCACATAATTTGGAACCAAGACTTGAATTATTCCGTCTGTTTTTGTACTCCCTATTTTAAAAGTCCGTCAACTTAATCTAGCATAAGTTTAGCAGCTTAAGTTATAACGACGACTTGAATAACGAAATTAACGTTCATTAAAACTAGCGTCGTATTATCAATTCTTAGAATAAGCTATTGTTAATCATTATTGTAAATAATCTCCTGTCAAACCTCCTTGAGCTTTGATATTCTCGTGCCATAGACAAGAATTATATTTCGGCAAAGACACTACGCACAGTCTTCACTTGTATATAATCTGTGGATTGCTTATTTTGCTATTTGTATTTATTCAAAAAGTGCCATTGCGATGTAAAACGAGTATTTTAAAAGGAAATTATTAATTTTCGTGCAATCAAATAATGATCTACTTAAAAGTATTTATTTTTTATTTAGTATAACTTTAAGTTTTTGTTGTGTAGCTACTAACACCAAAAAGTAGAGAAGATTGTTTTAGTATTATTTTTTTACTAATAAAATTATTCGATAATTTGCTGTTTACTTATTATTTCATTGAATATCCTTTTCCGAAGAATATCCGGATTAAACCTATCCAAAACTATTATGTACAAGGAATGCACAGCAGGACTTGAAGAATAAATCCCCAGAACTTGACTAATGCGCTCGAGACTTTGGGTTCAAGTCTTGATTCGAGAAGTCCTAAGTGTTTGCTCTAAAAGTCTAGCTGTGGTTTGGAAAGTAGTACTAAGTACCTTTTTCTAAACAGGAAGGACAATTTTATCAAAATCGTGAAAATGTCAAGATTTCAAAATTTATTCGCTTTAATGGTAAGTTCAAGTCACTGCATTCCTACGGGTTTCTTGGGTTCGACTCCCGACTATGGTCAATCGGCCATCTATCGGCAAGTTTTGTATGAAAAGCTGATCAGCGCCCCTATCCATTGCTGTAGGAACGACAAATCTGAATTATAACCAACAATTCTAAATATTTAGCCTACTGGTTACTGATGATCTAAATTTGGATTTTCTACACCTCTGACAGCCGCGAACTTATACACGGCTCTCTACTAACTGGTTGGACTATAGTACCGACTACGGATAATCGCGCTAGTGTCTTTAAACAGCAAACAATAAACAAACAACAACACAGAAAACCATATCTTTTACGTCATATCCGTTGCACTGTCATACAGACCAAAATGGCGGCAGGTCTGAAAATAAACGATATTTATGTGAGCAGTCACGCGATCTTTCGTACCGGTACCATAAAGATATTATCATAGACATGTGATTTTAACACCGTACATGTATGGATTCATACATATTATCCAGGCATTGCTAATATGACAGTCTATCTGTAAGTCTGTCTGTTATATAGTCCAACAACTTTGTAAAAAGCCTTGGTTCGCGGCAGCTGTCAGTGGCTCGTTTCATAGTTATTTTATTTTGGACATAGATACTGGTACATATTTATGTACGTGCATGTCAAAGGTCTCTACGAAGTTGTCGGACTACAGTGCGCGCCAAATAACTTTCTGAATGACGTTCTGAATAAAGCAACAAGCTCCTGCGATGGAGAAGCGAAGTAGAATTAAAAAAGGAGAAAGCAGGATAGCTCTACTAGTGGGTGATGAAGTCGCAAAAACAACAGAGTCTCCGTCTCACTCTTATGTTTCGTTTTAGATTTTGAATTTAATCCTTCTTCGTAACAGCTTCTGTTAATTTCTGACCATAGAGTCTTTTGGTGAGTGCTAAATGCTTTTACAGCTCAAAAGATAAACAGATTCCAATGTAATTCAGAATGGAGATACCAGAAGATCGAGATCAAACATAATGTGCGTTTAGTTTTTTCAAAAATAGGTCCTGTAGGGGCTTTAGATTAGATCGGGGAAAAAGTCTTTTCGCATTATAGTATGTATTAACTTGTAATAAAATCTTTTCTCTACACAAAAAAGCTCGATATTTGGGTACCTCACGAGCTCTCTGAAAGAAACCTAATGAGCCGTGTACTCATTTGTGATTCTTGAAGCCAAAGAGATTTTATTACAAGTTCATACATACTAATAATGCGAAAAGACTTTTTCGCCGACCTTATATTTAGTATTTTACGCGAGCAAAGCCCTACGGGTGAGCTAGTGGTAAACAATGTATTGGATTCATATGTATTTCAGCTGATATGTTGTGAGCATAAGTTCCTTGCTTGTGTATAACTATGAGTTATGTGAGGCTCTTCTGTTTCGATGTATCAAATAGATATGAAAATGTAAGGTTTGATAAATGGAGGTCTTCAGTATTTGCACCACTTTCCTTTGTCGTATGGTGCAATTATTTTAAAATTTTAACGTCTCCAACTGCCTGCCGTATAAATGACTGGTCATCGTTACTAATATTATAAAGCTGAAGAGTTTGTTTGTTTGATTGAACGCGCTAATCTCAGGAGCTACTGATCCGATTTGAAAAAGTCTTTCAGTGGTAGATAGCCCATTTATCGAGTAGGGCTATAGGCTATATATCATCACGCTATGACCAATAGGAGGTGAGTACCTGTAAAAAATGTTACAAAAAAAGGGAAAATTATGACCCATTCTCTCTTATGTGATGCAAGCGAGGTTGTGCGGGTCAGCTAGTTATCTATAAATCTATTCCTGTTTACCTAATTTGTACTATATTAGTACCTTATTGGCGTGAGACGGATAGAGCAGGTCTAGACTAGTCTTAAAAAACATACACTGTTATCGCAAATATGTAGATTTCACAAATATTTAGTAGGGAATTGAACCCACTTCGTATTCTTAGACGTGTCAACTACCTGTAACAAAAGACTAAAGTCACCACAAAAACTCATGCATTTTCAGTTCTTTTAGGTCAACAGTTCATTGACTTTTATTTGCAGTAGTTAATGAAAATGCATTAAATATTATTAGCCCTACATTCTGCCCATAAAATGCAAGTATCTGACTGTGTTGACTGTAAATAGCGACATCTTATAAATGCAAGACTTGCGGTAAATTCATGTAACTTTGGCAACCACAAAAGTCAATATTTGACCTAAAAGAAAAACTGTTTCGATTTTTCACGATATTGACTACATTGTAATCCTGTAATATGTTAATTTAGTTGCAAAAATCACGACAAATCACGCAGTTCCTTACCCTTTCACCTCTGTTTACCCCACGATGTTCGAATGTGCTGTAAATTTTCATAGCCTGTAATAAGGTAGGGGTGACTTTCAATGTTGAAAATATGAATTCGATTTCAATTCGCTTGTTACGCAGTTTAGTAGGTACAGTGTTTGACTAGACTTGTAAGGTGAATGTAAAAGCTACGTAGCAAAATATTGACATAAGACGTTATAATATAACGTCTAATATTTTCATATTTCTCGTTTTACATATTATGTAAAACGAGAAATATGAAAATATTTGGTTCCGGATAATAAGATTTTTTAAACAGGTGGTAAAGCCATGACAATAGCCTATTAAAATACCTATTTATAGGTAGATAAAGAAAATGTTAAATTACAGAAGTAGGCAAGAAACTCTCTCATATGGTAGAAATTCTTGGTTGAAGGTGTTTCTTCAGACCTTGGTCACTTAGCTATTCTGAACCTATTCAGCTTTTCTAAAACCATTGCAGCGGTAATACTGTAAATAGAGTACTAAAAAGATATAAGTATAAACTGATACAAATATATGCGAAAAATATTATCCTACTAATTTTGAAAGAACATTGTAGTACGCTCTACATTATGGTAATCTACTTTATGGCCGAGCGCTGAGGCTGAAAACTTTTGTAGCCTACTTATTTTTCAGTCGTCTTTCTACCATAACTATAAAGCTTTCGTTGGGCTAGTAATTTGACATTGTTACTAGATCATATCTTAAAGAGACGTTCTTTTGGCTTTCTCCTGAACGAATTGAGTTTTTAGATGTTTTCTTCTATTCTTTATTTCTTCCTACATTTTTTTTTAAAACGTATCGCATAATACTTATATAGGTAATTATCATCTAACGAAGTGATTAGCGATTATTCTATTGCTCCGCCCATCGGTAAGTATTCCTAAACGTATCTGTATTTTTTTCAGAGCAAGCATTTTGGAGAAACGATGCGTGAAGATTTAACTAAAAACTATCTACGTATGCAAGAATAGTATTTTTTTGCTCATCGTTAGTAGGTTTTATTTTCAAAGTGAGTTTGTTATCCTTTGAAGTGGTTACGACTACTCGTCAAAGCTTGCAAAATAAAATATAATTTTATTCAACCTCGGTACAAAAAACAATTTCATTAAAACCAAAATGGCTGAATAAATAAGATTACTGTCATTATTAAAGTAAGTTGTTTCTTGCGTGCCTGTGGCATCCATGTTTAATTAAGGACTTGTCATTACTAAAAAAGTCGTTAAAATGTTTTCCGCCAAAAGAATTTCAAATTGTTTTACCACAATATTATTTATTTACATAATTCCTGTAGATATCTACGTGTATATAATTATGGATGAGTCAGGACGTTAACGTTATGATTTGTGGGGCCGCCATTTTGTCGCGTGATCGTTAACGTATTTTCCCTCCAAAAAGTTATTAGTTCGTCTTCGATGCACGCTAGACACTGCCTGTCGCCGAGTCTAGGAGCTCGACTCTCAAATACTTTTTCTACTATTTTTCTGCAACTGCTTTAAAAACTTTAGTTTTGTTCAAAACTTCAATGAACTTTTCGTAGGTAATTCTTTGCGTGTTTAGATTTTGATCTTAGAATTCTAGTTAAAGTTGTACCTGCCTCTACCATGTAATTATTAATTAGCTTGATTACAGAAAATGCTAAGCAAAGTCGTAGATAAGACTTAAATTGTTATTTATTTGTTGGTTTCCAGTTTTAAAGGGTGAGTAGATATCACATGCAACTATTTTTAAACCTCAACAGAACCTAACCTAATGTAAAATAATACTTAAAAGAAATCCGATGCGCCCTTGCTCTTCGTCTAACTATCCTGAAGAAAAACTTTTCCATCGCAACGAAACAAACAGCCGTCGTTCCATTGCGTGCAAGCGAGACAAAACACAGGAAGCAGCAAAAAGTTCTTACACCCAAACTCATTCCTTTTTCGACAAGGCTGTCTATTGGCGGTAGCGCGCGCGATGCCTTCGACATTCGAAAATTTGAATTTATAGGTTCTTATCGTGTCGATTTCCTAGACACGGTACTATTGCAAAATATCAATTTTAATACGATCCTTGAGACATAAATTTCGCATTGTTGTTGAATATAAATCGTTGCTAAGTCAGTTGGCGTGTTAAGTGATAGGCATGGGCTCAACCAGTTACGTAACGAAGCCGAAACCGACCGGGTACAGAATGAAGAGCGGCTCCAGTGCCGGCTCCGACAAGGAGATGGGCGGGAAACTCAAGCGGACTAAAATCCGGCAAGTAATCTCGACATAATAAAAAACTTTTAGTGAAAAAAAGTTATGAAAGTTTTTCCGAGATATGAAGAAAATATTTTGAGAAATGTCTCATAAACATTTTTATGGGTATGCAGTTTTATTAATACGAGTTTTTTTCTTGGTTTCAATTAATATTAAAAAAAAATAATAGTGATTCTGTGTTTAAACAACGATGGAGGTCCGCAGTTATTTTGATTGAATGATGATTGAATTAAAGTTGGAATGTGTTGTTACATTATATTGCCGTGTTTATGCGATACAATAACAAATTAACATAGTCATTTTATTTGTGGAATTCCGAGTATGTTGTAAACCTGACATTTAATTGAATAACAATAGTTTATGATTTTCGATCCGACTGAAACTTAAATTGAACAAATTATTGATGATAGTTTTTAATGAACTATATTGATGTATAGTGTATTGATATAACTATAGGTTTACTTTGAAGAAGATTATGTATGCGTCAACAAAGCTCTCCTTATTCCACTGCTTTCCGAAGTTGCGTGTTTTAGAATTAGGCTTATCATTATTATCATGAAGAATCATCAATTGCTGCATTTACAATGAAGATTACAGCGCACTTTAGCCGAATTTGTGTAGTTTAATTCCAGGCGATTTTAAATCTATACCTAATGCGACTTCATACTTACGAGTATTATTATACTTCAAACTAACGAGTGAAAAATAAATTATCCGACCTTAGCCAAACGCAATTTAATTATTGCTTTTTTTCTAACTGGCGCGAAAGCTCAAAGGCAACACTCGGCGTTCGATCAAATGGTCGTTAGTTCGAATCCGATTGATTACACTACGCAAATAAATATAAGTTTAGTTGCATTTTAGGCAATATAACGCTATTGATCTTTGAAAAAGTAGAAGCCAGTAGAGGTACAATGAAATGCTAATTTTGACTAAATCTGAAGAATTCTCCGTGGCTAGTTATATATATTCACTTATATGGACATGAGACTTCTACCCACCCATACATTGCCCTAGCGTGAAGGACAAGGGCCGAACCCCTTACATTTAGGGAAGACCGTTGTCAGTAAAAGGGGCAGCAATGATCAAATAGCAGACATTAAATGTACAAAGACAGTAATTATTGTCCTACCCGTAATTTCTATGTTTTAGAAATGAAAATTCTCATTTCTAGTGATGAACATTGTCAATTACCTATGTACTAGAAATGAGAATTTTGACAAGGGAACCTTATATTCAATATTAAAAGGATAATAATAAAAAAAACTAATTTAGTCATGCTGTAAAAACGTTAGATACGTAGGAAGTAAGGATCTACTAATTTAGAAACATAGTAACCCTGATTTTAAACCTGCATTCGGCAAGCCTCAAGGTCTCAAAGCCTTATCATATTTTTATTGAGTCCCTCGCTCACGTTAGAGTGGAGTGTAGTTTAAAAAATAATTATAACGCTAAACCTCGTAAATCTCATATTATGTTGGTTATCTGCATTAAAAAGATAAACCTAGATCGATTATGATGCATCGCCGTGCAATCACTAGGCGTATGTTTACCACAACAACGGTTACCATGGCAACCGCTTTGTGTAATCGATACCTATAACACCCTAATCCTCGCACTCGATACCGCGGCGCAATGCGCAACACTAGTTCCAAATACGAAATTTGATTTTTATTTTTTCTTTTTTGTTTAGAATTTTAAATATGTTTTTTGTTTATTGTTGACCTGTTATGTTTTGATTATGTATTATACGAATTATTTAAATAGGCGGCCGAGCAAGATGAATGAGTATGGCTTGAAGAGGGTACCGGATTATACCGAGTTGGCTTACAAAGAGGCGGTGTCCAAACTGAGGTACTTCTTGTCGGGGAACTATGCGCCAAGTGTGAGTACATCAATATTGTCTTAAACTTAGTTGTAAGAGTAATTGTTTAGACGTAGTTGTAATCAAAACTTTGACTCAAAGTTAAAGAGTTATAATCGATAACTAGAAGTATTTTTTTTTAATTTTACAGTCCAATAGGCTACTTTGTACAATAAATAAGAAGCCTATTGTAAAAAAACAAAACATATTTTCCGGTGCGTAATGATTTTCCCCAATACTAGTTATGAATTATTTCATTATGGATAAGTGTTGGTAATTAAAAACTACAAAAGCAGCACTAATATTAGACTACTAATTCAAAGGAATGAACTTTTAACTATGTCAATCATTTGGACCGAGAAAAGGGTCACAGGACAAGAATCAATAAACATCTTTTTGGCCACAAAACTTTCTCAAAAATAGTTCTGTGTTCATCGTAGGTCCGCAGTTACGGCGGGTCAGCATCAGTGAAGAACTTGGACGAGTCAGACGGCGATGTCGACAAGAAGTACCCGTCATACGCGCTCGCCGAGTACAAGCCGCGGCCGAGGCTTACCGCCAAGTACACCACGCTATATGCCGACAGCTTGAACAACTATACACCGCAACATGTTACTACAGGTGAGATACTTGTATCTATAGTAATAGAAAGAATAAGTTTACTATTATTGTGATAGTTGAGAGTCGGGTGCTAGTACAAGCCGCGGCCGAGGCTTACCGCCAAGTACACCACGCTTTATGCCGACAGCTTGAACAACTATACACCGCAACATGTTACTACAGGTGAGATACTTGTATCTATAGTAATAGAAAGAATAAGTTTACTATTATTGTGATAGTTGAGAGTCGGGTGCTAGTACAAGCCGCGGCCGAGGCTTACTGCCAAGTACACCACGCTATATGCCGACAGCTTGAACAACTATACACCGCAACATGTTACTACAGGTGAGATACTTGTAACTATAGTAGTAGAAAGAATAGGTTTACTATTATTGTGATAGTTGAGAGTCGGGAGCTAGTACAAGCCGCGGCCGAGGCTTACTGCCAAGTACACCACGCTATATGCCGGCAGCTTGAACAATTATACACCGCAACATGCTACTACAGGTGACTAATTTATGGTACGAGCATATGCAAGAGTATAAAGAAGAATAGGTATTTGTGATAGTTGAAAAACTTTCCGCCAAGTACCTACGTATTGGAAGTTCTTTGCTGACAGCTTGATAAGCTGCTGTGAGATCAATGGCGTGTCCAGGATTTTTCTTTATTGAAAAAGTATATATTTTCGGTTTACTTCAGGAAAAAGGAGATTAAAATTTGTTTACGCCAAATCTATCCCTTTGAAAATCTTTGCGTCTTCGATTCATATTTTTATAATAATTAGTAATAGGTATATGTATATCTTCGATCGCTTAAAATAACGTAGATACAATATATTTGAAGATTTCTCCCTTTGCAATAAAGTCATTCTAAAACTATTTACTGCCACTAAAAGTTTCGTCGTATTATTGCTACTTTTGGTTATAACGCGGCAAAACTTTTTAACTGGTAATAAAAATGCCTCGAAATTTGGGGTTTGAGTTTATTATTATTTATGATATTTATGAGCTTACCATTTACAAGCTTTATGGATATTTGAAAAAATATGATTTTGTGGATTGCACAATTCGTTGTATCACTTTTTTACCTTAACGACTACGCCGTAAACAACAGACTGGAGATTTCCCACCACTAGTAGCGACAATTAACTACACGGTACAAAAACAACACCTCTTGCAAGTGACTTTGAATGTTGTAGGAAATTGTTAGGAAATCGCACTTAATAATGATAATAGGTATATCTGGATAAACCTACTTATATTTAAGACTAGCTGACCCGCGCAACTTCGCTTGCGTTACATAAGAGAGGATGGGTGTAAATTTTCCCCGTTTTTGTAACATTTTTTACTGGTACTGAGCTCCTATTGGTCGTAGCGTGATGGTATATAGCCTATAGCCTAGCTTCCTCGATAAATGGGCTATCTAACACTGAAATAACTTTTCTAATCGGACCCGTAATTCCTGAGATAAGCGGGTTCAAACAAACAACAAACTCTTCAGCTTTATAATATTAGTATAGATTAGTGTAGATAAAAAAGCAATAAGTCGTCCCAAGTAGTTTTCTACAGTAAAAATTGTCAAGCTTTTACTCTTCGCTAGTTCCATCATCAGTTCCGCCGGCGGCAGCAACGACGGGCACGTCGGGCGCCGAGCTGTCGGGCGGCACCAACCCTGACGTCATCAACTTTATACAGAAGCAGGAGGAATACATCGAACAACTCGAGAGGGAGAGCCAGTACTGCAGGGTATGACAGACACACCTCTTTAATTTTAACATAAGTATGTTAGTTTTAAATAGATGAAGTACTCGACTTCACTTGACCAGGGTAATGAAGTTAAAGCCTTACCTCATTAATTTTGGACACACTTGCCCAGCATTGGAACAGTAATGGGCCGATTTGATTTTCAATGGATTTCAAGCAAGTGTGGTAGCGTATGTGTATTAGATTAGATATATTAGATTCCCCAGTTGGTAACGTGCTGTTCGAATTGTATATTTTATATTAATCCTGAATACTCTCGACTCTTTGCAAATAACTCGGAGTTTGGTATCATGACGATTTGGAAAGATTATGCTATACTATTTTATTTTTACTCCAGTTAGCACCTTACCCTCTTATTCATAAAATATATGAAGTTATGAAAGGCTTACAAAGTGCTTTGTTTCTTTCACTCCTTATGGAAATGAACAAGAGAAAACATATTATAGTAGCTTTTTAACTAAAATAGGTTTTTAGTGTGTTTATGAATAAGAGGGTTAGAGTTCACGAGGATCGCCGCTCCAGTTTAGATATTTCTTATAAACTTAAATAGAAAGTATACTAAATTCTTTTCGAAATTTCTCCTTGATTTTTATTCCTCAGGACGAGCTAAACAACCTGCTAGGTAAAGTGAAGGAGGTGATATCAGAGAACGAGCACTTGCACGAGGCGCAGAAGAACAAGCTCATTTCTAGAATGTTCCACTCTTACAACGGCTCCGAAAGCGATGAGCTCGATGACCTGGGAGATAGCACGGGCTTGGACAGTGATAATAAGGTACGTGGGCTTTGGAACTAAAAAAAAACGGCTGTGGCTCTACCTTTATGTAGGGATTCTCTTTTATCCTTTCATTAAATTCCTTTCAGTACATTTTTGAAGCTTTTAGGGTAAA
The DNA here is from genome assembly GCF_050436995.1 of Anticarsia gemmatalis. Taxonomy (NCBI): domain Eukaryota; kingdom Metazoa; phylum Arthropoda; class Insecta; order Lepidoptera; family Erebidae; genus Anticarsia; species Anticarsia gemmatalis. The sequence goes on along the minus strand of NC_134770.1, from coordinate 5,240,014 downwards.
AATATAGTGACTGTAATTATGTGCTGTTGAAAATGTCATGAATAAAAAATAAAATTAGCACACAACTTCTTAATATCAAAGCTAAGAGGCTAACGAAATCCTCATGAAACATTTTTGCATTGTAAAGTATCTTCATTCAAAATACACTATCTTTTTTTTTTTTTTTTTTTTTTTTTTTATTAGATTCACTAAACTGAACAAAACACATAATGGCAGTATATAAAATTACACGATACATTCAATTGCGTTTGTTCTTCTTGAAGTGAATACAACATGCTAGCTACGTAGAGCTTATAAATAAACTTTTTAAGTGTACATCACAACACTAAACTATAAAACATGTTATAAAAATAGTTATAAATGTAAAAACCAAGTAAACTATATAAAACTATTACAAAATAATTGAGCATTTTTGGATAAATAAATCTTCAATGAATGAACAGTTGCATTAAATATGTCAATATTATTGGTTATACTATTGTATTTAGAACACATACGATACAATGGCGAGTGCTGACTATAATTTGTGCGACAATGGGGTAAGTCAAAAGTTTTTCTATTGTGAATACGACTGCCAGAACGTGGTACTGAGAAATTTAATTTACCGAGCAGAGAGGGATTGTCAAGTTTTCCATTTACTAGGTTGTGTATGTAGATTATGTCAGCGATATCCCGCCTATGCTCTAGTGTCAACATTTTGAAATGTGTGAGTCTTTTCTCGTAGGAAGTAAGACTTCGACAGAGGTTGTTAGAATAAGACAGATGGTACAGAAAGTGTTTTTGGAGTTTTTCGATTCTGGAAATATGTACTGCGTAGGATGGACACCATACTTGGCAACAATACTCTAGAAGCGATCGTACAAAACAGTTAAAAAGTAGGATGGGAATTTCAGGGTCTTTGAAAAATTTGGTTTGACGTATAACAAAACCAGCTAACCGTGCGGCTTTGTTCGTGACGTTGTCGATGTGCTCGCGGAAATCTAACTTGGTGTCAACCGTAACACCTAAGTCACGCATGCTTGTAACTTCATTTATTGGGGTATCATTGATATAGTAGGTGGCAGCGATAGCATCACGTTTGCGTGAAAATTTAATATGGTAGCATTTAGATGTATTGATTGTCATGCCGTTCAAATAGCACCAGTTGTTGATTCTGTCGATATCATTTTGAAGGGAGGTTATGTCGTTATGGTTAGATATGATTCGGTATAGTTTGAGGTCATCTGCGAACATTTGGTATTTGGATGTTATAGAGGAACATAAATCGTTAACATAAATTAAAAAGAACAAAGGACCAAGGTGTGACCCTTGGGGTACCCCGGATGGAACACATTTAGGAGAAGATTTAAAACCTCTGATTTTTACGATTTGGGATCTATTTTTGATGTAAGATTCGCACCACCTTAGTAGAGACCCACAGATACCTGCTTGGGCAAGCTTTTGAACAAGTAAAGAATGATCAACAACATCGAAAGCCTTTGAGAAATCGGTATAAATAGCATGCACTTCTGTTTTCCTCTCTATAGCGTCATATATATCACTAACATAGTCCATGAGATTTGAAGTTGTTGATCTGTTTGGCAAAAAACCGTGCTGGTTTGGAATAAAGATGGGTTTTAAATGGAACTGAATTTTTATTTGGATAAGTTTCTCAAAGAGCTTCCCCATTGCAGACAATATCGAAATAGGCCTATAATTTGACACATCATTTTGATCTCCTTTCTTGAATACCGGTGTGACGTGGGCGAGTTTCCATTTGGAAGGAAATATACCGTGAGAAAGGGATTTATTGAAGATGAGATATAGTGGATCAATGAGCTGTTCAGCACAATCTTTTAAGAAGATTGGTGGAATGGAATCTGGGCCCGGTCCGATTTTTGTGTCTAAAGTTTTGAGAGATTTCAGAATATCTGATTTAGGTATATGGAAAGAGCTAATTGTTTGGACGTGACTATCTGAATCGACGGTATTTGTTACTGGTATTCGCCCAATATCAGCATAGACTGATTGAAAGTATGCCGAAAATATTCTATATTATCTTCATTCAATGTTTGGGAATATAAAAGTCGCCCCATTGCTGCACTGGCATTAATTATATAATTCATCATTTTATCAGACAACTCCATCGAATCTTTTATTTTTATTAGATAACTCCATCAAGGGGTCGCAAATCGTCAGCCAAGTCTCGTTCTTCGAAGCTGGAAGGTCCTAACATCGTGTTCGAGTCTCGCATCGCGGAGTTGGAAGCACAGCTCACACAGGCCAAGATCGACCTCAAGAAAGTTCAGGTAAATTAAACAATCAGACACATGTCTATGTTATAACGTACCTTTAACAGCTTCTACTTGTATTGGAATTGGAGATAGCCATATTTTTGTAAAGCAAAGCCTTGTAAAGGAAAAAAATGGTTTCACCATAGAGCTCGTCATCCCTTGTTGTTTATCTATTTGGTAACAAAAACATAAATTTTTCTTATTTACTAATTAGGAGGAGAACAATGAGAATAAGCGCAAACTGGCCTCAGGGCTTGTTGACTCAACTTGCCTCGACGGCTTCAAGCGACAGATCGACAACTTGCAGAGGTAGTCTTACAACTAAATACTTTATTTCATCAGCGGATATACAAAAGCTATAGTTAGCAAAAGCGAAATGGAGTGTTACTCCCTGTCAACGAGGTACTCTGTTTGAATTATTTTTGGTCTGTTAATACGTTATTTTGATTTTAATTAAATAGATACAGAAATATAATGCAAGAGTGCGGGTCTCCGAACGAAAACGGTTGCTATGACTCTGTAATTCGTACTCCGCTCACTCTTGCATTTTTTGCCTTCTCGCTTCTTGCTATATCAAAATTAAATGGCGCCTTTCATTATGCGTGTGTGTTCGTCAGGGACAAGTCCTCCCTGGAGGCTCAGATCTCTAAACTGAAGCTATGCCTGGAGCAGCGAGACGACGACGGCAGATACAAGCGCGGCTCCGACGTGGTGGAACATCAGCTCAGAGATGAACGGAACAATCTGGAGGCTGAAGTTAGGAGGCTCAAGGTATGTAGTGTATTAGTTAGTTTATTAATTTTATTTTCTCTCTATCGACATAGAGAGATACAAAAAGTTTTTTTAACCTAGTTGTTCAATTTAAACATACCGACTACCTATATCTATAGCGTTTCTTTGATAGGCTGAAGATTTAAGGAGTCCTCAGAAGCGTAAATTTGATTTCCTCTTGATTTGTCCCTAAGAATCTGCAGAAGAAATTGGTAATGGTTGTTCCTGTTTAGCGTCTATCAAACTTTTGGAAATTATTAGGCAGTGCAAAGAAGCTATATACATTTTTAGACGTCTTTTTGCTAAATATAAAACCATTACTACTGAAATCTATAGACAAATTATCAGCTTTAATGCCAATTTTTTGTAGGATTTTCTTCCAAAAGCCATTGCACACTACATTGTCCTCAGGACGAGCTCGCCAAAGAGCGCAGCAAGGTTCGCGAGCTGGCGGGCGAGGGAGCTCGTCGCGCCATACAGGAGCGCAGCGCGGCCGAGCAGCGCTACACGGCGCACTTCGACGAGCTGCAGCACGACCTCGCCGCGCAGTACGACAACGTCGCCAAGCTACAGGTACGTATACAGGAGCGCAGCGCGGCCGAGCAGCGCTACACGGCGCACTTCGACGAGCTGCAGCACGACCTCGCCGCGCAGTACGACAACGTCGCCAAGCTACAGGTACGTATACAGGAGCGCAGCGCGGCCGAGCAGCGCTACACGGCGCACTTCGACGAGCTGCAGCACGACCTCGCCGCGCAGTACGACAACGTCGCCAAGCTACAGGTACGTATACAGGAGCGCAGCGCGGCCGAGCAGCGCTACACGGCGCACTTCGACGAGCTGCAGCACGACCTCGCCGCGCAGTACGACAACGTCGCCAAGCTACAGGTACGTATACAGGAGCGCAGCGCGGCCGAGCAGCGCTACACGGCGCACTTCGACGAGCTGCAGCACGACCTCGCCGCGCAGTACGACAACGTCGCCAAGCTACAGGTACGTATACAGGAGCGCAGCGCGGCCGAGCAGCGCTACACGGCGCACTTCGACGAGCTGCAGCACGACCTCGCCGCGCAGTACGACAACGTCGCCAAGCTACAGGTACGTATACAGGAGCGCAGCGCGGCCGAGCAGCGCTACACGGCGCACTTCGACGAGCTGCAGCACGACCTCGCCGCGCAGTACGACAACGTCGCCAAGCTACAGGTACGTATACAGGAGCGCAGCGCGGCCGAGCAGCGCTACACGGCGCACTTCGACGAGCTGCAGCACGACCTCGCCGCGCAGTACGACAACGTCGCCAAGCTACAGGTACGTATACAGGAGCGCAGCGCGGCCGAGCAGCGCTACACGGCGCACTTCGACGAGCTGCAGCACGACCTCGCCGCGCAGTACGACAACGTCGCCAAGCTACAGGTACGTATACAGGAGCGCAGCGCGGCCGAGCAGCGCTACACGGCGCACTTCGACGAGCTGCAGCACGACCTCGCCGCGCAGTACGACAACGTCGCCAAGCTACAGGTACGTATACAGGAGCGCAGCGCGGCCGAGCAGCGCTACACGGCGCACTTCGACGAGCTGCAGCACGACCTCGCCGCGCAGTACGACAACGTCGCCAAGCTACAGGTACGTATACAGGAGCGCAGCGCGGCCGAGCAGCGCTACACGGCGCACTTCGACGAGCTGCAGCACGACCTCGCCGCGCAGTACGACAACGTCGCCAAGCTACAGGTACGTATACAGGAGCGCAGCGCGGCCGAGCAGCGCTACACGGCGCACTTCGACGAGCTGCAGCACGACCTCGCCGCGCAGTACGACAACGTCGCCAAGCTACAGGTACGTATACAGGAGCGCAGCGCGGCCGAGCAGCGCTACACGGCGCACTTCGACGAGCTGCAGCACGACCTCGCCGCGCAGTACGACAACGTCGCCAAGCTACAGGTACGTATACAGGAGCGCAGCGCGGCCGAGCAGCGCTACACGGCGCACTTCGACGAGCTGCAGCACGACCTCGCCGTGCAGTACGACAACGTCGCCAAGCTACAGGTACGTATACAGGAGCGCAGCGCGGCCGAGCAGCGCTACACGGCGCACTTCGACGAGCTGCAGCACGACCTCGCCGCGCAGTACGACAACGTCGCCAAGCTACAGGTACGTATACAGGAGCGCAGCGCGGCCGAGCAGCGCTACACGGCGCACTTCGACGAGCTGCAGCACGACATTAGAACATTATATTTTGGTTTCTTGGACATTCAAATAATGAGGAACGATTTTATTTTTTAAACTCCTAGTACCAATCTTTTTGTCCAGGCTTATATGTAGTTTTAAAGATTGTTTACTTTTTGTATGCCAGCTGGACCTGGAACGCCAACGTCGTGAAGAGAACGAGCTGAAGCGAGAGATCTCCATGAAAAATGCCGCCATTGACGAGCTTAAAATGGAACTCAAGAACAAGACATGTATGTATCACACTGACTCCTTACTAAACAGATTCTGATAAAGCCACTACAAATTTAACCTATACCAAACAAATACTATGAAAAATAATGTTACTCTTTTCCCTCCCTAATTCCTTTTCCTTCATGAAATGCTCCAAAATCTATATTAAAAGCCATTAATATAAAGCAGTAGTGTCTGTCCGTTAATCTTTCATGACTTAACAACAAAGAATCGTCAATAAATCTACAATCAAAGTGTATGTTCTCAGCGTCTCTCCAGGCAGATTTGGCTCAAGCTCATGCAGAGAAGGCTTCCCTTGAAGAAGAGCTGGCGAGCGCGCGCCTCGCCATAGAACGACACCAGAGACAGGCCAAACATGAGGCCAACAGGCTTAACTCTGAGGTAAACATACACAAAACATCATCAAGAAACCTTAATGCACTTCTAGGACACATACATTCCCTGGCACCATTAATTATAAGAGAAGACCCTTTTCTAGTACTATATTTTTTTTGTTCAGATATTTTTAATTATAAAAATAAACTATGCTAACCAATTGGCTGGATAGCTTTCTTTTAGGTTATGGATTTTAATTCAAACCCAATCAAAACCTTTCTACATTTGAACAAATCCCAATATTCTGCAGGTTATCAAACTAATTTGTATTGTATTGTTTGCAGATTCAATCTCTTCGTCAACGCTTGGACCGCGCTGATGCAGACCTCGTGCACTCGCGTCGTGAGAATCTACGCCTCTCTGAACAAATATCTAACTTGGAGAAAGAGGTAACAACAACAAACCTCAAATAATATAACAAAACTGTCGCTATAGTAGAGAGAACATTAGACGTTAAATATAACCATGTGTCATTTACCAATGTGAATTCCACAGCAAACCATGAAGAACTTAACCCCGATATCGCCCGAGAAGAAAAAGAAGGAAAAAGAACTGTCCACCATGCTCGAGTCTATGGAGAACAAACACGGTACGTAACTCCGTATTAACTCCGAACTATGGGTGTTGGGACCGGGATATTCCCACTTATTATGGGTAAACTATTGATGTTTTGAAAGATTCTTCAAATCAATACATTGGATCTTACACTTCAAAACATTCATACTTTACCCTTTCATCTATTGCGCTTGCATGTACATCTATAGTGCTATGAAAGGGCTTTCTTTCTTAACTTTCAATAGTTTATTCATCAGATTGTTTGACTTGCCCTTGACGTAGTGTCCACAGATAATAGTTAAAGCTAGAACATTTGGTTCCACAGCTAAAACGGTGGCTGAGTTGGAGTCCATGATACAATCACAAAACAGTCTGATGGAGAAACTCACCGGCGAATGTCGTTTGCTCACAGACAAGCTCGACGACGCAAATCGTAGGCACAAGTACGAAATATTTCAGATCTAATAGCATGATTTATAGCACTACCTTTGATTCAATCACCTTTATATCAAGTTCATTGCTCGTATCGTTACCCATTTAAAGTGTCCTAACGTCGTGCTGTGTTTTTATTGGTGACAGGCAGAGCGCAGAGTCGCGGCCGTTCAGACGAACCAATCAGAACACAGCGCGACAGATCCACATCTCGCGATCGTGCTCGCCGTTCCAAGCGCCGCTCCGAAAAAGAGTCCGATTCGTCGAATAAGTACCCGCCGATAGTCGTCGGCCCGTTGACGACCAATCAGGATCTCGCTGACATCAAAGGAGAGAAGATATACAACCTACCGCTTATGATACAACAGCCCTTTTTACGGGAGAAAAAGGAGCCGATTAAAGTAGACATAAGCGTGAAGTTGATTCCTAAGTCTAGGAAGAAAGAGAAGAAGAGGCGAGGAGCACAAGTTGAAGAGATTGTAGTACAAGCTGATGAGTTTAAAGGCGTCGCTAATAATATTAGTATGGAGGTCTCGGACAGGGACGTTCATGTTCTTAATGAGACGGTAGAGATTATTGAAGAAAATGGTAGTGCTGATGTAGGGAAAGACAGTTCAAACGTAGAAAATGCCCAGAGAAGTGAAAGCCCCAAAGTATCAAACGATGAACCAGCCCCAACACCTGATGAACCGAACAATGATCTAGCTGAAGCAGTTATGAAAGAAACTGATGAAATAATGCCTAAGGATATGGAGGAAGACAATGTGGATCAAGGCGACTCTGTTATGGAGACAGAGAGTTCACAGAATGAACCAGTAGTAGAGACTACTGAGGGTGTCGCAGAAGAAAGTGTGGCAGAAGAAAATATGGTTCAAGAAGAGAACGTACATGAGAATGAATAAGAGAGAGATGGGAATGTATAGCAGGGTGCTTTCAATGGGCATTTCTTGTTTGACTGAGTAAAGGAATTGATCAAGCGAATGACGTATACAAATAGTTGCGATTAGATTAGGGCTAGATTAGAAATAAGAAACACTGGTAGTCATTATAAGTTTAAACAAAAGTTATTTGTACTTACAGACATGTCACTTAATGCGATGTCAAAATGACTATTAATTTTTTCTAATCAGTTTCGTGATAATTAATTCTGAAAGACTTGAAATAGTCAAGTAGTAACTCTACCAACAGTGTGATAAATTCTAGGCCTGACTCTACTCTCATTTCGAGAGAAGACCCTCTCTTTCCCAGCAATGGATCGTTAAAGGGTTTCTTTGTTACAAGACTACCAGTGTTAAAATTAACATTTTAACTTTCTAAATGTTCGTGCAATGTAGATGTGATATTTGTTGCTTGTTTATTTTCATTGGCGTTATATTCAATTTTATCAATGTTTGTCTCTCGGTGTTGTGAGAAAGTACAAAGTATTAACTTTAAATGGGTAATGATAATGTGTGCAATAAATAGTTAAACGAAATACCGACTTAATTTAATTGAAGTTAATGAGACTGGAACATAAAAATTGTGATTCTGAATTATTTGACTGATAGTTTCTTGGAGTAAATTTGTTACGTCCAGTCTTACTAACGAATATTTTTCAATCCAATTCAATATGCAACTTAGTATTTAGGCACAATATAGACCTATCTAGCAAAAAACATCAAAATAAGTATAGAAGAGTCTTCATAATTCTCATCTTTTAATTATTACTATGTCGGTAGATATACCTAATTGTCACCTGACCAGACATTGATACAGATATGCATTAAATTTATCCACTTTTATTAGACTACACAACTATAGAAAGAGAGAGTTCCTGGATGTTTGTCTATTCTAATTATTATTCAGATTGTAGAGACGGCATGCAGATGAAAATAAAATACATACCAAAATTATTATCGTAATTTTTAGACAATCGTATCGACTCTCTTCGTATAGTTGTCACATTAACCTAGAATCTAGTTTACACAAAATTCACTCACAAATTTCCATTTCAGAGCAGAGAGCACAAAAATGCTTTTCAGGAACGCTGAACTTATGAGAAAGCTTAGAAACTTATGGTGTTCCCATAAGAAATATTGCACTACAATTACACCTTTGCGAAGCTACACTCCTTTGAGCGGTTATCCAAATAGTCGGGGATCTTATGATTTAGAACGCACTTACTACACGTCGACTCCAATCACTTATAAACATAGGTTTAGAAGGACAGATAGCCTGGGTGACTTGAGGGATGATATCGGTGGATTAACAAGGAATTTAAGTGATCTATCCATTGATAGAATTGATGATTCCGATGATGATCCGATCAAGGTAGGTGATGAGGGTGATTGAGGTGTTGTTGTGATGGTAGATTAAGTTGTTAATTTGGTTTTAAGCATGCTGTTGTGGTAGGATTAGAAGTAGTTGTAGTGAATGTACGTGTAAGTGTTTAGATATATCATTAAAATCTGAAAGGTAAGTGGATTGTTAAATAAATCTTTATAATCAGACAGCTATAGATCGAAGAGTTTTGAAGAAAAGATACATTTTATTAAACCTTAATACAGCAGCAATTTAGACATCATTTTATATGAAATCAATTTATTTCCATATTTTTATACTTAACGAGGAAACCTTCTCTAATAAATTTCTTTAATAAAAATGTATTCTATCAATTTATATTTTATCGACACCTAAAGCCTCTATTCTCAAAGGACCAATTAATGCGCTACATGAAGTTAAATTTCAACCAACAGTAAACCACTTTCTTTTAAAAATATGTCTCTCTTGAAATCTAAATATTCTCTCAATATTTGTAAGTTGATGACGCTGTGCATGTATTTGCTACGTCACTGGTGTGTTGTGTGTTGTCACTGTGTGCGTGTGCGCAGGCAAGAACTGGCCACTCTGCAGCGTCAAGTAAACGGCCTGACCATCTCCCTGCAGACACCGCACACACCTAGCACTTATCAAGGTACGTTTAACCAATAAATAAACAGTAAATATTTATGAAAAAAGATATTCATTGACAACAAAGAATTGATGGACGGCTTTATCGGGGATGATCATATTTTGTAACCTAGCGGGCAAAGACCGTATTTCAGGTAAAACGTTTAATTTTGAATAATGCACCAAAGCTCAGCTGTCGTCGTGTTCCATGAAGTCAGCTATAAGAAAAACAGTATACGATTGACAATCTATATTGGTGTAGCAAATGTTTCTGAGCACTGTCTAATGATTCAGATTATGTGTGTGAAAATTACCAAATGAAAAACCTTATTCGATTACTCTATAACTAGCTATATTTTATAATAACACATAAATGACAATAAGTATCTATGTATCAAATATCATCTTCCAAATATTAACCAATTCTCCGTTCTAGCACATCCCACGCACGCGACCGCATCAGACAGAAATGTATCCCGTCCCCCGTCCGACAGCGGACGAGACTATCCCGGAACTGAGCCCCCCGGACAGCCCGCAGACGAGCCGATCGGACCAGTCACAAACACACCAAGAGACGAATACCAACCAACAGGAATAACACACGCTCCCATCGACACTGAATACGAAACGGAAACGGCGGACGAAGAAATATCTGATGACAAACCTATAGTAAAAGAATATCAAGAGCCAGAAGAACATATAGAAGAAGTAGAGCCAGTTGTTGAACAAGAAAAGCCTATGGAAGTGGAACCAAGTCAGGAATATGAGAACACAAACTACCAATACGAACAAACTTACGAACCGACGCCAGAAACTGGAGACGCTCAGTATGAGAACCAATACGACGCGAATTATGAACAGCCGTATGTAGAACCTCAACAATATGAGAATTATGAACAATATCCACAACAGTATACTGATCCTAATGCGCAGTATGACCAACAGTATGAAACTTACCCAACAGAAGGAAATTATGAAGGTGATCCAAATTACGATGCGACGCAATACGCGCCTGGGTACCAGAGTGATCAAGTCCCTGAACAAGAAGTCAAAGCTGATCAAGTTAAAGTAGAAGAACAGAGTTACGATACTGCATACGCTCAAGAATACCAAGCCGATCAGAATACAACGCAGATACAAAAAGAAAAAGTTTCTGAACAAAACGGTAGCAAAAAAACACAAAACGATAAAATACCAAGTCAAAGTTAGCAATTTTATTAGACCTAAGTTGTATTTTTTGTGCAATAATTTGTTAATGCTTTTTGTTTACGTATATGTGCTAGTTTATATTGTAGGTAATAAAGCTTTTAATGTTATAGTTGAATAGAAAAACTATTTAAGGGAAGATTTTAATTTCAATTGCCAAATCAATATAAATTTTAGATATGAAATGGTGATTGACAATTGCAATTGATATGATCTTGCCAATAATGTTCATTATTATGAAGTCAATTTTGAAGCAGACTAATGCGGCGAGAGAATTGACGAATGTTAACGATTGTTTAATAAAAAAATCAACTTAGTAAATGGCTACTAATTTTAATTTTGTTCCATCATCTTATCAATGAAACTAAATAAAAGCGAAAAGGATTGTAGCTTGTTAGAAACTACAATTAAAACTCTTATTATATTTGGGCTCACATTATCCAGGAAAAAAGGCCCTCCGCCATATTTGAAGTCTGCTTCAACTACGTAGACCAAGTAAATCGAATTATCAGCAAATATATCACCTTTATAAATTATTAAATTATTTTTGCTCAATATAATGTTTATAGATCTTAATGTTGTTTCATTTAACCCTCAGTTTATAATAAAAAGAACAGTTATGAAGTGAAACTTATCAGAATAGTTTGCAATTATAAAAATCACAATTTTATGTCTATAGCCACCTAAAAATAGGTATAATTTTGACGATTATTTTGCTATTCTGGCAAAACGTATCGGATATCGACGTTCATGGTGGTATATTATACTTGCAACGTCACGCAACTCGCACGTGATATATTAATTATAAATCATTTATCTAAAACTATACAATTACTTCAAAAACTAAGGCTCACGTGCCGACAGTTTTTAATTAATGTTTAATCACGCTAACAGAAAGTCAATCATCAGAAATATAGAAATTTAATATAGGCAAGATTTCACGGACATGTTTCACCATAAATATCGATTTGATATTTATCAGAAAACATTAATTATAGTGTTGTTAGAATTACACACCGTTGGGGAAATGTGGTTTCGATCAGTGAGGTAAAATGCACACAATGAAATGTATTTTGGTTGATATTATTTTCATTTGTGTTATTGCTAAAACGTTGGCGGTAAGTTGAGTCAATATTGTTTATAATTTTTATCAAAATCCAAAAAAAATACAGAAAAAATGGTTTTTACAAGTATATCAATATGAATATGAGTAAAAATTATTGTAAGACAACTAATCTAAAACAAAAATAATTTCTTATTAGTTCACATTTTACAGGAGCAACCATCGTCAGAACTAGATATAGGTAAAGTTGTAGAATTCATAAATTCACTGCGAATAAAGCACGCTGAAGAAGTGAAAAACGATAGAGAACATTTACAAAATGATGAAAAGCTGTTCGGGCGTGTTAAGTATGTTCCTGTAGAACACTTACTTGTTCCTAACCCTAACATTGAAACAAAAAATGTACCGAACAATAATGAACCAGAAACTCAATCTTTATCTGAAATTGAACCTGCAGATAAATCACACAAAGATTTCCCAAAAAGCAAAAATTCGCAAAAAAAGGTTGCAAAATCTGAACACGTTGCTAAAGATCCCAATATAATTAATAGTCGGATAGGCAAAGTTTACAAAGGAAATGCAAACAATAATTATAAAGCAAGACAAAATGAGAATAGCGTAAGTAATCATAGAAACCAGAAAGTCAACAACAAATATCAACAAAATTGGAAACAAAGATATGACAATTTTGAGAAATATTTACGGTCGCAACTAGATCTTGTGTCATCTAAGCAATACAACCGCGGCGGGAATAATGAAAATAGATTATCAAAATTCAAAAAATATTCATTATATCTATTCAAGAGGTTTCTTAGAAATAACATAAATAATGCAGACTTTGACACCAGCGGAATGAGTACTAAGGAGAAAATTGCAAAATTAACTGTTTTTGTCAAAAACAAACTCCGATACTACCTTTCTAACTTCAAAATATTCATACACGAAATTGTCATTAAATTTCTACGAAACGTGATGTTGAAAGAAAAATTCAACGAAAAGGTAAATACGATTTGAAATATAACAGTTTATTGCATTGGCAAGTTCTTTATTAAACATTCTTGTAGAAAGACGTACCTATATGCACACTATGCACAGTATTTTAAATGTGACGTATAATTATTTTTTTTATTTGTGCGGATATTTTTTTCTGTTCACAGACTAAACAAGATAGCAATCGGCCCAAAAGATACACACAATTGAGGCAAGGGTACAGCCAAGCTCCTGATGCGTGCAAAAAATACAGTGAAAACCTCGAAATTATGTGGTCTAAGCTATCTAAATACATCAATTCTACCGAGCCAGTTGACAAAACAGTATTACACAATATAGTAGTCATGATAGAAGGTTATTTTGAACATCTAGGCACAAAAGAAAAAACAGCAGTGACGCGGCAGGCCAGAAAAAATGATAAGATTGGCAAAATCCTAAAAAAGGTAAATAAACTCTTAGGTAAACATAACGCAGAGGAGAAAATACAAGAGCTAATAAAAAAACACTTTAAACCAAAATATACTGATGAAGATCCCGAATGTAGGGGAACTAATGAAAATATCCTGGCCTCAGCCATCGACCTGTCATACAAGAATTATTTAGACAATTCCAAATGTCATGGTGATTACGACGCCGGATCGTTAAGACAAGTGTATCTAGCTACAACGTTAAAAAATGATTACATGACGCAATATCGGGAGCTCAATGACAATAACGATCCCTCTATCTTAAAAGAAAACGAAACATCTGAAGATTTCCAAAAAAGTCGAGTCCCAGATATTAAACGATTTCAACATAGATTAGTAAATCAAAATTCACAAAATTCTAATAGAGAGTCAGATATATTTCAACGTAAGTCGAAGAAATCCAAAAAAAAATCTAGGAAACTGAAATCACACAATGGCGATCCGTGTGTAAAATACGCTAGTCGTAAATTTTTGTTATCGCTACGAAACACTATCGAACGTTTCCTAGCGCTGCATGACTGTCAAGAGGACGATACTCTGAGATCATCAGATAAAAAAGGAATAATCGAAACGTATGTACCTCATACAAAACTTTACGAAAATATAGAACACACGCCCAATCCCAAACAAGCAAAGTATAAACAATTAAGTCAAAATCATAGTTATAAATATATAGGCAGGAGTAGCAATAATTATGGTCAAATACCACAACCAGAGGGATATAAATCAATGTTCGTTGCACAAAATACTGCATATGAGAATCCAGCGTCATGGAGTCAGCAAAACGAAGAACGGAATGTGGCACATGTGCTGAATTATAAATATCTTCCACCAACTATCAGTGGCAGTAATTATGCAGCTAACTACATTGTTCAAGCATCATCATCATTGCCACCATATTTAAATGATAAAGCGATAGGTAACAGTTTGAATTTGAATGTAAATTCCAAAAACACTGCATATTCTAATAATATTTCTGTTCGTAATCCTATGGAAGAAAATAGCAAATTTGAATTATATGAAAGGAATGAACACATTAATAATAAAATGGAAGATCTAAACAAAAGTCCTGTTGATACGATTGCGCGAGAAAATGGAAAGATTCGCGTTATTGAGGTTAACAGAGAAGATTTAGTAAATGATGACGAAGTTAGAGGCACTTCAACAGAAAAAATACAAATGGACTACGATGCTGTTGTCGATATTATAAAAAATGTACATAATATTTCACTACAAAAACCTCAAGTAAAAATGGATAGCATTTCCACTAATAATAAAAAAGGATACGTAGAACTTTCGTACCTTGTGAAGTATCCTAAATCGATACTATATCGTCCGCAATATTTAGTAAAAAATATACTAGATTACGATGAATTTGCCAAAGTAGCCAACGATTTGTACATCACTGATGAAAATAAGCAACTGCTGAAAATAGTAAGATACCTACCAGATAACAGCACCGAAGTTTTATTCGAAACTGATGATTTAAAGGGGCCATTTCAATTATTCGACGCGAAACATGAAGATAGCATGAAGGAGACCGGTGCATCTTTATTAAAATCTTTGAGTATTAGTTCAAGTACAGAGTCCTCGCTAACACAAACTATAAATAACGAATCTGAATTTATTAACAAATATGATATAGTTAAATTTACTAGAGAGGGAACCGGAATAAACTCTCAAAAGAAACGATTGACAGAAGATAACCTAAATTTAAAAGAATATCAGGACTCATTTAAATATGCTAATGAAAAACACAGTAAATTTTACCGAAATTATGAACACGTAAGAAGTCCACAGGAGAATTTGGAGCCTCGAGCCAATTTTGATAAAATTATCGGCAATTCGGATGGTACTATAACTTCTAACGTACAAAATTATGGTACTGGTATTAATTTCGACGATAGTGGTTTAAATAATTTGAATGTTAATGCTGAAGACAGTTCAGTTGTAAAATCTTTTGCCGTTGAAAATAACGCAGCTGTTTCAATGAGCAAAGATAGCATAAATTCTAATGCTAGCTCCACTCCCAGTCAAAGTGAATTAGCAGCTGAATTTATACGTTATGCCAACGATAACTTGAAAAGTGAAGAAAGCAATATAAACTCCAATTCGCAAGTACTTGAAGAATTGCGTTCTCAAGTTGCTACGACTGGCTCTATTTCTGATAGACAGTCAGAAAGTTGGTGGGAAAACTGGAAGAACCAGCTTATTGCGCAAGTTAAGGTAAATAAAATTAAATAATGATAAGAGCAAAAACATAAATCGTTTGTATAAATACAAATATCGCGATGGTCTAATGCAAAGTAACTATTACATTTCAGGCACTCTCAATTAAGGTGATAAAACTATTAAATACGCTCAAGGGCACTAAAGAAAGTACTAATACTGAAGAGAATTCCAAAGCGAAAATTAAAGAAAATGCTGGAACATTAGCAAATAAAAAGCTGCAAAGGAAATAGTTACTTATGGCCTTTATATTTTTAAACTCAAAACATTTTTTTGATCTACAGTGTACTTAGTTATTATTGAGTAAATTATTTGTATGTATAAGCGTCGTTTTTTATATATTCCTACGTATTGGAGGTTTTCACCCATAACGACTCATAAAATTAGGTGCGTTAAAAATATACACCGGACAGTAGCTCGATTCTCTACCACTATCGACTACCGACAACCGGCTAGCTATCGAAATTTTGGCATTTAGAATGCACTGCCAAAATGTTTCCTACGACACCCGTCAGAGGCGCTAATCAGATTTTCATACAAAATTTCTCGATGACAGGTCGGTTGTCGGTAGTCGATAGTAGTAGAGAATCGAGGCACGGTAATACCGATGAAAGGATCGAAACGTAATTGACAGTTGCCAGTAATTGGCACTTGACAAATGACAGTTGAAAACTGACAGAAGAGCATTGTTTTGTTGTGCTTAGCTGTTTCGAGTTAATTTTATCAATTTGTGATCAATTAGTCATACTATCTTAGTCCTATACTTTCCACGAAAAACATTATATTAAAACATTAGTACATACATTAATAGCTAGTCATTGTAACCTACTCTGGTTAGGAAAGTTGAGCATTTTGAGGTTAACTTTAGTTTTGTTTTGAATCTACAAAATGGTTTGCGAGAAATGTGAGAAGAAATTGGGCCGTGTAATAACCCCAGACCCTTGGAAAGCTGGTGCGAGGAACACAGTGGAGTCTGGCGGACGCAAAGTTGGTGAAAACAAAGCACTTACCGCCAAAAAAGGTCGCTTCAATCCGTACACATCTAAGTTTCAAGAATGCAGGTAACTGTTTAACTTTTTTTAATTCCTAACAACAAATTTATGAATTTTTGATTAGCATGTAATGTTTTGTTCTTTCCTTTTTAATTAGATTTTTCTGTGATTTGACTTATGTCACCTAATTCGTAATTGTACAGTCAAACAAAAACAGTCGTAGGTATATCAGATTTTCCTGTAAGGGTCTCCATCTTATTGTCACATATGGCTGTAAACCACAAATTTGGCCAGCCACAGATAATTTTACCAAAAAACAAAAAATATATGTGCATGTCTATATCTCAAAAGAACGACATACTACTAACATTGATTGAATTTTCTAGATTTTCAACCTAATTTATCATTTGTATTTCGATCTGCATAGGAAAGCTATGTTCTAGATGTCAATGCCAATAATCTATTTTCTTAATTTCAGAATATGCCGCACCAAGGTACATCAAGTAGGCTCCCACTACTGCCAAGCCTGTGCCTACAAGAAGGGTATCTGCGCCATGTGTGGCAAGAAGATATTGGACACTAAGAACTATAGACAAAGCTCTACTTAAAGATTTACTCATAAATTTATAGATGTAGGTTTCTAGGGGCAAAATGGTGAGATTTACATAGGGTTATTTATGTCTGGAATTTATCATTCTATCTTGTATAATAATGTCCTCCTAGCCGATATACGGCTATGGCGGTCAGTTTCATTGAAACTGGCCATCTGTGCAGGACTTTGTTTATAGTGTCCAAGTATGTGCACAATACACAGGTACACTCTCTATTCCCTTACTCACATAACCCGGTGGGACGGATGACCAACACAACCAGTGAGAGGTCAGGCGCAGGACCGACGGCTTTACGTGCTCTCCGAGGCACGGAACTGTCTATCTTGTATACTTACATAATAAACAATAGAGATACTCAAATGTATGAACACTTAAAATAGCCATGTAAAAGTCTACAATTATGGTTTAAATAGAGTAACAGTAGGATAAAAACAAATACCACTGTTTAGGACCCTAATATTTTACCTACCACCAAGTTTATAGTATAAATAATAATTCAAAGCAAATAAATGCTTTGTTTTTATATTAAAAACGTATAAGTACATTGAACTGACAAATGGGTAAAGAAGGCAAAATAGTGGTCTGCAATACTTAAAAGTAATGTATATACTTAAAGACTTCCGCACACAGTATTCTGGAGCAGGACATGAACGGGTTATAAGAGAAACGTGTCACATTATAATGTATGTTTTACCTTACAAGTAGGCATACAGATCGATTTGCGGTAACAGTGCGGGAGCATCCTACACTGCTCTTAACTGTTTAACGTCACGATCCCATGTTCTGACTGTGGAGTCTCTAATAATAATAATATACATCAATATAATTTATTATAATCATATTTAATTATTATAAGCAGTAGAATTTATAAACAGTCATCATATACATTCACTATAGAACAACGAATGTCTTTGCTAGCACTTTTTATAGTACTTTTACTAGAACAGTTGTATTAACGAGTTGTAATTTTAAATGTATGGAATTAAATGTATGATATTACTTATCCTGTATGTATGAATGATATTTGTGAAACGTTTGATCGCTATGAACTGAGGATTCATAATAAAATTGTAAATATTTTTTTGTAATGTAAGATTTTTTATATAAATAAAACAATTGTATTGACTACCTATATATCTTTGTTTTTTATTTACCGACTTCAAAATTGGAGGAGGTGCTATTTTTGATTTATTGTGATAGGTACCTACTTATTAAATACGGATTGAAGTATCGGAAATTGATATTTATCTTTGAAGAAAGTGTTTGTAAATCAATCAATATTTGCTTAGTACTTAGAGTTGGGGACAATTTTTTAATAGCACACATTGGTTCATGATTTTTGCTATCATTGTATAGGTATACCTATAAGGGAATCGAACCCATTTCACTTGTAGCAATAGCAGAGACCCATGGCGGCGCACACTAATCTCCGAAGTAAAAATCTTTTACTTCAAAACTTTTATATTATATCAGATAGTTAAGAGCCGTGAATTAATCACGTGATGATTTTTGTCCATGATTTTATATAGAATCCCTACCCTCCTTTTGAAACTTGCGTGATTAAAGGACAGTCCCTTAGTTCTTTTAAATAAACACTTTACACCTGTAGTTTCTTCAAAATACCACAATATTTATGACAAAAAGCTGACCTATTGCGAGAATCAAAGTCACATCTACGCATAACATAACGACCATATAACAATTGCGCGATACATTTATTTACATAACCCAGGAATGCATGTTATTCAGTTATTTTCATCAATGTTAAGGTTACTTGATTCTAATTCAATTATTATTGCACAACGGCGGCCGCGGTGCTTGTACAACATTGAGCCAATCAAGATTGTTGATAAAGCCTAGCCTAGCATGTCATTCTGAACAGCTGAACAGAAACTAAAATGACTTGTGTGTACAGTATCGTTTAATATGTTAGTTATTTATATTATGATGCTGAATTTTGCTAAGGTAAGCAAATATTATTTTTAATTAGAAAGCTGTTAGTTTTCTTGTTTAGTTTCATAGCGGGGATATCGGTGCTGAGTATTAAGTATCTTTTTTACGTCGATTAATTTAATTTGGATTTATGTAGGTATATACGCAATGTTTATAAACGAAACACTGCTCTATATAAAAGTGTAGTCAGGGGCATATTCAATTACTAGGTAGACTAAGTAGATACTTACTTGTACCCTGAATATGCCTTGTTCGTGTTTGATATCAGTAGATTGCTGCTACTAGGTAAGTATTCCCCTTGCAGTTTATGTTACCTAAAGTACCTACTTAGGTAAATTACAAACTCCATAACACTGCCTGATGTTTGAACGGGAAATCAAACTTGAAACCATTAGATCGGCAAATTAAACATCTAGGCAATACTCTTCTATTCTAAAACTATTCCTACTTCCGACGTTCACTTTTATTTAATGCTCCAAAATATATTCTTTTTCAGCTCGCTTTTAGTGACCCACTAACCAATTCACAAAAAGAATCTAAGGGCCAAGCGTTGAACGATTTTGCGAATCTTTTGAAGAACATTATCAAAGTGAATGAAGAAAGAGTAGAAGCAATCAGAAAGATCACTAACTTGCAGGATTATATGTTGACTAAGAACCAAATGAGCCTTGACGATGACTATGATGACTCCGTTGAAGAACTTGTTGAAGTAAGTATTTGCTTTATAAAGGAATCATCAAACAGTACCTACTGGCAGTGCAGGGATTTAGTTATTTGTGCCTATAGTTCTTAATTTGTAACTGGAGTAATCTCAAAATGAATAAATTCGGATGCCTTTCGGCTAGAGCCTCCTAGATCCCACCACCTATGCTCAGAAAATAATTTAGCCAAAACGCCGAAATCCGTAATAATCACGGATTTCTCGGCCATCTGGCGGTTCGGCTTCTTTTCCAGGACCGCTAATAATTTGATCAGGGTGTCGCTAGGAACGTCTAACATACCTACAAACGAAAAGGGTTTAAATAAAATACACAATGTATGAGTATAGGTAATCTTATCAGGGATGTTATGGATATGAAATTTCGGATACGGAGCTCCCTAACATCCTTGATTCTTATAATCTATTATTTTTTACTTTATCCGGCATTAGAACTCTGTGAGGTACAGTCGGTCGAAGAAGAAGGTGTACTTTGAGCAAAATATTGACTGTTTACTCCTTTTCCAGGCCCCTCCAGCCCTCAGAAGAAAAGGAGAGAACGAAACAGACATATTGAAAAGATGCGTAAAATTATACAAAGAAAATAAGAAGCAGCCCTATGAAATAGCAAGGATTTGTTCACAACAGGGCGTGCATATTTGTAACGTGTTATGTCGAAACAAACTTCACAGTAATTACAAGAAAAATAACTTGTGTACGATCTCTATACATTTTAAAATTATAAAAGAATGTCAAGACAAATGTAAGACAGAGTTAGGTAAAAAATATGTTTAGTTTTTAACTTAAGAGTTTTTTTTTACAATAAATGTGAATAATTTTATTAATCAGGTTTGTTTTTTTTTGTGCGTCATTGTTTGTCTATGCAGCACTCATATCGCTTGCATTGATAGCCGAGTCTTTTCGAAGTTATGTGTGTATTTTATCACCCTTATGTGCCTAAAATTTGTTTAACGCACTTCTTGAGGCCATTGAAGAGCCTTGCCCAGTGACGCGTTAAAAAAACTCTAGGTTCTGAAGAAGAAATTCCAATGTTTGCTACCCTTTCCTTCGTATTACTAATCTCTTGGTATAAATAAAGTGTGACGCCAAATCTAGTGGACTTATTTTACACCTCCACACTCCGTTTTATGAGTTAAAAATGTACAATGCAATCAAAACCAACACACGAACTCGTTATTCTGAAACAGTATTTTTACCATAAATATTTATAGGCTTGCATTCATGTTAAAATGTTTGGAAGGATTATTATTCTTTTATATTTTTCTTCGTTAATATGTAGTGTAAGTATATGCATTTTTTAAATTAAAACAGGTTATCAGTATACGCATACAACAGTTCTTGATGGAATGCAAAATCCCCAACCCGCACTTAACTGACGTGTTGGACTTAAGACCTGATCTCTGCCTCATTCTGGGGGGAGATTCCTGTCCCGCAGTGGTACATAATTGGGTTGAATTTTATTTTATTTCATAAGAATATCTGTGGTCTATTCAAACAGGGTGTCCAAGAAAGGAGAGTATCGGTATTCACGAGTGATCAATCGAGGAATATCTTCACAAATTTACTAAGCACTATTATCAAACTGAATGAAAAAAGACTGAAAACTTTAAAAGAAAAGGATCAGTTCGAAGAGTTTCAGTTTGAAATTAGGGACAATCTGAGGACCGACGGACGTTTCAATCGTAAACGAACGCGTGGCACTTTAATTCTTATCGTTTCAGATTATAGTTGAAATTATGATAAAGATCTTAAATTTTTAAACTTAATCAGCTTTTTATTTAAACCTATCGACTCTTAGTTGTATTTTTTTATTTGTAAGCAAATGGTAGTACAATTTTTAATGAGTACCACATCGCAACGCGTAAAGACTGTTTCCGTAAACAACTTGGAAACATGTGGCCAGATTTAATAAGTTTAACTTGTAAACCAATATTTTACAAAAACTGTGACACACATTTAGGCACGTTTTCTTTTCAGAATCGTTCGGATTCAACATTACCCGTTACATGGAGTAACTTCTCAGCAGTTACGCAGCCCGAAATGTTCCCAGAGCTAGCCCTCCAGGAGAAGAGAATCTTAAACCAAAGTCTATTTGGAATGGTGCAACGTTTTCTTAATGATTACGTTCATAAGAATACAACCATGCCTGCTATTACCAGTACACCTGATGCTAACAAAGAATATAGACAAACAGACGAAATGAGCGCGTCAGAACCAGGTACTAAACACAAAAAACCTCAAGTAAAATTAGCACCTAAAATTGTAATGAAAACTAAAACGACTAGCAGATTTGATATGTTTGAAGCAGCGGTCAACAATTTTGAACGAGATTCATTGTCAGACACAGATTTCGAAGGGATACAGTCCCCAGGAATGAAAGTCACTAGGTTTGACAGCAGCACTGAAGATGAACGGAAATCTAATAAAAATAGAAAGAAAGACCTCGAACCTTTACTCGATTCGTCTGAAGTAGAACGAAAGTTAGAAAAACACAATAAAAAATATTACGAAAAGTTAGCGAGGGAGAAACGAAAACAAAAGAATTTGACAAAATCAAACACTGAGAAACGAAAAAAACATAAAGAAAAATATAAATATAAATCTGATAAACGCTCTGCTGAGAGTACTGAAGATGTAGGAAGCAAAAGTAAATTCAAGAAACAAAAAGGTCGTAAAACATCAGAGAGCACAAAGCATGAGAAAAGTCTTCAACTTCGCTCTGAATCAGTTGAGAGTTTCCTATTTGTGGATGACCTTAATATAATACATGAGAAGCAAGCTCCGAAAACATCACATACGGGTAATGACGACGAAGACTACAAACGTAAGAATATACCAAAGTTAAAAATAAAACGTATCAAACAAAAAAGTAAACCAAAAGTATCAGAAGATTCGACAGAATTGACCTCTGCAAAGACGTTGCCTGTGATTGATATGAGCGAAAATATTGAAACACTAAGTTATATACCTGAAAAGCCAAAAGCAAAAAGCGAAAAACGCAAACATAAAATCAAGCATGATCCTGAACCAGAAACAATTGCTACGGAATTAATTGAAACGACCACAAAACGATCTAAAAAGAAGGTGACTCTTGAACCACAGACGTTTACAGAAGCAAACACTACGTCGCAAGCCACTACTGTCACTATTAAGGTAACAAATGATGAGAAAAAACTTAAAAACGAGATCAAGAAAAATACCAATGTTGCTGTATCAGTAGTTACTCAAAGTGGTGTTAATAAAAAAGATGGTTTAACTTTAAAGCAAGTCCCTAGCTTACTATTGACTGCTCCAAATAAAACACATAATAATGACAGTGAACTAAAAATGATAGGCAGAGAGGGGCAAGACGCAGAAAGTGATGATGAAGAGG
Source organism: Anticarsia gemmatalis (assembly GCF_050436995.1). Lineage (NCBI taxonomy): Eukaryota > Metazoa > Arthropoda > Insecta > Lepidoptera > Erebidae > Anticarsia > Anticarsia gemmatalis. The sequence goes on along the minus strand of NC_134770.1, from coordinate 5,216,621 downwards.
ATTTCTCTCGAGCAGAAATATTCTTATCAGATCCCGATGAAGGTTCTGAAGAGACAGACAAACATGAAACGAAACACAAGGCATTGAGATACAAATCCAGGTCTAGAAAAAGTGTGCTAAAATGTATTGGCAAGAAAGCTTTGAAATTATGCAAGAAGTCTTGTCGTAATGCTTATAAAAACGTTTGTAAGAGAATGAGATGTACTACGGGGTCTCGAAAAGATCTTGGAAAGCAGTGTCGCAAGAGTTGTCAAAGAACATTTAGGTATAGCAAGTACAGTGCTGAGAGGTGGCAGTCCTCTGAGTCAAGTAGCAGTTTCAGCGATTAAATTACCTTTAAGTGAATTTTTATGTTTGTTTAACACATAATTGACGTTTAGATTATATCGCTGACAGTTGGCAGCTCCTCTCATGATCAACTATTGTGTCAACCGCATTGTAATCTTACTGGAAAAAGTGGCAGTGAGTTTCTCGCTTGCTCTTCTTGTAAGACTCTGCCCCCTTTCCTAGCGCTAGAGCCTGATTCAATAATTGTTACGACTATCATAAGTGTCAACATCTGACTATTACGAATAAATGATTTGATTTTGATATAATAACAGGAACTTAGTAGAGCACCTTGTAATTATGCTGATGGTCGCCTGTTTGATACCGATTCTTTGTTTTAGCATTATCAATTATATAGTGTAGATAAATCGTGCATATCAAGACTCTTTGTTAAGTTGTCGGCCTATTAGAAATTTGGGAAGGAATTTTGTTGCTTTGGTGTGGTCCTTTCGCTAGGAATTATAATAATGCGTTTACTTTAATAAATGGCCATTAAATTTACGTAATAGGTATGTGTTTCTGTTTTTATACCGACGCAGTTGTCGAGCGAAAATACCTACTTAGAATACAACATACTTGCATTATTGAAAAATACCATAGTTTATGAGTACGTTATTATGATCTTGAAATACACTATTATTGTGTTCAATTTTATTTAACATTATATTATATTTGAAATGCGATTACTTTCTATTTCGTTGTGCGTTAGTAATAAAATGTAAAATGTTTCAACTTCGTGTTACATGCGCGTGTTGATATGAATTTTGTCGCTACAGTTATTGTGTTATTTCATGTGGTAAGTTTGATTTTACTTACTAATTTAATATTAATTATTATTAATCTTTGAAATTGTACATGAATAAAAATTGTAAATTGTATTACACCTAAATATGCATCATATTTTTCTACAAACATACATACAACACTAGTCGTGTGACTCTGTACAGTCGGTACTATCGAGTATCGACAGTTTGTGATTTAAAATATACTGCACAAATAGATTCTACGGCGCCCGCTAGATGCAAAATTACTCGATAACTGGTTTTCGATAGTTCATAGAGGTAAAGAATCTCACTACAAATATAGAATGTTCAAGCGGAAACTGAAAGCGTAATCCTTTAATTACAGACAAAAGCCTTAGCTGAAACGACAAATACAGTCAAAGATAATCATGACATCGGTGACGAAATACCTGCATCAGGCTACCGTCTTGCCAGCGAAGAAGAACAATCAGACGAAGAAGAAAGTCAGTCAGAACAATATGAAGTGAAAGAAGAATCCCTGGACCCCAGCGCAGACGGCAGGAGGTTTAACAGAGGGTGTATGAGAAAGGCAACTAAGTCTTGTACAAAAGCTTGCTCCAGGGCTTATAAATATGTGTGTTATAAACGTAGATGTACTAAAAGGGCTAAAAGGGCTCTCAAACGGGAATGCCGAAGTAGCTGCCATTTTTCTTTCGTGGCACATAGAGGATACGAGGAGTAGAAAGCGTTACCTATTCTCTCTACCGTCGGTACTATCGAGTATCGAGAGTTTGACACACAAAATGTGTTTAAAATAGTTCCTACGGCGCCCGCTAGAGGCGTTGATGTAATTTTTAGTCTAAATTTCTCTATAGTTAGCCGGTTGTCAACAGTCGACAGTTAGGAATCGCGCTACTTAAATAAATATGGGTGAGTGTAGTGTTTCGTGTAAGGACAAATATTTGCTTCTTCTATAAATGTATATTTATTTACTAAACCTACTGAATCGTTATAAATGTTGATTAAATTAAATGGAATTTATTTTTTTATTTAAAATGCGTTAAAGTTTTTACATAAATAAACGTAAATACGGGATTATTTTGTTGACATTCAGATACTTCTGTAATTGTGTATATTTAATTATCAATCTAGTGTGTTGCGGCACACCTGCGGAACATTCAACGCATAACGTTCTGTTCACCTACGACACATCAGCCGATTACGTCGCGTTTGCGTCAAACTTTCTTTCGCCGAATGTTCGAGGCCACAGGTTCGGCAGGTGTGTCACTATACTTAAAGTTTATTAAATAAGGTTTAAGAATTCATAAAATAGCTTTTGCAATTCCTTTTACATTCTTTCTTGAGAGCTTTCTTTAGTTTTCTTCTACAATCGTACAAAGAACATGCGTCTTTAGCCGCAGCCTTACAAGCCTTCTTACATAGTTTTGAAGCCTTCTTCTGACATCCCCGCCAAGGACTTGCTCTTAAAACTATTGGTGATATAATGAGTTGTTTATTATTTAGTAAGCCCAAGTTTTCCCCGTGGTCCTGGTCGTTGGTACGGGTAAAATTGTGCAATGAATTATTTACAAACTGTTTCTCATATTCGTTTGGCTCTTTATTTTCCTGCAATTAATTAAAATATAAATTGAAATAAATCATCTTATGTACGAAAAAGATTTTCACTTAACTAAATTGGCGGCTTCCGTGGCGCAGTGGTTAATGTGGTCGCTATGAAACTACCATTGTGTCGGCAGGATTTTTGTGATCCACAAATAGTTGTGTCGGATCTAGTCGTACGTTGCGTCCGTTGTTTGCTTGTTTGTTAAAAGTCCCCGTGATACAAGAGTAATTCTTAGTGCGGGAGTTGCCTTTTAAAATGTTAATGTTACGGATGTTTCCGCAACTTTCGACCTAACAAAAGAAAAAGTATTTGTTGCCAGTTTTAACTAACACAACAATAAAGTATTTTTAAAATCTTACCTTCATAAGGATGAGAGCTCTGAAATGAGACTGATTGCCGTCCAACACCAGCTCGTCTATAATGTCAATATCAGGGTTGATCGTATCCAACATACTTGTTTCGGTGACCTGATATAGAAATACAGTTAACATTTCAAATCTCCAAGAAGTACATTGTAATTCCTCCTCTCAGACACTCTTACAAGTCGATTGATGGAAAAATGTCGATCTGACTGTAAAATTCTTTGCAGTCCGTGTAAAAATATGTACCAATTCATGATCCTAATGTCTGATTACGGCATAAGTACTTCTACCAAATTTTGCTCAGCAATAGGTAATAGGTAAGTAAATACTTTGTACAGTCGGTACTGTCGAATATCGAAAGTTTGACAAATATAATATACTGCCAAAATAATTTCTACGACGCCCATCAGAGGCGCTCGTCAGATTTTCTTACAAAATTTCTCGATGTCGAAGCCGGTTGTCGGTAGTCGATAGTAGTAGAGAATCGAGCAACAGAACCTTGTGGTAAATGGCTAAATCTTATCTAATTATGCATTAAACGTCATACTTACTATAAACAACGACAAAGCGATTATAATTTTTTTCATGATGACATTTGTAGATATAAAATTAAGTGTACGAAAAATATTCTTACTGACAATACTGTGAATAAAAATCAAATGTGGAAGGAGTTAGCAACTGTCAAAATCTTCATATTATCATTGTTAATTAAAAATTAAGAGAAGATTGGTGACGAATTGATTTTATGGTGTTTGATAGCAATTAGCAAACAGCTAACGAACTTTGTGTGTGTCTACGTAAGGCTACGTGATTAAGAAAAAAGTGGATTTTGTAAGTATTCTCTGTACCTTATTATTTTATTATGAAATGAAAGAAATAACGAGAAAACTAAAGTACCTACATTAAGTAAAAGTGTAGTCTTCGATTTTATTTCAAATAAGATTTCCAGAAGGACTAAAAGACCTCCCAAAAAGTAGTAGTAGTAGTAAGATTAGGATCTCCCAAAAAGTATAAAGCGTTAATAACTTGCGTGAATTTTCCACTACAGTTTTGTCAATTTGATTAACCTGAAACTACTTATTTAATCGTCCTACTTGAAATAATCAAGTAACGATTTCCAGAAAGACTAAAAGACCGACTAGGATCTTGCAAAAAGTATAAAGCGTTAATAACTTGCGTGAATTTGTCACTCTAGTTTAGTCCATTTGATTGACCTCAAACTATTCAAATAACTCAGCCTATGGACTTTTGTTTCAAGGTGGTTGCTTAGCAGTCCAAAAAAACGACTTTAAAATATTTTTTTATATATTTTATTTAATATTGTGTTATTGGCGGAATTAGGCATAAAGCCAGGATCGCCACGAAACTAAACAAAAAAAACCCAGCCTATAAGTATTGAACTTACCGGCTAAAATAACACACACAACATATAAAACACAAAAACATTTATTTCCTTTCAATTTTCGCCAGCCTCACATCCCGTGTGTAGATGCGGTATCCAGGCGAGGTCACTCTGAATTCATATTGGAGTTCGTTGAGGTAGTCTTCGAAGAAACAGTCGAACTGATGGTAGCAGTCTGCCTCACACTTGTCCCTCATTCGCTTGAGAAACACCGGGGTGCTGAGGACAGTGCCAGGATTACGTGTCACCACGCTTGGACAGAGTCTTAAGCACATCTTACGCCAATAGTAGCACGATTCCTCTTTAGGTGTCGGTCTCAGCTCGAAATGCTTTTGTTTTTCCCGAACCTAGAAACTTACTAATGTTAAATACGTAGGAGAACCGGCTTTATCTATATTTTTGTAGTATATCTAAGCGGGCCGAGCGTGAATCTTACTTAGAGGAATTAAGACTGAGTTTCGCTAAACAAAAAAAATATTATGGATATATTTAAATGAAACGTCTAACAGACAAAATGGGCTAATACATACAAGAAGCTAGCAATCAGGTGGCCTGTTGTATAAACATCAGCCAAATCTCTTTTTTGGAGCATATTTTTGGGAGAAACCACCTTGTGCCATCCCAAGTATGATGGGATAAGGACTAGAAAAAGAGTTTATGAGCGTCATGGTTGTGTCTTACCGGTGCGCGAGTAGTGACATCAGACTCTTTATAATAACAGAGTAGGCAGCGGTGGTCGAAGTACGCCGACGTGATCTTACACCCGGACGGACAACGCGGAGTAGTGCGCTTGGCGTTCGGACAGTCTGGCCGAGGAGATACCGATATATCTGTCATAGAACGAACAATAAACTAGGTATCATACATACAAACATGAAATCACACTTTTTATCAACACCCAAAGTAGTAGGTAGGTTGGTACGATCCTTACAAATTTCCCTTGCCTCATTCACATCCATACATCTTGTTGTACAGGACCGCCGGTTACGAGTGCTACGCATCTGATTAAAAATATTATTTATAAACTATCGATCAACTAAGTAGGTACTGTCTAATCGGGTTTGTAGATTAAGAGTCCCTATAATACAATCAAACTCTCGCATTTGTACTATCAGCATAGATATTATTATATGTATACCTACATATGTTTGCGGCCCCACAATATCGCGGTAAACGGGTTAAAACCGACGTCAACGCAAGTGTGGATTGTTATGATGATAATTCGTTGCAATCCCTGCATTCATTTTCCGTACCTAATCACTGCCAAAAATCGCTCTAGCATAATAGTATAAGCACAGATCTAACTTCTTCAAATTGAATGTCAGCACTACGCATTATGCTCCTATCTTTATACTTCATATTCCTTTTAAGCATTCTTTTCAATAAAAAATTGTGATAAAATTAAATCTTAATTATACCATTATATGGAACTTCATTTAACGGTTCTTCTTCGACACTGTTCTGAAAAAAAAAGGTTTACAATTTTTAATACCCACATTTTTAAATTTTTTACCGATAAATTTAAATTATTTTTTCTACCTCTTGTAAAATTTTCCCTAAGCTTTGTGAACATAGTACGAGAATAATAAGCCCAAATAAAAACATTCAGATAGAATATATAACAATGTTTGTAAAACAAATATATTGACTTAATTATTTTACAGTCATCAACCGTAGAATTGATTTGATACGCCAATTTATTACGTAAGCAATGAAAACAAATCTATTGACGCTCGTTTTGTAGGGATTTATCTTCTTTCTATAATCTTAAATCATATTTAATTTTCTTTTAATTTATTTCTACATGAACTTCAGTCATTTTTTATTAATATCTTAGTAGATTTTTTGTTGTGCCTGTGTACAATACGCGTATTAATTACCACATTGTTTGTGGGTCCTATTAAGGCTCCTTGAGCGGCGCCCTACGTGAGGAGACTTGTTTTAAATAATCAGATGTATCAGAATTTCAAATAAATCTTTTGTTTCTAAAAACATTACAATTCTGTGAAAATACATTCTTACTTATATATCGTCTTAACGTGTGTTATTTTCAAGGTGCTGATGTTATTAACAGACTTCAAAAAACAGTAGGTTCCTAACTTTGAACTAGATTCTCTATAGTATTTGTAGAGACAGACCTCTATTTCAACATTTCTAATATTTAACGTCTGTTCCTCATAATCTTTGTCATGTTCAACTCTGAAAATACAGCAGGAAGTATATTTCAGGATTGGCCGTAAATTAATTGCCAATTAATCTACGCCCCGAGGTACTCTTGCACCCTTGGGTAAGGATATAGTGGCTATTTCATTAGTCAAAATGAAACAAAAACATAACATTTTATTCTTATTTATTTCTGATAAAAAATACAATATTTATAACTGTGATAATAACATGTTAATTAATTAAGTATAGTTACAGTAAAACTTTATCTTCGCCCGATAATCTTCAACAAACATTATTGTTAATAAATATAAGTATTATTTAACTATTATATACTTATGTAATAAACAAATGGCCCAGAAATCTATATTTCTGCATTAACCGCTGCAACCTAAATAAAGTAGGTACTTAAAATAAACTTATTTTTAATATTGGTAATACTTTCGGACGGAATGTCAAATGGTAATTTAATAATAATATATATTTACGATAACAAGTCAATTGATTATTTCATTTGTAATAAATATAATTGTGACATAAAATTAAATACGATTAGATTTATTTTCACAACCTAAAAATGATAGAATGTATTTTTTATTTTTTTATTTTAAGTCGTTACATTAAAAGGCACATTTGGAATGTAATTTGAAAAAATAATATATTTTAAAATACATTAATATTAGTGTTTGTGGCACTTAATAAGACACTTTCGAAGATTAAGCCTAATCTTAAGTACTTAAATGTTGCTTAACATTTTTTTTATATATTTCTGAATTTATACATTTACTTGCAAATGCTACGTGTTTGTAGTTAATATAATCACGTAATGTGATATTTTATAAATTGTAAAGATCATAAAGATCGTTTATATACAGAAATAACCGACAATAGTCGGGATTATAATATAAATAAGATTTTAATAATGCATTTCGGCAAACCTCGTTCATGTTTAGAAATTATCTCCCTTTTTATTATTCTGAACGAGTTGTCGAGACTTATATTTAAATTCTTACTTAAGTCAAGCATATCGATTATTAATTTGTATTGAAGCAAATTGTACCAATGCTCGACTTCGAGGTGTCCGTTTATTTCATCGACATATTTACTTCAGTAAAATGTATGGAAACCAATAACACTTACAATGACTATAGAATTATCTTCACGATCCTTATTTATACCCCAGCTAACTCCTGGACAACGATATACTCCTTTTCATCTCCCAAATGAATAATTTACAGTTTTCCCCCACTCGGACTTCTAGAGCTACTCTTTATCGATGTAATAGAAATGTTTCCAGAACTACTGAACGTCGGCGGCGGTGACCGCGGCAACGAGAACTTCGTGTCACTCAAATTCTCCTGACTCAACGACTTCTGTGTCGTAAAAACCGGTATTTTCGACGAAACGCCCGCGACCGGCTGTTTCACCTTCTCCGCTTTAACCGGTATATTACTCGGTTTCGCGGAAATCATCGGTTTCTGACTTGAAGGAGGCTCCGGTGATCGCAGTTGCATCTGATCTAGCTGCGATAGTCTACGGTTTTCTAGATCAGTGCTCGTCACTATTGTACCTTTTGGAGATTCGTATGTCGCCGTGCGGAATTTGATGTGACTGTTTCTCGGCAGGTCGAAGTCTGAGTGGCGTTTCTTTGGTTCGTTCGATAAGTTTTTCGTTCGTTTCACGTCAGCCTGTTGTTTTGCGGAAAAGTGCCTTTCGTTGAGAATGAAATCATTAAGCAGTTCGATGTCTAGCTCGTAAGATAAGGGTGATTCTTCGTACGGTGGCGCCCTCTGTCTGCTGGAGATTTTGTCTTTACTTTCCTTTTGCTTTTGTATTTTCTCCGTACGCGGTGTTACTACCTGTATTTCTGTGATGTGATCTCTATGACTATCGATTTCCTTGCATTCTTTTTCAACATCAGTTATCGCTTTCGGGTCAATAGTGTACCTAGTCTTAGTAAGTTCCACAGAGTCTCGACTAGTTGTTTGTACATCATCTAGATCTTGAATAATTCTGATTCCCATCTGCGATAATTCTTCGGAGCTTTTTTGCGACATGAAATTCGGATCATTTTTGAGTTTTTCCATTAACATTTTAGCTTGTTCTTCATCCATTTCTGTAGTGTTTAGTATGATAGTTTCCGTTCTAGTGTAAGCAGGTTCGTCTGTAGTAAAGTGCATGTTAGGATTCTGTCTCTTGATTTCATCTAAGACTCTCTTATCGATGTCTTGAACATCACCTTCCTCTAACTTCATTTCATCAACCTGACCTCCTCTCATAATACCAAAGCTTATTTGTTCAACTTGTAAAGGCGCTTCGGATTTCGTTGTGATGTATTTAGTAGAGATTTTCTCTACATTTTGTGTGATAACTTTATTGCCAAAATCATCTTCAGCTACGTTGACCGTGACAGTTTTTTGTACAGGCTCTTGTGTCATTGTTATAGACATATTAGCTGGTTCCATGTACAGTGTTCTGTTCTCTCGTTCATCATGTCTCCTTCTTATACCTTCAAGCACGTCTGGCGGCATCATTCTTATAGTAGGCTCGCCAATCTCTATAGACTTAGTGTACGATTTTCTTTTCTCTTCGACCGGTTGAATCTTCTCCGTAGTTATAGTTACAACATTGGTATTATTGGTACTCTCTTTGGGTTCATTCCATTCAGCAGTTGGGAAAGATTCCATTTTCTTGTTGTATTTCAAGCTGTTGTTGTTCGATCCGACTCTAATGTTGCTTACGAAATCATCGTAATCACGGACTTTTTCTGTTTGCGAGCTAGCTTTTAAATCGAAGTTTACGATGTCTGGTTGATGCATAGCTGACTTAAAAGCGTCTGTCTGAGGTGTTTCTTTACTTGTACTGGCTTCATGTTTGTCTTTGTCTGCACTTTGGTCAATGTGTACATTTAGTATCGGGTTTTTGGCTAGCAATTTCTTCATCATGTCAGATTTGGGTCTCTCCAAGCTATTGACGTACGAATTACGCGACATTTTCAAGTCGTCCGGTATATTTGTGTCGTAAGTCATTGATAGTTTCTCTTCGTATTTAGGAGGAGCCGGCTTTTCTGCTGGTGGTGACATTTCATGTGTACTGTCCAAAGAACTCATGTTGCTGCCATCTGAAGTAGACTTCGCGAATTCGGATACTAGTTTCAAATGTACTTTCATGTTTTCATCCATTATTCTACGAGCAAGATGGTCGGATGTTTCGTGTTCTGTTTCTTTGTACAATTCGAATTCTTTCGGCTTAGTAAGGGTTTGTTCTTCAGCTTTCTCAGAGTCCACGGAGCTGCTTGAACCTTTTACGATAGCGTCTTCCAAATTGCCGAATTCTGAAGCCTTCTTGAGACGGTTTCTTTGGAACGTATTAAGGCCTTCCATAGCGGAAGTTTTAGCGATGTTCAAACTCAATCTCGGTTCCTTATGTTTAATCACGATTCCTTTATCTTGGTCTATCATTTCAGGGAGGACATCTTCACCACCGGCGTCGAAGAAAGTAGTTTCTACTACTGACATAGCTTTCCTCTTTTTAGGAGAAATTGTATTATCCTCAATCTCAGCATCTTCGGCAGATATATCCAGACTTTGTGCCCTTTCTAAAGTACCAGTTGATGGTTTACTAGACTTGGTCCTAAGTTCGAACCTGGATAGATCACCGAGGGAAGCCGCTTTTCGTTCATTCTCATCTAAAATAGAAGTATTATCTGACACGGAACGGACAGTATCATTCATCGGCGAACTGTGGATAGTGATATCGCTATTATTCAATTCAATAGTTGTAGAACCTTTATCGCTTTTGTCGCTCTGGTTCAATGACCTTACTGAATGAATATCTTGGTTCGACGACATATTAGACTTAGAGTCTTCAAAGAAGTTATTCAGTGAATCACTTTCTCTTTTAAAGGGTTTAGTTACGATATCATCAATGTCATCTTGACTGAAGTTGATCGACTCTTCGAGACGTGAACTTTTTGTTTTATTCACTTTAGGAGTAGAAGTGTTTATCTGTGATGATACGGTAGAAGTTGACAAAGTTGAAGAGTCATGTAACACACTAGAATGTTGCTTTTCATTGCTTAGGAAGTCTGTAACATTCTTCAACTGTTCGAGTATACTGTCATCTGTTTTGTTCTTCTCATGGTCAGGGGGCGAAGGCGCCTTGCCTTTAGACTTCTTAGGTTTCGGAGCTTCCTCCTTCTTATGCTCAACTTTATCTTTCTCATAAATCAAGTCTGAAGAACTCTTTCTATTACTTCTAGCCGCTTTAGCCGCATCTAACATGTGTTGTGGCAATTCCTGAGGGATTCCATTCTCGTCTCTCTTAATCCCGCTAGAGTTTAAATCATTCCTTGCGAAAGTAGTAAGTGTTGTTTCTGTTGTTCTAGAAACTTCTGAAGTTCTAGACGCATCTGAGGCCCTAGATGTTTCTAGATTGATTGTAGTGTCAGATTCGTTTGTTTTGACTCTCGCGTTCGGGATAGGTGGAGCCATTTTCTCCCTCCTTTTAGCGACTACGGGCTTTTTCTGTTCCGTTTCATTTTCATGTTTGATTTGCGCAGTCGGTGCTGGTCTTTGTGGTTCTGGCTTGTCTATTTCATCAACAGATTTCTTTTCAACAGTCACTGAACCGTTTTCAACGCTCTTATGTTTCAAGACTCCATCATCCGGCACGTTTGGTGGTAGTACTCTTATTCCGAATTTCATTCCTCTTTTCGGATCGTATTCACGTTTCTGTACTTCTGCTTGTTCGATATGATGTGATGCTATTCCGTTTTCAGGCTGTATTATTTGTACATCACTGCCTGTAGAATGCCTGTTTTTATTCCTTTCAGGTTTGTTCACAGATGAAGGGACTTCAGAATGTCTAGACTGTTTCGCTAGTTTTGTATTCTTCTCGTTCTCTCTTTCTAATGTTGTGTGTTCCTTCTTTTCCTTCTTAGTTCTTTCGAGTGTGGTGGATGTGATGATCTTATCTGAGATCATCTTCTTGATGCCTGACTTAGATTGTTTGGTTTCCAGTGTGGAGTTGTTTGAGTGTGATGTGTTTGGTGACTTCGGCGGGTGGAGGAGCTTTGCTTCTTTTTCAAGCTGTAACAGAGACAACACAATATTTTAGTATAAGATTTGTACCCATTTGGGAAGGTGTGATTTTATGTACGTAATTTTTACCCCAGAATTAACTAGTATATATTTGACACCGGTTTCCCGTGGCAAGGAACCGTAGGAATATTGAATTTAGTATTCATAATTATAAAAAGATATCGATGTATATTAATATTTGATATGAGAAACTAGTTTGAAGGTGACTATGAGAGGAAACTTGAATAAAATAAAATAACTTTTTGTTTCTAACTAAATATAGCTTACATCTGCGTATTCAACCCACTTAGAACGCTATAGAAACTGATAGAAATATCTTTTGTATGTTAAAAAAGTTTAGTGTTCTATGGTGTGTATAAACTAAAACATAAGTTAATATTTTATAAATGTCATGTTAGAGTTATTTGTAATACTTTTTTGCGGCATTTTCACAGGACATATTAATATTCAGAAAGCTCCCAAGACCCGGAAAGAGATAGCAATAAAATATATTATTATATATTCCTGTAAATCTATAACCGTTGGCATTTGTCATTATATCTGCACGAATTAGCCATTGTTTAGAGTAAATACAATAGCCTGGATTCCTCCGTGTGCATAGTATTGTATTCTAAACATTCATTGTTAATTACGATAACATTCACATACATCGACGGTTATGTATGGTAAACTTCCTGAAGTATTTAATCGAACAGGTAATGTATTTGATTACTTAATTTATGTTGTTAACTAATAATTTTGTCGCGTAATTCCTAAGCAGAACTATTGAACGTAGGATTTTAATTATACCTACTTACTAGTGTTTAAAATAAACGTATTTACTAAGATTTTTCAACATAATAGACACATTAGTATGGATTTTAAGAACTGAAAATAGTATTTTAAGGAAATTCGTTTTGTGATTGTATTAAATTATTTACGGTTTATTGTCATTAAAGTCAAAATATGGCATTGAAGTATACTCATGTGAATACTAACGTAATAGTGAAAACATACCTACATATATTTACCAATCTATGCTGAAATTTAAAGTCTAGAATGGACCTCATTAATTTTGAGTCAATTGTTAGTACCTACTCAAAGAATATTTTTGACTTTTTGAGACAATTTTCATTCACTATCAGTCAGTAAATAGACTAAACATAGGTAGGTATTACTTTCACGTGGGAACTGAACCTGGTAGTGAAATAGTACCTTAACCACTGCGCCACGGATGTTATTATGTAAACTTATAGTATCCTTTATGTATACAGAAATGGGAATAAGAAAAAGTACCTAGTTAAAAGAATTCAAGCAAAGTTTTGGGTTGCCACGCCGCTACCATAGCGTCAGGATGGCGTGGGTCGATTCCCACACGGAAAAAGTATTTTAGTGATCCACGATTAATTGTTTCGGGTTTAGTTGTACTTTGTGTCTGTTATTTGTATGTTTATAAAAGTCCCCGCGACAATTCTACGGCAAATCTTAGTGCGGGAGTTGTCTTTAAAAAAAACTGAATTCCACAGTTGCGTGGGAGTAAAAAAAAATTAAAGTTCTCACCGTGTTAACATCGCTAGTGGAGCCAGCTCGCTTCAGCAGCGGGTGGTGCACCGCCCTCCCCGCGCCGCTTGTCCGCCCCCCCTCAACCAGCTCCAGTTCCACCGGGTAAGGAGACGCCAGCGACAAGATACCGACAGCGTCCTCTAGCGGCGTGCCCGTGAACTCGATCTTTATACTCTTGATCTTGTCACCTGGAAAAAGATTTTTTCAATTTTAAGAAGAAAGAATAGAAATCATGCGTAATTATGCGTGGATGTAAGTCCACAGACTTTAAAGCAGTGGTTCCCAAACAGTGGTCCGTGGAAGTCAAAATATGGTCCGTGAATTATTTTAAAATTCTCAGGATGATTAATACACTTTATTTTTAATGTACTTACATAGTGGTCTTAGCTAACAAGAATAATATAAAAGTCCCGAACTAAGAAAAGGTTGGTAACTCCTGCTTTAAAGTAATGTGTGTGTTAGCTCAAACGGTGAAAGAAAACATCCTTGCATAGTTAAAGAGATGCGAAATCCTAATGTAGATCGCGACTATACAATACTAATCTCTCCTTTTCGGGAGTGACAATTATGGGTAAATATGTTTTCGGTGTAAAATTTACATGTACACAAATTGTACAAAAAGCTAAATGTCAACATTTGACTTTATTACTGATAAAATCAGATGATACTACAAGATCTCAATATAATAAAATATGTTAAGTACCTAAAACTACTCAACATTAATAAAAACTTCTGGCGCCAAAATGTATTAATAATAATGATTTATAAGGTCTGTACGAATGTCAAAAGTACATTATTATTATCGTGACATTACACAAATGTTGTGTTTTTGGTAGAAAGTCCCCTGCTGACCTTCACAAATGTCAAGAGCGTAATGTCTGTGACATTCCCGTGTCATGACTCGTTACACTTGCACATAATTATTTTTCATTGATATTAGTACGACTCATTGCCTTGCCCCTCCCCTATTAAGGAGGAGACCCTTGCCCACCTCACGGTCGGACATGAGTTAAAAAACTGTTTATATTGAGGAGAGGAAATTAATAGAGTGCGTGAAATACAGTAGGAAAGGCGGCCTTTTCGTAGATTTTATCTTTATACGGATCGTTAAGGACCAATGACCAATCCTGTAATGATCCTTCAGGACGAATTCCTTGTTTAAGCTATTATTAACCACATTTATTTTTATTTTACTACTTCTCACATCGCTCATCTTTGCATCATAAGTTTATCCAAAATTTTGGTAATTACCTATAAGAAAAGAGCTGTTTTATGTCTTATGTACCAAAGACAGGAATTCAGGTCTCATAAACAAAATTTTCACTCTCGTTAATTTCAATGCAAACGCAGTCCATTACCTGGTTGTAACTTGGCAGCGGCAGCGGGTCCGCTCCTGAGCACGGAGTGGACGTGCACGCCGTCCCTGGCGCCGCCTCCGCACCTGAACCCAAGTCCTGTGAAGTCTCGAGCCCATAGCTTCACGCGGCGCACGCGACCTCGCTGGGGACAACATAGAAAAATAAATAAATATGGTGCCTTAATTAGCTTTATAAAATTTTTCTAGATGCGTTCCTGGATGGATGGCCTGACGCAACAATCGACCGAGGGGACTGGAAACTCAGGGAAGAGGCCTTTGCTCTGCAGCGGGACATAGAAACAGGCTAATTAAAAAAAAACAGCTTTATATCTCAAGGACGATTGATGTCGGGCATAAAAACAATAGCTGGTCATAAAAACGTAAGCTAAATCAATACAGGAGGTTTTTTGGTAAGAATGTATTTTGTGCTGACCCCACCTAACGTGGGATAAGGACAAGACAAAGAAGGTGGCCTTATGACCGGTCACTACTTCCAGATAATAGTCATTTATCAGGTCTTAATTTATCAGAAATATATCAAATGCCATAATTCAAGTGCGCATTAACACTATTATGATCTAGGTAAAGTTTGTTACCCATTCAATTGATCTTTATTCATTTTTCTGAATCTTTATCTTTGACCGTTTTTTGCTGTAGTGTATAAAATATTATAGTACTCAAAAATATAAGCAATTTGCGGCTTTAAAAAACTACCCATTAGTCAAATTATATTTTAGACATGAGATTATAATTCTGAAAAATTTTATTTCGTTATCGCAGAGTAATTTTTTACCCGATTTATGCAAATTGTAATGATAAATTGACTTGAGTTTTACAAAGTACAAATTTGAAACAAGTTCAACGCCCAAATCAATAGACAAAAGGTGTTTTTTTTCAAAGGACCGACTAAGGTCATACTTATTGTTTATGGTTCTAAAAAACTCATATCTATTATCGATGATTTCACAAGCTTGATGACTTGGAATGACATCATCGGTCTGAGAGGCTTGCATCCGTTTAGTGTTGCTATTAAATAATAAGTTTAATTTGTATTCTGACCGCATGCAAGTCGGGGTATTCTATTCAAAAGGAAATGTGGTCATTTAAGAACTTGGAACGCGATGACTGTTTCAAAAAGTAGGCATTGCGTGCATACTTGCAGCATAATTTGACACTTAAATTAGTTTTAAAAGGCCTTTCGGGCGGCTTGAACAACTTTGACACTAGGTTGACCACAAACCCTACGATAACAAGATAAGAAGAAGTTAGTATATTTAAATCATCAAGAAGTCAAGGATTCAAGTCAAGCAACAACTATCTATTTCTAAATATGCCTGCTTACTAAGTAAGTGAATATTAGAACAGGATATTGCCATATTTCACCGCAGTTATATAACCATATACAAATCCAAATTATCTAAAACCGATACGAATTAATCACTCAACGCATTGACCAACAAAATTACCCCCAAAGACGGCAATATCCGACCATATGGCAACACCGCGGGAACCAAGTAATACGACCTTGTAACAACCTTGAAGTTGCCAACATCAAATTAAATGCTCCATTATAACCATAGACAAAGATATTGCGTCGGACCTGACAGCTCTGGGAACCGGAATCGGAAAAATCTATGACAAGTTGGAGTAAAATAAATGATTTTACCACGCTACAGTTTAAAGACATTGTTATTTGCGAAACACATCGCTCATTTTTTTATTTGTTCTAATGGAGATAAAGTCATTGCATCATTAGGCTGTATGAGGTATATTCCTTTGCTTAAAAAACTATAGACGGTTTTGGCCCGCTTTGTTATGAAATTCCCTCTAATTTTCTTTACCAATAAAATCCAAGATGGCTGATTAAATTTCGTAGATTCAAACATATTACTATTCAATAAGTTCTAATATAACGAAAGCGTACAGAGTTACGAAGTAACTAGTTAAACCACAAGATTTAAATCGATACAAACTCAAATAAGTACTTATAACGAATAGGCACAGATAACCATATAAACAGCCTACGAATACAACAGGAAATTCTTCGCATTTTACGAGCCGTAATTACCCTAATCTAGATTGAACGATCATTAATGAAGGTAAATAAAAACATTCGGTGAGCAAGTGAGCAACTGCATATGGTTCATAACTATCTTGATGAAAATCTTGTCTATAATCTTATGAGGGACTGGCAGAGATTCATAGTTTATACAAACAATTTTTATTTTGTTATGTTGCTTTTCTACAGAATCTACAAACGCTATTGTATTGCTCGAAATTTAACAATCAGTAGGGTATAAGTATATTCTAATTTTAACCTAAAACCTTCCTTGCTAATCTAGTATTGGTGGAAACCATGAGAAAATTTGTCTGGTTTTTTTTTTTATTTATTTCGAGAATTTACTAAAGGCTGCAACACACATGCCTCACGATGCGTTTTCAAGAGTTTTAATTAACACTAGCTGACCCGCGCAACTTCGCTTGCGTCACTTAAGATAATCATATTTTTCCCCGTTTTTGTAACATTTTTCACTGTTTCTCTGCTCCTATTGGTCGTAGCGTGATGATATATAGCCTATATCCTTCCTCGATAAATGGGCTATCTAACACTGAAAGAATTTTTCAAATCGGACCAGCAGTTCCCGAGATTAGCGCGTTCAAACAAACAAACAAACAAACAATCAAACAAACAAACAAACTCTTCAGCTTATTAGTATAGATTAACTTTTTAATAACTAAATATTCATGTTTATTAATATCTGTACAATGTCAAAACATCATTCAATCTTGATACTTGATTACCGCAATATCAAAATACAGTGAAACCCTGCTATAATCCGTGTATAAAGTTTTTGTATGTTGCCGGAACAATTTGATGTAAACATATAAAAAGTTTGATTTATTCGCCTTGTGAGCAGGTTATCTTCTCCATCATCTGTTACTACCTACAGAGAGATTTAATCTGTGATTTAATTGACTATATTTCTAGACAGGTTGACTACGTTTGTACAGGCAGTTATATTGTTCATATTAGTTGGTCATTTAGAAGTTTCAAGCCGCCCGAAGGCTTTCCTATTAGAACGATGATTTTACCCGGCTGCAAGTTAAAATTGCAAGACAAGTCATCACCCATTTATGCTATAAGCACACTGTATATCACTGCTTTAAAGCTGACTACAATTAGCGAAGATTTGTTTACAGAATTCGGCTAATGTAAAGATTGGGAACACAGATTGTTTTGAAGTTTTCCTAGTTTGTGATTTTACTACTTAAAAATTAGTAGAGTCTACCAAGAGTCCTTGGTCCACCACGCTTGCAACTATGGTTTTACTTGACTCAACGTACAGGTATAATACGTATGAACTCTCAAGCATGGAAGGTACATGATTCTGTCGAGTTTCGTTCGAAAGTTTGACATTTAAAATTTACTGTTAAAATAGTTCTTACGGGGCCCGGTAGAGGCGCTATACAGATTTTCGTGTAAAATTTCTCGATAGCCTGCCTGTTATCGGTAGTCGATAGTAGTAGAAAATCGAGCAACTGGTCGAAAATATTAGGTCGGGGAAATTTTTTTTCGCATTACAGTATGTATGAACTTGTAATAAAATCTTTTTGGCTTCAAGAATCACAAATGAGTAAACGGTTCATTAGGTTTCTTTCAGTGAGCTCGTGAGGTACCCGAATATCGAGCTTTTTTGTGTAGAGAAAAGATTTTATTACAAGTTCATACATACTATAATGCGAAAAGACTTTTGCCCCGACCTAATATATAATTCAAAATCCAAACTAGTTTTTTTCTAAATCTAGCGATCAATCTCAAGTGTGAGAGATATTTCAACAATTGATACGTTATCTGTGCATCTGTCATGAACTTGACATTGTGATGCAGTTTATCAGTATAACATCTTACGATTGTTATTGCATTGTAGTCATACAATACATTGTTATGATTTGATACAATCTCGATACAGTAACAAATTGTTGAAAAATAAGTATCCTTTTGTGTTTAAAAAGACAATTCCCGCACTAATAAGCGGTGACTTAGAAACGTACAAACACCGGACTCAAAGTACTACCAGACCCGAAACAAATATCTGTGGATCACACAAATATTTGTTTCATGTGGGATTCGATCGAACCCCCGACGGACTGTTAGTGGTGTGATGTAACACCTTAACCACTGCGCCAGGGAGGTTGTCTAAACAATGACGCAGAAAATCTGAAAAAATATTATTTTGTTCCAAGGGACTTTACAAACACAGAAATCTTGCTACTATACTAGTCTCTTACTATCTTAGGTCTAGTAAATTTGACTACGCCCGAACTAGAGAGGTGTGGATTATAGAAATATTTGAACTATGTTGAAACGGAACCAATTACATCCGGGTGAAAGACAGTAGCAAAATCTCATGAATCACCAAAATCCGTTCTAATACGGTTTTGGCCAGTAATTTGTCAATTAACTAGATAAAACCAGTAACTTGTAAAACGCAGTTCACATACCTAATTAAAATTCAGTAAAACAATTGTTATAATTCCATTCGTGCACATACATACTCATAATTTTAAATACCTTAGGAATATTCCATAGAGTAAAGAGATTAGTTCATAGCCAACCTTATCACAGTTTAAACGGTGTTAAACGTGATCTAGGCTGATTGATGTCATGATCTGTGCTTCGCTTAAAACTATATTTTAATGAATATGATGATGGATATCATTAGATGAGTCATTGGTTGTTTTCATTTAATTTGATGGTTTGGGTATTTTAATTGATTTTTAAGTGACTAACAAATGTTTAATTACTGATGTTTGTTTCAAGCATTATTGTTCAACTAGAGACTGTTATGTGTATATTTTTGTTGTCGCAAATGAATGCCATTCCGTACGCTGTACAATACAAGTTATGTTCTCCTTGTAACCCGTGTAACTTATTGATTTAATGTCTACCTGATTCAGATTAATTCATCTCTATTTAAACAATTTATATTAACAAAGCTTTTAATAGCTATCTTTCTATCTAACATATAAACAAACACGGTCACGTTACACTGATATTATAAGCAATCATTTATTTTAACAATTACAACCTTTTATTAGGCTTGTTGCATTTTTTCGTTAGTACTTTCAGCTGACATCTTGCAAGCTAAATTAGAAGCACTTCATTTTATCCTATTGAATCTAAATTTTATTCTACCTACCCCAAAACTAAAGTATTTTCTTGCCTAATCTAGTCCTATCTCTGTCTACCTTTAAACTCCGAAGCAAACCCACGTTTGAAATACGTACATTAGTATCAGGCACTTGTTTACAAATCCCGGTGAGATTGCGCTCAGGCACGGCACAAACCAGTTGTACGCCAGATCGATTTGTAACCGCTCGCCGAGGAATGCTGCACCGAATTGTACTTGCAGGGCTGACTGACTATAATATCTATGTCATAATACTGCTTCAATATTTGTACCTCGGAATTTATGGAGCTTAGAATATTTCGTATCTTAGAATCTCTAGTCTAAATCTCATTTACATCTAATGTTGTAATGCTAAGAAAAGGAAGTCAGTTCATAAGACAATAAGTATGGTTCGTGTTTATTTTGTAAAACTTTTTTGACAGTTTTTACTTGAAGAGTGTGACATTGGTAAGAATATAAAACTCAACCTATAACTACTGTAATAAGGCAAAACTACCACGTTTTTGACTAGACTTGTCTAACCAGTAATGTGAGTATTTAGAGACTTCCCTAATATCAAGCACACGAAATTATAAGCAGTTAAATTATTTTAGGTAGAAAATTTACCCCAAGCCCGAAAGCGAACTTGAGATTACTTTTCAGCATTATCTTAATAAATCTCAATTTTATACTAAGGATAGTATAGTTTTTACAATGTCATCAATCCATACTTATAATAAGTAATGTTTTTTCTTGACATTACATCATAGTGTATGTAACAGTGAGTCTCAAATCAGAGGCTTCACCTCAATTGAACCGAACCGTGGTACGAAAGCGTAACTAACGTCGTGTAAGTTACAATATGCTGAATAATCCACGAATTTACCGGCTAATGTCCGCATTATACTCACAATTGGGTATTAAATCGCGATTTTATGAATAATGGCTGGGGAAATTATAGCTAAATATTTAGTTTTCCAACTAGGAAACGTACAATGTACATATATCTGTATACATCTATTGCAGATGATTAAGGTTTTTATGTAGTACGCGCCAAATACCTTTGTGTGTCCGAATATTATAACAGCAAGTCGCTACGAGAAGGACATACAAGAGGCGTAGGAGAAAAGGGCGGGTGATGGAGACAAATCAAGGGCATATCAAACTTTCCTATCAAACGTCTCTTGACTTTGCTTTTAAATTTCTTTTCCTCGCGTACTTTAACTGCTTGAACATTGGAGCACAGAAAATGATTTACTTTACTCTAAATTTGGCTTTTGACCAAAATCATGATAGTATTAGGACGGTTCAGGAATAACATAATTCGTTTAAACAATGACAACCGACAAAAAATGGTAATCGAACCTTTGACCTTCGTCCCTCTTAAAGGCGCAAGCAAACACGCTTCACAACTTAACATTTATTACTAGAAAATAGTGATTAAGTTAAGTTAATATTAGGTTAAGTCTAGAAGTAGCACAGCCCTGCAAAGATCTACGTGCAATGATAGCCGCGGCATGACAGTGTACGTAATATGAAAGTTTTATACGAGTACGAGTGCTATCGTCACGGTGAAGATTAGCTTTTTGTTATTATCTTAGTACTTACTGGAATACTGTCTAGGTTACATTCTTAGCATTCTAGCAATCATTTTGCATTAATGTACAACACTCTTGTACATGCCAGGCATCCCACTATAATTTGTCTTGTCAGTAATGTAGCTAATTTTATTTTTGCACATATACATATTATTTGCAATAATATCACGTCTATTACACCCGAAGGCTTAGGCAGGGGTGTACAAAATACATCCACGCTACGCCATTAACAATGTAAGTCCCACGTAATCAGGGCGAGCCTGTTCCACGTTACCAAACTACTTGCTACGATTGATATATTCTTATATAAATTAGAAAAAAAAAACAATAGCACAAAATCCCGATCCGAGAATCAAATATGAATATATTATAATATGAAAAAGATACATGTACTATAGGTACTGTACATACGTATTTGACATTTAAAATGTACTGCCATAATAGTTCCTACAACGCCCGTTAGAGGCGCTGATCAGATTTTCATACAAAATTTATCTATAACTAACCGATTGTCGGTAGTAGATAGTCGTAGAATCGAGCTACTGATATAAATATTCGGAATGAAAATTAAAACTATTCCACCCGACACTTGAACAAATGATTTCACTAAATAGCTATTTATGCGACTTTTACATACTTATTCACTAGTACCCTTATAATATAAGTATCAAGTCACCCAAGAAAGTCACACTTACACAGAAACTCTTACATAAGTGCTCACTTATAAGTGACGGATGTTTGCAATGCTCAAATCGTTTCGTATCGCAATACTTGTATATATGCGTGTTATATAACACTTATGTTATGAAGAGGAAATGTTTGTATGTAACCCGATTTGTATGTCCTTTCGGCTGATATTTAGCGGCCAGTAATAAAGAAACTGCGTAACAGTTTGTTTATAGTGGACAAATTAATGCATAGTACTTAAACACGAGTAATATCTGTCCTCTCATTCTTATAACCTAGTGGGAGAGAAACCAAAGCGACCATCAAGTGATCAGATGCATGGTTGACGAGTTACCTACAGATCTGAGGCAATCACTGAGTTACTGATAGCAAAACATAGGATTAACTCAAGCACGATTGTCTACATTCGGTACTATCAAGTATCAAGAGTTTGACATTTAAAATATACTTCTAAAATAGTTCCTTCATCGCCCGCTAGAGGCGCTGATCAGATTTTCTTTCACAAAATTTCTCGATAACAGCTAGCCGATTGTCGATAATGGTAGAGAATCGAGCTACTGTTCACTAAGAAGATGTCTTATTATTATCGCTTGTTATTAGTTTTCAATACTTGACTAAAATGAAATAGAAGTAAGGAATTCTACTGCTACTGGCTGCTAGGTAATAAAAATCATCATAGATCACCATAGATCTAACCTGTCTTGTGCCCCCACAGACCCTCTACGTAAAGATAATCGAGCTATAAACGTCACCTTATCTTCACTTTATTTATATCCACAGGTTTGGATAAAATAGATGGATTGGATAACTTACAATCTATTTTAATTCCCATTGAGATAGGTAATCGCATTAGGAATGCTGTTGAAAAGTTCTACTGCCTTTATAATATTAACTAGGTATGAAGGAGAGGAATGAGATAATCAAACTTCAATAAATTATTCCTGACGCGACGGCACTGGATATGACAACAGTACCTCGATTCTCTACCACTATCGACTACCGACAACCGGCTAGCTATCGAATTTTGACATTTAGAATGTACTGCCAAAATGTTTCCTACGACACCCGACAAAGGCGCTGATCAGATTTTCATACAAAATTTCTCGATGACAGTTCGGTTGTCGGTAGTCGATAGTAGTAGAGAATCGAGGCACAGGTCACTCAATCTACAAAATTCTATCGACGTTTTGCATTTTTGCTGTGACTTTTTACAAAAAAAACGTAGTCTGTATCTTTTTCTAGAGTTACAAAACGGTCGGAACCTTCTATTTTCTATAGTCAGAACATTCATAACGAAATCGGTTCAGCTTTTTGTCGTGAAAAAGTATCAAACAAACACACTTTTTAATATTATAATCCTAAGGGATGCATCCTATGCAGTGGATAAAAAAAAAGCTGTGAGTAATAATGAAGTCATGCTCATGTACATACCTGTAAATGCGAGTCATCTTTGCTATGCTCAGGCTTGGTGAACTCCACATGTAGTCCAGGCTGCATCTTCCCGGTGAGCGGTAGTGTTGGAGCCTCATGCTGCCACGCCAGGCGCTCCTCCTGTCTGAACCCTGGGTTGTCGAAGGCGAACTCATCTTTGACTGATTCAGGGTCCGTTGAAAAGACTAGGTGCTTTCCTGTGGACAAGAGAAATAAAGGTTACATTAAAATCGGAAAAATTACAGTTTTACACGCGCTATGACTTTGTGTATATGAATATAGCAGCAAGAATCAGCGAGGATGCCAAAATAAAATCAAGAGACTTAGGTGTCCGTTTCTACTTTTCAAACGCAACAGAAATAGTCAAGAAAAATGTCTGAGGTTTTTGTATTACAAAAAAACTGAAATTATTCTGTTCCCAATACCGACGGTAATGGAATTGCATTGTGACAAAATATGTGCTTGAAAACGACTCATATTCAGTGTGACTTATCAAATTAACTATCAACATTTCTCTACATTAAGATGTCATCAAGGTTTCTTCTTAAAAATTACGTCGTTGTTATTGTCTAGTATACAGCTACTAGTATAATAGATAATGAAGTGTTTCCTATTAAGTTCTTATCTGTATTTAATCTCTTTATCGCTCAAACACCGGAGCAAAAGTCAACAACTAACGGAAAAGGGATTTACACGCTAAGTATGTACATATATTGTAGAGAACACTGTTAACTTAACATTGTACTGTACCGCGATTCTCTACAGTCAGTATCGGTAGGTACTATCGAGTATTGACAGTTTGACATTTAAAACGGTTTGAATTTAAATTATAATAATTCCTAGACTTACATATACTGCGCTCTAGATAGGTACTTAAAAGAACTATCTATGGCAAATCTAGCAAGTGTAGTTGATAATACAGGCGATAACGCTTGCTTTTCCACGTTAAAACTAATTGAACAACAATTTAATTGTAGCAATTATCAACTAATGTTAATTAATTTTGACAAGTTTAAAATAAGAAGACGATGACGGATTTTGTCTATACACGGAACCCGTCTCATAACCCGCAGTGTTGCCACCGCAAGAAATCTTATAGTTTTTCATAATTCTCTATAACAGCAATTAGGTTTAATTAGTACACGGTAGCAGTAACTGTCGTTATACATGGCAATAAAGCGCAGTTTTCACTGAGAGAAATTAATCATGGTGCGCACGATAGAATAATCGAGCGTACATGAATGTTTAATTAGTCGATCGCATGCTATCTCGGATTAGGTCAGTGTGGACTACGGATGTTGAGAAAAAGACTTGTGTAGTCTCCCACCGGTACATTGTAAAGAAGTTTATTCTAACTTTATTTTATTTACGTAATGAGAAACCATAATTCAATATTAATTCTTTTTTTTTTGTCGATTACTATAGATTAAATTTGACAGCTGTCAAAATAACGCGCAATGATTTCCCGCCACTTTCCCAATTTTTTTTTTAGCAGACGTATTCCAACATCAGCCTATGTCCAAGGCTAGCAAACTTACACAAACACAAAATTATCGGTTGGCAAAGGCGTTCCGTCATAAAGCCTGGTAAATGACAGGTTGCATAGCCGGCTAGTGGTGTTAATTCACTCGTAATTATCCACTCTTGCTTTCGATAGAGATCGGATGTGACGATCTGGGTCGACACTTTCACGTGACGTCGACTGTTTTTTACTCTATTTATGTGTTTGCTTCGTAACTGTTTGTAAGTAATGTCTTAGATTCAAATAATCTGTTGGTAGTCTGTTTAAAGTTAGATTTAACACGTGTAGCGATATGTTTTCACGGGTCGTCTTGCCTTAGCCATTGCGAGTGCCATCGAATACCACGTAGAACTGGCAATGACTTGACTCATTTTGTTGCGTAAATTAATCATATTCGTAAATATGTAGTTTAAATTCATAAATAAGGGTCTACTGTCCTACAGCTAGGCAAGGGTCACCTCTCAAATTGAGGAATGGGTTAAGGCTATACCTACTAGACCTATTTACAAGAGTTGTCTAGTCACAAGAAATAATAAGTCGCTCTCTACATACAAGCTTTACCTATAAAAATAACAATTGCCAGTCTGTATTGACCGCGTTTCTGAGTCTGATTTAGCTGAAATCTTAAATACATTATATGCAAATCGATCGATAAAAAGCGTTAATGGAAGCTAACCTTGTTTTGATAAGAGCGGGTCAGAACGGTCAGACAATTTCTAAAAAAACTCAATTCTATCACGTCTTTTTGGACAGTGTTTTATTACAAACACAATGCAAAGTTAATGTCACTTTCAAACGAATATAAAAGCTCTTTGTAAAACTTTTTCCTTAAACTAAAATGTATCTTCATTTTCCTGATGAAAAATTAATCATAACCTCTTCTCATTGTTACATTAAAAACCCACAGACTGTTTATTAAAGGTATTATATTATATTTTATTTTGATGAAAAATATAATTGAATCTTGTCTGTTTCCGATATCTTAATACAAGTTTTCTTGTTGCTGAAACACTTTACTAAAAAAACAATATAATAAAAAATATTACAATAGATTAAGATCAAATCCGTCACGTATTTTGTACAAAAGCAAAAATAATTTAATAAACTACAAATAATAATGGAAATCTAAGAGAAAAAACTGGCAACACTTACTGTTTTTCTGGGTCTTGTTAAAAAAATGGCGGAAGGATAAATCAGAAAGTACAAAAAGCCAATCATTGACTTTAAAGACATTAAACTGATAATCAAATAATATTTTCAATGCTATCGTTTGATGTCTACAGTTACAATAAAAACATGATTATATTTGTAAAACAAAACTGTAAAACTAGATGTGCAATAATATGGTTTTAAATAACAGGAAAGGATACGAAGAAATATTAAACAGCTAAACTAGTTTTAAAAAATGATAGGGGGAAGTTTCAAATTTTATACTTTTGATAAACTATTTGATAGATAATTCGAAGTGTTGCACCGGGGGCTAAATATTGTAAATATTACAAAAAAAAGTCTAAAATTCAGATACAGTAATGTACAGTCTATGAGTTATTTGTGTATCAAATAAACACTTTTTTGTCTATTAAAATAGCCATATTCAATCTATTTCCGACCGTGGCCGAATGTCAAAACCCGTGCTAATTCGTAAACAACAGAAAAAATAATCCACGTGTCTGTTCAGTGGTTCGGAACGTTTTTTTCTTAGCATAAACTAGCGACATCTAGTACCTATAATGAGAAGCAGTAACAATCACGCGGCCAGTTTCATGGACGTTACACGTTTAAATTGTTTGTTGGTAATTAATCTGCAATGATTAGCTTGTTTTGCGATTTAAATGTAAGTGGGTAAATTGTTTAGATGCATTACCTACTTTGTAAGTGGTTTCTTACAGAAAACGATTTGGCAAAATGTTAATGTAGAAGAGGTCTATCATTTCTATACAAAAACCGTAATTATTTTAACTTGATATCGCCGTTACTTTGATAGTTAAATCAATTACTTGAGTAGTCTGGTATTATAACATTCAGTTTAAGATTTCCTCACCTATAAACGAACAAATCCCTATGCTTTTTCCACAATCCATTAATGTTGCCAACAAAAAAAAATGCATACATGTCAAAACGAGAGTCTAGTAATCATGTCTAGAGAAAACTCATTCCAAAACGAAAAATGACGTCACAAAATATGAATACCAAAGCTATACAATTAACGCAACGCATTCAAATCAGTTCAGTAATATTATGCACCAACTAATTTGCACATAAGCGTCTGTCTCACAATGTCGCCGTGCCTGTCATGTTAAGGACGGGTTTCTCCATGACTAATAGAAGCAGATATGATTTATTACCTAATACTTTAAAGACAGGTTTCAGACTGCAGATACTTGGGTATATTAAACTTTTTGCCTATTAAAACGACTGCTCACTTCTTTAGTGACAATAATGGAAGTTCTTCCTTCCGATTCTTTTATAGTTTTTTGTGCAATCCTAACGACTTTTTGGTAAAGAACAGACTGTTATTTCGTGTCTGAATACTATGACGAAGGTCTATTATTTGAAACTGTAAGGTTATTGTAAAAACCTTTGAGTTTAGGACGGACAAACTGATCATCGGTAATCGAAATTATATTAGTGCAGGTACGTATCCGGCAAAGCGAAATTACATATGAAAGAATAACGTACGAAACTTAATGATTAAACCAAAATATCTTGTAATGATGATAATCTGTAACGTACTTCCCGCCTTTCAATATAAATATTAGACAAAAATTGAAAAAATCTGAAAATAAAAAACAAATTGTTAATATGGAAAGATCCGGTACTATTTAAATTAGTACCACAAACAGTTAATCGATTCATTGAGTGTTATGTAAAATATCGGCACACGACACAAACAATACAAACGTAAACAATTCAGTGTTAAAAGTAGGTAATTATAAAACAGGTTTTATTTCACGGCTCACTGGCACCGCACAGTCGGCAGGCGGCCAATCGACCGTGAGTTTCAACGATTCCTTATCTACGTTACACTAGATTCATTGAAACAAACCTGTTACAGTTTTACTTGTTTGTCAAAGACTGTAAATGATTGTATAATATGTTTTTGTACAGTTAGGTAAGTACTTTTCAGGTTACAGGGCTTTTATTGCCATGTAAACCCTGTCGCATTCCAGAAGAAGACCTCTTGCAGACTAACATACTCAATTTATAATTAATTAGATATTATTTCAAAAGCATATACCTCTTGTTCTCCCCATTAACCTTTCTAGCCGTAGACAATAAATCTTTAGTTTCTTCATCTTATTATAAAAATTCAAGCAGACATCATATTTTTTGCAATACTCTAATGTATAACTTTTTGATAGGCATATTGAAGATTGTGAATGAAACTATTGTGTATAGACCTCTCCTTAAGTCTCCAGTTTCACCATTAATAGTTAGTTGACACTCATGACAGCAAGTGTCATCAACCTCGGGCGTGGGCGCTCTTTATAATAATGCTACGTCTCCAACGCAAAGGTTGCATATATTTAAGGTCGTTTCTCCCTGCACAAGCCATATCCCCACAACAATTACCAGACAAGAATACATTATACTAAAAGCTATCTCGTAATATTGACAATGACTTACGTTTAACGACTACAATCCGTTTCAAAATTACTTCAATTATCATTTAAATAATTTATTTTTAAATAAATTACTTTTTAACAACGTCATAAATTAATGTATTGGCAACATTGAAATGTCAGAACTGTCATTACATGTGACGTTTGCATTTTTATGGCGGCAAAAGCAGAGGCGTCAAATTATACAGCCTAGCGGTTTAAGAAGTGCTATTCACAATAAAATATCACGTATAATTATATATAATGAAGAGCATGCAGGTCACGGCGTAGGCAGTCACGAATGAGTTGCCAAAATTATGGACCCGACGGGTGGTCTCATGCAAAATAATTTGTATGCAGGCGAAGCATGCAATTTATGTTGAGGTGTTTCTTTTCACATACTTTATTCAAACACTAAAGCGAATATATTCAAAACTATAATAAGAAAAGAAAAAAACAATATACCATAAAGCGTGGATTATATTACGTACTCATAGCTACAAGCAGTTGATAAAATTCAGTATCCTGTTTAATATTCCATAGACTGCCGATGGAATCACATACCTTCCAAGCTTTAGTAATAAGCTGTCTCTTATCCAATGACCTTTAGTTTATATTTAGTCTGAAGCTAAAAGTCATTGACCAGAAGCAGACTGCGATAAATAAAATAGTCAAGATTAGATAGTAGTATTAAATAGATAGTATCAGTAAATAGTAAGTGGTTTCTATAACGGGTGAAGAAACCCACTTTATTTTACTGTCTTACGATACAGTAGCTGAATCCACACATAAATAAGTAGGTAGGTACTTAGATAGTTTTTCTCACTATATTTACTCGTATTTTGTTAGATAAAAAAATAACAGAATCATATGATGCGACATTTCTTCTTCAGCCCTCTTTTGTAACCCAATGCCAAGAAAAAGCAAGGTTTCTCAAAAAAATCCAATATTTAATTGCTATAATATAAATGATCATTAATGAGCTCTTATGGAAAAACTTTACTGTCGAAAGTCAAAAATATTTTCTAAAATCACTTTTCAGGGCTAACGTTTCAGTAGGTATTCAAAGATTTCTATCATTTGTTTAATGATGGTGAAATCATCATACTCATGTCGTCACCAGTAATCATCATATCCTCGTGTGAATCAGTCTAATGTCAAAGGAATCCTAAACATTCTTTTTGAAGTAGTCACACTTAAAAACACTTAAAGCTTTACTTAAGTATTATTGTATTCCATGCAACTGCTTACAATTTTATAACCTAGCAGAAATTGATATGAATGCTTTAAAATATTTTATTTCTTCTTAAAAGTAAATAATCCGGGTTTTGAGTTCATTTAGAATTATTTATGGGTACTGTAGACTAGTGAATGCAATCCCGATCTCGCGGGATCCCGATCTCGCGAGATCCCGATCTCGCGAGATCCCGTGTATTTTTTCGGGATCAATCCCGAAGCATAATATGACGAGATCCCGTTCGGGATTGTCGGAGAGGGCATTTTCAGCAGCTGGGTACATTGCAATAGACTTAAGATGCCGATTAAAAGATCATACTATTGATACACTTTGTTTATTAAGAGGCTACTTTCAAAATGCCATGTGATTACTTTTTATTTTGATCTCCTGGAGCTACACCTACTTTTTTGATTATGTTCATGTTATTACACCTGTTAATTATGTTACGTTGTTAGTAATATTCAAAAATAAAGGCTTTTATTTTCTTTCAAATAAGTAATAATTTATTGCATTCACCACACTATCACACACATATTACATTAAACAAGCCGTATTAATCGTATTATTTTTACTTACTAGACGGGATCCCGAAAATCTCGGGATCCCGCGGGATTGATATTTCTGATCGCGAGGGATCTCGAGTTGACGATCTCGAGTCGGGATTGCATTCCCTACTGTAGACTAGTCTTCTAGATTATATTGAATTGAATTGAATGAAATATAAGCCGGCTTTAAAATGTTTCAAAAACATAATTACTATAGCAACTAACTAAAGTAGACAAATATACAGACCACGAATTGGTAAATTCAGAATTTATGTGAAAATATACAGCCTCCCTGCTTTGCAGTCCAAATACCTACCTAAGCTTACATTAAAAGGTAGATTATTCCTTAAAATCTACATAGAAATAATCTATCTATTATTTCAAGTAATGAGTCCCTAAGCAAGCAATCAAAGATTTAACCATTTCTGTAAATCTACACAGTAATAATGCACCTATAATCATAACTTTTAAACTCTCGCATTGCATGTTCAATGTATAATAGAATACGGGAATTAACGCGAACACGCATTTTACCTTGAAATGCCTAACGTTTCGGCGCAGGTTGCAGTCGCCGTGGTCGCAGGCATATCTACCTATTATCTCAAGCAATGAGTCGTAAAGCCATCAAGAGATGCACTGAACAGCAATTTGCACTACGACACCGATGCACTCCAGTCGCACTTTCACTGCATTGTTCTGCTCTTACAGAAGAGTTTCACACGACTCACACGTGGCGTTTCTAATACTGTCGTTAAATAGCTATTACCTATAATTATACAACTATACATGTTTATTGATAGTTTAGTGACGTTAATATGCTGTAAATCTGCCTTAATACTGGTTTATGCTTTTGTTTTGATAGTAATCATTATTTACGTAGTTACAACACCCTGTTGTTCCTTATTTTGCGATTAATAAAGTTATAATCAAGGTTCATTTGTTTCTTTTTTCTAAAGAATCCCATTAATGTTTTATTCTCGCTACACAGCTACATGTAATATCCGTAAATATCGGTAAAACTGTGAAGAATAGAACTAAATGAAAATAAATCCACGTATACCTACTGATTTCAAAGCTTTGAAGAATAAGAAGGTTTCTGAGGTACATTTAGCGGTAGTTTATCTATTCAATAGCGTTTTTTTTTGTATGAGTTTTAACGCTATTGAATAGATAAACTACCGCTAAATGTACTTACTCAGAAACCGGGAGTAAGCCATTTTAACTACCAGTATACTATAAGTCATCTTTAAAGTTCTCTGGTTAGTTTTCGTAACATTGGTATGTAGGTACGTACTTGTGCACTTTGTTAAATGCGTGAAAGTTAGTTCTTATGCAAGGAGATGCATATTGGCTCTCTTCCAAACAACAGTCGAACAAATTAGAATAAGGTATTTGCTCATCATTATTCATTTATTTAGATAAGCTCACACACTCGTAATTATTGTAGATTTATTTGTCTTTACTATAGTGAGGAAAACCTTCACAAATTGTGGATCTATTAGGCTTATAGATCGTAAATGTAGCGAAAGAAAATCGCGTGAAAGATTTTGGTAATGAAAACATTGTCTTCATCGCGCTATTGAAGCTTAACATATTATTTTCTCATGATTCTTTCCCGTTAATCTTCCATACATCGTGACAAACACACGATACAATGCAGCATACAAGTAAGTATGTGAATAAAAAACATGTCCGCCATGTCTATTTAATCATAGAACAGACGTATCCAGGTGTTTAATTACTAAACTAGTGAAGATGTAATTAGCTAGATAATGGCAAGAATGTCGCCGACATGACTCTCAGATAGACATCTTGGTAGCTGCATGAGGGTAATTGCACGTTGAGAAAAAATGTTGAGAAATCCTTGTGGAAACTTGAAGATATGTGCGTATGGATGAGGTAATATGTAGTGCTTGATGATGTCTGAAATATAGAAGGCATTTATACTTATTTCAAAGGAGCCCTTGTTCGTTGATAGATGTATTTAACACATCAAATTGTAAGGGAGTTTTTACAAAATATTGCAAGGACTAGAACGAATAAAACGGATATTTTCTGTTCAAATCTTATAAAGATTCAATTGCAGCCTTGTATACAAAAATTTGTAACGATAATCCAATTTTTCTTTCTGTCTATTGATATTTTAATATTCCAAAACAAAAAAGACTTTATTTTTGTTACACTATGTTAAAAATAAATTCATATTTTAAGATAAACAATGACGTCAAAGTCACTTCAAGTACAAATTCATTGACAAGTTGACAAAAACAAATGTCAGCTTTACTTATTCTTAACTTCATGTTATTATGACAACCTATTTGACCAAAAATACACCTTATTTTTATATTCTATGGTATTATTTCCTTTGAAAATATTGTAGGAAGCTTCAAGACGCTAATTGTATAATCGGCTTGCTTCCATTTGAGTCAAAACAATTATCTTATCTTATCTTATCTTAGGGGTGGGGGTGCCAGTTAATGCCTGGCTGACACTTCGACCATTCCTGATCCTTTGTGTCACCCCCTCCTTTGCTACTCTAGACGTTGGGGGGCAGGGCAAAACTTATCAGTTTTGCTATGCACCCCACCGGAAGCAGCCTGTAGTCTTCTGGTTTAGGGTAACCGCATCCTAGAAGATCCATTCTTTTTCTTCCTAAAGCATCACACTCGCACAGTATGTGTTTCATGGTTTCTGCTTCTTCATTGCAGTGCCTGCATTTGGGGTCATCTATGGCTCCTATTTTGTTTAGCATGTAGTTCGTGCCGTAGTGTCCTGTGAAAGCACCAAGTATTTTCTTGATGCTGTCTTTGCTGAGGTTTATTAGGTTATTACTCCAGCTTTTGTTGACGTTATTTATGAACAGTTTCGAATGGGTTAGTCCAGATATGGCTTTCCATTCTTTCAGATGCTGGTCCCTGGTGAAGTTGGTTATTGCCAGTTTGACTGTCGCATCAGGTAGTCCAATTATTGGTTCTGGACCTATTGGGAGTGATTCTGATCCTTTCCGTGCAAGTTCATCAGCTTTCTCATTCCCATCTATGCCCGCGTGGCCTGGTACCCAAACTAGCCTGACGTTGTTTGTACGACCTACCTTGTTCAGGTTCTTTATGCAATTCAGTACAAGTCCCGAATTGACCTTAGAACAGCAAAGAGCTTTAATAGCTGCTTGACTGTCGCTGAGTATATAAATGTCGCGATTTTTTGTATCTCGTTTTATAATCTCTTGGGTGCATTCGATGATTGCGTGTACTTCTGCTTGGAAGACTGAAGCATATCTGCCTAGGCTAGTACTTATGCTGCAGTCCTCCGAGTGGACGCCTGCTCCTGTGCCGTTCTGCATTTTGGAGCCATCGGTGTACCATATCTGTCTCGATTTGGTTTGTGTGTAGAGACCTTGACTCCATTCTTCTCTCGTCGGAATCGTCATCTTAAAGTTTCTGTGAGTGACTAGTATTGTCTGTATTTTGTCAGAGTTCATATCTAGCATCTCTTTTAGATGAGGTTTTATGCCCATGTTTGTATGGTTGCACGTCATCATCTTCCTTGTCCCGAGGTTTGCATCTTTGAGTCTTTTCAACGCATTGATTGCCTCTCTTTGGACTGTAAGGTGCAATGGAGTGATTCCAAGTAAGGTTTCCATTGCTGCCGTTGGTGTTGTTCTGAAGGCACCTGTTATAGACATGCAGGCAACCCTTTGGATTGTGCTGAGCGCTTTCTTGCATGTCTCTTTATTGGTTCTTGGCCACCATACTACACTTCCATACTTGATGATGGGTAGGATCATCATTGTGTAGATCCAGTATAGTACCTTTGGTTGGAGTCCCCATGTTTTGCCATAGGCCCTCCTGAGCATGCCAAAAATTCTTAGGGATTTGTTGGTTATATGCTCCTGGTGTTTTTTCCAGGTCAGATCTTTGTCCAGTATTAGTCCTAAGTATTTGACCTGTGTCGACCATTGTAGTTCTTCTCCGGCCATCTTTAGGCTTTTGAAGTTTTTGAGGTCTCTTTTCCTAGTAAAGTACATCGCGGTGGTTTTACTAGGGTTGATGGATAGGTGGTTATCTCTGCTCCATCTTTCTGCTATTTTGATCGCTTCTTGTGACAACTGCGAGACGATCGTCGGAATTTTTCCGTTGACCATAATGGCTAGGTCATCTGCGTAACCTACCGTGTAGAATGGCCCTGTGTTCAGTTCTTTCATTAGCGAATCGACCACTAGGCTCCACAGCAGAGGTGACAGCACCCCTCCCTGTGGGCAGCCTCTGGTTGTTTTGACGTGGATGGTATCGCCAGCTAACGTGGAACTGATAACTCGGTTTTGCAGCATTTTCCCGATCCATCTGCAGATGGTTGGGTTCACACCATGTTTTATAGCAGCATCTTGAATAGCTTCGAAGGTGGTTCTGTCGAAGGCCCCTTCTATATCTATAAAGGTTGCCACGCATATTTCTTTGCTTTCCAGTGCTGCCTCTGCTCGTTCTATCACTAGATGAAGAGCTGTTTCGGTCGATTTCCCTTGTTGATAAGCACATTGCCTAACATGGAGTGGATTGTTTCTTAAAGGTCCGTCTCTTATATGTTTGTCAATCAGCTTTTCGATCGTTTTAAGTAGAAAGAGTCAAAACAATTGCTTTTATTACCCAAAATAATTTTAATTGATAAATTGTTAGCCATTGGTTGAGGAGTCCGCTTCAATTCACAACTTTGTGGTAATATTTTGGATGTAGCAGCCATGTTGTGACGTCATTAATGTTTTGACAGATTAAATAATGAGATAATCCAGATTTTATGAATATTTATAGGACTATGTTTGCAACTATTGCTCATAGATATGAGAACATGACTTTAGACTTAGGTATAACCAATATTTAGAGCCCGATATGCATATCCTCAAATCGGGTGCATTTTTATATATTTATATATACATACTTTTCAAAAGCGGTAGAGCGGTAGAAAAAACAAAATCACTGATAAAAAATAGTATTCATCAGAACCTGGCATTCATCAACCAAACATTAATCAACGCGAAACACCTTGTACAATATATTTATAGTCACTACAACATCCTTTAACAATAAATAAACAAACATAACCTCAAATTGCGGCTCACATCCCGACATACCATAAAGAACAGCAACATGTATAACAACTTTTTAACTTGTCTATACAGCGACACCTGTTGGAGAACCCGTATATTTACACTAGTAAAATGCGCATTGGAAAGTAGATGGTTCAGAACCAGTTTGATGGTAGAACGGGTCGTCAGGCGGACTCCATATTTGTTTAAAACAATGTTATTCGAAACGGTATACCTCCGCACGCGGAATATTTTCAACTGTAAATATTTTCATGGAATAACTGTGGTTGTTGTATTTTACGTGGCTTTTGAAACTGTATTTTTTGTTATAGTATTTTGATCCAGAATTGTAAATATGGCATACTACAGTAGCTAATAGTGTTAATATTATAATTGTTCAGATATTGTGCTCTACTATATGTAAAGACCACTTAAAAGTATTTCTAAATAAGATAAAATAGTCTTCCTCTAAAAGTTATCTTTCAAACTTTGATTCATAGTCCTCCATCTTCATGATCATCATAGGCTGTTTTGCTGTTTCCCACCAAGTTATAGAGTTTACCTCAATATTTCGGGTAATCGGGTATGAAATAGGACTTCTTCGTTATTTTTAACACTATCTGATACGTTTTTATTTCTCAATGTATGAGTCGCTATATTTAAACCGAGAGCCCTTCCATCCATATTCCTTTTCCACGTTCCTATCGAATACCATCATTGATATTTCAATCTTCCCTTTTCCAACAGCAATAAACCTTAATTTAATTTCACTACATCGAACCAATCATACAAAATCAAACGCAACAAAAACTAGCCTGATTTTGGACCGGTTGTCTACGACAATGATTCCCGTTCACTATTTTATTTTAACTAGACATCATTGTAGAACAACGTAGGTACACTAGATATAATTGAAATAACCGTACGCCTTGTTTTTGTTACAGTTTTTTGTACGAGACTGTTTTTGGAGCGTTAATACTAAAGATCTAATTGTCTCATCAAGATTTTTAGTAAAGGCAGCCTACTTTCTCATTGGGTGAAGCAAATGATGGACGGATATTTTGGGATAAAAGTCAAAACTATTGATATAATGCATGCATTGATCTGTAGGCTAAATGCAAGTTTTTGCAACTGAGGGCTGCTAAGCCAAATAAGAGTCTTACATTTTGGAAAATGTAGTCATGGACTGCCCATGTGGTTTGCCTATTTCGCTAAATAAGTTGAGTCCCGTTTTTTCCACAAACACATTCTTTAGCCATTGGCCCATTGGCGGCGATCGGTGGGAGGTAACAGACAAAGAATAAACGCTTCAGTGACACAAATTGTTAGAAATAAAACGGGATTAGGCTCAATCTGATAATCTCAACAAAAAATATATTCATTGATCCGAACTACGGTAATCCGTTATTGCGGTGTACAAATAAAAAGTAAAATACGTTTCTACGATTGAGGTTTTTTTTTACCAAACCTGTAATACGGAGCAATAGTGCCGGCTGTGAGTTTGAGGAAAATTTAATGGAATTCGGAGCCTTTACCTCAAGATCCAAAGACTTTAGACTTTACTTAAGATTGCCCTTACTTCAAAGATTCGACCCCAAATTAATTAAGGCCACCGAGCTTTACTCTTACGACCATCTTCAATCCCAAAGATATTTTCTTCAAATTGTCCATTGCTTCTATGACACGTAGGTACTTATAATGAAAATGCATAATAGTTCATCGTAAAGCGATAAATTAAAATAATAACGTGACATCAGCTCTTTTAAACGCATATCTAAATGCGTATTGTATTTGGTTTTCTTATTCAAAAGCGAAACCATTCATGTCCAAAACGTGTCAAACTATTTATATTCCTGGATATCTAAAATACTTGAGTGATACAAAATACATAGACAATGAATCAACAATCCTCCTTATGTAATTTTACTGCAGGAAGTGTTAATAAATAATTATCTATAATACATAATACTTATATTATCTTAAGAACATAGCAATGACAATTTAACACCTATAATTTCCTTCATAATCGCATTATTCATCAAAGAAATTCCATTCAATATAAACAATGGCGCACCTCGAACTGTGTGACGATAACTACAACAAGAGCTGTCTTTAGCAAATACTAACGAAATTATGAAATAAGCCAATTAGTACGTAAAAATATCGCTTGAGTCAATACCGGTATCTTAATTGCGGGTTAAAGTTACGTCACGTTTCGTGATAGTATAAAAATGTTTGACTTTGTTTCGAAAATGCGCAAGATTCGTAGGCTTGTAAATATTTTTTCCGACTCGTACAACAAGTCTCTCATTTTATAACGAGTCCTTTCCCCAACAGTAAAATAAATGCAAAAATAATGCTACTAGACTCCTAGTGCTGACAGGTAACAATAAGCTTCTTTAAGCAAATAGGAGTGTGTTTATATTCCTTTCCCGAATTTAGCAAGGCATAAAGTATCAAGTTCCTTTTTTCTCACTTCTGAAAAAGTATTGATTCCCGTGTCAGGTGGAATTTGGGCTGTTGTTTACATGCTTCTGCATGTTGGGCTATTGAATAGGCTATCCAAAACTTAATCGTAAGTCGTAAAACTGGCGAAAATCTCAAAGAATTGACACTGCATTTCCTATTGATCACCAGAAGTGCATTGGCACACTTCACACAGATTATAAAACAACTTGGAAATCTCAGATCAATACAGAATTTCACACGTTTTCCTTCACTGTTAGCGCGTGTGATATAATTGATTTCTAATACCCATACAGATAATAGAATAAGCTTCTAACCAACTTAGAAAACATTATATCATAGGCCTTAAGAACTCCTTGTTAAAAGACCCATTCAAGTCGGACTTAGGCAGTTTATCTCTGTACCGAACTCCATTTAAACCGGTTAAGTAGTTCCTTTACCAGAATACCTAAATACTTTCGCATTTCAAAGGAAATCTTTGAAAGCAAAAGCAGCCATGACCTACGTTCTTATCAGCAACAATAAGTATTTCACAAACAAACTTCCATTACAATTTGTGAACAACCAATGAACTAAATGCAAGTTAATGTTGCCACGACATCTATTGTAACCATTCAAGTATCAATCGAACCGGTCGCCATATCTCACGGCCGCCGCCATCTTGGATTGACAGCTGACTCGTAATGGCGGGAATGTTAAGTAATTGTCTATGGTTGAGTAATAAATTCGATACGGCATGTGACGGTGGCCTGACTTGAATGATTTCTTTACGATTACATTGCGGTTTTAGTTGTGAAAATTTTGCTAAATGACTATTATTCAGGTTTTTGTTTTTGAGTTAGATAATAGATAAGAAATGCCTGTGAAATGGTGTTTTCTGCCATTCACGTCGTGCCCGATTAAAATAGAGTAGACCCACAGAATTACCACTGCTAAATGCGTTTTTTCTTAGAACTAATCCTTGTCCTATCTAAAACTGACTATTTTTAGCTACTTTTTGTAACAATCACGATTTTATAATAAATTATAGTATCAAGAATTCCCGCCATTATATAACAGAGAATGACGTCTTAAAAACACTGTCATTAAATCAATTATATCAACTCTATTTGAATAAGATAATCGAGAACTGAAGAATGAAAAAAAAAACAATTAAAAAGTAATTGTTTCAGTATAATGGGAGAAGGTTACTCGATGGCCTTGACACTAACTTCACGCCTGTTTAACGAGGGCTGAGCAGAACTAACAGTGCTAAATCAAAACACAATAAATAATATCGACTAGACAGGAAATCGATTATCGATATTGGAATCGAAACTAATGCGATTAAACTTGAAAATAACTATTTGTGAAAATAAAATGGGTTTGTTTGGGGTCAAATATGAAATTAAATTTAAAGTTTCCGTTTTCACTTAGATATTGTTTCGAACACGAAATGTTTAAGTAGTAGATACATTTTAATATCGCTTCAATTTCTGAACCTCAGTGCTGATGCTGGATCAACCCTATACATAACCATCAAAGTGTATAAACGAAAGAATTTTCTCATGGTTTGCAGCAATTATTAAAATAAGATCGCTATTTTTTTGCCAGGTGATGGTTATATCTATATCTTTACTTTTTTAACTAATTGGTTTTCACCCAATTCCAAACATTGCTACTATTTGCTACCCAGAATCTCCCTTTAAATAATAAATCATCCTTTCTACCCTTCCTTTCTTTAATTAAAAACAATAAGCAATTGAAAACCCGTAGCCACACCCCGGATCCGCAAATGATTAATTCTTAGTATCAACAAGAAACTAATTCCCCGTCTTACTCATTTCATGTCAATCTTCCCGCAATGACTTTCCCCCGCAAAAACCATAAACAATGCTTACATTGCTTACTTCATTGAATGAACGGCTAGTGGGCCCACACTTCATCAATGTCAAGTCGATTGCTACAATTGCCAGTTTTAATTAAAAACGTTGTGTTTGTCTTCAGTCTTTCTTCAAACCGTGCGAGTTAAAGATAGATGTGATGATTTTTTATTGGAATTCCCGTCTATCATTCGTTAACGAAACGGAGACAACGATAATTCTAACCGCAATTATAACTTGTTAACAACTGTAGCAGTGGTTGAAATAACATTAACATTATTATTCTGTTGATCAATGTGTACTGCCGATATCGATTCGGTTTTATAAATCACGAATTTTCCGATCGTAAAATGCTCAACTCTATTATTTACGTAAAAATATTTTTGTCTATGATATACTGATGTCAGATGACAGATATCAAAAAATATGAAGTAAGAATTCGATTTGCAACTGTGACAAAACCTTTTTGTTACGTCCCGTGCCAGTTGAAATTCAAAATTCTATGCTTTTTACATACCGTTACCTTACATGAAGTTTCCTCGTTTATTTCGACGTGGGAAATAGCACAGTCTATTAGCGTGACGTCTGTTAAAAAAGTGTAAAAATAAGTAAAATTGTTAAACGCGTGAAAAGTTCACACAACGCAAGAGTCGACTCAAATATTATTGGAACAAAGCTATTACGAATAAAACGATTATACATGCACAACTACACGTAAGGAACGCTTAGATAACACACGAATAGAGAAATATGAGGGTAATCGAAAACGTAGTGTATCTGTATGTAGTTTTGACTTTTTGTTACATTGCAAAGATAGATCATGCAAGTATGTTTTATAGTTCTACAGACCGCTAACTTAAATAGAACCATCTTTATGACTTTTGACAGTTTCGTGCGATAAACGTCAAAAATATTTCTACATTGACATATCAGCTGGCCATAAACTAAAAAGATTGAGAACATCTTTCGAAAAATGGAAACTTGAATAGATCGATATAATTCATATTAGAAACCACTTAAATAAAATTGCAATTTATATAAATAACAAAAATATGAGCAAACGAACGTCATTGCACAATACATCCGATGCTATTTCAATACTCGACTAGTTTTCTTTCCGTTTGAAGCATCCCGTGTTTACGATGCATATAATCAAGCCAGTGCACTGTTTCTCCGGCTTAGCAGTGAAACCCGCCGTTTCCTTATAGGAAATAAAGAATTATTAATGCCCATTTAATTTCTATTGCTCTACGTGTTGCAACTTTTATATCTGTATTCAAGAACTACCGGGAAACTATAGAAAAACTGTGTGTTTGTAGGTTTACACAACTTTTCATAGTTTTTTGTGGGTGTGTATGAAGTAACAAACCTCTGCACTCATCTCTACCTCATTTGAGGTCGATTTCTCCAAAATCAGGAATAACTTTGACGTTGCTGACACACTGTTTTGTCAATCAAAAAATACTAAAAACATACACATAATATGTATCACATACATCATATTATCATGTCTGTCATACCCGAAGGTGGAAGGAACAGTGGTGGAAGGAACAACGTTAATCCCATGTTACATACTTAGGGGGCCAATGAAAAATACTGAAATCTTCTTGAATATAATTATCGATGAAAAATCCACCCATATTATTTTATCTTATAATTTATCAACCTACTTATTATTCTGCGGGGTTTTTAAGGCAGTCTCGTTTTCCAGAAAATCGGTCAACACTATTTCAGGAGATTGAAACTCAGGTTCAACCGATAGATAGCACCACATTGGTTCCTATTTAAAAAAAAACTAGTAAAATGCGGGTGTAATATTATTCTGCCTTATCCAACATGGAAATAAAGATTTAACGATATGTAAGTAGCGCGAAATAAAACAATGTCGACTTATCACATGATATAATTACTGTATTTAACTATAATACATTGTCTTGTGTTCTTTATATAACATGTTATGTAAATATAGAACTAGTTTTTATTTACCTACATTATTTATCCGTTTATTTTTGCATAAACGGCGGAACACCATTGTTGAGGAATCATATAACATCTATTTTTTTTTTCTTTTTTTAAAGACATGGAATTACGACAAGATCTTAGGCACAAGATGAATGCCTTCAGCCTGCCAGGATTTATTTCAATAAGCGAATTAGTAAAATACAGTCAATGGACTACCTACTGAAATGAATCCTCTTCAAAGATGAGTTAAAAAAAAGAAGCATCGAGATGTTATATTCATTACTGATAATTTCAAAACCGCTAATAATCAGCGGTTGCTGTTAAAACTACACAGTATTTTGTGTTTAACTTAAATAAAAAATAATATTAAAAACCATATAAATAAATACTAAGTTCCTGGCTTCATAAATCACGACAAATTAATTTTAATATTCTTATTCATCATTGTGGCTATTTTCTAAGACATTAAAATTGCGAAACCCGCAAGGTCTCAAGTCAGAGATAAAATGATCATAATCAACCTTTAAGTAATGCTAATAAGAGAAATAAACAGCTTTATAATTAATTCATCATTGAACACGTAAACAGTATTAGCCAATCTATGGATTTTGAACGCTTATGTCATTCAGTAATTTGAGAAAAAAATCGTTTGACGTAAACATTTTAGTTTTTTCTTGTAATCAACGTAATGTATTCGATGTTAAAAACAGGTATTAAAATGTTATTGGACTTTGGAAGCATAAAAACGCGATATAAACCTGTAGTAAAAGGGCAATTTTTAAGCTAATGATATTGGATTTCTTTGTAAGAAAATACTCAGTAGATGTCAAAGAATTAATACCCAAATATACTTAACTTTACTGCTTGAAAATTTATTTAACCAGAAAAATGGAAGAAACCAACTTAACTTACGTTCAGAGAGTCACTTGCTTCAAATTAACTATGCAGTTATTTACCACACCAAGAAAGTTGTACTCAAAATTACCTGTAACAAAAAACGTCACAAAATTAAAACCAACTCCGACACACACAATCATAAAAAAAAAAAAAACTATACGTCTAAAAAACGAAAACAATAAGAAAGCATTGACGCACACACGAACCTTATTGTAGATACGAGTTTTGCATCAGTAATGTACCTGAATACCATACGCATGCCATAAGACGGAGTAACGCAAGGTGATGTCATTTTAATGCTAACACTGTCGCAGCCTTTATGGCCACCATACACGCTTTATTGTCTTGTTAAACAAACAATCTTCAATTTTATCACCAAGGGAGAAAGTCTAAATTTGATTAGAGCAGCTTTTATTGGATCCAATGTTTGTTTTTGATGATACAACACATGAATGATTGTGGATAATGGTAGGTGCGGTAGGGTTATGACCCCTGGTCAGTTGGAATTTGCTGGTCAATAGGTTCAAATCTATGATTCTTTGGTACTAAAGAACATTTACCGTTAAATTTACTATCTTTTACTGGTATTTTAAATATATTTTGGCCATATTTGTACTGATGACGGTGTTTTTTTTATTTTCCTCTCTGGTTAACCGTTTCTGTTTACTCAGGCATCCAGTTTTACTGTTCACGCACAGTTATGTGCTTGTGGTTTAAGTGTTTATTATTTGTGCTCCATATTATAACGATAACTGGACAGTTGTGGACATAACACGGATACTCTTTTAGATAGCATTATTGTTTGTATCATTGTGTACATTATGTGGAGAAGCTTTTGTTATTACTTAAATTATACATAAAATTACAAAAATATAAAATGTATTTCTTTATAAAATGACGAAAGAATAAAGCCTGTTTTTTTTTTAATCTTTACGAGTCAAGATAGATTGGTGATGATAAGTTACCCTTCCACTTTTTTGTACCAACAAATCTAATTATGTAACACATAATAAGTCAACAAAATAAAATAGAAACCAGTAAATTACAGAACGGAATAACAACAATAAATTAATCTTTATAATTCTACAAGGCTATTAAAGTAATCACGTTTAATTTACGTAATAGTGATTTCAAGTGATGGTGTGGACCCAGCGCGCGTCCTTGTGCGACGCTGTGCGACCACACGTTCAACTTGCTGGAATGCTTCCAATATATGCCTTTACTAGCTGATCCGTGCAACTTCCTTTGCGTCATACGAGAGCCACGATTTTTCCCGTTTTTGTAACATTTTTCTCTGGTGCTCTGCTCCTATTGGTCGTAGCGTGATGATATTATAACCTATAGCCTTCCTCGATAAATGGGCTATCTAACACTGAAAGAATTTTTCAAATCGGACCAGTAGTTCCTGAGATTAGCGCGTTCAAACAAACAAACTCTTCAGCTTTATAATATTAGTATAGAGTATAGATGACAAGCATGTCAGTGCATCTGTAATGTACATTTGAGTTCCTTTACGTTCAAGAGTAATATTGTGTGTTGACGGAATGTCAGTTAAACCGATACCTGTTCGAAAGATGGTCTGCGGTCTACCACTAAGAATTGACTAGTCTTTTTTTATGAGGAAGGAAAACTGAAACTGTTTGTAAACTTTTTTCTAATACTTATTCGATATGCGTAAAATGACGGTTGTGTTGTAGGTAGAAGTGTAATATATACATCCATTTTTTGCTATTAACAATGTTAGTCCCATGTCATAGGGGCGAATATATTATCATTTACCAGGTACATTCCTAAACTCCGGTCTACAATTAAGAATATTCCAATTGAATAAGAAATGCCCATTAGCACGTAGAACCGAGATTCAAAACCTCATGATCAGCAGTTGTATCTACTGCCAAGACAACATAGTCCTACTATATATTTCTTGATTAAGGTACCTAAATTATCTTTAAACAAATCTGATGGGATGTAGGCGTTTAAACGGTGCAATTTAATGTTTCTAAAACAACAATAAGCCGTGATCAACCGTGTCAAATGCTTTGTATAGAACTTTTTGTTCTTCTCTGCGGTTTTGCATACTTGTTCAAATATCGCGGTAAAAAC
The DNA here is from genome assembly GCF_050436995.1 of Anticarsia gemmatalis. Lineage (NCBI taxonomy): Eukaryota > Metazoa > Arthropoda > Insecta > Lepidoptera > Erebidae > Anticarsia > Anticarsia gemmatalis. The sequence goes on along the minus strand of NC_134770.1, from coordinate 5,171,839 downwards.
TATACGTTTTTGCTTTGATAGGTGCCACGGATAAGAAGACTTCCTATTGTATTGATAAGTCTTTGAAATCACGTGATTTTAAAGTTCTTTATAATAACAGAATCTTATTATACATACATAATGTATGTAGAGGTGTATGAAATAATCTAATCTAATCTTAGTCCCATGTAATAGGAGCCTATTGCCATATTCCGGACACCAAACTCTGGGCTTCCATTGAGAAACATCTTAATATAAATAAAAAAGTACCAATAGCAATTTGTCCGACCTAGGAATCTAACCCGGGACCTCGTTGTAAGCAGTCAGATTCCGGGCGCGCCACGGAGTTAGTATCATAATATTTTATGGTTAAATAATATGTATTCATAATGAATAAACAAGTATGCGGCAACAGCCTATAAATAAAATATATTAACCACATTAAATATTAATGCAATTAAAATTAGCCAAAATTACATCATTAAAATGAATGCCTAGATTCTCAATTCGTGCTATATTATTCCGGAAGGCACTTACGGAAACAAATTACATAATTTTAGCGGAAATAACAATATTTTAACGCAAATTGTCACGCAATACATAAAGCCCAATGACTGAATAAATCATTCTTATGACTTTGACATTCACACGTGTAACTGTATCGAGTTAAAACGACTTAATTCCGAATACTCGATTAGATCTATTAACTAAGTAATTTGGAAACAATGTTTTCCTGGGTAATTTACCTTCTATGCTAATTGGGCCTTGGGTTCCATTTTACAGATTTATTTCTACTTCCTAACAGTGCTTCCAAGTTATTTTGACAACAAGTTCAAAGCAGAAGAAGTTTTCATTATTTTAACACTAAACCTATCCCGGACTTGAAGCGTGGTGGACTCAAGGCATTACCCCTTCCTCATGACGGGAGGACATAATTGCCCAGCAATTGGCCCTAGGCCCTACCATCCGAACTGGCGGTAAATTCATTCTCGGATATAATAAATTATTTGATTTTTGATTCACACAAACGTGCAGGCAAATGTGAATGGAATACATCCACAATTCGCCATTAATATTGTTGATCTGGCGTTATGGCAGGCCTTTCACAAAACGATGACTGTACGAGGAAAAGAAATCATCAACTTAAGATTGTGAAGGAAAATTATCTTGATTTTTTTAATTAAATTTTACCTTATTTGTGGTTGGAGTTTCCACATTTTTTATGACACATAAAATGTTTAATGTTTTCTAGAGGAAAATATCATTGACATCGTAGGAAGATGACATTGAAAAGAAATACATTTGTAAAGGTGTTTTTAATCTGAGATTAAATTGCATATTTACTGTGATTTGTTTAAACAAGTTATTACAATCGCGTATGTTTTCGTTTTCTCTCTTTGTCACTTTTACGTTCAGTGTACTTATGTTTGCATAATGCTTCACACTTTTTAACCAGCTCTCTATAGAGGCATATTTATTTATCGTATGGTCAGTGGCCAAGCCGCTTAAAGGGATTAAACATGTCTACGCAGCTATTATTTTACAGCCGATATTAATTTATATGCTTAACGGGTCTATAAAACATAAAAATATGTCGGAATTCAACCGAAGATAAGTAAATCTATCCATAAGAATGGAAACCAAATAAATATCGGCCATAAACAACAACCGACACCGAATTTATCATGCCTTCTGAAGAACGGAGACTCTTAGCTCAGACATCACCAAGCGATTACCCATCTACGAAATGTCACCGCACTTTACCTACTGGCTGTTAACTAGCCGGTGAACATACCTATAAGCACAGTTACCTAGTACTTTTTATTCTACGTCTTAACAGTATCTTTCCTTCCTCTAACATTTTCCCTCTACACCGTCACGAGGTTGCAAGCTACGAATGATGTCATTTGACCTCTTAGTTGCAAATTTACGTTAACGACTGGTTTTACTACCTACAGATAAGTATCAGTTAACGCATTACCTGACTACGCGTCGCAAATAAGGGTTAAGACCTTTTTGAGAAGCTTGGAAACCGTCCAAAATGGACCTCGAAACTATCATATCAGCCTAGCCTTTTGTTCCAACTATGTTGGAGTCGGCTTCCAGTCTCACCGGTGCAGCTGAGTACCAGTATTTTACACGGAGCGACTGCCTATCGGTCCTCCACAACCCAGTAACTTAGGTAACACGATACCTCTCGGTAAGACTTGTTGTCAGACTTTCAAGTTTTTGACTAGTAGCAATCACAATTTTTCATTTGCTTCCTACCACTTGAATGCTGATATTCTTAGCGACTAGGCTTGTTAATATTAAAAAAATATTCAATTTAAAGATATCTAACCTTATCTTTGCTCTAACTTCTAAAAAATATTTTTCCAAGTTAACCTAAAGCCGTATCATGCATACACTGTTATGAAATCAAGTTAAAACTATTGTGTGGTAACATTAGCCAACTGCACGAAAATGTTGGCCCTAGTTCAGTTAATTGCTACGAAAATTGCATAATTGTAACAAATTATCTACTCGCAAACACTCGGGCTTATCTTTTTATTGTGTTCAAACCTTTAATTTAATATGCAGTGCTTTGAATGTGGGTTTTGTACAACTTAATTGTCATGTGATATTATCAGTTGACTTTTAGTTTTTCATACAAATGTAGTATTTGATGTAAAATTGTATGAATTTTGTATCGTCTTTTATTCAATCCACTAATTCTTTAGTTTTTTATTGATTGATATTTTAGTTTTTTCGCGGAAAACAAAACCATTTTGTAAATCAAGTCTATTTTTTTACCCGTTACTGTCATGTGTACGGTGCTTGGCAAGGATCTCCTCCCAAACAACGGAGGAGATAGGTATAGGCATGCATATTATAATTATCCTTAAATACTCCTTCGTATAACTGATTACTATGACTTGCTATTTGTAAAATAAATCCAGGTCACAGAAATCAGAATACCTACGATCTACTATCAATAATCAAGGCTATCTTTCAATCTGCATACCTTGCAAGCAAAACCGCTGGTTTCACCTCTACAATATGCACATCCGTTAACCGAATCGTCATTTGCTAATCTGTTCTTTAGAAACGTGTAAAATACATACATACATACAAACATGCTTACATACAAACATTTAAACAAGTAAGTTGTCACGATGTTTGCCGTTAACAATGAACACTGCACTAGCGAGCAAGTGCTATATATATGTTATTTGTTTTCTAATTATTCCATACATATTCACTCATATGATTTATAAGGTAAACTGTAATGTCCTTGCTGTTTCATTAACATATTTTGCAAAAGATGTAGCAGAGATATTGTGCTTGAAATACTTGAGACATTTCCGAAGAAGACTGACTGACTGTTAGTAATATTTCCGTATCTGAAACTCATCTAACACATTTTTATAAAAAAATGCATTTATTAAATATAAAACAAATCTGTAAACAATAAAATGGAAAAATAAAATAATAACGTTGTCTCTATAAATATATTCAAAGGTTTTTACCTTCTAATTTATATGCATAGGTATTTGTAATGCTTATCTTAGAAAATAATCACATTCAGATTGTTTAATTTCCGCTGGTTGCCAAACCCCCTGGCCCAAACCAACAGTAGTCTGGTATACATTAGTTCAATGTCTACGATTGATACAAAGGCCCAAGAATGGACCAGGTATACAAAAATATATGCTGTTAAACCATTTGGAAGTTCAGAAAGCGCAAGTCTGAAATGTTTAACTAACATACAAACTTGCTTCTTATTGCGATATGTGATCTGAATTAATGATTTCTCGTCTTCCACAAGAGTCTTCCAACCATTTCCCCAGAAAACAGACACACATAACTTAAATGTTCCCAACCCGCAAGGCCTAACCACTCCCTCATTACACGAAGAGACCATTTCCCAGCAGTGGGACTTCAACTAGTTAAAATTTATTTATTTTTCACGTCGAAAAAACTCGTTTATAATTGGCAACAATATAATTTTTCTCAAATATTTTATTTTCATCGGTTCAGTAATTTCCGGGATCAATACACTACAAGCAAATACCATAGACAAAGATATTCATATTCATGTCTAATATATTTGACGCAAGCATCTCTTATTTCTTAGAACACATTGAGGTGTCGGATTGTATTCAAATCACTCCACCGCTGGTATGTCCGGTTCGACTCCGAGACGAGACACTTGACATGCATATGTGTTTTTATAAGATGCTAAAATATATTTGTATAAGTTTTTACTGTAATATAGATAGGGCGTTTAAATGTTTTTGTTAATACGTTTTGTAATATTATTACTGTTTGATTTGGTAGTTCATTAAGTCGTCTAAATAAAACTTTTATTTCATTTTGTCCCCGAATTCATCCGCGTGAAAACCTTTTTCAGTGTCTATCCTTTGCATTAATACAGGTTTTAAGCGACCTACAGACTAATTCTATAAAAAACTATTAAGTAACTTCGGCGTGATTGAGTAACCAAACTTTTGTATTTGTAATTCAGTACAGATGTCAGTCCAACCATTCGTTTTTATTTAAATAAACAAATCAAGAGTTATAAAACCTGCTAGTTGTACAAGTATAAGCAAATTACTTAAATACCAAGTAACAAAATTATATTTAAAAAATGTTAATCTGAAATTTTAATACACGATGCAAATAAAAATATAATATTATTATACGAATATTATTTTCCAAGCTCATGATCACATTCTCAAAATTAAAATTCATTATAAATAAAGTTGTTTATTCAAAACACTTTTTATTTTTTCTTACAAACATCAAAAGGTCATTCAATCACGTTTCCATGCATGAGATTTAAAAATAAATTTAATCAATCTTGCTCAAACGGACATGTTTGGACAAACAAATATTTCATTTGTATTTTTTTTTTCTTTAAAAAAAACAACACCTGCACAAAAATTGCTCTCGGGTCACGGGGACTTTTACAAACAACGAACACACACTATAACCAGACTCGCAACTACGATTTGGGGATCGTACAATAAGTTTAGTGTGAATCGAACCAACGACCTCCCAACGTACTGGTAGTAACGTGGCTACCACCTTAACCTCTGCGGCACGAACGCCGTCAAATAGAATACATAAAATATTCAATGTATATTATTTTTTTTATTAATGTTAAAACTAAGTATTTACAATCATGTGAGAATTTATTTACCCGCCATATCAGAAAAACTCTTAATTGTGTTCAAATTCAAACATCGAAACGTCGTTCGGAAATCTTTTTGCTGCTCACAAAGTCACAAGGTTGGGAGCATTGATTTAAATTGTTGCTATTAGTAAAAAATATCAGTCTGTTGTGTACTTATATGAGGAAGTCCAACATAGGCAAGCTTTAAATACTATTAAACGGAATCTATTGTTAAGTTTTTATAAAAAAGTTCGTACATTGATGAATCAACTGTTTTGTTTCTATAAAAATAGTCATGGGAAATTGTTTTCATTATTTTATCGTTTGCAGTTAAAATGAATTACTTATTTACGCTTCTAAGCTATCACTTTGAGAATCAAATCTTATTGTATATCTATATCTTTTTGTATAGGTTAGATATCTTTTAGAACAAAGCTGTTTACCATATCGACCGAATAATCTTCAGAAGTTTAAAACTAAGATAGATAGCTACAAAATATTTAATTTACCGGTCCACTTAACTACCAACATCATCAAAAAACATGTTCAATTTTCATCTCAAGAAAATATCGTATAGCAGAATGGTCGTTATCCCAATTTTGCAATAAAAACTTGCATGAGTGAAAGTCTAAATAAAATTGATTGCATTACGATGTTGCGATTTCAGTCTGAATCGATTCTAGTGATCCTAAAGTGTTGCGTGAGAATCGATAGTAAGATACGTAACGATTGAACGAATTATGCCAATAGTAATAGTGTTGAGTATCTCGTTAGTCGATTATTTTTGATTTACGAGTTGTCTTCACTTCACTTTAATTTTAACAAAACGACAACAAACCAATCTTGTAGACTAAACGTTAAGTGATTGTAGTACACAAGTTATTTTCAGGCTTGCTAATATTAATTTGTGGTTTTCATTAAGAGATTATATTATTAGTATCTCTAAATTTAGTTAGGTATTTGCATACATTTGCTCTTTAGCCACGGGTCAAGTGCGATTACATCTATATTTAAAGTGGAAGGATAATTCACAATATTAAATTACAAAATTAACGAGCAATACAGAAGAAATATTGTTAGGCTTTTTCAAAAACGACCCAGACACCAGCTGCGTAAAAATATCCTCAGCTGTCAAACGTCATCCATTGCCGGAATTCCAATGAGTTTAAATTTCGTAACCTTTATAGCGCCGCAATGTATTTATATTCAAGTCACAAGTACGAGACTACCTTGTATGGTAATACACATTTTATTTTAATACCTTGTCTGCTATGCAGGTGAGATGCAGAAGTGCAGGTATTTTAGTCGAGTTGAGATCATCAAGTATGTAATTAATTACAATAAATACAAAATGAGGAATGAAAATATGTAAATGTAATTAAAATTCATTTGCAATTTTCTTTTATATTAATTAGACAAACCTATCAGTCGACTAACTTCCAGTTTCACAATTTTTTAATACCAGATAACTTATCAGTTAGAATTTCGACAGTTGTTTTCATACATTTCACTTTATTTAGCCAACAAGTTATCTTACTCTTATTTTTAAGCTATGAAACTGGAGAGCGCTTACTTTCGTGACATTCGGCCCAATAACTCGACTAAAACATTTCCCGTGTGCTACATTGGACAACGACAAAGGACAATACAAACTAATACTATTCACTTGTAAGTAACATCGGGTCAAGGTGACATGTCTCAACGAGTAAACATTGCGACGCCATTAGGATTCTGCACCAAATATGTGACAGAATACAATTTGTAGGTTATGTTTTGTGCAACAGTACGTTTATTATGTCAGTCGGACGGCCTTTAGATGGCTTTGGAGATAAATTTTCGTCCTTACATCCATTTTTGTCCTTTTATGGAAAAGAGGAACTTATTTTAAATACCACATTACACACACACACACACACATTTACATATTCTATTTACTTTAAAATAGTAGCTTGTAAGCTTAAGTACGCCTCACAGGCATATATTAACTTTCCTGAGTTTAACAAACGTTATTAAAGTAAGAAGAATTAAGGAAACGGTTTTACACCAGTTTCAAGACAAATTACTTAATAGAGCTACAAAAAAATCCTATGCGTATTATGGCATTTTTAGCGATTTTGCCGGGTTTTTAATATGTTTCATTTATGTCTATTCTAATAAACATTACAAATAACATCCAAAACAGGTAATCAGTTAGTTGCAATGGTCATAAGTTTACATATTAGGACGGGGGAAAAGTCTTTTCGTATTAAAGTATGTATGAACTTGTAATAAAATCTTTTCTCTACACAAAAAAGCTCGATATTTGGGTACCTCACGAGCTCACTGAGAGAAACTTAATGAACCGTGTACTCATTTGTGATTCACGAAGCCAAAGAGATTTTATTACAAGTTCATACTATAATGCGAAAAGACTTTTTCCCCGACCCAATATTACTCTCCTTCTTTTACGACTGCTTGCAGTAGGAAAAAGACATTTCACACCCTCCAAATTACACAAAACTGTTATTACCAAAACACTTCAACCAACAATGGCTGACGGCTGTATCGGTAATGTCAACATCATTATATTCGTGCAAAAATGTCGTCTTTACAACAACTTATGCAAACATTGTGAACTAAATAACTCGTGTTTACATACCCTTATCTTTTTACGCTATCTGATAACGTATTTTGTATGAAATAGGGACTGTGTTACTCTAAAAATGAGTACAATAGTCGGCACTTGACAATTCGTAAGTACTTTATAACTAAAGATGTTTAGCCCTTATGTCCTATAATTATGTTTAGAATAGGAGGAATTAATATGCAATGGAAGTTTGTACAGATTGTACCAAGTGGCGTTCTTTGGTCTTAACCTATCCTCATTTAGCCTAGAAATAGCGTGATTTAATGCATGTCTGTAAATAGAAAACTGCGTGTTTTTTTAAAACATACTACATTATGTACCTACATCACTATTTTCAAATTTGTGTTTCTTGAGAGCATAAAGCCTAGATATCCTTGTTTTACTAACCATACTTGACAGTACAGACACAGTAAAACCTCCATCTATTATTTTCAAGATAAGCAGTCAATATTGTGTGCAAACGATATCCATTTGAATTTATTTAAGGTCCCATTAACACATTCCTTTAGCTGTAGTTTGAGAACTCTCGGTTGCAATCGACAAACATTGCAACTTCAACCTAGGTTTAGTGCTAAATTACGTTCAAACAGCTGAGGCAATCTAATATCATGTTTTATCATTCAATTCAAGTTAGAACCTAGTATTGAAAATATAGTATTGTAAAATTATCAAATTCATATTGTTTATTCATAATCCAATCCATAGACTTCAAATTAGCTTTTTAATATTTTTAATCTCACTTGCAAGCGAAGATCATCCCTAAAAATCGACTAAACGCATCAACAGCCAGTGTTTACAAGTAAAAATTTAATAAATATTTTGAAATTAGAATACGACAGTGTTGGCAGCGCTCATCTCGTACGCACCGCTCGCAGGTGGGAGCGGCCGGCCGGGTGGCATTCCACGAGTGACCCACATAGTCGCACCTAGTACCAACGAACAACATTGGCCACTAACCATACAATTAATAATAAAAATTTCGCCCATTAACGTCCCACTGCCGGGCAAGGGTCTCCTCCCAAAATTTAGGGAGGGGTTAGGCCTTGAGTCCACCACGCTGGCCATTGGCCAATTGATTGTGCCAAATTAATAAAATAAAAAAATGCGGTTTGGGGACTTTGCATACTTTGAAGAACTGTTCTAAAGAACTCTCTGGCAGCCAGGTTGCATCACGATGTCTTTCTTCACCGTTGGAACTTGTGTTCATTATTTCTTATACACACATAACTTCAAAAGGTCATTGGTATATTGCCTCGGGTTCGAACGGCCACTTGCGTGGGAGGTATCATCTTATACCACTCGGCTATCACTCTATACAATAAATAATTAAATGTTTTTATTAAATCACCCGACGATTGAAGGACGTACTTCGCATTGTTTCGAAGTGTCAATTGATATTGATAATAATCTTTATTCATAACATACACTGCATAACTCTTTTTGGTGGTCAAAGTATGCCCGCTTTGGAATGCGTCAAACAGCCATTATGCTATCGACCGCTGCATAAATATATTTTGACTTTAAATTTTAAATACATACTCTGTTTCAAACATAAAATGAAACCAGAAAGACTAGATTTTTTTTTTATTTCTTGGTTTATTAAAATTTACAGCTAACATCTAGTGTTAATTAGAAAAGAAAAGAATAAAGCAAAACTGGCGCATCCGTTTGAAATTAATCATTAAAATCAGTACAGCGGAAAATTAATTGCACAATATTAACATGTTCTTATACAGGGTGTGTGGAGATTACATTGTGTAATGTTTTTAACTGATAAGCAAATGAAGACTGAAATAGACGTGACAACACGCGTGGCGCTTCGGTTCTTGTCACATATAATTAGGTTTAAGTATACAATATTGCGATAAGATGCTATCAAAACACGATTACTTGATAAAGTATGAAAAACGTTATTTGAATTTCAAAGTGATGACATCGGCAATGCATAAAATTATTGCTGTAGAAACTTATAACGAGTCTAGGTATTGAATAAAACTACGAGATAGATTAAATTTCTGGTTTTGATATAGGCACCTTATTTGTTATGGACTGCAATGATGTCCTGAAAGGCGATCTTTGTCAACACCTACTCGTATAGGAATAGGCATGATTTGACTAAGGTATTTGTTTTATTTATAGTTTATGTAACCTACTTTAGTTATCGTAATTCTATGATCCTTTCAACCTCCTCCCTTTTCAGAGTCATTGTATTCTTTATATAATACAATAATGGAGCAATAGAAAATGTTTAATAAATAAATAAAGACTTTTCTTGCCTCTACATTCCACAGCCATTACGAAATATAACTACACTATCTATATGAACTACGTGCTTCGAACAGCGTGTATTGTCTCCACACCTGAAAAACTATTTATTTCGCTATACTAAAATACCATTGTATGTTTGTTCACGGTAGCCTTGCCAATGAAACCTGATTGTTCACGTTCACGATAGCACTTGAACATGTGTTTCATTCATGTAATCAAATAAACCGCAGGTTTTGTATGATTCTGTCTAATGCTTGGGCAATTTACGTAGTTATTTAAATAAGTTAGCAATTGTTGGGATTTTTTCTTCGATTATGTTAAATAGACTTTTGTCAATGTTATTTGTTGCTATAGAATTATAGTTACGTAATTTATTTGCACAAATTAATTTGCTTAAAGTTAGTAGCGGTCCTGTATGACAAGATGTATGGATGTGAATGGAGCAAAGGAAGTTTGTGAGGATCGTACCTAGGGGAGTTCTCTGGTATCTGCCTACCCCTATAGCAAAAAGGCGTGATTTTATATACGTATGTAAGTTGGTAGTAATTAAAATAAAGGTACTAGTAATAAAATGGTAAACTGGCTTAACATTATTTAGTCTCGAACAAAATCTTATTTCACGGTTCAACGCCAATGCTCATCAAGCCGACTATACAACTTAAGGTACCTGTATCAATGACGTCACCGTCCTTCGAATGCCGAAGGAGTTTTTTCCCCATCGTTCCCACTCCCAAAACAATTAGGCGGGCTTTTGTTTTTGTTGGCAACATTGTTGACGTGCTTCAATTTTTAAATTCGTGACGGAATAAAAAGTAAAAATGTTGAGCCAAGGTTGTTGAGTGCATGAAGTCTTGTTGATCTGTTTTATCTGTGCACTGATTTAATCAAGGGCATTTTGTTAGTATGACGTAATTTTTATCCTGTGGTTTAAATGCTACACTAGAACTCACTTATGTATTGTGTAAGCCACTGAAAGCATGCCTTGTATGTGCTAATATAAAATGCATGTACTACATGGCTGTTTTTCTACAAGATTTAAAATGCAAATTATTGCAGTAATGCTAAGTGCACGGCTATTAAATCTTCATAAGGATTCATAAGGATCATTCTCTCATGATCAGGGCGCAGCAATTTTCTTGCACTATGATAATCTCGATATATCATCGTATGAAGTCTTTAAAAAGACTAGACTTCGAAAAATATAAATTCTAGAAATTCCCACGTCATACTCGAATTCATTATCACGATTGTTGTGATATCAAAACATTATCGATAGGTTATCTGAATGTTGATTTATGGCTACGTGAATCGTGATTACGTACTTTTTTTCTGATGTTTGTAAACAAATTGAAATACTTGTTTTATTTAGTAAACTAAGTAACCAAATTCTGAAAAGGCTTGTAATCAAAATGTCCATATTCCTTCACTAACTAAACTGCTTCTATTTTAAAAATAAAAAGACGCTTCCACTTTTAAACTATACTTTAAAAACATTTGTAATCACCAAAGAGGTTTACGTTACGAAACTAAAAAAGGTTTTATTTAGTCATTCGGTTTAGCAAGTGGCCACATAACTGTAATACTGGCTGATCGAATAGGACTCTCCCAATACGGCAACTCGCCGCGCCTGCCTTCGAGAACTATTTAAAAACATTTTAGTTCTTTTTTTAAAGTAAGGATGTGCTTTTTGCTACAGTGCCGCCATTTTATCTTACGGTATTGGACGGTACGGTATTTTATTGTTGTGTCGAGGACATTTGCGGATAATGCACCTTTTGGGAGACACTGTAAATACAGCTCGTGGATAAACTTCAAACTTTTCATGACATAATAAGTATGGCTATGAGAGTTCTTTAGCACGGTTCTTCCGGTAAGCAGTCGGACATTCATGAGTTAAATTTAGAATAGATATAGCTAATGTAAAGTGGACTACCGCCTGTCATGGCTGCAAATCCCACATAGACCATAGTCTTATCTTTGCGTAATCCACAAGCGTTTGTTTGCGATCGTGCTATTAAAATGAGGTTACTTCGTCCACCAGTTATTAATAAAACATGGCTCGTCCATTAATTTACAAGATCCTTGTGTTTATGCACTGTTCAATGATTCATAAGACACGATTCTTTTTATTGCTGTAAAAGGGTTCCATGCTTCTCTAAGTAACGGAATTATGTACTGTCTAGCCTTAGAATGTATAAACTTTAGTAAACTAATGTAAAAGTTGAGCGTTGTGTTGAAAATTAAATTATTGATGACGATTTTTGGGGACTTTTATTTAAGTTAATGTTTATCAATAATTAGACTACTAATTTTGATATTTGATTTCACTAGGATTACTGTACCTATATCGGAGTTAAAAATATGGCCAATTCTTAGTAAGAGCGTAATTGAGACTGAAACGTAAATATAATTAGCTGTTTATTTGTTATAAAAAGCAATTGGCACGAGGCAGAAGTACCTACCTTATGCAAAAAAACAACGAAATACGAACCTATCTAAATAAGGTTTCCAATATGTTAGGTCTCTCTCATTCTAAGTAACACTAAGTAGTACATACTCATCTCAAATTATGTGATCTTGGCCCAAATAAAAGCGTAAACTATTACACGGCTCTTTAACTTTTGATGCCGTACTAAATGTAGCGTTAAACCATAGCAAAACTGTGGCAGAAGAACTTACAATATTATATAAAGATTAACTAAATTATGTTAGAATTACGAATAATGATTCAAGCGGTTATGGTGGGCTGTAACCTTCAATTACATACTTGTACCTACCTACCTTTGTGACCAAACACCCGTAGGATGATCTAAAGACAACGATCGCTATTGAAATTGCCATATTCAGTACAATTCATTATGGTAAAATTGAAATCTAAATTTACTTACATACCTATATTAAAAAATGGCTCAGGAGAAAATATCGTAACTTAAGAAACATTTTCCAAATGCTCTTCTTTTCGACTTAGCAAATGCAATCATTCTACTCATGTTACCTATATTCGTATTCTTTATTTCAGAGACCTTTAGAGGTATCAACTGTTTAATTGCTTGTAACCAACCGCAACAGAAATATGGCGATTCCATAACTTATACAGATGTAAAGGAAGTTCGCACCTGATAGGCGTCATCCAAGTAATATTTACACAAAGATGTTTCCCATTTACTTTCACCCACACATCGGGCTCCAACGGCTCAAGCCAATCCACAGTTTACATCATAATATTATGAGCATGGCGTAACCGTAGGGAAAGTACTATTATTTTTGAACTCTCTCACACAGGGTCAAAATTAATACACGAACTATGTAATCGATTTGTTGTGGAGTGACGGTCGTAACTTTTAATTGTGATGATACATGGAAAGGTCAGAATGTCAGGTGAATGAACATACACAACCTCTATTGAATATCAAAAAATGCTCTGAAGTTTACTTTGTACTACTGGCGTTAGATACGGTGTACGAAGTACTGATATTCGCGATGGCTAGGCCCATTGCAATTCGATCGCTCGATTGATAGAACTGTCAACCGAGAGTCACTGTCTCTACATTTAGCTAAGGAGCTTTAAAGTTGGGGTACTTCGGGTGCTGTAATATTACTTCAATCAGATCAATCAGTGAATAAACACTTTTGTTTTCTTCAAATCATGACCGAAGCAGCATCATGGCTTAAGTTATGATTACAAATCTTTAAGATTTCAAACAGTGGTCAAAGAATGCCAGCTTAGCTATGCATTATCTTAAAATAATGTATCTGTTTTCAAGTACGTAAATAATCTAGTGAAAGCCCATGTTTTCTCCACTGTAAATTACATAAATACTTATTTTGTACCAATTAAAATTGTAACAACTTTCATCAACGTGTGCAATGTTACTTTCAGTTTTAAATTTAATTTTAAATTATCATAATATATTTTATCTGTCATACTTAAACATGATTTATTTATACGACTAAAATATTTAAGCATTTGTACATTAATCTAGTTACAAAAAAGGTGTGTTGTGTTGATTAAATTATTACTATCGTGATATTTGTAGCTAGTTTTTTCTTTAAGACTGTATAAAAAAAAAACCTGCTTTTCAGAACTGTTTTCTACCCGACTACGGTGAAGCAAAATGTAAGGGTATGATTTTCACTAGAATTTCTATCACCAGATAATTTTATTCGAAGAATATCACGGATATTTCGAAGAATCTGCCAAAATTGTCAGAGAATCCTCAATTTTTTCTCAAAGGCATTTGGTGACAGTAGAAATTGGTTTAAACTCTTATCTCCTTAATTATAGAAAAAAAAAAACATAATATGTAGTCCGCTATTTTAACTTAATTAGAACAGACCCCTTTGTAAAATTTTTAAAGAGAGTTTTGAATAGAAATTGATTGATGTTTAAAGAAAAATTAACGTAACTTGATGACACTACAGGAAGTTATATCTCTCTGAAGTTTATGTTTATAAATATAAGTTGAAAGTTTCATGAACACTAAACAACCAGTTTTCGTAAGTGCTCGTAAAAACAACTTTCCACGTAATCGTTATCGGTACTTCGACCTTATGCCAGTCTCATTGACAATTTGAAGTCAGATCTATGTGTGTTTCATAATATTTTAATTGCTATTTGATTTTTCATTAAACAGTTGACTGAAGACTTCTCCTGGAGCAAGTACTAGTTGTTTGAAGATTCACAAATTCAACTTAATACTAACGAATTAACTCATCAGAATTTACTATTAAGACCAGTGATTAATCTAGTGAGTATGTTGATTTAAAATGTATTAAAAAAAATGTACCTAGGGGTCCATGGTATGTGTTCGTTTAACTCTAATAAGTAGATAAAATGGGTTAATTTAAATAGGCACTAAAATACCTGTTATTATTTATATTTAATGTAAATAGACTGTAAAATAATAATATAATTACAAGTTACATTATTATGATAAAATGCCTAGCTTTTAAGTTTATATCGTAAAGATAAAACCGGCAGAAAGCATTGGCATTAATGGAGATTATTGGAGGAAGATCAATTCAATAATAATTATAATTAATCCAGATAATTAATTAATTTTAACAGACTTGTTAATTACATTAAAATTCAGTGGCACGGACTAATGTGTTGACAGTTTTTTATTGACGACAAACTAGTTTTTACGTAAGATAACGCCTTTTAGAAATTTTAATTATAATTCGTAAAAAAATCACTACCGGACCGATTTTATTTATTTATATAAACATTTTATTACATACCTATGTATTTATTATTGTATTTCTACAGGTGCACGGTAGTGCCTCGTAGAGTATTTTTATTTCCCTCTCATATTAAGTAAATAAATCTCAATTTTACTGCAAATTGCACATAAAACATAAATTGATTTCCCCATTTATCAATTGAATTAAAAACTTTAATTATATCCATTAATATGCTAGTAACATGTTTTTATCTCTGGGTATCTAAAGAATTATAGAAAATTTAAAATCCTGTTTCTCTAATAGTAAATTAACAAAAAACAACTGTTCAAATAAAATGTTTGAAATGAATTAATGTGCGATAACAGCGCGGTAACGGTTAAAAAAACTCAAATACTAAAACCTAACTAAGTAGGTACTTAAACTAGAAGTCTTATTTATATCTATGCTATTAACACTAGAAATCCACATTTTAATGTCCTAGGCTCGTTTCAGTCTGCAAATAAAGACTGAAATATATTTAATGGATGTGGGTTTTTATTGCACTTAAGTGTCAATGACCTATGTAATTAAAATTTTAGCAGAAACTAGCAAAAGATTGAGGAAAATTTTACATTTCGAAATTCAAAAAATTTTGGCTTTTTTTTATATTGCGTATTTACGTCTAACTTTAAAGTACCTATGCGTATAATTTACTTTAAGTTTCAATGAAAACAATCGTCACATCAATTGATCCCTAACACCTATACTTATTCTTCATTTTATTTTCGCCCAAAATTACTATCAAATTATTTCAACCCAAAAAAGGTCACCATAACCAAATGCGAATATCAAGACAGGTTTAAAATATTTAAATATAATTGCACGTGAGATCAATCATACAACGTGACTGTGACTGGTTAACCGTTCACCCGTTGACATACATCCACGACCTTCTATATTTCACAATTAATACGATGTACCTACTTTAATTATTTAGTTATTGAATGTAAATTGCAACCATTGGATTTAATTAATGGTGACTTCGCGCTTTTTTTACCAAGACCACAGAATATAAATATACAACCGTCTGTATTATGCCAAGACTGTGTTCAAATTGTATACCTGTCCCATCTAGCACTCTTCTCTTCTCACAACTGGAATTTTCTTCCCACTGGTTTACGAATTTTCTCTGTTCTGCCTGCTCTCCGAGAAAATTGCAAGGATTATACCAAGACAGTTTTATAAAAAAGTTACCCTTAACCGTAAATTTAAAAAAGTGTACCTATTGCATTATGCTCGCATTCGTGCACAATGACATTGAATATTTTTTCTCATTACGATATTAAGTAAGTTTAAATTAATAAGTGACACTTAAAACTCATATTATAATTACTTAATTGCTCTATCAATAATCATTTATTTTCTGCTAGTAATTTATAAGACACGAACAAGCGCCACTATTTTCTACGCATTTTAAACATTTAAGTACAAAGTCTTTATAAAAGATAACATCAAATAAAACTATGACTAAAGCCATTAAGAATGTAATCCTATAATCCCGCGCCTCGATAATTGCTATCTCATATCGCAATTACAATACAAGTTCTCTGTCTCGTTCACACTCATAAGAGTGAAAAGGACGGAGAATAATAGTAGTGTAATACTTTGTAGTACATATTCAATGACTTATTAGTAGAAATCTAATCTAAATTCTAGTTTTATCTAAGAATGTTATTGATATGATTGTTTAAATATTTTTACGCATAATTCTCTTAGATTGCGAGAATGCTTATCGTGTTACAAAGAGTCAACATAGTAACCGGGTTACTTAGGAAATTAGGATTAGGCAACGTCCCATGAAAATGAGGCTACTTTTGTTTTCTATTGCACATACAAACTTTCAAATGCGTCACGGCAAAAGTAAATTATTTTTTTGCGCTAGTCTGTGGAACTTCTAACGATGACAGATAAAAAATAGATGTTCACTCCAGTCCAGAGTTTGGCTAATCAAACTTAATGACTAATAGCATAAGTGGTGATATGATATGGCTGTAATTCCTACACCTATTACGTCTTTACGGGAAAGTACATAAGGGTCTTCTTTCCTGGCAAATATTGGATACCTAGAGCGTTGTATTTATTGTTCCTAGATTTCCGCAATGTCATTATTGCATTTTATTATTTTCCCGAAGACTATTAAGTTGGTCATGTTTCAATTACTAGTTAACTATTCACCAGAATTCATTCCCAGTAATATCAGATGAGCTTTGCTAGGAAATACTGAAAACAGCTAAAGTGAGTACTTGTAATCAACCTGATACCTTCTTTCTAAGAATTAGTTGCCAAAGGTCTCAATTCTTATGTATTTCGAAAATAATTAACTTATTTACTTCGGCTTCCATACAATAAAAGGTTCTTCAAAAGGTTCCGCAACCCGGACTTAGTCTACATGGAGGTCCGTCTAAATGTCTAACCCTTCTAATGTTCTAGAAAGAGATCCATAAAAAAATAAAAGTAAATAAACATCACAGCAATAGCGGCAGGTCACAATGGATAATAAACGTTATAAAATAATATCTGTGCATATGCTTACGCTTGTTATTATCTACCGAATAGGCACTATGATCTCATTTTCTCAGTATTTTCCTGTTTAAGATGACTATTAGCGATTAGTTGGGTGTGCCATCATAGGTAGTGTTTTACTACCTATGTACTTTTAAACTCAAAACAAAGCTTTAAACTTATAAAAGCAGATTTTACTAAGTTTTTCCTATGAAACTACTCAATAAGGAAACAAAATGTATTTTTCCCACAAATATGACTAGAGCTCTTTTATTTTCTTGATTTCTGCAATAATAAGGTTCCCATTAGCATTCTTCGACGTCGACTTTATATAATTTATTCCACGACCGTATTACTAAAACCTAATCAAAGAACAGGAAATCTTTACCGACTTGATGAATGTAGCAGGCCTAAAGTCAAACTGCCTAGGTTAGAGTTCAATACAATTAATTAAATATTTAATTATGTGTATGTATTAACCTTCGCCATATTACATTAAAACTAGATTCTATATCTCATTCTTAGGCACGGACAGCGTCACAAACAGCCAATTACCATAAGCATATCTATTCATCTAAGCCAGTCGAGAATGACAAGCGTGATTTCGTAGTCCTTTGATACGAGTTTTTTAACAATATAATAATATCCAAGTTATAAATAAATTACGCAACAAACAAGAAACACTAGTTTAACAACATCTTATTTAAATTATTCATGAATCTCATGTTATTTGGCGCTTCTAATCCAAGGTCATCGTTACACTTTGAATTTAAAATTTACTATTTTTGTGTCTTCCTTATCCAGTGACTACCTACCTACCTACGATTTGTGTAAAATATAACTTCTGACACTATTATTAAAAAGAAAATAATTAGACATAATTACGGTCATTAATTTCAAGTTAGTTTACACCAAATTATTTATGTACCTATACAAAATCGACTAACGGTGTCTTTTTAAAAAGAAATTTGTAGAAAATACTGGCCACATTTTTTACCAAAGATTCTTTTTTACTTTTTTTACAATTTAAAAGAGATGGGCGCAATCAGTCTTTCAAGTTTACGATTATTATTCGATATTTAGAAAATCGTTTTTCAGTATCGATGGTTTATAGATTTTATTTAAATTGATTAACATCGTAGACTCTAATCTCAGCATACAGATTAAACCACAGGGACAGTATGCTTGTCTTATCTCGTGGAATGTTAATACGCAAGCCTACACTAAATACCTATTGTCTACTATAAGCCGGCTTATTACTGGCTTACACAATTACTCGTACTTTCATGTAGGTCTTGAATTAGAAGGTCGAGTAAGGTGCTGAGATTGGTCACGTGAGTCAAACACGATTATGACTTTAAATTAATTTTAACTTGAAATAACATAAAAGTCTATCTTATTAATTTTTTGATTGAATTCTACTGTTAATCGATTAGTAAAGTGACTTTATATTAATAAAAACCTGTATGTTATTACAATAGCTGTCTATTTTCTGCTATAATTACCTGAAATATTGACACAACTCTAATCTAGAAATACTATTTTTGTTTCATTATAATCCTGATTAGTTCCTTTTAGCGTTAATAAGGATTAAAATAACTCAATAATTACCTACGTTTTCCTTATTAGCACTCAGTCATTTACTGTTATAGATTGAAAGTTACAGATAGATAATACGCATGAACGCACACATAAACTATGATGTATGTTGTATGTGTGGTAAGAAAGATTTAGTTTTGTAGGTCAGTAGAGGGCTTCTGTTGCTAGACACGCGTTATCAGAAAGTCTAAGTACGTGAGCACACTGTTAGCAATGGAAGACTAAAAAACCTGTAGGCTTAGAGACTCTTTTGGTACCTTTATTAAAGTAAACATTTTTAAGAATGAGTTTCCGGTCGAACAGTTTGACACATTTATCAGTAGTTGGAAAGGAAGTAAGTATTACCTAGGTAGATACCATTCCGTGGTTTTTGACAGTTCCAAATTACAAATGCTATTAAAATGTCTAGCGTGTCTTTGTATACGCTTCAATGATTAAAAACACGTTTTCGATGTCATAAATCACATTTTTTTTGCTTCGTTTATTCGGTAAAATAGCTTTTTTATACTCTAACTACATACACTTTTTCGACCTTTCAACAAACAAGCAGCTCTCTAAATTCTTGCCATCATGACATGTCGATAGTCGACATCCATCAATTTTTTATTAATCCGCAATAACTTTCGCGTGGATAAAAAAGTTATTACGCCTCTCGTGATGTGAAAAAGGGTAAAAATAGTTCGCTATCGACGCGCAAATCGCCAATCCCCGTATTAACTTAATGATTGATGTATGCTATCGTTAGCATGTGAAAATCGAGAAAGCGCTTAGTATTCTGCCTGCGATTTGTTTCTTGCTACTCTACAACAGACTATGTCATATAGGCACATCACTACTGTAGTCTGTAACGCCTATTGTGGCAGACTAATTAGTTTCCATTGCTTAGAGAAAGTTTATGGTTTGAAGAAAGTTACATTAGGCGGGAAATATCCTATAGTCTATGGATTGATTCATGGGAGATAAAAGTTAATTTGGTGCTTTCGTTTAGTGTTAATGTTAAGTAATAATATGAATAGGTAGCTAATCGGCTGTTTAATGATATTTCAGATTTGTACCAACTTGTGTAGGTGTTGATTACCGTAATGTTGTGCTACTAATAAGTTAATTATGATAGTTTCGTCATTATACCTAATCAGTGTTTTGTAAGATTAAAAGTAAACAAACATGGACGACTCCTTATATGTGCAGGTGAAGATTCAATATTACACAATTTAATACATCGAATAAATTACACACCTAAGAGGAGAAATATTAAAATTCTGCAACGTAACTAAGAAGGTTATCGGGTGTCTAATTAAAAACGATTTATCGTAGAAGGTAAGCTATTAATAATGATTTGGCATTTCAATAAACGGGAGGTGAGGTTAGATTACCTGCATAAAGTATAGTGAATAGGTACCTACTAAGTATATACTAATCAGTAGTTGCCTAACTAATTACGTACTTAAACATTATAGGTAGGTACCTAGGTACCTACCTATAATGTTAAAAACCTACCTACCTAGTAATAATATTGCCAATATGAAAAACGGTGTGGAAAGAGTTTGCTATCTAAGTGGCTACCACTTGTCCAATATTTCTTGAGAAATGACTAATTTTATTGTTAAGTCACGTGTGTGAATGATTCTTTTGGGTGAGGTAAGAACCCCTACCCAGGGTTTCCCCAAATTCAAAGTTCATGGTCGGTTTACGTTTGCGGTCTCGACCCGTCTTGTCTTTGCTTATTACTTCGATGGTTTTGTTTGTTCAGATTTGACCTTGATATCCTAGACTAGTATCCTATTATTATTTTTCTATCGCCTTGTTTTTTAAAGTCATAATCTCGTAACGTTATAATTATGTAGGCCGTTATAACTTGACTGATTATGAAAATCTGTCTATTTTCATTTACATTCGCTATATCCATAAATGGTATTATTACAAACCAGTTTAACGTTAACCAGCTTCTTGTTGGCATATTTCGCAATTAAGTCACGTTAAGCATTAAACTCAGTCATACATATTCAATGAACGTTTAACAGTAACTTGAGAAGTGTTCAACGGATTTGTTACTACGAATTTGTTTTTGCACGCTTTGACTTTCAAATCCCAACCTATAAAATTATACCGACCATAATATTTCATAGACAAACAAAAAACTAAATAAGTACTTAGCAAAGGTCGTTGTTTTATAATTCCAAGTTTAAATTACGTGGGCCGAGACGACTGACGAGTCGTCGTTTTACGCCCGCGAGCGTTACGCGAAAAAAAAAGCCTTAACTCACGTACCTTTTCGCGATTTCCAATACAGTTTCCTCAAGTAATAAGCAGCTGCTACCAAAAGGAGTGCAGCAATGAAAGCACCGATAGCCGCGCCTGCGACGCTACCAGGACCATAGCAAGTCGGAGACTCTTGGCCAAAAACACAAGGCACCAAAACGGTCACAAATAATAACAAATTTATTAAAACACCCATTTTTAATCCACACAATATAACATCACTGTATATGGCACATAGATCGTTCAACAACGGACACCGATCACATTCCTAAAATTTGAATTTATCGAATCCGGAATGCGTTGTAAAACTTTTTTTGTAGAAGCGCAGTAATGAAGGCGTGCGCCGCGTCGGCCAGCGCGGTCGACTGTGGCGTTCGTACTCGTTCGTAGTAGATCGGTCGTTTCGGTTGTGAAAAGGCTGTGATTGTGGGACAGAGAGCGTGTGTGGATGTGGAGAACGTGTTTGGACAGCACCGTCTATGTGCGTTAGAGCAGCGGGCACACCATAATCTTTCCTTTCAAATAAATAATTTTCGGTTATATTTTATGATAATAATAATATTAGAATATATGATACAGCCTGTATCAGTAGGTACCTATGACGGTGACAAATTCTGTTTTAAATTGGGTAGGTATATCGATTGTTACATTAATAAGTAATTTATCACACTATAGGCATTGATATTCCAATCAAAATCGCATTAATATTAATATTGTTGAACCTAATAAAAAAAATCTGCGCATATTTTCTTGTTATACCTACCTACCTACTTGATTTCAGATTTAATCTTTATTTTAACTAGATACGTAGGTACCTACACATTTACCTACAAACTAGGATTATTTCTTCTTTTAGTTCGTACGTACCTATCAAACTTATTATGTAATTATTTTGATAAAGTATCACCGTATCTTGTATCAAATATTACATTATGTGTAGTTTGAAAATGTTAACAGACTCGAAACGCCTTAAAATAATCCATCTGATCTATATAAGTTCTAGAAAATGCTTAACCAATAACTAACACGTAGTGTATATTTAATAAGGTACTTAATCATTAAAATATCCAACTAAAAAGTGCATAACTATCTCAGTTTTAAGCTAGTAATTCTATAAAAAGTAAATATAACACCTAAATACCACGTGACGTGGCCTCACCACAATGAAGTACACTCGCACCTGTGTGAAGCGCAGACGCAGGTATCGACACACACAAGCGCACACACACGCACACACACAACCACTATCAGTATACAGCGTGTATTCAATAATATAAGCATGCATAGTTTGTTGTGACTTGTGATTGTGATCGTAGACATACATACATATCGCTATAATCACGTTTTTTATAGAAGGGAATCTTGGACTGTAATCTCGTTTTCATATTTAGTACGAGAACGATTTAAATTCCAATGCAAATATTTTTGTAGTTTTTCTTTTATTTACTTATACTGTAGTATGATACATAACACATGATATGAATAGTTAGTGTGCAATTGTAACGAAGGTTACACAGAAGTGTTTTAAAATAATCTTACTTTTAATAATGACTATCGGTGTTACAAATAAGATACCGTAAATCTATAAAATAAAATGCTTTTCTTCCTTCTTAGTCAACCAACCCGAAAAATTAACTTTTAGAAATATCGTTTGATCATCGATAGTCCCCTATCGAAAATGGAAACTAACTAATTAATATACTTACATATAAAGTACTGCACACCAAAGATTCATAAAAAAGATAAGACCATAACATAAGCTTTATATGTTTAAAAAAAAGTCAAATCGGACATTTAAATAGCTCGGTCGACCATCATTCCATCCCAGTGCGCTCGGCCGGAAGAGCTTCCTTTATGTTAGGGTCTCCCTTGTCAGTGTCACTGCACAGATTCCTTACAATACATCTAAAGGTGCGACTAAAACAGGTTTTTTTGGTTTTTGGTTATGATTTATAACCGCTGGAGTGAATTCCTTGTCACAAGATGTAGTGCGAACTTTATAGTTCAAGTTTAAAGTTTCTTTTGTTGTGTAGTTCTTTGTGCAAAATTGTTGATGCCAGTTGTTTGGTATTTATGAACAGAATATCTGGAGTAAATATTAGGTGATTATTTCAATACTTTTTCCGTATGGTTGCGAAGGTGGGTTTTTTAAGTATATTACACTTGGACAAGAAAATGTCAGACTCAAGAAGGAATATCCATTACAGCTTGTGTTCTTCTAGATTAAAATCGTAGGTCTGCTCTACTACATCCTGATCTACCTGTCTTACAAGGCTAATTTCAAATGTAATGTTACAGGGTAAGGTTCGGTGATGATCATCGGTCATATAGTAATGTATGATCATAGTATCATACTACCATGGAGAAAAAGCGCTGGATGGCACTGATCAGCTTGCAGCCAAAGAGGACCTGGAAGAAACTTTATAATAATTGGTAATTACAAGGGCATGACAAAAAATAAGTACTAGACACTTTGAGACACATTCGGCCAAATGATTTACGATCTAGGTAACAATCCTAAACATACTAATACTACTGAAAAGTTGCTCGCAAGAGTTAATAGCTTCAACTGTGTTTAAATACAGCAATATGCTACCCTACCCTCAGGGGAATCAGACATGATTATGTAAGTATTTCAAGAACTCAGCGGCTTGATTGTAGCAGCGCAGGCGTTGACACCTCTTTCTGTATTCCGACTATTCCGAGTGAAACAAGTTAGGCCTGTTCTCTATAGTTGATAGTGTTGATACCTAAGTAGTAGCTAGTTAGGTATTTTAGTATGCCTACTAACTTCTCGGTTTTACATCCGTGAGTCAAGGAGGCAATTTAAAGAGTGTAAAATATAATAGGTAGTAGATAGGTAGTAAAAATATGGGAATACCCACACATTTAATTAAGTACTTTTAATAAAAGGTGTTAGTATTCCCGTGTTTTTTATCTTTTACTTGCATCTTAATGTGTTTAGTAATATTCACCTACTCACTGCATAAGCAAAGTAATATCTTTATTAATAAAAAAGTAATAAGTGAACTTTCCGTAAGCTGCATTAACTCTATTTATAAAAGAGTCGTGTATTTAAGTGTGATATATTTAAGAATTTCAATAGGTACCTATTTAACATATCTATTGTTCGATTTTTAGAACAGTTTCAGAAATTACTTTCTCGATCCTCTATTGTGGCCGATAAATAACTTAAAAGTAAAACTTTACCAACAAGCTTTTAGAAAATAATAAGAAAAGAAACGCATATACAAGTCGTAGATCGCGGTTTCTTCTTGTCTTGCCATATTCTCTGTGGCCCTGGAAAAAGGTGCGATATTTCAAAACATACAGAACCGTAAATTACGCCCCACCATTTAATTTATTACATTAACTTATTGCGCTTTACATAACTAAGTGCTTTTACAAAACTGCAACGAGGCAACAATGTTGTGGATGCATTTATCAAAGTTCCTGCCCTTGCAAAGATGGTCATTTATATCTCTCTATCTACTTAATCGAATTATAATGTGTTTGTACATGGGTAAAACTTAAACTATAATTTATATTAGTTTATAAATCTGAGATTTTGTTCCTTGCAATTAATTTCGATTATCTTAGGGAGCAAATTTAAAAAATCTCCTCTGACTAGGTATATTGCTTCACTAGGCCTCTCGCTATTTAAGATAGATCATACTCACAAAATGATTTTAGATTAGTAGTCAAATCAAACCAAAACCATGTTTGATGGATTCTCTTATGAAAAGAGTACATGCAAGTAAGCATCAGTAGCATACTGACGTGAAACAAAAAAGTTTTCAAAATCCCTAAAACAATTCCTTAACGTAAAAACTACATACTTCTTCTTACTTTATGATCCCTTGGTATTTTAAAATAAGTGCTATTGCTCTATCTAGGTAAAATGAAGCACTAGCGAGTTAATTAAGTTGCCGGGTTACATACAAAGCACCAATTACGAGAAGAAACTGCAAGCTAAAGCTAGTCAATTAAATTTAATACATATTGTTATTCAAGCTGTCTGACAAATACGCTAATTTACGACGATGTATGGCTAAAATATTCAAAACTACTAGTTTTCTTACATTACCTATCATTACGAAATAATAATAATACAAACTTAGTGCAATTTGAACCCTCTAGCATTATCTACAAGGTGTATTTTTTAACTGTATATTTAAAATACAAAATCTTTAATGTATTGGAAACGCATTAAAATGATTATTGCCTATTAGTTTTGAATGTGTATTTTTTGGAAGATAAAGTAAACTATCTTTTAAGAGATAAATATAGATAAAAATAAAAATAGAGTATAGGTAGGTAGGTAGGTACATTTTTTTTATGCAGCGAGACGAATGTCAACAACGATCATCTCTATCGGCACCAGGTAGGTAACCGCAAAAAGGTAAGTAGGTAGGTATGGGTAATTCATCAGGGCTCAACCACTGACAACACACATATATACCTATTAGGTCGGGAAAAAAGTCTTTTCGCATTATAGAATGTATGAACTTGTAATAAAATCTTTTCTCTACCAGAAAATAGCCCGATATTTGGGTTCCTGAACCGTGTACTCATTTGTAATTCTTGAGGCCAAAGAGATTTTATTACAAGTTCATACATACTATAATGCGAAAAGCCTTTTTTCCCTACCTAATACATCCATACTAATATTATAAATGCGAAAGTAACTCTGTCTGTCTGTCTGCTACTCAATCACGCCTAAACTACTGAACCAATTTGCATGAAATTTGGTATGGAATACTTTGATACCCGAGAAAGGACATAGGCTACTTTTTAACCCGGGAAAATGACGCATTTCCCGGGAAAATTCAGGTGGCGAACGAAGTCGCGAATAATCAATATTATAATGACATTAAATTAACAAAATTCCGTTGTCATGGCAACTGTTTTAATGGCGGATATGATTTAGCGGTGTGCGTTCGCGCAGCGGAATGTTGTTGAATTTAAAGATATTAATTATGCAGATATTTAGTGTATGACGTCGTATAATTGTGTATGGTAAAAAAAAAATTGTGTACGCAGCCATTGTGGAGAAATTCACCAAAAACTGATTCCGCTGGGCGAACGTTGTCCTGGCGGAACTTATTTTAATCCATAGACTTTAGAAGAAAAGAGGTGTGTCCAAAAATTAGTGTGTATTTGTGTGTAATTGTGTATGTATGAATAAAATGAGTGCATGCATAAACTTCGGAGAAATTCAAGTTTCCGCTACGCGAACGTTTGGCCATTAGCTAGTTTTCATATAAAGCGCTTACATAGAGAGCTGTAGATTTTTACATACGTTGTTTTGAATTTGTTTATATTTGTTTAAAAAACAGATTTAGAAAAAATCGTAGGGCTTAAAAGATAAAAATATAAACGTAAAATACACTTAATAGGTCTTAGTTCTTAAAGTATGCACTTTGGGGTCTAGATTTTCACGTTTATACAAACCTTGTAAGTATCTGAAACATGTTGCCAAGTATCAATGATGTTCCGTTAGTAATTAAAGAGTTAAAGGACAATTTTACCATGAATAGATCACTGTTTACAAAACAGTCAAATATCACGACGTTCTAAAGGAATTGCATGGTAAAATGTATGCCAAAAATTAGTTTATTCATTCAACTATTCACATGCAAAATTTCATGTCATTAAATTTAGTAATTAAAGAAATCAATTAAAATACTGACGAAGCATCGAAAACCTACATAACCCGACCAAGTTCGGATAGCTACAAAAAAGCGTCCATGCAATATATTTAGGTAACATCCCAAAATTTACCGTATAATACCGGTATTGAATTGGTATAGGTGATAACACAGTTGTTGTTTCGATATAATTTAAAGGTCATTTATTTTTGTACACCAAATTGTTGTTCAATTGTTCTGATTTTTCAGCTCCAGAATTGACTGGAATAATTCCGGAGTTCCGATAGGTATTCACATTTTTTAAAAGTTAATATTTTGATTTAATTATATTCTTGTGAACGCACGTAATTTAACGTCTGTGGAATATTCCACAAACTGCTAGTCGAACAGGACGCGCGCGGCTTCCCGCTTGAAACGGTACTTCCATCCTTGAAGAAAAGAGAGGGCAATAATATGTAATATACTTAATAAAAAAAATTTTTGTACACGGATATTTAAATAGAAAAGTACTTGTTAATTGAAGATTTGTTTTTATCGTAGATAGTTGGGTTATTATTAAAATAATATTTTTAATTCAAGAAATGCAATTGTTTTATTTTTTCCTAACGCTTGTGTACGGAACTGTACCATATTAGTAAATACTATATTGTAAGGTTAAGAACGTCTCTTAGATATATGGCTGGGCCGCTTTTTTGTAGCTATCCGAACTTGGTCGGGTTATGTAGGTTTTCGATGCTTCGTCAGTATTTTAATTGATTTCTTTAATTACTAAATTTAATGACATGAAATTTTGCATGTGAATAGTTGAATGAATAAACTAATTTTTGGCATACATTTTACCATGCAATTCCTTTAGAACGTCGTGATATTTGACTGTTTTGTAAACAGTGATCTATTCATGGTAAAATTGTCCTTTAACTCTTTAATTACTAACGGAACATCATTGATACTTGGCAACATGTTTCAGATACTTACAAGGTTTGTATAAACGTGAAAATCTAGACCCCAAAGTGCATACTTTAAGAACTAAGACCTATTAAGTGTATTTTACGTTTATATTTTTATCTTTTAAGCCCTACGATTTTTTCTAAATCTGTTTTTTAAACAAATATAAACAAATTCAAAACAACGTATGTAAAAATCTACAGCTCTCTATGTAAGCGCTTTATATGAAAACTAGCTAATGGCCAAACGTTCGCGTAGCGGAAACTTGAATTTCTCCGAAGTTTATGCATGCACTCATTTTATTCATACATACACAATTACACACAAATACACACTAATTTTTGGACACACCTCTTTTCTTCTAAAGTCTATGGATTAAAATAAGTTCCGCCAGGACAACGTTCGCCCAGCGGAATCAGTTTTTGGTGAATTTCTCCACAATGGCTGCGTACACAATTTTTTTTTTACCATACACAATTATACGACGTCATACACTAAATATCTGCATAATTAATATCTTTAAATTCAACAACATTCCGCTGCGCGAACGCACACGATTTAGCGCGACTTCGTTATATTAAGAGATATAAATAATTTTAAGAATATTTTTCGTGAAAAAAAAAATGCATATTTTATATCATCACGCTACGACCAATAGGGGCAGAGTAACAGTAAAAAAGTGTTTCAAAAACGTGGAAAATTCTGACCCATTCTCTCTTATGTGACGCAAGCAAAGTTGCGCGGGTCAGCTAGTTCCCTATATTATTATAGCGTCACATTTTGTCACAGTCATTATTTTGTGACAAAGACTTTCTAATATACCTATTGATTGATCCGACGATGTCTTGTCTGTAAAAAGTTCTGGTGCGTAGTACCTACCTACTCGTAACCGCCGGTTCTATATTGTGTGACAAGATGTAAATGAAGTGGCGTTCTCTGATCTCTAATTACCCCTATCGGAAGAAGGCGTGACTCTATGTATATATGTATCCATAATTATCGAAAGCCAGAATAGACAACCTGCATTTACCTACCTAGGTACTGGAATCATGTTGATACATAACGAGAGAGAGTGTGTGAGTCAGAGAACAGAGCTAGGTTTCATAGTCGACTAAGAGATAACTTAAAATACACTATGATAGTGTCACTTGATTTTCCTCAAGTTATATCAAGGTTGTACATTGTGTTACTAGCTAATTGACTTGCAACCTGACACGACCAACGACCTATGACTGCCATGACATGTTTATAGAATTATATGTAGATACTAAATCGTTACATAACTTCATACGACTTGTAGTTATCCTATTTTACCCATATTTATGACTAGCTGACCCGCGCAACTTCGCTTGCGTCACATAAGAGAGAATGGGTCAAAATTTTCCCCGTTATTGTAACATTTTTCACTGGTACTCTGTTCCTATTGGTAGTAGCGTGACGATATATAACCTTTAACCTTCCTCGATACATGGACTATCTAACACTGAAAGAATTTTTCAAATCGGACCAGTAGTTCCTGGGATTAGCGCGTTCAAACAAACAAACAAACAAACTCTTCAGCTTTTAGTATAGAAGTATAGATTAGTATAGATGAACGGAATCTAGCTGAAGTATAGAAATCTGGGGGCTCACCGGCTCCTGTAGCGCGATTCTGAACAGACGGTACCATCGAGTATCGAGAGTTGGACATTAAAAATGTACTGCCAAAATAGTTCTTACGGAGCCCGATAGAGGTGCTAAACAGATTTTTGTGTAAAAGTGCTCGATAGCTAGCCGGTTGCCGGTAGTCGATAGTAGTAGAAGATGGAGCTACAGGTCTGGCCTTAATATAAAAGTTATGTAAGTTCATTAAAACGCTTAAATAGATACTAGGTATACCTACCATTGAAAAATAGAAACAGTTTTCTCATAAAGGTAGATAAGCAATCGTCTCAGAAAATTATGAAGGCAATAAGAGAAATTGGTTTGAAATCAATGCGAACGGATTTACAATGTAAACAACGTTATTACATAGTGATCAATTCATTGTGATTTGAATGGAATGCAGCGTAAACATACATTACCTACTTATTGAAGCATATAGGTGAAGCGGGTAGGTGTGGGTATACAAAATAGCTTGGCAGTGCATTCATCGAAAGCTCTCTGTATTGTAGGGGCGTGGAACACAATATTAAAATAATGTCCTTTGCTTTTGGGAATCAAATCAACGAACGAGAATCTGTGCAGAATGTAGGGTAAATTAACGTGGGTACTGGAGATCATGGTAACCCTCACACAAAAGATTAAAAAAAGTAAACTTGGCAGTGGTTTTTATATAACAGCACTATGTATGTACGTAAATATTTTTTGTATCTTATTTTTATTTACTTTGAATTTTTCTATGATGCCTCGTCAATAAATAAGATAAAAAAAAATACCTATTAGTTGGTTAACTGGTAAGTTATTTTCGTAAGTTTATTTAGTTTATATTGGTTTTAAGTTAGGTAGGTACCTACTTACTTAATCCGATCATTTTATTTCTATTCTTAGCACGAATGATGCTAAACTATTATAAGAATAACTTTTACGTTTGCCAATGGAACACCGAGGTGCAGAATTATAATAAGCATTGCATGAAAACATGTTTAGCATAAGGATAGCTATTTGTTACATTTAAATGTACGTTTCATGAGTGCAGTTGCCATCTAGAAGGATAAATGAATTAATATTATAGAGAATACATTTCTGTATATACCAATTAATAGATAATGCCAGAAATAAGACTATTTGAATTAGAAGTATTAAAATCTATGTTAACTTTTGTTATAATCTACCATCTGTCTGACGAAGAAACCATATTTTCATCTTGTTTAATCTTTAAAAAATACTGTTGTACATTATGGTCGGCAACCAAGCAGGTTGTTTTACATAAATACGCCATAAAATTAATATACATGTTCCATCTGAGTTTACGATGATAATAATTGTGAGATAGTTCGTTTACATGATAAATAGATAGAACTTTGTCCGCTACATGACATCATTTTAACATGATGGTGTTAATATTACGTGCAATAAATAGCAAGGAAAACTTAAATATAACATTTGATACAGATAACACTGTGAGCGATAAAGAGACAATGTTTATAGATATGTTGTTTTAGTGTTGGATTGCAGACATTAATGTAAATTATATTTAGGAAAATATTATATTTTTTAAAGTCCGGATTTTTCATTTTAATGTTTGTATTTTATTTTTTGAAAACTCCCGCACTAAGAATAGCTCTTGTGGCGCGGGGACTTTTACAAACACAAAGTACAACCAGACCCCAAAACAATTATTTGTGGATCGCATAAATAATTGTCCGGTGTGGAAATCGAACCCAAGCCCTCCCGATGCACTGGTAGTGGCGTGACTGGCGATCACCATAACCACTGCGCCACGGAGGCCGTCGAATTATTATCTGATGTATAGCAAAAAAACATTGTTTTCATAATAATTTAACAGAAAGCCTTTTCTGCAGACTTTTTCATTTGTAGGATCTTATAACTGAAGAGCCTGCACAAGAAAACTTTAACTTAAAGTTTCGATAATTTGTTCTGGCCATCTAGTGAAAAAATTAAGTGACTCCACAATCACTTTTTAGCAAAATACTCAAGAGATGGCGTTGAACAATAGTGATGTCCTATCGTTTTGTATTCAATTTATTTAGTCGAGTTTATTATGAAAACTGTGCGTTTAATAATTTCTATTTTTAAATTTAAATACAATGAGTAGCTTAAATAACAATTAATTTTATTCAATCATTCATAGTTGATAATTATCCGAAAACCATGTGTACGAATTCGACACCTACGAGGTAATATCAAGACATTTCAATGGCTTTTCTATCGTATAACTGTAAGTTAAATTATTAGTATAGAACTGCTTTTAATTTAATTCTTGACAGTCAAAAAGAAAGCACTTATTTCTCTAAGAAAAAATCTTAGTATGTTGCCTATGTTTAGTAGGGTTGACTAGTAGTAATAAATTAACATCCCTAATATAGCGACATTTTCTGGCATCTGTCATCCAGTTTTCCAATAATTTATCACCGGCTGATAGATTTTGCAAAGAATACATTGATTTATTTTTATCTAATGTCGAGTGCAGTGTGCTAATTCAAGATGGAAAACGACATATTAGACTCATTAACCGATTTAGGGTAAGTTTTATATCAGAACTTTAAGGTTAAGTGTATCTGTATAGCAGAGAGAAAAATGTTAAATTATAATAAGGGATTTCTTTTTATATGATATATATGTAACTAATTAGAAACGTAAATTCAGCCACTATGTCCTAAGTACTTTACTTGTCTATATAGACTTGTATTTAATATGTTACGAGCCATTAAACATGTGGCTAAAATTTTCAATTAGAAATCAATATGTTCGCCTAATAAACTTGTTGCGTTGGCATAGCGAGTCTTTTGTGAAGCATAGAACGCTTGTAAACTATCAAGGATAATGGAAAAATAGTTTAACAGTGATAGTTATTGTAAAATGCTTTTTATTTGTGTAAAATCTCTATATTGTAACTTGCCCAGTACTGTTAGGCAACACATTATATATTAGCTTTCAGTCATGATACAGCCTCCTTTCAATTTAATTAACAAATAAATTATGATTCAGGAATTAAATATTGTACATTGCTAAACATTACATTGTTCGTGTCATATATGCATAAAATGGTGCAATAGGAAATTCCCAGCTCAATATCAGTAGAACAATGAAAACAAAAATAACACTGAAATTTATTTTGTTGTATTTTTATCTTTTCCTACATACAATTTTAATTTATTATATTAGCTACAATTAATATTTGGTAGACAACATTCTGAGATTAATAATTACCTATGATATATGAAATTTATGACAAATATTTGCACCTAAAAGCTAACTATAATTATATACTTACACAAAAGAAAAATACTTAAGTATAGAGCCTAACAGTTTAATAACATTTTACAACTTATCCTCTCAAGCGCCCGGCCACCGTGTCACGGTTGAATGTTCTACCCCCGTCAAGCGCCCCGCCACCGTGGTACGGCAAAACGATCTTACATTTAAAAAACGTAAAAACGAAATGCTAAAACTATGTTTATCCCTTTCAAACATATTTGACATTGAAGCTGATGAAATGAGACGACGATCTAATGCACACACTTGAATAAGTGGTTGATATAGGCCAGAGAGCACCTTAAACAACATCTGACCCAACGACATGTTCCTTTATGACCAATATTGTAAATCCTTTTTTTAACTAATTTTAAAGATTTGAGTATATTTTACAGTTGGATTTTAATGTCATTATTCATTAACTACACGATAAGACCTTTCGTCATATTATTTTTTTTGCCTGAAAATATTTATTAGACTTTCTTCAAACACATGGCTAAAGCACACAATATTCAGATTAAACCGACTATTGTACTACCACTATAAAATATTATTTGTGGTTTATTTTTTTAATCTATAGCAAATTTTATGTAGATTTCAAATATATAAGGTATGACTAGGGTGTTAGTATTAAAATATGACGGAATCGGCGCTTAAACGCCAACCGCCAATTCAATTCCGCGCGCCATTTTAGGCCTGGACGCTTAACGGTATATTTGAATTTTGACGTTGGGGCGCTCGAGAGGTTATTATGATGTAATGCTTGTTTTAAAATTGCACATTATTGATACCCGACTAAATAAATTACAACTAAAATATTAATAGTTTTTGTCTAATCTCTATTTCAAACCTATTTCTATTCAGCATCATGTCTATAAGCTGTTTATTAAATTACTTAGTGCAGTTGCCATCACACCCATAATTTTAAACTCTTTATTTTGTCAATTTAGTGACTGCAACGGTTTGAACAAGTAAACAATTTATTTGTTTAATCCGTTACTGTCTGACTGCTTATGCACACCCTAACAAGGGAGGGCTTAGGCCTTGAGTATACCACACTGGCCAAATGCAGGTCTAAATTTATTGTTCTCTAACTAAGTTGTGTACAAAATTAAACTTTACATTACAGCTATGAAGGTGCTCTATCAGATGAGACAGTCTTCTCCAAGGCTCTGGAGGGAGGGGCCAAGTCCTTGGAGTTCACAAAACTAGTCCACATACTGGCTGAAGAGCTGAAGAAACTATGCAATTTAGAGGAAACTGTCAGTATGATGAATGATCCCGATGAGTCCAGTGCTTTCTTGTTAGAATTGAGCTCTTTTCTTAAGGAGCTGGGATGTCCGTATAAGAAATTGGTTACAGGTTCGTACAATTTTAATTATTAGACTTATACCACAACAAATAAGTCCAAGACTATAGAATATATGAAGTGTCTAGTTTGTTTAATAATTCTTATCTTTATTATTATATTTAAAGTGTGATAATTATTTATAAGTATCTTTTTATTTTTTAAACATTGAGACACCGATAATTGACTTGCTGCAGAATTTTCATAGTTAATCATATAGACAATTAGACAGCTTACTCAAAATGGTTTTTGAGTTTTACAGTTTGACACTTATATAAACTTATATGCAATCCGTACACCACGTGATTTTCAAAATATAAATTAAAATACAACACTTGAAAACTGTATTTTTGCTTGATTTACATCCTTGTTATTTAGCCCACTTTTTCTATGGGCGAGAATTAATTATGTAAACAATAATATATCTTATTTATTATTATTTCAAATACTTTGTATGGAGTTTACTGAATATCTGAATGATTATTTTGATGTTTCATCAACAGGTCACATGTCCTCTCGTCTACAAAGCAAGGAGGATCGACTCTTACTGTTAGACTACTTGGTGTCGGAGCTGATGGCAGCCAGGATGGTGAATGTAGACTGTCCTAAAGAGAAGCAGGCTTCAGGCATGGAGATTGTTGTGGTGAGTACTTGTTATAAACCTGAGAGCAAATGTGTAGGATTTTAATTTATAAATAACTAGCTGAACCAGCAAACATTGCTTTGCCATATAAAAAAAAAATTGTGTAACTTAAGTGCATGAAAAATAGATGTTGGCCGATTCTCAGACCTAGTCAATATGCTCACATGAGAATCGGTCAAGCCGTACGCGAGAATTATATACATATATTAGATTTTTTTTTACAATCCATACAAGTGTTGTCGCAATATACAACCAGTTACTAAAGTGAACTTTCTGAGATAAAATTTTTTTAGGTGTATAAATGGTGTTTTGTCCGATTTTTGATGCAATAAAATATATTATCTAAATGCTTGAAATATTTAT
Organism: Anticarsia gemmatalis; assembly: GCF_050436995.1. Classification (NCBI taxonomy): domain Eukaryota; kingdom Metazoa; phylum Arthropoda; class Insecta; order Lepidoptera; family Erebidae; genus Anticarsia; species Anticarsia gemmatalis. The sequence continues at coordinate 5,136,358 of NC_134770.1, read as the reverse complement.
GTATAAATTAAATCTGAAAATTGAGCAGCCACTAAGTTTTGTATGATTTAATATCTTTTAAACAAAATAGTATTCATTATATTGCAATTCAAGAAACCACGTTATTTGTATCATCTTAATTAAAATTTAATAAATTATTTTGCTCCTGTTTCCAGCAAGAATCGCCAACAGCGAAAGATCTGAAGGAGATCTTAATAACTCTGAAGTTCAACAAGCCTCCCCCCAACATCACTGCTGAGATGTTGTTCTCTAAACTAGAAGCTAAACTTAAGGACACTATCACTAAGGAAGGTATGTATCATAACTTACGATATAATAGTTCAACTAATAACCCTCTTATTCATTAACACACTATAAACCTATTTTAGTTAAAAAGCTATAATATGTTTTCACTTTTTCATTTACCTAAGGAGTGAAAGAAACAAACACTTTATTTGCGTTTCATAACTTCATACATTTTTATGATTGTGAGGGTATGAGTTTAAGTTATAAATAAAAACTCACTATATAAGGAACGACAAGGAAATAGATCCCAAGTGGCTATGTGCTAAAATAAGTGCATTGTTTGCACGAAAACAATCTCGTAAATTAATAATCATTTATTGATTTCAAATCAGTTTAAAATTATTATTTACAGATGTTGGTAAGTGCCTATTAATGTCATTATTTTTTCCTATCGGCTGTCAAATGTAAAATTGATGTACATAATATCCTTGTACCTTGCAGACAATTAACTATATAAATTCAGCCATTTATGTTCATAGGTATATGCGAAAACAGAAATACTTAATAGTGATATTATTTTACAGTAAGTTCTTTAAAATACTAGCTGACCCGCGCAACTTCGCTTGCGTCTAATAAGAGAGAATGGATGACATTTTTCCCCGTTTTTGTAACATTAATTACTGGTACACTGCTCCTTTTCGTCGTAGCGCGAGCGTGATGATATGTAGCCTATGTCCTTTCTCGGGTATCAAAATATCTCCATACCATTTGGTATGGAGATATTTTGATACCCGATATTCATGCATATTGGTTCAGTAGTTTAGGCGTAATTGAGTAACAGACAGACAGACAGAGTTACTTTCGCATTTATAATATTAGTATAGATTTTGTAATATTCTTCTTTGTTCATAGGTGAGCAGCTAGTAGGCAAGCCGTTGTACAACAAGGCGATATCAGAGAAAGACTGGCGGCAGCTGGAGACTAACTTCACGGAGATGTTCGAGGAGTACCGGCTGAGGAGAGAAACACTTATCACTAGGCTGGAGTGTACTATACAGAGTTTTGAGGTATGCTTTATATGACTATGTTAAATTGTTTTGAAGAAAAATTGTTTTTTTGTTAAAAGATTCCGGAAATGTAGATACTAAATAAGACCTAGGCCTGTAGATTTTCAAAGTGCCTATCTTTAAGTCTCCTAAGGCTAAAGAATTAAAATTGCTTACTAATTATTTAATTGTTTTGTAAATACCATTGCTTTCTAGTTGCAAACAATCTTGAATTGAGATTACTTGTTTTAATAATTCCAAGTATATCTTCTTTAATAATACTAAAGTATTTTACATTAAATGTAAAAAAAGGCAATTTTTTTTATAGCAATAGCCCTCGAAATCGAGAACAATATTTCTATGTAAACAAGCACAAAGACTCTTTCATACACTTAAAGCAAAGCATTTATGTATGTTTATCGCCACTTTTTGTTTGATATAAGTTCAATAGCAATTCTATACTATCATAATTTTCCTCTCATCTAACAATTTCCCTCCATTCCAGTGGTCAGACCGTCTAAAATCAAAGAAAGACGTGATACAATCAACGTACCGTCCTAAACGCGAGCACTTGAAGGTGAAGCCGGACGTGAAGCTGTCGGACTTCCTCGCGGCTCGCACGTCGCTGCTGCACGTGGAGAAGACGTCCAGTGCCACCGTGCGCAAGCACACGCAGAGTGATGTCAACAAAGTTATTATTGGACAGGTGAGTTTGTTTCTTTATTGAAAGTAATGTCCATGGTGGCCGGTTTCATTGAAACCAGCCAACTGTCCAGAACTTTTTAGTGTCTAAGTTTGTGCACAAGACACAAGTACACTCTCTATCCCTTCACTCTCTTAAACCCGGTTCCTACTGCGAGTGGAGCGGACCCAGAAATGACTCCTTTGAACTCCTTTGAATTTCCTACCTCCGGGAAATCACTCAAAAATTCTTGACTTTTTTGTATCCAACTTGCCCGTTACCATTTTCTTGATAGTTGATGGTGTTCCCGTGTTGAAATGCCTATTGTTTGTCAGTGAATGCTAATATTACAAATTAAATGTTGTTTATAGGTTCCAGACCGAGGCGGACGTCCCAACGAGCAACAGCCCCCACCACCTGAAATGCCTTCCTGGCAACAAAGAGCGCCGGTATGTAATACATATTCTAATGGTCGGAAACGAAATAAACTTTTCAATTGAGCATAATTATACTTTTTTTTAAATGATTAGTCACAATATTACTTTTGCTTTCATTAAAATATAAAGTACATTAGCACATCGTAAAGTGATTAGGAATTTTGTTTCTTGTTTTTTGTAATAACAAAGCATGTGATATAAATAAATATCAATTGCATTATTCCAAATTTTATACTCTAAATACTAATATGCTAAAAATACTATTTTCACACCTCGCCCCAATAACCGTAGCGCCGCGTGTGGTGGGTTCGAATCCCACCCGGGACAAATACTCGTGTGATGAGCACGAGTATTTGTTCCGAGCCTGGTTGTTAATGTATTTATAGAAGTGTTTTTATCAGTTATAGGTCATAGTACAAACTTTCCTAGTTTGGAATCAAATGACCGTGTGTGAGTCGTCCAAAGATATTTATTTAATTATCAATCATTCTTTAGGGTGGAGGCCGAGGCGGCGGGGGAGGCGGTCGAGGCGGTGGCGGCCGGGGTGGTTTTGACGGTAACCGAGGAAGCCACGACGGAGGCCGAGGTGGTCATGATGGAGGGAGGGGAGGTCACGACGGCGGGAGGGGAGGTTACGAAGGCGGGAGGGGAGGTCGTGGAGGACGAGGCGGGAGGGTACAGGGGGGGTATAGTCAAGCTACTGGCGACCAGGGCAGGTGAGGATGATGGTTCGTTAGTTCGTACGTATATACGCACGTATACGCGTACGTACGTATATACGTTTAGAAAAGGTAAGAAAAATACAAAATAATTATTTACCAAATTAGACTATGGTTTATACAATAACCAATGTTGCCTGATATGCCAAAGGCACTGGTTTTTGTCTTAGTGTAATAATATTGTTAGTGCTAAAATTTTTATACATGTAACAAATGGTAACAATAAATGTATATTCTGTTACAGTTGAAGAGTTTTATTTCAATTTCCAAATTCTATTTTATAGGAAAACGTTAATATGTAAATATCATCATAATCATCTCAAATTAACATGAATTTAACATCATGATAGATATCATCATCTCAAAAATATATATTTCCAAAATAATTTAATTTATTTATTTTCTAGGCCTCAAACAAGTCCAGGCAACTTCAACCAGAACAGAAACTATCAGACATACGAAGTGCCCCCCGGCGGTTACAATCAGAACCAGGGCGGGTATAACAACCAAGGAGGGTACAACCAGAACCAGGGGTATGAGCAGAACCGCGGGTTTAACCAGGGGTATAGCGGTGGGGGATACAATCAAGGAGGATATGATAGTATGGGCAGTTTTAACCAAGGAGGGTATAATCAAGGTAAGAGATTTTTATAATGTTTAAAAAGGTTATTGGCGTACATCAGTGGTGACCAATTTGATTAGATATAAAATCTCCTTTTGTAGATATTCTGCATAACATTTCTCATTAATGACAACATTAGATTGAATTACATATTGATAGCGACGTGGAAGAGTATTACGACGCGTAGTGCGCTTCCCATATTTAGTAATTTTAATATTTGTTTTTTTTTATTTTAGTTTTTATCCATTTGTATGTATAGTGTAAATTTAGTTTATTTTTTCTGGAAATAATATAAAATATAATTGTAAATATTCACCATTACATATTAGTTTGCCTTTCGCTAGTATCGAATTTGGTATACACACCGGTTATAAAACAAAAATGTAACTGATCATTATTATCTCACTATTAGGCAATAGACTCCTTCAAAAAATAGGGGTGATATGTCTTGGTCCCACTGCACTACGCTACATAATTTGGACTTAAAAACCAGTATTGTTTGCGAGAAGTTAAATGAATTAATTTCATACAATCTTTTAGGCGGCGGTGGCGGCGGCGGCGGAGGAGGCTACAACAAAAACTACCAATCTAATCAAAACTCAGGCTATCAGTCCCAGAACTACCAGTCTCCAGGCTACCAGTCGTCAGGCTATCAGTCGCGAGGCTACCAGAACGAGCACGACGACCGAGACCGGCGCGGCCGCGGCGGGTACCGGGGCCGGCGTTGACTACCGTAAGTTATGTGGTTAGTTTTAATGTGATGGTGTTGCGTTGATATTTGGTTTATATTATGCAATACCAGCTTAATTATATTTAGTTGGCATTGTATATTCAATCTGGGTAATTTTGAATCATTTGGGTAACATTGACAGTGGGAATATGAACCAGTTTCGATAATTTTTTCATATGAAACCAACACAATTGATAAGTTTGCAAAACTAAAATAAACTTTTGTCAATTGTCTGCACGGTATATTAATTACCATTTAATATTTTACGTATTTAGAGAGATTACCTGTTTAAGACAAACTTGCTAAAATCTCGTTGTTTTCACTGTGTTTATTTGTCCCTAATTCTTCAGAATTTGAATGTGACTGAATTAATTTAGTAAGTAATTTTGAGCAAATAGATTTTATGTAAGTTTAATATTAATTATTTGGCCCGTGTATTTCCAGAAACATTTTCGCTTAGGTCACTGTGATTTATAAAATTTATATAATAAACCAAATATCAAAGCAAAATACCATCACAAATTCAAATTGAAATTCACTTTCTAGCTAACACTGTACAGACAAGCCAATAAGCCAAAATCAACAATATTTCAAGACTGAAATGATCTCTGAAAGGAAGGTACGAAAGATATATCTATCTCTTTCTATAAACTGAGTAAAAAGCTCTCAAAATAGAAATAATTATTGATATATTGGTTTATTGTCTTGTTCTGTACAAAAATACTGACTAAATATCAAATGGCGACGTTATATGTTTATATTTATGTACTAATAATTCTACGATAAAATTAGGAAGTGCTAGTGACGTTTCAGTGTTGCCAACTCAGAAAATAATAATAAAAAAGTAATATATTCTCGTTTTTTAACCAAAAAGTTAATGATTGTTATATTTTAGTCTAGGTTAATAATAATTGTATATGCAGTTGACTTATTTATAAGATTAAACCATATTATAATTGGTTTTCTTAAGCTCAAATACGGTGCATTTAGTTTGGTAATTACTGAAATGTACACGAACACTTTCTAATTTTTATAATGTAGTTTACCATAGATCAGTGTATCTTGAACTACGGTCCGCAGACCCCTGGGAGTCAGCTGTTTTATCTATGAACATTTAAATGAATTAATAAATAGCAGCAGGTCTTAATAGCTAACATTACTTTACAATATTTTGTATTAAAATATTGTTATTGTGTCAGCTTTCAAATAAATCTTGCTAAAGCAATTCCTATGTCTTTTGTTAGCTTTTTACCCATCTTACTAGTGCCCTTCACAATTATAAAAAGGCCAGCGCCACCGTTTATAAAATAGTTATGCTACTTAATCATTTTTTATTGTTTGTATAGTACCTTTGGCGTCGCCACCGACGCATTTAATTCACTAAAAGCTCCAATGCCAACTAGGGGGCCTTGTATCTCCCACTTAGGTAACTTATGCTTGAGTTTCTAGGGGTCCGCGGACCGTAAAATGTTAAGATCTTCTCCAATAGATAGTTATGATTGTAAATTGTGATCCCAGGTTGTATTAGACTATATAATTATATTCATTCAATAAGCGCATTGTGAAACTTGTAATATTAGTACAATTTGTATTGCAACGTTTTATTAATAACGTTTATATTACGATACACTGTGTGATGTCATTGTTATGTAATACAATTTAATATTTACTGTGGAGCGATATTTTCATCGTCAGACGACCTTCAAAAGCAGAATAAATGAGTGTCATCATCGTCACTTAGGATCAGGTGAGAAGGGAGACATATGTCTTAGCCTATAGTAAATTAAATGATAACACGGGCCCAATGTTGGTCTAAGGACTTCTCATAGAAATGAGAGAAGCTTTAAGCCCATCACGTTGGCAAATTGCAGGTTGGGAGCTTTGCACTATTTTAAGAACTTTTCGAGCACGTAACTTCCTTCCGAAGTTTTCTTCACCACTTAAACAATAGATATTTTGATGTTTTTGACTAATTCTTTGTACAAAATATGTTATAAAAATAATGATTTAGCAGCTAAAAGTGACAATGTTATTCTTCTATGTTATCTGACGTTGAAAAAATTGGTCCAAAATCTTCTTTTTTACAACTTCTTGTTAGCGATCAATAGATGGCGGTACTATCGAACTGTCATGGATGTCCTGTGTTGCCAATTATTAGCACAATTTAATCTAACTCTTGTTTTTATTCTAGCTAAATATTTCAAAGTTAATTTTGTCTTTGATGGTCTATGTATACTGAATTTTGTGCGAAAATTTGCGAATTATGTACCTTCAAAAACGTAACAAATAAAGCAGATTCGTGAAATTGAAGAAAAAAGGGAACCTGTCCTTTACTCTTACTGATTTGATATTTCCATACTAACAAGCTCTATCGCTCTGTAACCGTCACATTTTTGCTGAAAATCACAATTCTGCAGTTCTAATTGAAATTATTATTCATTTTACCCTAATTCCTTTACGAAAAACAAAGAAAATGTGTTTTCCTACTTATCCTCTAAAAGCGTATATTGGGCGTATTTTCAAACTGAAAAAAAAAATGTATTTCGAGCAGCTTCTTTGATACAGTACTTTATTTTGGAACTACTCAGAATAATTAATTATACCTAGATACATCGTGCATGCCTGTTCTCTACTAAGTTGTCAGGCTATAATATCAAGCAGGTAATATCTTAGTTGTATAAAACTTGTCAGTTCTGAAAATACGTCCTAAGTAAGCGTTTCCATAGTAAAATTATAACATATCGCAATAATGCACCGAATAGACTACTCGAAATAGTGATTGCAAATATTAAATAAATAATTAGTAATATGTACTAAAACCTCGCGTTGAAACATAATATTATTAAACGCCAATGATACAATAGAAAATAAGATTAATATTAAATAGACCGAAAAGTTTTTGTAAAAAAATATTATCCAACAATTTAATTTCTTTCATAATTTTATCATGATTGAGTTTGTCATTATAGTGTGTTCGTAAGATTATTGAAATGATTTTAATATAGTATAATATTATGTAATTAGATAAATATATTATTTATGTATTAGTTGCACATTTGATTATTTAGTGGTTTATATTTTCTGTAAAGGGAATTTAGTTTAGTACAAAAATAAAGAGGCTACAATATTTTAGACCAGAATAGAATTATTAAAAAGCCCATTTACTAATTATGAGAGATCAATTATAAAAAAAAAACTGAAGTGGTTTAGACCAGTGGTCCGCGGAAGCCAAAGTATGTTCCGAGAGTGATTTTAAAATTTAAATTTTTTAGGATGATTATTACAATTTATTTTTAATATACATAGTGGTACATTACCTAAATTGAAAATCGGACCTGGAGTTCGCAGTTTTATTTCACAGAGCGATCGTTTTTATAGCACAACGGACTCTAATAAGCAAAACTTTTCACTAAAGATATTTTGTCGCCTACTTTATTTCGTACTAAACTATAATTCTCAATACTCAGTTTAGCTAATAAGGAGTTTGTCATCGTGTCTCGATAAACATTAGCTGGTTTAGAAGTATTACGAGAGGCCTTCCAATGTAACGCAATAAAATGTAACTAAACTAATAAATTAATAGTTATTTTATTTATAATCGTACAGTTGACTGTATTACTCTGATTTACAAGTTTTCTTACTTATTAAATTATATAAATTATTGTTGATTTTTATTTTAATCCATCATACTGTTACTGCAGAAAATAGTGACAATATCTTAGAGGCTTGTTGTGGAGACCCACATCGCAATTTTTATCAGAGTTTAACCTATATAATAAAAGGTAAGTTAGTTAACTAGAATATTTTAACACATGAAAAATGTTAGAACATACCTTTCCATTCATTTAATGTTTGTGCAAGTCTATGCTATATTAGATTGCTTTGAGCATTTTTATTTGTTCCAAAAAGACTATGAAAGAGTTGTCCTTTATAGAAGAATTCATTTATTAATCTGATTGAGTCAAGTGGTCGCCATAGCCGGCCACATAAAACGGTCGGACAGGGCAAAATATTAATAAGAGTAAATTATTTATAGCTTCTAATATACAATATGCGTGAAATTTCCAACAGTAGAGAAAACAAAATCCATCTACATTATAACAACATTTATTCCAAAAATATGTACAACTTAACTGATATACATTGTTCTAAAAGTGCTAAATTCGACTTTATATCAACTACATAGAGTATAAATTACAAGTCTTCTGTACTCCACTTGTATGCTTCTTCTTCTTGAGCTTTCTTCTTACTTTGTTGTTCGAAGAACTTCTTTTCATAGCCGTTGGAGCGGTCGACGCCGTCCCACCGGTAGCCGGGCCGGATGTTGAAACGATTCGGCGGGAAACTGCCTTTGTATTGAGGTTTTTCTGTAAGTTAAGATTGGTTCGTAAGTATTTAATATTTTATAGCTCAAATAATGGTTATCAAATGAAATAAACTATTGTTATGTAGATTATGTGTGAATTAAATAATTTTATTTAAAGTAATATTTCAACAAATTGTATTTAGTTTACTTTATTTGAAATGCCCCTGCCGTAATTCGCAGAACCAGTCAACTGTGTCTTATAGACTCGACTTTAACTGTAACTAAATATATGCACGATCAACTCATTTTATCTAATGTTATGCGATAATTAAGCTTTTTTTGCCTTGGTTTGTTGTTTATTAACAGGCATACAAGATAAGCTATGTAGTGCTAGTAATGTTGTCATAAATATAAGATAAACTTCTTTATGCGAGTACTAGGTTCTAAATAAGTTTTGGATTTCATCTTGCTCGCAAACATTTTAAAGCAATGGACAAACCTGGTCCCAACTCTCCCCTCTCCCGTTTCTTATCTCTAATGTACTGCAACATGGGATCTCCCGCTCTCTCCATCTGTTTGAGGTTATGTTCCAAGTCCTTGTCGTCCTTGTGCCGCGCGAGGGGCTTGGACGCCTCGTGCATGAACTCTTGAACACGCGCTTCTTGGTCCTCTATTTGTTTTACACTGAAAGGAAGGGGAAAAGGTCAGTCTTATTCTTTTAATGCTAAGGTAAATATTGATAGGAAAATTATCCAAAAATTGGTACGATTTGTCTTAATATAAATATCAAACACAGAATTCTAATTAATAATGCGTGTGTTATTTATTTAACCAACATCAGCGAAGTGGCAAGGGTTTCTGACACATCTACCACTTTTTCCTAGAGAGAATAATATTGCAACAAAATGGGTGCCACATGATGACCAGGGACAAGGAGAAAGACTCAAATAGGTCATCAGACAGAATTTTTGGACTTGTTACTAGAAGGATGATGAGAGATAGCAAATAACCAAGGTTTCTGGAATTCACAGAAAAAGCTAATGTACTCGAACATTATGCGAACATAATTATGGTTATAAGATTACACTTACCCTCTACTCCATTTCTTATATTTCTCATCTATTTCCTTCTGTCTTTGTGCTTTCTCCCTCTGTTTCTGCCTATCTTCCGAAGTCTCTCTTTTACCTAAAAATATAATGTTACTTTGTAAAATACAGGATAATATATAATAACAAAATCTCGAAATTTCCGTTATGGTTATACGAATAACAAGATTTTAAAGTGTAAAAATTTGATTTTAAAATGTTAAAAGTCTATCATTATGACCATAAACACATTAAAAAAAAATGCAGCACTTCAATTTGCAAAAATTGGGAGTCATTGACATAATATTATGATTGTATATGTTAGATAGACTTACCTTTCCTCGAAACAGCCTTAGCATTCCTTCCAGAAACTTCATCAGTCATCTTATTATACACTTCCTCTTCCCTCTTCCTAAAGTCATCGTTCTCTTGCCTCAACTGCCTTGCGTCTTGCAAACCAGCAAGTTTGCCATCCAAAGTTCTCGCCATTTTCTTATTAGATGGTGGAGGACTATCATTTCTGTTCCGATCATTACTTCTCTTTTCCCTCCTTGGAGGTGACTGGTCCGAATCGTCGTCATATCTGCGTTTATTTTCCCTTTTTTCAGGAGATTTTCTACTTTTTCTGACCGGTGAAGGGGATTTTCGTTTGTTTTTTCTCGGTGGAGATAAATCAGAGTCTGAGGAATGTCTTTGTTTGCGTATTTTATCTGGTTTGTTACTTGGTCTATCGTTTTTGCTGTAGTTCCTTTGAGGAGATTGCCTCCGTTTCTTCGAAGGGGACGGAGAACGGTTACGTTTTCTCGGTGGTGAAGCATCAGAATCATAGCCTTTCTTACCTCGGGGTGGTGACCGATTATTGTCCTTCCTCGATTTCCTCGGAGGACTTTGATCCGAGTCATAGTTTTTCCTAGATTTCCTAGGTGGAGATTGATCTGAATCATAATTTTTCTTACTCTTTCTAGGAGGTGAAGAATCTGATTCATGTTTTTTAGATTTTCTAGGAGGCGAAACATCAGAACTTGATCTTCTTTTGTGCAAATCTTTTCTCGATCTTGGTGGTGATGAATTTCTACCTTCTGTTCTTTTATGATCTGACATTTGATCTGAATGTTCTTGTACATCTTCTTTATCACCCCACCGGCTTGGTTTTCTCGCTCTCTCTTTCGTCTTAGTCCTTGGAGGTGATTTGCCATCTCTTTTCCGCGGCGGACTAAAATCACTGTCACTGTTGTGTTTGGTTGAAGGTTTGGAATCTTTCTGGTTGTTATTTGAGCCTTTCCTTGGCGGAGAGAGGTCTGAATCATTTTTCTTCTCATCTTCTGAGTCACTGTACATTTTACCAAAGATTAATTCATTCTCTTTTTCAGTTTCTTTTATGTCTTTTTTGATTTCTTCAATTTGTAGTTTACTGTTGAAGCCATCATCCTGAAAATGTAATTATATTCTTTAAGTATGCTTGTAAGGGCTTACTATACAATCAACTAACTCAAGTGTCTGATAGATAAGAATTAACGTAACACATAACTTCATAAAATTTAATATGCATCTACTAAATGTCCATGTAAAGTGGCAAATGTCGTGACACACATGTTAAATACCTACATCTATTTTCTCAAAAACAGCAGCAACAAAATCATTAGACACGAATCATTCTACCCAAAGATGTTTGACTAGATTCTTATTGTTTTCGAAATTTCAAGCTTTTCTCTCAATTTGAGTGAATTGTTATCGAACATATAGCCTATAGCCTTCCTGAATTTACAGGCTATCTAACAGTAAAACAATTTTTCAATTTGGACAAATCATGAGATTAGCGCGTTCAAACAAACAAACTCTACAATATTAGTATAGATAATTAGAACAGCATGAGATTTAAAAATAATACCTGGCTAACAACTTTCCACTTAGAGCTGGTCTTCAGCTGTTCTAGCTGTTTCAATTCCTCCGGCCTGTCATCAATGATACCAGCTATCTGTGGAGCATCCTCCCCCTCATCAAATATGTCCAGTTCATCACCATCGAGAGGTCGCAGCTTTGTAAGGTCTATGTCATCATCTATAATCTTAAACCTGCAATAAGAATAACAGTTGTTGAATCAACCATATTTTATTAAAAATTCTTATTAAATTAACTGTGTGGGTGATATTTAGAACTTAATCTTAGTTTTAGGTTTGTTTTATGGTACTTTACAAGCAGTCTTACAAATGTGACACAATAATTTTTAGGTTTTATAGGCACATGGTCTTAATAGTTTCTTCTCAAATATAAACATAATAAAAATTTGTAGTTGGAATAGGAAAGTATTTCTAGAAATATTAAGCTTTTGACTCGTGATCTAAGGATATAACGACGTGTAATAATAGTACATAAAAGTATATAAAAGTACATGTTAATTTGTGTTTAATTGTAATCTTCAAGCGAATTGAATAAGGTTCAGACGATAATTTTTAGTTGAGGAGAGAAATAAAGACATGATTAACCATAATTTGAGTAATTTACGTAAGTATTTTACATAAAAAGGCGCTAAAAGCAACAAACAACTTACCCTTTTCCTTTGATAGCTTTTTTCTTCTTTTTCTTTTTGTCTCCTGAGGAACCACCCAAATATTTCTGCAGGTACGATTTTTGATCTATTGTTGTAGACATTTTGATATCTATATCATGTCGTTGGACTTATATTATTGTATATTTAAGAAATGAAATTGCTAAAATGCAAAGCAAACACGCTTTTTGACAATATGAAATATGACATTAACAATTTGACATAATCTAGGTACAGATAAAAATGTAATAATGTTACCAGTCTTAAAATATACCACGCATAAGCTTGACTTAATTTGGGCTACTTTGTAATTATCACGTACGTTTTATAATCAGCGACTCTGTCCCACCATTATACCGTACTAAAATTTGTTATTAATAACCTGTTTGCCTTAACTGTCTACACCCTACTCGGTGATCTTGTAGAATCACTAGAATTATGGTTACAGGCGGAAACAATCAAACAACACTTTTTCCAAAACATTTATTTTATTACATACAATAGTAATAATAATCACATGTACATTTTTAACAATAAAAGCCAACAATAATACTGCTGCATTGATTTAATTTGATTCACAGGACAAATTTATAAATCAAGCCACATCACAGACGACGTCATACTCCAATATTTGCATGGAAATGATTGCCCAACAATTTTGACCCGATATTGGTCATGTAACCAAGTATATTAATAAACAGGTACGCTAAAAGAATATACAGTTGTTTATAATATATCTTATAGACATGTAATTTAGGTACCAATACATTTTTTGTAAGTCGTGGTAAAAAATTGTTTTAGTAACAGCAACTCTTATATCAGGTCACTTCTCATATTATTATATCCCGTAAGGTCGTTAATTTATTGATAATTTCCATTTTACTAAAATTAAATAATTTATTTTTTGCCGGGCGAAATCTTCCACAAGACTGTCTTGTGGTTGAGTCAGCTTATGTGGATTTTTTAACAACGAAAACTACCCGTCTAGGACCATCAGTAGGTACGCTTCAAAGAAACTCTGGTACTGGGTTGCCATTCATGTTTCAGTTTTAGTGCCTGCAGCACTGCCGACGGTCTTGCCAATACATTTTCATCAACACCATGTTGATACAATCAGTGTTATTTTACGCGTATTCTAGACACTGACTTACTTAACCTAAACTCAAACAAGCAACTAGCTTGACTTAAAATGAATATAAATTGTAAGATGCGAAGCAAATCAAGCCGTCTGTGTCTTTTCAGCTGAAATAGAAGAAAATAACATACATATCTGTTCATATTCTAAGGCATAAATCTATTCATAAACAAAATACTAGGGAGCCTGGGTATGACGGGGATACGTGGGTGATACAATTTCTGACGTATGTCGCCCGTCGACTTGTGCAACGAACGGTATGAAATGTGTGCGTGTTTATAAAAGCGCTTTACAATGTCAATAAATGAAAATAATATCATTATGTTCACTCACATGGCAAGCCCTGTGCATACCTTGACTATCTACTATCTCGTTGGACTATAATAGCATAACGATATACAACAATAATTTTATACATGTGATAAAAATCAACCTATTTAAATGTGATAGAGAGCAACTTTGTGTGTACATAAAAAAAAACCTATGACATTTCTTAAACAATTATTCTTGTCTTATTTGATTGTTATCTTTATAACAAAAGGCGGTATTATTAAGTACATAATATAAAAACTAAAAGCTTACGCATATACACTATTATTTGGACTAGTTTGGACTTGTGAAATATTTATTTTAATAAGTATTATAGTTAAAAGTACATAATTTCGTTTATCAGTTGTCTGAATATCAAAGCCACTCAGCTTTGTTTGGAATCAAATGACCGCGTGGACAAAAAAAATCTCATTTCAATAAATTGTTATGACTATCCAGTTTCATGTCTGACTATCAATACTTACTGCTAGGTACATCTTGTCGATTCAAAGGTACTACAGTTAGTTGTTGTTCTTTCCGCCGTTCTTCATCTTGTTGTATTTGTTTTTCTATTTCTTCGTATTGATTCGCTTCTTCGAATATTTTGCCGTCTGAGGGTATGCTGATATCAATAGGACCCACGGTCACAGATCTGAAAATAGCAAGTAAAATAATGATACTACTATTACTACTGATCGAAGAAAGAAATTGAATTGAAATTTGGTTTGAGAGTTCTTTAGGAAATGTAGAGGAGCACTTGGTAAAGGGATGGAAATAATTTTATATGACTGGTAGAAAATAGGGCTTTGTATAATAAGTTGAAATAAATAATAAAATACTGAAGTTTACGCTAACGAAGTCGCGGGCAGCCGCTAGTCTCATATATATTTTATCAGTATATCTATGAATACATACTCGTTATTGTCTGCCATTTTGTCCGGGTCCTTGGTAGGCGTCATCTCCGGTTCCGAAGACTTTTGGTTACCTATGGTTGAATCTTGCACCTTGCTAACGATGAAACCTGAAACAAATGATAATAATCTTACTAACATTATATTTGCGTTTGGAAGTTTGTTACTATATCACGTTAAAACTACATAACAGTTTTTTTATGAAATTTGGCAGTGTTGTGCGTCTAGCACATCACTGCCAAATTTCATTTTATTACAAGTTCATACATACTATAATGCGAAAAGACTTTTTCCTGACCTAATATTATAAGTAAATAACAACCAGGCTCGAAATGGATACTCATGCCCATCACACAAATATTTGTCTCATGTAGGATTCGAACTAACACACGCGGCGCTACGGTTATTGTTTCGAGATAACCGCGTAAACCATTTCGCCAAACATGCAGTTAAATTAATAGGGTCCCGTTTTAGGCACGGAACAATAATAATGCATAATGTGATTAAGAATATACTATTAAAGGTCGATATGCCAATCTTGCCATTTAGTCGATACTGCATCATTCTGATAATAGAGTGAGGTCATAAACGAATAATTTCCTTTCGAGTAACAAGAACACATCGCCGAAATACTTGGAACTAAATATAGCTCATGAATCGTGTGATTTCATTGCATTATTTCACCGTCTTGGCTATTTTAAGGAAAGAACGCTTCATGATAACAAATATTGGATTTGCGAACAAATTCTTAACTATTTCGCTGCTTGATAAACGAAACTTTCGTCTAACACCTACGTAAAAAACGCCGTATAACGCCGTACACGTAGCTGAATACTGGGCTGGCAGTATATATATAGCAAGACAGAAAGTGTCACATACTATTTTAAGTTTTAATAATATACTAAAATTTGTTTGCCGTCGACACGCTAAGAAGAAGTAGTCTAACACCTAGAAGGCAACGTACAATTTTACATCTTGAGGTATTCATTATTTTTTTTTTATATGATTGGTGGTCAAAATGACACAGAATATTTTTCAGATTTTGATTTTACAGATTTTAAAGAAGCTTGGAGTTATTTGACGTTCCGTAATAGGATTTTAAAAAACAATACCAACTTTGTTGAAATTGGTGATGAAAGTTTGTACGCGAGTGGTGCCTCGCAGTTCGCATAATGTCCAATAAAGGATTTTAAAGAATATTCAAGAGAAGAAACTTTTAATGTCACATTAACTTAACAAATAAACCGAAAACAGCTTACTTTACCTTCAGAATCCTGCAACACAATCAACCTTGGCTTTTATAAGGACTTGTTTATAAAAATACATTTGTGACTCATTATTATAAAGTTTTTATTGGTAACGTTTTGTTAATCATCGCATGTATTGTCATATAATCTAGGGTCATTAACCTCTAACGTAATATCCATCCGGTTAATTTTAACTGTATTATCTGCCAAACAGGATAGATTGAAATAATCTATTTACAATTGTGTCACGAAATAGGTATCGTTCTAAAATTACCTATGTACGATACATAGGTAATTTTTGCTAATCACTATAAGGCGCCCATAGCCAGTTGCGCTCATCGGTCGGTAAACGACCTGTGGGTTAAGCAACCCTTGGCGCTGTCATTCCATAGATGGGTGACCGCATTGTGGTATTTGAATTGGGGCGCTTCCGTGCTTCGGAGGGCACGTAAAAAGTCGATCTCGGTTGTTTAATTAAGATAACAGTCGTTAAGCCACGTCAAAGGCTTCGGGCGGCTTGAACAACTTTGACACTAGGTTGATCACTAATCATACGATACGAAGACGACGACTAATATAGTTATTAATACGAAAGTTACTCTGTCTCTTCTCAAGGCTAAACTATTCAACCGAATTGAATAACATTTTGTACAAAGATGGCTTAAGCCCCGACAGGACATAGCATATAGTAAGCCATTTAACAATTATAGTTTACGAAAACGTGATTGCGGACAAAAGCTTTGTATTACTTATGTTTCGTTACTAATTAATGAATCTAATTACTGACAATATTGATAAAATAAGTCAGCGGCAAGAGCAGCAATCGCGCTACAGATAAGGTTTTCTGTAGCGCGATTCTCTACAGTCGGTACTATTGAGTATCGAGAGTTTGCCATTTAAAATGTTCTGCAATAATAGTTCCTACAATGCCCGCTAGAGGTGCTTCAGATGTTCATACAAAAGTCGATAGTTAGCCGGTCGTCGATTGTCGTGGTAAAGAATCGCAAATCAGGATTAGTGAAAGAATGGTTTCTCGTTGTTGGTAACGAAAGTATATAAAATTTAGACAATACATACATACTTAAAATCACATTTTTCTAATAGGATAAGGCACAGTCCATAGAACGTCACTTGGTACGATTCTTACAAACTTCCCTTGCCTCATTCACAGCTTGTTATACAGTATATATGTATAAGTAAATATACCTCCGGACATTACCTATACTATAAACTTAAGCCCGACTTTAAACAACATTGTATCCATTAAGTTAATATTAATAAACAGTTGTCAACTCATTTAAATTAAAACTGAAAGAGAATATCAGCCGGGAGGACAATTACCTATTATTATTTAACCAAGTCGTTTTCCTTGATTAAACAGTGATTGTGGTAATAATTACTATACTATTAACGTATCATTACACACACGGTACAGATTTTAATAAACGTATTTTAATCTCGATGTTTTTAAGACAGTTGGTCTTTGTTTATGGCGATTATGGCGAATGATAAAAATTACCTGTATTACTTGAGAATAGCTTTTTAGCTTGGTAATTATTTTTGAAATTGATTGGAGACTTCGACATTTATTTAAAGTGTAGCACTAGAGGAGCTTTTTTCTCGCGTTAAGGTTTCGTAGATTCAAAAATGAACTCCTCATCACAACCAATCTGATATGATCTTTGCAATGTTAGAGGTACTTATATAATATTTTATTGAACGTTTATCAAAACGTGTAATACATTATTATTACTATCAGAAAATAGAACAGGTAAAATGTACAAAACTGTGGGCTATATAGCTCTCGGGATATAAATATCTACCATTTAATATAACTCAGGATAGTCAAAGTCAAATCAGTTTAACCAATTCCTGTCTGTTACAGTCAATATATCAGATTGCTGTCCCATTGCAGATCACATGTTTCCTGCCGCAATACTTTTGTATTTAGTATACGCGACTATTTAATTGTCCGTCACCCTGCCATGCATGATTTATTTAGATTGCGCTTACCGGTCGGTCGGTAAACGATCAGTGGATCTATAGATGCGTGACCGCATAGTGGTATTTAAACTAGCACCCTGCTTCGGATGGGAAGGTAAAAAGTCGGTTCCGGTGTTTGTCTGCCAAGATAACAATCGTTAAGCCACGTCAAAAACCTTCGGGCGGTTTGAACAACTTTGACAAAATCAAAATCAAAATCAAAATCAAATCATTTATTCATTTAGGTCAAATATTGACACTTATGATAGTCGTTACAATTACTGAATCTACCACTAGCTCGGAAAGGGGGTAGAGCCTTATGAGAAGAGCTAGCGAGAAACTCACGGCCACTCTTTTCAATCGCCAAAAGTTTTACAATGTGGTTGATACAATAATTGATCATGCGAGGAGCTGCCAACAATCAGCGATATAGACTAAACGTCAATTAAGTTAAATTAATATAGCTAGGTTATTTATTAGTCTCTGATCATACCGTATGTTGGGAGCACCTACTAGCATGTGATAATAAGAATATGGGCAGCAAGTGAGCACACTGGTTGTGAACATTATAAAAGAAAAAAAGTGACAGTTTTATGAATAACATCAAATTGTACGTAACATCACCTATTTGCATCATTAATTGCCCATATTTTACAATATTAGACCTACTGCTACTGAGTTTATACAATTTATAGCAAAGTTCCCTAATTTCAAAGAATCCTAATCAAGCGAGCGACTAATCCCAAGAGCTATTGTCGTTTAGATACTCATCAATTCTGTTAACACTAGGTTAACCACTAATCATACGATAAAAAGAAAACAACGCTATTGTTCTGAATTCTGATTTAGGTATTATATACCTCCACCCGTCGTAAACCTTGCATAAAAGACTCTCTAGCAAGTTTTCAGACTGCAGCAGAGTGTGTTTGGGGACTTAGCATTCCTTCAAGAAACGTTTCAATTTAGCTAGGCAAAGATGCATCACGATAATTTTCTTTACCGTTGAAACAAGTGATAATTATTTCTAATACACACGTCGGAAAGTCATTAGGTCTATCGTTATCTCATTGGTTTGTTGCCAATACATAGTAGTATAATAAATAAATACTTCATATACATAGATATGAAAATTACTGTATGTATATTTACCAAAGTCCAAGACGATGCAGTGAAGAACAATATAAGTATTGACAAACCAATTGACAATTGCAAAGTTACATAAATACATCAATTTTAACGATGTTATTATCTACACTGTATAATTTATGTTCATTCTAAACATACTACGAAGAAGTAAAGTTATAAGTTTATAGTTATAGTTTTATTTTCATATATTCTTAATACTCTTTCTGTTTTATGCCAAAATATTGTCATGTTAATAAATAAGGGTGAAGACACTGGCATCTGTAACACAGCTTCGGCTAGCATAGATGTCAGGACAATGTGTGGATATTGTAACAGATTTTATGTCAATAAAATATTTTTGATGCTGATTTTTTGATTTTGAAGTAGACTAATTAAATGTCTGTTTTACGGTTCGATTTTAACACCTCTAAATACCTGCCGGTGAACTAATCAGACGAAATATTGACAAATTTTTCATACATCTACTGTTACTATATTTATTGATCAGATTATTCATGACCCGGGAAGCCCTAAATCCAGACTCACAGTTTATATTTAAGTGTCACATAAACTATCTACTAAATAAATTGACAGCAAATATAAAAAAATACTGTCAAAATTCCATCTGATGAATTTTGGACGCGAAATCGGGATTTAGTGTTCAAAAATAAAAAAACAATTTACAAGCACTTTAAGCGGGAAATTATACATTTTTATATTTAAATACCTTTTCGTTACGGCTTCTATTGTTTACACTGATTGTAGTCCCAAAAACAAAGACAAAATTCACTTTAAAATATCACGTGTTGAGAATTTTAAAACGATTGTAGACACGTCTTTCATCCACCACGAATAAACTGTTTATGTATCTTTGCCAGACATACAAATGAAAATAGAATGTCATTGACTGAATGATTCACTCTTTTCCGTGTCATTCGCCGCTCTCGGTCATGATTGGCCAATCAGGGTCGTTTAAAATCGTTCATTCGGGAAACTATTGGATGTTTTTAGTTGGCATATATGTTACACTATTCTAGCGTAGGTGTAAATGATTGTGTTAAAATGTGACTAATAATGCGTTACGATTTTTAGTAATGACTAAGCTATTACGTAAAATAATAATAAGTGATATAGTCCAACAACTTAGAGAGTCTTGTGCCAAGGTTCGCGGTTGATGGAGATATACGTTTAAACATGCATAAAGTCACGACTTTCTCCAAAGAGATCCATAAACGCAAATTGGTACTGTCCTTACAAACTTCCCTTGCCTCATTCACATGCATACATCTTGTCAATAGGAGCTCCAATTACTAGTACTACCCACCTGACCATTTTTATGAAGACCAGTGGTTTATGTATGTCGCCACGCCGCTACCGTTGCGTCCGGAGGTCGTAGGCTCGATTCCCACACGGAACAATTATTTGTGCGGTTCTCAAATGATTGTTTCGGGTCTGGTTGTACTTTGTATCCGTTGTTTGTATGTTTGTAAAAGTCCCCGCTACACAAGAGCAATTCATATTGCGGGAGTTGTCTTTTTGAACAAATAACTATACCCAATTTAGAATTTTGAACATCAGTGACCGCAGGCTTACGCAGCTGACGGTGGCCTGTTTGATACAGCCACTTTATTTTGGAAAAACACAGAGTTATCAATAATAGTCAAGATAAAACATGAATGCTAAGGCTAGCTATTAAGTTGTCAGACTATAGTGTAACGTATGATCTGTGGTATGATTAAGGTTTGCGTCAGTAAGACATGCGTGTAAGTACATTCAGACTTAGTGCGAATTTTAACATGAATTTGCGATAGCATAATCGTTAAAACGTCGAATTGTATCAGAGTCATTACTTTCCTTAGAAGAGCTTCTTATAATTTTTCAGTCCGCGGAATCCTTGAAAATCAAAGATAATTGAGAAACTTCCCAAAAATATCTAGTAAATCCTGATCTCTTAGGAACTCCGGGATGAAAAGCCTGTGTGTTATTCTGGGTCTTCAGCTACCTACATACCAAATTTCATCGTAATCGGTTCATCCATACATACAGATACATAAATAGAATTATAATGCGAAAGTTTGTATTAGTAGGATATTGTTTATCAGCGGTAGTACGTACATATATTGTCTATTGTCATATATATATATATATATATATAATATATATACATATATGACACTACTACTATTACTCAAAGATATAGGGAATACATCCATTTTCATATTCCCTATATCTTTGAGTACACCTACGAGTATAATAGACGTGATGTTACGTCTGCATGATAAATGATTATGAAAGCAAATAGAGAAAAACCAGACGCACTGAACAATCCAATATTTAAAGTTTAGATTTGTTTTCATCCTCTCGACTAGCCACTGAATGTAATCAATTGAACAAAAACTTATTTATAAATGCGCAATTCTTTAAACTATAAATATTTTCTATTTTTCTGCTGGAACTCAGAACCCCGATCACATTTTCAACAATTATTATTCATTTTCAATATATGTATACTATACACATAAAAAAATATAATTATTTATGTTACTGTAAAAGCCCGAACTAAGTTTTTACCGGAAAATCTTAGGATGTACCACAGTTCGGGCTCTTATAGTAACACTAGCTGACCCGTGCGGCTCCGCTCGCGTGAATTTCGTACTGTTGCTTATTCGTTTGAGCAAGCGAATTGCGAAGCGCTCGATACACCTACACATAAAAATGCTAACAACTCTTTTGTCATCTAATGGTTATTTACGAAAGGGACCCGAAGGGCACACAATGTGACACAGGCTCAGGTAGGCCTGATTTCCTGTGGTTACCTTCTTTTCCGCTCTCGTCTGTATCCGTACCAGTTTACAGTGTAAAATATAATACCTTATTATAGACTGACCATTGCTTACCCGTCTGGATTCAGAATATTATTATAGCTACAGACAGACCTATCTGCGCCGGAGCTCTTCACACGCGTAATAATGTATACTTGCGATGATACGTCCGAAACCGCGTAACCCGTAATTATTTTTTATATATCATCCGTTGTTTATTTTTTAAAACTTACCACATAGTCTGTTTCATAGCTATCCAATTTATTTCCAAAATGCAACCAATTAATTTGGTTATGTGTTTCGAACAACAACGCCATCTGTTAGTTGCGACGAACAACGACAACAAACGAAATTACTCGATTTGCCATCTAGGATATCCCGACCGCACCGGACCCACGTAAACCAACATTTTTGTGTAATATAATATCATACAACATTTATGTTTAAAAATCTTATAAATGTATAGCATGTTTCAAAGGTATTTTTTTTACAATAAAGCCATTAAAATAAATTAATAAATTAATTAGAAAAAACATGCTTTGTTGCGGACTATAACGCCATCTATTGGTTGGTGCGAACAACAGGTATCGATACGGCAGGCGCCGCGTTAACTTTATGCGAATGTTGTGAAATGGATTGTAAAGCCATCTATGGTCTCTATAGGGAAACGCAGGTTCAAACGATTTTTACGTATTTTTTTCAATTTTCTAAAAATCTTTGAAATTTTATGCTATAAAAAGTATCCTAGAAATTGCTCCACTACTTATTCTATGCATATACCAAATTTCAGTGCATTCTATTCGGTAGTTTTTACGTGATAGCGACACATACAGACGGAGGACAGACAGACAGACAGACAGACAGACAGACAGACAGAAAAGAAAATTATAAATTGCAGATTCGGTATCAGTATCCGTTACTAAACATCCCCCATTGGTTTTTTTTTAAATATATTCAATGTACAGAATTGACCTCTCTACAGATTTATTATAAGTATAGATAAATATATACTAATGAATTCCTATTTCCCCTGAACACACCATCACGCGCAAACGGCTGGACCGATTTCACTAATTCTTTTTTTATAATATTCCTTGAAGTACGGGGATGGTTCTTACTGAGAAAATAAAACAAAAAAAAAACGATTTATGAATTATTTATTGATTGAAAATCAGCTGTAAGGCGGTATGAAGTTTACGGGGTCAGCTTGATTTCGATAAAATTTTATTACAGAGATATAGAGATCCGAATGAAGAATGACTTTTTATATGACATGTAAACATTATATTATGTGAAAAAATAATCATAAAATAGCGCAATAGTCGGTGTACTGAAAACGTCACGGTGTGGGGTCATAATTTAAACTCGTTTTATATCGGTCGTTTTGGTGAGCGGCGTGTGTAAACTTCAAATGCATTTATTATAAAAAATGCAATAAAGAGTTTTTAATTTTACAGTTTATATAATAGTCACATAGTGCTGTTCTAAGAACTAGTATTGCCCTGTGGGGATATTTACATACTAAGACACACACAAATATAAACAACTGAACGGGAAAACTGGCCACAACTATAATAATAATAATAATAAGCCCGCAGGGCACCTTGGGGCGAGGTGACGGGGAGTAGCGACCCCGCGGTACCTGAGTGCTCCAGGGGGAAGTCACCCTTCCTCATCTCCGGCTTGCCTTAGTTGGCTGGTCGGAGTGAAAACTGACGAGGAACCGGTCCCCCGCCTCTGGCTTGCCTTCATTGGCCGTCCAGAGTGGAGTCGCAAGAGCAGAGCTCCCACTCTGTTCGGAGGACGGATGCTGAGCGTAAGTGGCTAGTGGGCCAGTGATGCCGGACCCTCAGGGAGCAAGTGATCTGAGTTTAACGTCCAGCGAGGCCTCTCCGTCCTTCAGCCGCTCACGTCCCTGTTGCCCCCTTGTTGCTATTTATGCGACTTGTTTAGGGTGGCCCAGTTTGTGAGTTGGCAAGTCTCCGCCTGCCATTTTTACATGTTTTCAACATTGTTATCGGCAGGCGCCATAGTCCCCATAGATCCCCTGGTTTCCAGTCCATAAGCACCCCATCCCAATAGCCCAAGTAGTTTTTCCCGTTAGTTTTGCCATAGTTCCACACAGTCCGGTGATTGTCCTTGGGTGCATTTTATAGTGTAAACAGGGATAATCACCGGATTGTGACACCACACATTATTGAAAGATTAAAGCCGTCTAAAAAGGGCCTCTACGTGTTGGCTTCGGCCCCACGCACGCCTTCCAAATGTCCGGGACTCTGTTGTCCCGAGATATACAAAAGACGTACATAATAATAATATTTTATTTCATTTTACAGATAAACAACACGAAAATTACATATCACTGTTACAAACTTAAAAATATGTTTATAGTTGTTTTAACACAAAAAATTCTGACTCTATCCCTTAAACTAGGTCCAGCCTGTATCTTAAGGGATAGGGTTCAGCTGTAGTTGAACTACTTATATTCAGCAGGTATGACAGTGTCGATTTATCGAGTGAGTTACATCATTTTAATTTTATGAAATAAATTTGCTACATCTCTATGAAATAAAAATGGAATGGAATAGTGAAATATACATATGTTTGTGTGTGTGTGTGTGTGTATGTGTGTGTGTGTATGTGTGTGTGTGTGTGTGTATGTGTGTGTGTACGTGTATGTGTGTATGCCTATGCAAGTGTGTGTATATGTGTGCTCATGAGATGTGTGTTAGAAGATTTTCTGTTGTGGGGTAGTCCTGTAATAATAGCCACTGGGTGATTTTTTGTTTGAGCGCGTATCTATTTGAATGCAATATGTTTAGCTTCTTATGTAGATTTTTATATAAGTGTGTACCTGCAACGTAAAATTGGTGTTCGGCAAAATTGGTTTTGTGACTAACTCCTGACGGGACGTTTCTACGTTTATTTGGGTTAGAGAGAGGCATGACCTTGTGAGTTCTTAAAATACATTGCAAGATGAAAAGCTTCCTAACGGTTAACACTTGGCTCTCCTCGTAAAGCTGAGAGGTGGGGTATATGTAAGGCTTCTTAAGCATAACTTTGAGTACCGCTCTTTGAGCTCGCTCTACTCTCAGGAAGTTGGTTTTAATTGCACCACCCCAAACCGTGATGCAGTATCCTATAATCGACTGACACAAAGCTAGGTAAACCATTTTTAGTATACGAGTGTCAGCCGATTCTCTGAGGGATTTAAAAACGTAGATTAGGCGCATGGTTCTGGTTGTAATGGCATCAATCTGCTTGTCCCATCTCAGCCCATCATCAATAAGTACTCCTAGATATTTAACGCATTCACTTCTTGCTAGTGTAGGGCAAGCACATGTCGAGACCGGGCTGAGGCAGGAGTGAGCAGTTACCACAAAGTCATGTGAAGGTTTAGTGTGCCGTCGGATTGTGAAAGGGACATAACACGATTTGTCTACGTTTAGTGTTAGGAGATTTTGGTGAAACCATTTCATAATTTTCCTTAGTGCCGCCTAGTCTACTACTAGTCTCTTAACTAACTAGTCTCTTCTTATTAGTCTTCAACGGGAAATCGGGCATCAAAAAAGAGTTACTTGTCCCACCACGGACATCTAGGACAAAATAGTGCTAGTACCTTCACAGAACTAACGGGATGGGCCCAAAAAAATTTGGACTCACACAAAATTAAATGTTATTTCTGTGGATCGCTTAACTATCACGCGCAGTGAAAAAAAATTAATATCTACCTGAAAATACCTATGGATAAATAAACAATTTGATTTTCATCTGATTTCTTTTGTACATGTTGTCAAAGACAGAGACAGTAGAGACGTAGTTTTTACTAATTCATAGTATGGTTAGTGTCATAGCTGTTCAAGCCGTCCGAAGGCCTTTGATGTGGCTAGACGACTGTTGTCAAAACTAAAAACATTCGGAGTCGAAGTCTTACCTTCCCTTCGAAGCACGAAGACGCTAAGCTCAACCAAGCGGTCACCCACCTATAGAATATCCGCGTGAAGGTTGCTTCACCAACTGTTCGCTTACCGGTGAGTGCTACTCGCTATAAACATTTTAACAACAATCGACTCGTTAGTTAAATAATGGGTAAAATTCAGTAGGTAAGCTAGTAAGCGGAAAATTATTTCGAAATAAAACTAGTGTTTTGTGTAACATGTGCTTTGTTAATTTATTCAGTCATTATATTAATTTACAAAATATTTTTACTCCAATCTCTGTCATGTTTTGAAGTATGTTTCAATGAATTTTTTGTTAAATTCCTGTGAACAAAATAGTATTTCTAGTATTCGTTAAGCACAAGGTCTATAATTTAATAGGGTCCAATGTTGGGCCAGCCAGGGGCAAAAGGGTCAGCTGGGCCTCCAATTATCCGGCCATGGCTCGATATAGGGTCTTCCAAAAGTTTCAGACTTTTGGGGGGCCCCATATCGGGCCATCGGGGCCTAGACTAAACAAATTTAAAAGCTAGATCAGAAGCTTGATTCTCTACTACTATCGAGTCTATCGACTACCGACAACCGGCTTGTCATCGAGAAATTTTGAATGAAAATCTGATCAGCGTCTCTGACGGGCGTCATAGGTACTATTTTTCGCAGTACATTCTAAATGTCAAACTTTCGATAGTCGACAATATTGACTGCATAGAATCGCGCTACAGCAACAGTTAATCAAGTCTTCTCTTTTGCATGTTTTGTTCACTCATTTGATTTGTATGATGTAAGCAAAAAAAAAATACTTGCAAAATTTGATCGACTGACTTCGTTGAACCTTTCCGTTCCGTGCCTGGAAGGACCTAACTCCGCCACTGCTAAGGGCTCAAGCTTGTGATTATTACTACAGTGACGTCATACATACAAACACAAAATAAATCGAAACTAGAGGACGCCCCTTGGTACAATCCTTACAAACTTCCTTTGCTTCATTTAATTTTAACGTCACAATTTAAAAGGTTTTCTTAGACTTACCTTCATCATTTTCTCATAATGCTCACGTATTACACGATCCTGTAATGTCATTTAATTTTTTTGTATACCTTACTGTTAATATAAATTTCAAGCTTTCGATTTTTTATATTAGAAATAGTGATCACGTGATGAAACCTTGCATGCCTAAAAATTTGTTAAATACATTTATTGAGGGGATAAAAAGTCCCCAACCCACGTGGTGGACTCAAGGCCTAACCCCTCCCTAGTTTGAGGGGAGACTCTTGTCCAGCAGTGGGACAGCAATGGGTTAGAAAAAAGGAAGAAAGGATATTATAACAGGTTAATTAAGGAGGTATTACGTCACGTGGGTCCATCTGTCGGTTCTTAAACACTGCTTTCAGTCTATCAGGTTGATAGTAGTCACTTAGAGTCTGATATTCATCGCTGTTCTTAGGTTTTTGTCTTTTCTTGCTACAGCTTCCTTCATCTGAATCATTTTTTTCTTTACAATTGTTTTGATCATTGTCTGAGGGAAAACGGATATCCTTGCATCGAGATAAATCGTTGCAACCCTGTTAAATTCAAATTGTACTTTATTCTGTATACTTGAAATAAGGATATAAATTCGTTTTAGAAAATATTGTAGTATTATTTAATCTGTTGCGCTTTCGTGTCGGGTATCCGTCCCACTGGGCTACCAGAAAGTGGAGGAATAAAGAATGTACCTGAGTATTGTGCACACACTTGGACATTATAAACAAGAACCTGCACCGTTGGTCAGTTTCAATGACATTTGCCTCCGTAGCTGGATATCGGCTAAGCCATTATTGTATTATTAAATCTATGCGTATCATGCTTATCCGATACTGCCTACTCCGTGACAAAGTAGATTAAAAAGAGGCCAAGCAATTTCAATGTTTTACGAAATTTCAGTTTTACAAAATTTCATTTTTACGAACCGTGGTAGCCTCTCAGAGTGTAGAATCTTCCTTGGATTGTGAGACCAATTCAACATAAATTCTATTTCTGTACCACACACTTGACCCTTCTATAAATAGTTCGACTACGCAGTTGGTTAATTTCATACTAACTGACCACCAAGGTCGAATGTCGGTCTACAGGAGATAACATCATATTTGCTAAGACATGTTTCTAGACTGATGGTTTTATCTAGATTCTAGACATAAAAATTGTTTGTTTTACTTACTGCAGTTCTAGCGATTTCACGTAGATGCTATAGTGACAAAATAAATCATAATGTAGTAACACCAATAAATTTTCGAAGTTATGGGTGTAACTAATGTGGATCAGAAATAATTATGAATTCACAGGAATGAAAAACTGTTTTTTCAGGAAGGAAATTTTCAAACCCACATTTGGCCAACTCAGTCTATTCAAAATCTCTCTTTCGCAACTGAAAGAGACTGTTGCCCAACCGTTGACCGTAATAGTGTTTTATTTAACTTTTTAATTAGCTGGTACAGATATGAAATAGTTTTTTCAACAAGGTTAGAAAATAAAACGATCGTTTACAAGTAGTAAGGTTTATTAAAGTTTAAAGTAATGCAAGTAGTTAAATTATAGGAGATGAAGCTTCAGGATTCTTGACATCAGTCCGATGAGCCCTTAGAAAAAAGAAATATACAGTTAAAGTTAAATGGGGTGACATTAAGGACCAATTGACGAGGTTTTACCGAACAAAAGTGAATAATAGTTAAATCAATATATAACTCGATTCTAATTGTTGCTTGAAAGTAGATATTTCTATTGCTTTGATGCCCATAAATGTGACAAAGACAAGATGATACTTAAGAGCTGAAAAAAGCTATGGAACGTTTTTGAGTTGGACAACAATATGTCATTTGATTCAATAGAAAGCCCCCTTTGATTTCCAAAGTGACTAAGTTGATCGTGTACAAGTCACAAGTGTAGCTATTTAGATAATAAGTCCACGCATAATTTGCCAATAGACATCGAGAGTAGATGAAAGTCTTTAAGATGGATACGTCCTAAATCTAAATTATAATAATAAATTATATTTTTTTGCTCCACCTTTTATTTTTTATCTTTATTCAAATATAACTTGATTTCTGATGATCATCTGTTCTCTTATGTATTTAAGGAAACTATATTAAAGACTCTTGGTTTGTCATGGTAACAGCAAGGACTAATGTGCTAAATAAATTAAGATTTACTTAATATTTTATTTAAAGTTGCTACTCGAAAAAATATCTACAAATACAACAATCGACTATATTCCGATTTTTTACCAAAGAGCTTTAGAATGCATGTTTTATTCAGAATACCTATTAAATTCCAGTATGTTCAAAATTGTTGTAAGTCGGGTATCGGACAACAACACAAGGCTTTTTACTGAGTTATCGGACTACTTATATCTATATTAAAAATCTATTAGAAAGTCGTAGGTCTACCAAGTATTATATGTATCATCGCCTGTTAATGTAACATACTTACTTTGTATACACTTCGTTGATGAGAGTCACCATCTTCGGATCTATCGTCCTCCATCTAAAAAAAAGCTGTTTCTTAACTTAGCAGTTCTTAAACAACGTGTTATAACGGCTACTTAAGTAACAGTGTATTACAACCATGATATTACTAAAAGATTGAACGGAGACCTTAGTCTAGGTTTTACGACAGACGTATCCCATATAATTATAGACAAGTCTGTCTTTTTGTAGGTAGGTTGCAATTTATTGTTTGCTAGTATTTTTGTCGAAAGTGTGCGCTTCTTAATATACTATATTATTTTGTAAAGAAATAGTCTCTCTTAAGTCAGTCTCAATTAAGAGCTTAGACTTATTAGAATAACATGAAAATACTTACGTTTCTGACATGATTGATTCTCTTTGCTTTATGATGTTGCCTTCCTCTCTTATGCTTACTTTGGTCCCAACTATCGAAACTTTCATATCCATCGTTATTAGAATGGTCATATTTTTCACCATCTACCAAGTCTCTTTGTATATTCTCATTTCTATCATCATCATCACTGCGCTCATCATCGTCTAAACGGTCATCATCATTATGGCTATCTGACCTGTCATCACTGTCCCATCTGTCATCATTAACACTAGACTCGTCATTTCTATCATCCTCACTCTCGTATCTGTCATCACTTCTTTGAACATCATCCCAGCTGTCATTATCCGACCTATCATCATCTGACCTGTCATCATCGGACCTGTCATCATCTGACCTGTCATCATCTGACCTATCATTATGACTCTTTTCATTATCACCAAATTTATCATCGAGCGAGTCATCATATCTGTTATTACTTTCACTGTCGTTATCAAACCAGTTATCTTCTTCGTTGTTGCTTCTGCTATTGCTAATATAATTTTCGTTGTCCTCCCACTCGTGCTGATTATCAACATGATTGCTATTTTCAGCTCTATTATCGTGATCATCACTCCTATCATGATTATCTCTCCTGTCATGATCCTCATTCCTTTCACTTTCCTCGTTTTGAATCTCGTACCTGTAATCACTCCTAATTAGATATTTCTCATCACTCTCATCACTTCTGTTTATATCATTATTGATATTCTTCCTATGCCTTTCATGAACAGAATTGTCATGATGTATATTATTTCTGTTGTTGCTATGAACACTATTGCTGTCAGATCTGCCATGTTTGCTAGGTCTATGGTGACTGTTCGCATTATTCCTGTTATTTCCATGGTCAGATCGTTCACTAGAATCATGCCTATCACTATTGCTATGATCATTCTCCACCACATACCTGTCACTTTGGTTTATATCATGATGATCATTCTTTCTATTCAATTCATGGTCTGATCTATCATTTTGTCTATTATGATTTCTGTTACGTCTATTCGAGTTATTATTTCTATTATTATGAGATCGTTGTGACCGTTCTTCGTTGACATTGTCTTCGTGATCGTTAGAATTCCAGTTTTCGTGAGATCGTTCAACTCGTCTATTGTCGCTTTCATTTTCTTCTGCGTTATTATTCTCTTCTATATCGTCTTCTGCGTCCCATTGGTTCACGTTTCTGTTTTGTTCTTGCCTGTTTCTATTTGCGCGATGGGAGTTGCTACTTCTTGAATTACGTCTAGCGCTGTTGTCAATGTCAGAATGTTCATCGATTGATGAATGAGATCGTCTGCTGGCGTCGTAATCGTTGTGTCTGGCGACGCGTGGTGGCTTTAAAATAAATATTTATTGTTAATATTAAGAGTATATTTTTTTAGAGGTTGAGTTTGAGACGGAGTCCGAAGGCTAATATAACATTTATATTACATATAGTTTACGTGAATCTACTGTTATAAGAAATCCAATTATCTTTTAGCATAATATAATAATAAGAGAGAAATATTCTACTCGAATGACTTTAACATTTCCGGAAAATAAAAAATGAATTAATGGGAAGTTCAAACAAAATAATAGCATACAAAATAAAAAGTAGGATATCGTATCCTAGATAAATATTACTTAAAATCGCGATATAAAATTTGGTTATCTACGCAATATGTTTTGATTTCCATGAAATTAATAATGGCATTTTGGCAAATAATTTTGGCATTATATGTACATCTTGAGTACTGCTATAATTAAATGAGACTCGACCGTGTCCACAGACAAACTGTTCAAACAGTTTTGTGGACCATAAGTATAAGTTTCATGTAAGAAACACTGTTTTAATAATAATAAATAAATAATAATAATAAAGCGATTCAGACACCACTAGTACGGCGAGAAGCTGATAAGCACAATCTTGGCTCTCTGCCCACCACTTTAAGCACTTACAGTTGATATCCTCGTAATAACTGAGAAAATTTTAAGTTCTGGATAAACTTAAGAGAGAAAATGAGAAAATATGCTTTTGGGAGCCAATGTGTTATGCGTTTTTATTGTTTACATGCGTATGTATACTATATGTATTTTAATGTTTAACTGTTTAGTCAAGCAAATATTGGGTACCACAGACCCAACTGAAGGACATTTTGATTGCCTGCTATTTGTCTTAATCAAAACTTTCGCATGATTTAGGGTTTAAGTAATAACTATTAAAGGTTATTGAACTCAAATTGAACTGTTAGCTGAATTAAACAATTTACGTAAGAATACTAAACAGTAAATAAAGTAAGGCGTGTTATTAGCTAAATATAATAATATATTTTTAGTTAATTCGTACCAAGTCTTCAGAGCCGTGATCTAAATCTTCATTATTTTTGTTTCCTTTATCATTATCGTTTTTTCTACTGTCTTTTACATCCTGTAATAGTTAAGTAAGTATAGTATCAATTACTATAATAATGAAATAAAAAATATATAATAGTTTAAAACTTTACCTCTGATCTTCTATTGTCATCTCTTCGGCGATTTTCTTCTGAATGAGACTGAAACCAGAAGATTTTTTCTAATATCGCTCAATTATTAATTAGTATATTTCGTAAATGGAATGTTTATGATAAATATTTATGTTATAAGGTTTAAATCAATATTATGTTGCGAAAGTTCAGGTTTAATGTTTTGTTGCTCAAGTCTAATAGATAGACATACATACAGTTACTTTAGAATGTATGATAATATATAGTCTAAAAATAATTCAACACGATAAAGTCTTACATTTGATTCCCTGTTGCGTTGTCTTCGACCATCTACTTCTGCGTCTACTTCTGCTTCTACTTCTGAATGAGACTGAAATGAAAACCGAAAATTATTAGTCACTTTCCTAATGTAACTAAAACAATAAGATTAAATATAATATGAAGCCGCACATCTGATCCCCTGTTGTTATGTCTTCGACCATCTACTTCTGCGTCTACTTCTGCCTCTACTTCTGCCTCTACTTCTGAATGAGACTGAAAGAAGAATAATTAATATAAATTAAATTTTTATGATTAATTTATTTTCAAATTAGAATACGTTTGTTTTCAGATAAATTTAGAAAGGATTATTAAAAGTTTTACATTTTCTCTCCTGTTGTTACGTCTTCGAGCATCTACTTCTGCGTCTACTTCTGCCTCTACTTCTGAATGAGACTGAAAGAAGAATAATTAATATAAAAGAAATTTATATTATTCATTTATTTTAAACTAGTATACGTATATTATGTTCAGATAAAATTAGAAAGATTATTAAAAGCTTTACATTTTCTCTCCTGTTGTTACGTCTTCGACCATCTACTTCTGAGTCAACTTCTGAATTTGACTGAAACAAGAACAAACGAAATAATGATGTGAAATAACTTTACGGGTATTTACATTAAATTAACAATGAACTACATCAATAGGTATAAATTACAATTAGGATATGAAACTGTTAATATATGTAGATAACTAGCTTTTACCCGCGACTTCGTTCGCCACCTGAATTTGCCCATGAGAATGCGTCATTTTCCCGGGGTAAAAAGTAGCCTATGTCCTTTCTCGAGTATCAAAATATCTCCATACCAAATTTCATTCAAATTGGTTCAGTAGTTTGGGTGTGATTGAGTAACAGATGGACAGACAGACAGAGTTACTTTCGCATTTATAATATTAAGTATATTATATATTTAATTTAAAATGAATTAGTTCGGAAGTGAAACTGGGGGAGCCTAACTGAGAGACAGATCGAGTCATTAAAACGTCTAACGTTTGATTCCCATTGGTGTTGTCTTCGGCCGTCTACTTCTGCCTCATGTTGGACAGACGGATGGAGAACCAGTTAGTTTAAAAGTTAAATCAGGTATAACATAAGGCCTTACATTTTCTCTCCTCTGGATTTGTCTTCGGCCATCTACTTCTACATCATGTTCTTCGTCTATTTCTGAATTAGACTGAAACAAGAGGTAAATAGTTAGTAGTAATTTGTGTTCATTGTTTGTATGCTTGCAACATAATACTTTTTATAGAAAAGAGGTTTTATTATGTATTTATTATATTATTTACTTTAATATATTCTAATTAGTTATGATGTTTACAAAAACTTACTACGGATCTTCTGTTCTGTCTTCTACGATCTGAATTAGACTGAAACGAGAGTAAAATGACTAGAATTATCATGCGGCTACGTTTGCTTGCTTTGTTCAATATAATTCGTCTATATATTTTCTAACTTCTGCTAAGTATAGCATAAAAATTGCATATTTATTTTTGTTTTTTAGATTGTTGGTATGTAGAGTGATATATATTTTCTTATTTAGAATTAGTTATAAGAATTGATGGTACATATTCTTGTCAAAATAGTTAAATAAGGTATAAAGTCATACGTGTGATCTTTCGCGATTTTCTCTTCGGCCATCTTCTTCCCTTTCCCACTGAAATTAGCACAAACAAAATAAATATTAAGTATATAAAATTGCTTCTAAGATTCTATTGGTAATGTATAGGATTGCAGATTAACAATAGTAATTAATACAGTAATTAGTAAAGCGCTACCTCTGATCTCCCGTCGTTATGTCTTCGACTGTCTACTTCTGAATTAGACTGAAACAAGCAAAAAGAAAATATATGAAACTTTAGTTTTATGCAGAAGCTTTGTCTGCCTACAGTTTTTTCGATAGAGTATTCCAATTTGATTTGACTTGTAATTGTAAAATTCATCTAAATCAATAGATAATACTCTTTATTAATACACGAATAATCTACTTCCCAAATTTATGAAATAAATACATACGTGCGACCTTTCACGATTTTCTCTGCGGTCATCTACTTCTGATTCCCTCTGAAATTAGTACAAACAAAATGTGTTACAACTATACAACTGATTCTATGGTCCGACTGGAAATGTATAGGACTCCAGATCAACAATAGTACATAGCACAGTTTTACCTCTGATCTACCGCTGTTATGTCTTCGATCCTCTACTTCTGAATTAGACTGAAACAAGCATAAAGAAAATATATGAAACTTTAGTTTTATGCAAAAGTTTTGTCTGCCTACAGTTTTTCGATAGAGTATTCCAAGTCGTTTTGACCTGTAAGTGCAAAGTTCATCTAAATCAATAGATAATACTCTTTATTAATACACGAATAAACTACTTCCCAAATCTATTAAATATGAAATATAACCATACGTGCGATCTTTCACGATTGTCTCTGCGGTCGTCTACTTCTGATTCCCACTGAAATTAACACAAACAGAATATATAATAATAAATTTAACCCATTATTATCCCACTGCTGGGCAAGGGTCTCCTCCCGTAATGAGGGAGGGTTTAAGCCTTGAGTCCACCACGCTAGCCAAGTGTGGGTTGGGAAGTCTGCATGCCCTCAATAAATGTATTAAATAAATTTTAGGCATGCAACCCCTCACGTTGTTTTCCTTCACCGTTGAAGCATGTGATGATTATTTTTAATACGCACATAACTTCGAAAAGTCATTGGTGTGTTGCCTCAGGTTCGAACCTGCAACCACTTGCGTGGGAGTTGTCAAACAAAATATATTATATAAAATTGCTTCTACGGTTCGACTGGATATAGAACTGCAGATCAACAACAGCAAATAACACAGTCTTACCTCTGATCTCCTGTCGTTATGTTCTCGACCATCCACTTCCGAATCTTCCTCTGCATTAGACTACAACGAGAAAAACTAAATTTAAATATATCATTATGAATTTACGGGCTAAATTAATAACACATTTTCTTCTAGATCTACTTTGGTAAATAAGGTTTCGATTGGTTCAATAGTTGAGTTTAGACATACAGGGTTACTTTCAAATGTATATTGTTTGTATGTAAACCTGAAAAAATGCTACAACTCATTACATATATCCAATTAATACAAAATAAAACCATACATGCGATCTTTCACGATTGTCTCTGCGGTCATCTACTTCTGATTCCCGCTGAAATTAACACAAACAAAATATATGATATAAAATTGTTTCTATGGTCCGACTGGATATAGAACTGGAGATCAACAACAGCAAATAGCACAACTTTACCTCTGATCTCCTGTCGTTATGTCTTCGACCATCCACGTCTGAGTCTTCCTCTGCATTAGACTATAACAAGGAAAAACTAAATTTGTATACATATGAAATTATTTTGCAGACATTTTATTAATAAAATCAGATTAAAAGAGTAACACATTTTCTTCTCGAATAAGGTCTCGATTGCTTCCATAGTTTAGTTTACACATACAGAGTTACTTTTAAATTTATGGTTTTTGTATGTTAATCTAAAAAAGGTCACGTAATAGTCATTAAAACATACGTTTGATCTTCCTTGGTTTCGTCTTCTGCTGTCTACTTCTGAACGAGACTGAAACAAGTACATACGTATTATAAGAACATTGTATTTTTCGATTATTTTTAAGTAAAAATAAATTAAATATGATTAAGAACCATACGTTTGATCTTCTGCTGTTGCGTCTTCGACCATCTACTTCTGCGTCAACTTCTGAGTCTACTTCTGATTGGGACTGAAAGAAGATCATGCATTATAATATAAGAACATTGTGTTAATCTAGTATTTTATGTATTCACTAAAATATGATAAAAAAGCATACGTTTGATCTTCTGTTGTTGTGCCTTCGACCATCTACCTCTGCGTCTTCTTCAGCATTTCCTTCTGAATGAGACTGAAGCAAGAAGAAATAATACAATTTAATAACGATTTTGTATTACGATTAGATAATTTTTATCCTTGACCCCTCAAGGACAAAAATTATCTAAAATAAAATAAAATTGTATAAAATAGAACATTATTTTCTTATTGCTCTACAGTAGACTAAAGTTTGTCCGCGGCTTCGTCCTTATAAATTCTTAAGCTAGTGTAATCACGATGTTTAAATTGCTAAGTTAATAGTATTAAATATTATATAAAGCCATACGTTTGATCTTCTGTTGTTATGTCTTCGACCGTCTACTTCTGCGTCTACTTCAGAATTTACTTCTAAATCAGACTGAAACAAGAAGAAATAAATAAGATCATTACGCGTTAGTATTACGACTAGATTTTTGTCCAAATAGGGATATAAAACGAAACATTATTTTACTATTGCTCTATAGTAGACTAAAGATTGTTTAAGTCTAAGTTGTTAAGTTATAAATTGTTAAGCTAGTAAACTCACGATGTTTAAAATGGTTAAGTTAATAAAATAATGTAAAACTTACGTTAGACCTCCTGTCGTTACGTCTTCGGCCATCTACTTCTGCGTGTTCTTCTGCATTTACTTCTGATTGAGCCTTAAAATAAGAAGAAATAAAACAATATAATTACGATCAGAACGTTAATTTCATACTCTACAGAAGATTAAAGTTTGTCCGCAGCTTTGCTCTTTTAAATTTATTTTACTAGCTTAAAAGTAAACACGATGTATAAAACGGTTGAATTAATAAATAATGTAAAACTTACGTTAGACCTCCTGTTGTTATGTCTTCGACCATCTACTTCTGCGTGATTTTCTGCATTTACTTCTGAATCAGACTGAAACAAGAAGAAATAAAATATTTATGGCATCACAAAAATCAAAGGTACTTTCAAATTAATAATATACTATATATATTTTTTAAATAAAATAATACAAAGACTTACGACTGATCTTCTGTTGTTACGTCTTCGACCATCTACTTCTGCGTCTATTTCTGAGTCTACTTCTGAATTAGACTGAAACAAAAACCAATAATATTAATTACGCTCAAATATTACATTAATTACGTTCTATAAAGCTGTGATTCGACAAGACAATGCACAATCAGACCCGAAACAACTATTTATGGATCACACAAATAAATTGTTCTGTGTGGGTATCGAATCTACGACCTCCCGACACAATATTAGAATCGTGAAGACCTTAAACACTGCGCCACGGAGGCAGTCAAAAGTTTAATCTTATAAAGCCATTAGTAATTAAACATAAATATTAAAAGCATACGTTTGAACTTCCGCTGTTATGTCTCCGGCCATCTACTTCTGAATCCGACTGAAACAAGAACAAATAGACATCAAATAATATATTTAATTTAAAACATTTCAAGTGTCAGTTTGAAATCCAGGTCAAACGAAAAATTTGACCCGTGGAGTCCCTGTTTCTAAAGAAAAAAAGTTCGTTTCTTGCACAGAAACTTTGTCTCAAGGTTAGCCATTAAACTATAGAAAAAAAAATGTAGTGCATTAGCTTCTCGTAAATTAATCGATTTACAATTTTTTCCTGTACTAACTATCTACGTAACAAATTTTCATCAAAATTCATTCCGTGGTTTTGGCATCATTGAGACACATACAAACATACAGCAGTTATATAATGTTAACTAGCTGACCCGCGCAACTT
Organism: Anticarsia gemmatalis; assembly: GCF_050436995.1. NCBI lineage: Eukaryota > Metazoa > Arthropoda > Insecta > Lepidoptera > Erebidae > Anticarsia > Anticarsia gemmatalis. Next base: position 5,098,246 of record NC_134770.1, on the reverse strand, counting down.
CGCTTGCGTCACCTAAGAGAAAATGGGTCATAATTTTCCCTGTTTTTGTTACCTTTTTTACTGGTACTCCGCTCCTATTGGTCGTAGCGATGATATATAGCCTATATAGCCTTCCTCGATAAATGGGCTATCTAACACTGAAATAAGTTTTCAAATCGGACCAGTAGTTCCTGAGATTAGCGCGTTCAAACAAACAAACAAACGAACAAAGAAACAAACTCTTCAGCTTAATAATATTAGTATAGATTAAATAATAAAGATTGTTTGGTACCTGTAAATCTCGCCACCATCTCCTCAGTGCATTCTGCTCTGCTCTTTCATTGTCTTGTTCGTTATTATTGTTATGATTGGAATCACTCTGTCAAATTAAAATAACATAAATATTTGTTTAAAAAGTAGCCTAATTTCTTCGACTCAGCAATATGTATTGAATGAGTAGGTATATACCTAAAAAGAACATCTGTAGGCATAGAGTGCTATTAATCTTTTCTAATTTATATAAAAATATTTCTCAATTCCCGAAGTTAGATAACGAGCCTGGTATGTGGCGATAGGGCTCGCATCCATTACATGGGACTAAATATTGTAAATGGCGAAACTTGGGTGTATTTCTTACACCTCTACCCACTCTTGGGCATAACCGACGCGATGCCAATGAAATCAATTTTATACACTCTATAGTATATCTATAGAAATGTAATAATGCCCTACTGGCCAATAATCCGTGTTGACGGTCAGTTTTGTTAGAACTAGATAACTGTGCAGGACTTTGATTATAGTGTCCAAGAGTGTGCATTATACGCAGGTACACTCTCTATTCTCTTTTTCTCAGAACCTCGGTAGGTTGGCTTAGCCGATGCGACCAATGAGAGGTCGGCGGTCGACGGCTTTACGTGCTCTCTCGTATCTACGACCTAACATCCTAACTCTGGGCAATCTCTGAGCAATGAGCAAAACTTAGAAATATTTTTTTGCCCCAATCTAGGATTCGAACCTGAGACCTCGGCACAGTAATCGCAATAGTCACGTGCACTATCGAATGCGCCACAGAGGCATATAATCTACTATACAGAAGAGCGGGTAAAAAAGAAAAACCGCTAAGAAAGCAGTTTCTAACATTACAAAGTTGAAGTTATGTCGTACACAATGATTTATTACGATCCAACTTGCTGTTCATGATTAGTTCACTCAAGAACTTCCCTCTTCACAGTTTGTTGAGGAAATCTTCTCAACTTCTAATATTATTATTCTTTTGAAATTATAACCCAGTGAAAGTAAACAGAATAGACTTTTTGTTGGCTTGGAAACTTGTGCAACTTTGGTAAACAGATAGTCGTAATTCACAGGTATTGATAATAAAAATTTATTTATTTATTATCAATACCTGTGAATTACGAGTCACAGGTATTGAAATGGTTTTTTTTATATTAAAATATAGTAGTAGTAGTAATTATATTGTATGCTAAGTATTTGTTAATTTGGTTATCCACCCAAGTTATGCTTTACCTACACGTTGCGATAATCGAAGCTTTTATTCTTCATCACTATTACAGTCCAACGTACCTATTAGTAGGTAGAGTCCTTAAATTACACGATTTATCTAGATTATAATTAATAATTCTGTGTATTTCCAAAGTAGCTGTACGAAAAGGCCACTGCCGGCTGCACAAGTATAAATTCTGAATTTTGTATACCACCAGCCGCGAAACTTGCTCAAAAGGCTCTCCTCTAAGCTATTGCACTATATTAGATCCGATGCTATCAATTGCAATAGTTAATACGAACGGCTTCTTTTATTAATTTTAACGAAACGCGCGAAAAACATTTTTCTTTTTTTACTCACCGGTGCCGGGGCAGCAATAGATACAGCCAAGCAGAAAGCGAGGATGATAAACCACCTCATTTTTGCAAGCCTAAACAAACGCTGAGGTACAATACTCCATACACACTCCTTATAAATCTACAAGTACCGTAAATAATCGCCATTAATGAACACACTGTCGCATAATTCACCGTGAAATTTCACCTCAAATGTAATCGATATATATATATATTTTAATTACGCATTGTTTTCCAAAAAATTCAATTATTATTTTACGTTCCTAATTATATGTTACTTAGTGTAAACATAAAGCTATTTGTTTAATAGCTATTTTTTTAAATGGAATCAAATATGGCGGGATTTTTATGGTCTGTGGTTAGTTTTTTTTATTGGATGATTTTAATGACATAGTTTTTTGATAGACTTTTTAGTACTTACGGAATAAATGTTGCATTTTATTGCGATGTATAAATTAAGTGAGATTGCTAGGAATATGTTCGTTTTGATTTGTTTTTAGGAATGTAATGGCTAGATTGGTAAATGTTGACAGCGTTGCGTTATCGCTGTATGATTGATTGTCTTCACTTAACTGACTATGATAGTGCACTGAGAATACTTTGTTTAGCTAAGCTTCTGCCTGTGGTTTCGTCCGTGTGGAAATTAGCAATTTATTGGACCCACCTTCCTTTTCTATGTTCTTATCGGTCGCATTACACAAGTTCAAACTCTAGAAACCTTACATCCTTACCCTCTTATTCATAAACACACTATAAACATATTTTAGTTAAGAAGCTGCTATAACCTCTCAAGCGCCCGGCCACCGTGTCACGGTTGAATGTGCTACCCCCGTCAAGCGCCCCGCCACCGTGGTACGGCAAAACGATCTTACATTTAAAAAACGTAGAAACGAAAAAAACATAAAAACTATGTTTATCCCTTTCAAACATATTTGACATTGAAGCTGATGAAACGAGACGACGATCTAATGCACACACTTGAATAAGTGGTTGATATAGGCCAGAGAGCACCTTTTAAACAACATCTGACCCAACGACATGTTCCTTTATGACCAATATTGTAAATCCTTTTTTTAACTAATTTTAAAGATTTGAGTATATTTTACAGTTGGATTTTAATGTCATTATTTATTAACTACACGATAAGACCTTTCGTCATATTATTTTTTTTGCCTAAAAATATTTTTTAGACTTTCTTCAAACACATGCCTAAAGCACACAATATTCTGATTAAACCGACTGTTGTACTACCACTATCAAATATTATTTGTGGTTTATTTTTTTAACCTATAGCAAATTTTATGTAGATTTCAAATATATAAGGTATTGACTAGGGTGTTAGTATTAAAATATGACGGAATCGGCGCTACGCCATCCGCCAATTCAATTTTGCGCGCTATTTTTGGCCTGGGCGCTTAACGGTATATTTGAATTTTGACGTTGGGGCGCTCGAGAGGATAATATGTTTTCTCTTTTTCATTTTGCTAAGGAGTGAAAGAAACAATACACTTTATAAGCCTTTCATAACTTTATATATTTTTATGAATAAGAGGGTTAGTATGTATTTCTCTCTTAATAATATGGTAGTGTAAATAAATCATACTAGTATATTGCGAATTAAGTAAGCTGCCTTAATTTCTAGTCCATGTCTGTGTACACAAAATAGAAGCCGGCAGGTAACAAGTAATAAAAATATCCATATCCTTTCACAGTTTTCAAAATTCATGAAGACACAGCTATATTTCTTAATACACCTATATCCAGTTTTTGAAAGACATATTGATATCAACCCCTCAAGTAGGTAGCGGGCGAAGCCGGAGCGGCAAGTACCTATATCATAAATCAATTATAATTCAAACTTCCAATAATATGAAGGGAGCATCAAAAGTTCTCAATAGCTAGAAGAAACAATGTCATAATACGTTTTCCTCTAATCTCAAAAGAACAACCTTCAAAGGCTAACACTACACATTATTTACAAAAGCTAATTCAAAAAGGGGGAGTTTGTACAACTTTTTTTATGAAAAGTTAACCCCTAGGGGATTAAACAAAAAAGAGGCTAAGTGCGAGTTGGACTCGCGCATGAAGGTTTCCGTACCAACCAGGGTAATAAAAAAAACGAAATAAAGCACGTTTATTGCACATATGGGAGTTAACTACTATTTTATTTTTAGTATTTTTGGTTACAGCCTCAACGGAAATGCATAATTTGTGAAAATTTCAGCTTATCATTACGATTCATGAGATAAGGTCCGGTGACGGATGGACAGATAGCTAGACGGCTTAGTAATAAGGTTTCCATTTTTACCTTTCATGTACGGAACCTTAAAAAGGGGAAGGAGGAACTGTTGTCGTTTGTTTCAAATAAGTCGTTATTTATTTCATTTAGCGGGTGTTCGGGAACAAAGACTGTTGTTTTCTAAGGCGCTTAAGAATTAGAATTTGAGCTGAACGAAGTAGACTTGGAGATAAATTGTGGAGGTCCTTGTAGGCTTTAGTTAATTAGTTTTGAGAAAATGAGACAGCTTTTTTTGTAGTTTGTTTGAGTGTTGATTTAGTAAGCTTAGTTTTTTCTGCGTTTTAAATTCAGGTGTAACTACGATTTTCTGTTCATTATTTTTCTATAGACTGATGTATATATTTCTATTTTCCATTTTTATACACGAAGTAAATTTATTGAATTCTATTTTTAGTCACTTCGGGAATTAAGGAGTGTAGCTATGAATAAAACAGGGTGATATAGAGTTCATAAATAAAAAAAATATATCTACAGAAGTTTTATATTTAAAAATATATGATAATAATAATTATTGTATCTGATTAACACTATCGCAATAGATGGAAAGCCATCTACTTACAACCAGCTATTAACAAAAGTATATAAAGAATAATATAAGAAAGTAAAGCCATCTAACTCCAAAGAATGCTCTACAAAGCATAGCTTCATATTATAATAATATTTCGTATAAATTATCCGTCCTTTATATAAATCAGTTGGGACGTCTCGCCAACGTTCCCTCAGACCTAATGAAAAATCTTATAAAGCGCATAATATTTATGGCATTTTTTAATAAAAACTTTTCCTACAAAATACCAGAGATGTCATTGTCATGGGATTTTCAATGTACCCTCTTTTTTATTGTTTAATTTTATGTATAATAGAAAAGTTGGCTAATGTTACAACGCGGTCGATTTGCGCGGTTCGAATACTAAAAGCGATGAAAAAAAAAAAATTAAAAACTTAAAAAAGTTTGACATAAAAATGATATGAAACAATTATGCCCGAATTCACAAATGTTAATATTCTATTGGGTTTACTATTGAACATAAAACACTTCTTTAAGCGTCGTGCAATGTGCGATGAGAGTTTATACCTAACAGTAGATTTCCTGTTTTTAGTTTTAGTTGTTTTACTGAAAACATACTTTTACTTTTAAAAAATGATTCAAAGATTTTGATATTTGTGCATAATAACTGCGAATCGTAGCCCATTACTTTTTTCCCTTCCTAGCTGCAAACACCTATAACATACTTTTATTTAAAAAAAAGCATTCAACGATTATGATATACGCGAATCGTACCCCATCATATTTCTTTCATAGCTATAAACACTAGGCCCTCTTATTCATAAACACACTATAAACCTATTTTAGTTAAAACACTACTAAAATATGTTTTCTCTTTTTCATTTCGCTAAGGAGTGAAAGAAACAAAACTCTTTATAAGCCTTTCATAACTTCATATATTTTTATAAACAAGACGGTTAGAATTTCACCAGTCTTAAAAATACATAGAGCTTGAGTCATAATTTTCTAAACTTGTTCTTCATAACGTATTCAATTTCTCTTATCGAGAACATATAATTAATATTGAAACAAGAACTTGATTGTGTTATAATTTCATTGTATTTTCTTCACAAGGTCTTACGTGTCACTTAATTAATTTCAAACAGTCTATAAATTACTTCCCTTGTACATATTAACTTCTTCATTTATATTTCGATGGAAAAATTATAGTATGGTGATTTTAACACGTGTATTGTGTGTTAATAAGCTTTAGTTTGCAGTGTTTCAAGCTATTTATGTATGCTAGTTTTTTAGGGGTATAACATGATTTTTTAAATCATTATATTATTTCATCAATTAAGATTGAGCCGCACTTGGCCAGCATGGTGGTCTCAAGGCCTAACCCCTTCCCTCATTACGGGAGGAGACTCGAGCCCAGCAGTGGGACATTAATAATGGGTTAAAATTTATTTTATTATGTAGTCACTCTTTGCAGTACTCTTTACCTACAAACCATCATTCTAATTTTTTTGTGTTAATAGTTTGTAGTTCAACTCTATTTATAATAAGGCTTTTTACTGCAAGGACTAACAAAGAAATAAACACACTTTCATCATAACGTTAAAATGAAGCCAAAATTGATTCACGTTAAAACAAATACATTAATATTTATATGATAAACACTTAATCTGAATAAATAGCCATGAGATATCTTTAAAAGACAATATCTATTTAGACACAAAAGAAACTAAACTACAGACGCATTCTATAGTCATAAAATAAAACATAAGAAACTATTAAAGCTGTAGCAATTACATAAATGTTTTCTTTGAGCGAAAGAAAACTATAGTTCAACAACTTAGTAGAGAGACTTGTATATAAGGTTTACTCTGTCGGAGGTAAACAAAATTCAGAATTTACAACACCAGTGACCTGTACTGCCGTCGTAAATGTAAACACAGTAACTTAAGTTACTGTGTTTATAGTTTGTTTAGTTCTTTGGAATCAGGAGACCGCGGGCTATTTGAGAAAGTTTTCGGTTTGTTTGTACGATGGATAGTTACCGAAACACATTAAATAAAAACACAGTATTTTTACAAAAAAAACTTTTTTTTTAATAAAAAATACAGTATCTGTGTTATTTTAAATTAAATAACAGTATCTCACTACTAACTGTGTTTTTTTAACGTGAATAGATTTACTTTTTTTTTATTTTGCTTGATTATAACACGGCTTCTTCAGTTACTGTGATTGCGTATAAAATATTGTTCAAAGATAAACAACAAATACTTGAATAAATCACAGTATCTCATTTACTGTATTACTGATTTTATACGTATTTCTAAGAAACATAGTTATAACACAGTATGTACATACTTACTGTGTCGTAATTCCCCTAATGTTAATATCTTTACTAAGTTACAACACAGTAATAGGTAAAACTTGGTTACAACACAGTAACCGTTGAGTTACCGTGTTGTAACTTAAAAAAGAAAAATATATTATATTATTACCCTAGCTTAAAACACATTATCTAATTTTATTATTTATACAATAATAATATACTAGATATATATATACAGAATCAAAGATTTAACTATATACTAACATTAAAAGTTGCATGAAATAATATACAATAATTAGTATCTTCATGAGAGCAAAAATTAACCATTAAACTTCAACCGCGTTTTTCTCAAAACGCATATTTTGAAGTTACTGTGTTTAGATTTACGACGGCAGTGTAGGCTTATGTAGCCGGTGGTCTGATTGGTACAGCTACTTTTTTAATTAATTAATTATAAATTAGATAAATCGTGAATGTGAATGAGGCAAAGGAAGTTTGTGAGGATCGTTCTTAGTGACTTTTCTCGGTTTCTCCATACCCCTATGAAAAAGAGGTGTGAATTTATGTATCTATGTATGTATGATATTGTATGCATACTATGTATGTATGTGTGTATGTTTGTGTGTATGTATGTATGTATGTACCTATATATATATATCGTGAGCAAGCACTCTACTAAGTTGTAGAACTATAATAAAATAAACTCTACGTTATCTTTGCTACAAAGTTTTTCTTTTGCCGTGTTTACCTTTGCTTCGAAGTTTTTTATTTGTAAGATACTGGATATTCTTGTTAGAATAAGATACAAGCTTGTGATAAAGTACTAAGTTGTAGTTACCGGTACTAAATCATAAAGATTTATGTTTTTTACAAATGTCAAGGCATTTATATGAACTGTACTTTTTATTATATATTAAGGTAAATGATGGGTAAATGGTATGAAAAAAATTGCTGTTTGCTGATATTCGACCCCATGGTTCTTTAAATTAAATACCCACATATTAATTGAAAAAAATACTAATAAATAAATAAACTGAATCATTATAAATATTATGTAGGTACACAATTGTATTTTTGTTGGTGATGGATATACAAGTAAGTTTGTAAACAATGGTTTTTTTTTCTGTTTCTGCTGCTCCCGTAAATGGCGTCATTTAGGGTGGTCACTGAAAACCAGCGCTGTGTTGTGGTTTGTCACAACCAGCATAATGCTGAGTGACCTCCCTGTTGGCACACAGGACGCTGCTTATTTAATATTAATATTATTGTGTTTTGATATGGTTTCTGTGTGTTCAATAAATACTATTTTCTTTCTTTCTTTCTTTCTAATTCAGTTGATTGTTTAAGAAAAAAGACAACTCCCGCTCTAAGAATTGCTCCTGTGTCACAGGGACTTTTAAGACCAAACTAACAACGAATTGTGGATCGCACAAATCTTTGTTTTGTGAGGGAATCGAACCATCGACCTCCCGACCCAGTGGCAGTGGCGTGGCAACCATCTTAACCATTTCGCCACAGAGGTTTTTATGACAGTGCAGACAGTACATTTTGAAATTGATTTATGTATTTTCTGATTATATGTATTTGTGGACTGAAAACTCGATCTTAAATTGAATTAATTATCTTTCCAAATAATTTTTGATTCGATATAAATTCAACTGAATCGTACAAACGTTAATCACATTATATCGAATTCATACCTCATTTCAGACAGACAAAAGGGAATTAATCCAATATCCTCTCCCCTATTAGCCGGGTATCCGAAAATAACCTACAATAAGGCTTGATGTACACATAACCGGCTGGCATTAACCGGGTATTAAAATCTTTCTCGTATTGCAAATGTAACAGTTACAAACATTCAGTTTGGTGTTTGATACTCAATCACGCCAAAACTACGGTTCGGATTTTGATTTTATTTGTTGCACAGATAGTTTTTAGCCTGGATTAGCTCATAGGATACTTTCTCTCGCGGTCAGAAACTAATTAAATTTGTGTAAAGAAACGTTCAGGAATCAGAAACCGTTTTAAAGCCGCTTATAATCATTCGTCTTTGTAGTTATAAGTACTTTATGCCAACTGGTTTTTGTCGTTTGTATATACCAATCGGCACTAGATGAACGATGCTGTAGCCCGATTCTGTACAATCGCATCGGTATTCTCGAGTATCGAAATTTTGAAATTCAGAATGTACTGTCAAAATATTTCCTACGACGCCCGGCAGAGGCGCTGATCAGATTTACATACAAAATTTCTCGATGACAGGTCGGTTGTCGGTAGTCGATAGTAGTACAGAATCGAGCTACTGAACAGGTGCAGTAATCACTTCCGGTCGGCTTATGTTGTTCCACGATAACTGCCGAAACGACAATACCGATTATGTGTAACTATCCTAACGTTTCATTTCACTCCGTAACGCCAAAATGTGTCCGACTGAGCGACAAATTAATCAGCAGAAAAAAAATGGACGAAAAGTAAAAATGTTTAGGAGTTTTTCTTTCCCTATCCAAGACGCATAAAGATGGTAATCGAGAGAGAATTATTTAAAACAGGAGTTCTTTAATTGTGACTTTAATTGCGACGAGTTTGGTAAATTTATTTTTGTCTCATTTGTAAAGTTTTAGGTCGTAGCTGTAGAGACATTTTCGCAGTAAATATTTACTTAGCAAAGTTAAATTTAGAAGAGAATATTTAAAAAAACTTTAGCCCATTAACTGATATAGAGAGTTTCGCACAAAACGTGTGTAGCTTGTGCAGCGGTAGGTGGCTTGGTCGACGTCTTCATATTGGACACACACGTAATTAATAAATTATACTCTAGTAGATAAGTCATACATGTCCAGGCTCTCCACTAAGTTGTTGTATTATACCGATGGGACTGATTGAAGAAATTTCACGATGTCATTATCTTTCGAGTGTCTGCATCGAAGCAATTCTTTGTCTCAAATATCTAATTCAAAATTTAATTTGTGGCCATAAATTGCCTCTTAATAAAGCCCTATACAAACAAAAAGAAAATGCCTATAGCTAAAGGAGTTATCTACCCACACACAACAAAGTTATTGATTCATTGCAATAGAGGGCGAGCCTGTTGTCCCTAAGACTTGTGGCGTTTTAATAAAACTTATGTCTGTCTGTGCATTATTACTAAAAGTCTAGCATCTATAAACTCTCAGACTTAAGATCATAACAGCTGTCGCGATATTAAATAACTACGACTCATATATCGAGATATATTGACGTCCTTGCGTCAGTAAATATCTAGCCAAATTATAGACTGGCTAGACTTTATTATGAAGACAATGTTAAGAAACTTATTTATATTAGAAATAAACTTTTTTTATTTGAGTAACCATTAAATGAAATCGTGTAAGGCTTTCACCATTAAATTAATATTTCATTGTAATCATACACGAGTCCTACTCATTCAGTTTAAAATATATAAAAAGATGTCGGAAAAATCAAATATTTAAAACACGGATTCGTGTTTTCAATCAAATAAAACATCAAGTGAGCATAATATAAAAATGTATGACATTCCCGAGTACCATATAAATAAAACTAAATACAAAACAATTGAAATCACAAACGCAAATGAAACCACTACGACAGTAATAAGGCTGTTTAATACGGAAAATAAATAAATTCTAAAGTAATTCGTGCACAACACTCGCAAAATGGCGGATTGACAGCTAACGTCAATTTTAATTACAGGCGGCCATATTGCAAAATAAGTGGGAGAGCACATTTAAAAATTCAAAATAGGTACGCAACGAAATCGGAGCGTGGCGTGTCGGGGGAACGATCGAGCGTTGCCTAGCAACGGTCTCCGGGCGATACCCATAGACTAATGCTGGGGACAGAGGAAAATGGGAATTTTCCAGGCAAAACTATTTTTCCTGGACTCTAAAAAAGGAATGTATTGATGTTTCGTGTTAGCATGTTGCAGAGTTTTATACCTTTTTGTTAGAATATCGTTCGTGTACCGTTGATGAGTAATTTACGCTAAAAATAGTATGTTAATTAAGACGTAGAGTTTAATTGTAAATTGTACGCGACTAGCCTGGTTTTGTAAAGGTTGTCTGTTATGTTAATTAGTACGAGTAAAGAAGAATATTATCTTGGTAAACACCACTTTTTGGCTGAGGTAGGTACTTATAATGTTTTATAAATGTACATAATGGATATTTTAAGCAGACACATTCTTTGAACAAAGTAATTCTTTAAACTGAACATTATGAATTTGTTATATAATGTTATTTTAAACACCACGGAGTATATTTTGGATTGAGCAAGATTATTATAGGAAAGTACTGATCGTAGAAAGCTGAAATTTGGTATAAAGATTTTTTCGAAGTCTAGAGAGACTTATAAATCTCACACTAAAGGGGGTGAAATTCGTCAATGCTGCGGGCGGAAAACTATAAAAAATATACGACCAAAACTAAACTGTGCCCTCTAAAATGCCTACATAAGGGTTGAACGAATCATCGAATGTGTGTGTATAAATACAGATTAATTGACGGACGCTTGCTAATTGATTTGAATTTGCAATGCGGGGCGTGACGGGGCAGTCGCAGCACGCATTATTGCGTTCAAAACATGAATTCAGTGCCGTGATTAAACGTGTTCGTTTGTTTTAGGAATATGCGTTTGATGCTGTGGTTTAAGTTGTTTTTGGTAGCTTGCAAATTAGGCTAGCTAGTGTAGTGGTTGGATGATGTTTTAGTTTTGATTTGTTTTTTAAATGATTTGAATGTTATCTATAGGCAGTTGTTTCGGGTCCTGTTGTACGTCGTATAAGTGCGCAAGATTTTTGTGTTTATTATTTCAACGTTTTGTTCAAATTACAATGTTTGTAAGTTTATTAAATTTAAAACTCTTACATTATACTGACTCTAAGCTTTGCTTTGTGTGATAAAGTAACCAAGTCAATGGTTTTTACGATAAGTAATCTCTACATTCACTTGTCTTTCGAAAGTTCTCGCATAATCGAATGGACAGCAATGGACACTCAATACATTGTCTCTGTTTGGATATTGGAATATCACTAGTAAATTTCACTGGAAAATATTTCACGAAAACGTCTATATCCAAACAAAGAAAAGCTTAATATCAAAGCATTATGTGAGTGAAACAGAAGTGTCTGATATAAATAAAGTACGCGATCGTTGCACTACTCTGTGCTCGGGGCAGACATCACGTCGCCGGCGCGTGAATTTGTTCTCCCGCCGACCTCTACCACGAGACCACGTGTCACGCATTGTCGTACCGCTGTTGCAATTCTACAATACTAGATTTTATTTTAGTGTTGAATATATTATATTTTAAATAATCACGATAAGCGATATTTATCAGAAATTGTGTAAAAATATTAGTGAAATTAAGATAAACAGGTAGTTCGGTTAACTGTAATTACTTAGAAATTAATATATGAAAAGATATACAGTAAAGTTTAAGGTGGATTGATGGAACTTTTCAAGAAGAAAAGTAATTACATGAGAATTGTAAAATTATGACTAAAAGATCGGTTGGTTAACTGAAATTACTTAGAAATATGTACATGAAATAGAAAACAGTAGAGTTTAAGGTGGATTAATGGAATTTTTCAAGACGAAAAACTTCAAAATTGTACATGTAATTTGTAGTTACATGTAATTTTTTTTAAAAACATTTCAGTTCACAGTTTATTTTCAGAATAATCCTTAATCCCCGGTTTCTGAGGTACATTTAGTTTATCAATAGCATTTAAACTTAGTACAACAAAAACCCACTTGAATTGCACACAACATATTCGGTACAATAAACAACACCATTTGCAGTTTCATAGTACCGGCTAGACAGTACTATCATAATTTTATTTCGTCGGCAACCCTAGATGTGAATTTTCGTAATATGTATCACATAGAAGTGACTCTTGAGCGATATATTTAAATGTTGTCAACTATGGTTAGGGGTGGCTGCCCTTTTGTTTTTGAGAAAAAGATGTTGGTTTTTGTTTAGAGGAGAATGTTCACTTGTTATAAGTACAGGGTGTTGGTGATTGTATGTATGATTATAATTTAAGTTCTGTAAAGTATTTATTATATAATTAACTTGTTTTGTTAATGTATATTGAGTTCGGTTGATTTCAATAATTAAATACTGACTATGCGCCCTTACGGGAAGTCACACGAGGAGATGCTTTACGTAAAAAATTTAAATTATTTAATAATCCATTTATTTAACTTTAATTTAATCTGCAAGTATCGAGTCCTCAATAACAAAAGCTTTGTCAAAAATGCTTAAAATAGACTATACTAGAACTTCTAGCCATTTCGCATTTTATATCCTTTATTTATGTACATTATAAAGTTCTTTACAGCTATTTATTTCCCGATAGAAGTTAAAAAAACCAAACTAAAAACTATTTCAGATTAAAATTACAGTATTCTACTGCAGGATTTATAAAACTAAAAAACAAGTGTACAAAACCTCTGTCTGTACCCTAGGGAAATACAAGCGTGAAGTTCTTATCAGAACACAAGTTAAACTCCATACAATCATTGGGAGCCGGGCGTTCGAAACGATATTAAAAATCAATACGTGCATTCACTGAACTAACGAAATGTATGAAATGTTTCATATTTCGCAATTGTTTGTTAAATGTTGTTGATTTGTGTTGTTTTATTTGGAGCCTTTGTTTGTGATAATAAGTGTGTTTTGAATGTGTGTATCGTAGAATGGGAGACCGTAACGTAGGTCCACGGGACTATCAACGAAATAATATTTGCTTAAATTTGGTTTGTTTCCAATTACGAATCTTTGTGTTAAAAATCGTTGGTCAAACAAACTACAAAAAATAAAGCATCTGACTATGCCTACTTTGTGTTAAAATGAAATAAAGAAAGGTCATAAATTAACGCTTCCAGTATTTTCCGAAATTAATTTTTCAATATTCTAAGTAAGTATTACATAATAATAAAGTGTTGTAGCAGGTCATAGTGACCAGTATATTTTTTGTTGTGTTTATCGTATCTCAATATTGCCTAAAAATAAGTTATAAAAAAAGAAAGCCATAGTTTAAATGCACTTTAATAAAGCATGATTTGCAGGCGTCATGTACCTCTAACAAACAAACATACACTCGCAATTTGTAAACTGATAAAGCAAAAAACAGAAGCAGAAGATAACACAGAAGAATACATAATCAAAAGGCACCGTTCCTCTCAATTGTTTACAATTTTATTTGACATTTTGTTCAAAGCGAAGGTAATTACGACTATACGAGCCATTTTTCCGCGACAAACAATTATGGCGAGAAAAGGTATCATCTTTTTTATTTTTTTCTCTTGTTTTTCCGTAACTTTATATCTGTTGTATGTAGCAATATATAATGCTTAGAGAAATGTACACGAGATAAAGGGAAATAGACGAAAATAAAACGTTTGATATACTTTGGCCGTTTCGGTTGAGTGTTTAGGTCTGTAATAGTCTTTAACGTTATTTATAAATGGATAACAATAATATACACGTATCTTTAACTGCGGTACTAGAAACGTATAATCATCATTCATTTGAAATTGAATAACAATTTATATTTCTTTTTTTTGCTGGTTTCTGCCTCTAGGCAAAAAGCGTGGTTTTATGTTTGTGTCATATGTCTGCAATACTAATTTCTAAATTATTTTACCAGAAAACTTCTGATCTCTGATTACCAATAGATACTTCTTATGACGATAGAAATTAAACATGTATGGAAAATTGTATCCTAGAGGATTTCGTAATCTATTCGGCTCTTCAAATAATATACATTTTCACATAAAAGAAAATATTATTTACAAAATCTACCAATTTTTGCTAGCTGCAGTGGTGAATGGACCAAAGAACACTTTCAATTATTTGCAAAGAACACCGGAGTCAGGAATCGAATAATTTTCCACCTGCACTGCACGGAGCGAGCAGTCAATTTTATTCCTTTTGTTTTCAGCTTCAGTTGAGTTTCAAGTGTGGACAAAATGGCTGACTAGTTGGTTTTCACAGACGAAGGCACTGTTCGCGGATGATTGGAGCTAGATGGAGATAAGTGCGTTCAAAAAGGTCCAGCATTTTTGTATAGTTTGAGTGTGTTGTATTTGATTATGTGCTGATTGGCTGTTAAAATTGTAGGTACATTGAATGCTTAGCTTCTTGTTTAAGTACATGGTTCCAACGTAATATATGGTTTTAAGTTTGATAACAAATTTATATTTGCTGGTAAAAAAGTAACTAAGTGTGTGTTAAGCATTGCAGAGTCTACGTGTATGTAAATACCTGGGATACTTATAAAATTATTACTTTTTAGGATGTTTATTTATTAGGAATAATTGTTACTCTATTTCTAACATTGCAAATAGACCTTCTTTGACTAGTCTTTAAACAAATCTTGAAATAATAAAAGTTTCCAACCTGCATTTGGCTAGACTAACTCCCTATGTTATAAATTATACACAGGTCCTCTTCTTTTTTTGAAAACGATTGCAGTGACACCACACAGTGTGAATAAATAGTGATGTTTTTATTAGTCTAGGATAATCGCAGGACTTTCAAGTGGTTATAAACTGTAGAATTTAATAAATTTAACAGTTTATGACTGTTACACACATCTTTCATTTCCACAAAAACTTCAATGACTTTCCGAACAACCTAATATTATAATTTACAGCGACAACGGTACACCTTATTAATATTGTTTCAATATTATTATTTATAGAACAATATCGATACTATTAAAAACCGGGCTAAAAGTTCTTCAAAGAAAGTTTGTTCCTAACTCCTTTAACTCCAAGAGGAAATCTTAAACTAAAAAACTTGGATCAAGTTTTTCTTCAGCCGTCTTTATATTTCAACGACTCTAATGGCTTTCAGTGTAAAATGACACAAAGGACTTTAAAATCCGATAACTTGAAGTTATTTTTGTTTTTGGTATTACTAAAATTGAATAATATAAGAAAATATAGTAAGTTTTGTGGATTTTTTATTCTACGTGGGTTGATTGGATGGGGATGGAGAGAACTTCATGGTGTAAGATACGCTGATAATTTGTAACTCATTTACAGTTACATAATCGATTAAAAGCTACAAAACATCAATATATAATCTGAGCTTACACGATGTTTACAAATACGTAGGTATTTTTTTATAACATTAAGTGATATTTCAAATATTTTTTTTCTATAAAAAGTTTTTCACATACAAAAAAAAATATATTGTAATAAAAAAACTTGTGTGATTGTCAAAGTTAGCCAATCATTTACCAACAGTTTGGAATCTAATCATGTAAAAGTTTACATATATTCCGTATATCGTCGTCCATCGATATTGACAATGGAAGAGCCCTTGAAGGCAGGTGAATGTCCTGATTCGTTGGCTACAAGTACACAAGTACAGTGGGTAGAGACTCAGACGGCATGTGTCCGAACTCCCACGGGCCGAGGGCCGAGCGCCTGAGATTCAGCCCATAGTTTATTTACTCGCAAATGAGAATACTATTGACTGGTTTTTATAGCTTTTTTGTAGCTTTTTGTCTACACATTTAATATTATTTTGTTGTTTTTTTTAATGGGTAGTGTATTTCCCAAGTGGTTAGATGTAAGTTTGTTGTAAATTTGTTTGTTTTGTTCAGCAAATGGGGGTGAATGCAAACTAACAGCCAGTAACAATAAGAATTGAGATGAGATTACATGGTTTCTAATAAACATTCGTTTTGAATATAATATGGAAACAACCTTGTAGCCTTTCACGTTTGAAAAAGATAAATCAGTGTTTTATGAGTAGTTCCTCTAATATAATTCCTATAATAAATAGAAAACTGGTAATTTAAAAATAAAACTATAATCATAGATATAAGCCTAATAAGAAAGTCGTATGTGGAAATTGATTACAATAACATATTAAAATTACTAACAAATAATTAAAGTAACACTACTTTCCATACATTATATACCAGTGTTTGTGTACATACATATAAAAGAATTCTATATGTGCATAAGAAACAATTTGTAATTACAAATAACATTTACCAAAATCAACAACATTCATCTCTCCATTTCAATTCTACAAGCCCGTTCATAACTAGCTCCTTCCCACATGCAAGTTCATTTAATTTCTCCGGCAAATGCACTACGAAGTTATGGCTGTATCTAACTGCCTCCCCTTTGCAAACGGTACTCATAATTCTAATGCAGAGTTACTGAGAAACTAAGTGTGTTTGTTTCTTAAATGGAAATTAATAAAGATATCTTTCTTAAGATAACTTGCTTCTGATTTAGAAAAAGACTTCGTTTGTGTGGTTTTTTGTCTATGCTTAAAGATTTTAAGTCTGTTTTTGCATCTTATTTTACTTTGTTATAATAAAATAAGTGTTAGTATACTGCAGTGTATATAGATTACTCTTGTTTAAAATCTACACTCAATTTCAACTGATGCTGGAAATTATTTATATCAATCACTACATGTCAAAGTAATAAAGAAACTAAGTGAAAACTTATAACTGCATACGCATTGAAAGTTACCCTTGGTCAAATGTTAAATTTATTAGTTTCAGCCTTCTTTTTAGCTAGTCTTTCTTCATGGTTAGTGGTCAAAATAGTCCCAAACTTGTTCCTTACCCGAATCCCTTAGCAATGTGTTAACGACTGCCATCTAAACTGATAATGGTACGGAGAGATAAGCTCAGAGGGTACTCGAACGCAATATCGTACGGCTAACCATCCACGGAATGTCCACGTCAAAGGTTGCTTAGATCACTGATCGTTTCCTGACCGGTGAGCGCATTCTATGTGTCAATTGAGGCTATTTGTGTGCCTAATTTATAGGATTGAGTAACAAACATACAAAATTTTCTTTCATAAGTTGTGATGGTTAAGGGACTCTTTAAAGAAAATGTTTTGTAATCGTAAGGATTAAAAAACGCAACAGGAAATACATAATATACATTTCTATTAAAACAAGGATTAACTAAACAGAATTAAATTACTTATATAAAATAACCTTACACTTAACCTAACATTAAAAAATTGCAATGCCTGAAAAATAAGTTTATCACTACCTTAATATAAGATTTTTTTGTATCTATAGCTGAGTAAGCAACAAATGATTTGAATTTGAATCAATATTAGAATCACTAAAAATATTAAGAATTATAATTTGAACTGCTTAAAAAAATCTTATCAAAATGTCTTGTGTGCAGCTATTTTCATTACTACAGAATTACAGTGACTGTCCCGAAAATTTACTCTTATTTGTAAACTGGACTCATAAAAATCCCATAGTCACGCTTCCCCTAGTGGACCCGACCCTTAAACATATGGGGTGTCTCTTCATCAATTATATGTCAAATAACACTTCGAGGTCAGCTCTTTGCGAGATTTAAACCGAGATTACTTTTATCATGTTACTTCTTTCGGAAACCTGTTGGATTATATGAGATATTTTTATTATGATATTATACTAAACTAAACTATGTACTAATTAACAAAAAGAAAATATTTACAAGACAGTCATTAAGCCACGTCAAAGGTCTTCGGGCGGCCTGAACAACTTTGACACTAGGTTGACCACTAACCATACGATAATAAAGATTTTTTTTGCTTTTGTTGGATTATTATTTTAAACAAAATTATGCTTACATGATATCACGCCTAATATACCCAACGCTGTAGGCAGAGGTAAAAATACACCCAAATATCAACTTTAACAATATTATTTCAATGGGGCGTCCAGAATTTGGTACCGGGTACGTTACCAAATTCTGGACTACTATTGAGAAATACCTGTCCAATGTCCATGGCAAAATTGACCTTTAGTTCAAAGTCAATTAACCCATTACTGCTCCACTTAAAGGCACGGATCTCTTCCCGGAATTAGGGATAGTTAGGGCCTTGATAAGCAAATCGTGGTTCGGCGATTTTAAATTATTTCAAGAAATGTACCGCAATTCTCTATATCTATCGACTACAGACAACCGGCTAGCTATCGAAAAATGTTGTATGACATTCGATTCAGTGCCTCTAGTGGGCGTCGTAGAAACTATTTTGGCAGTACATTTTAAATGTCAAAGTGTTTTTGTTCAATAGAACTCACTGAAGAGAATTGCGCTACTATATAAATATCCACTCTAGCAACAAGTGGTACAAAATACTAATATGTCCGGTGTCTTAAACTATCACCGTTTAAATGAAAAATGGAGGGAAATTTTCATGAAACCTCAACTGTTTTCATACGAAATGAAAATCTTGATTCGAGCTGGGTAAACTAAAATATCCAATTATAAAAGCCGTCAGTCTCATACAGTAGTTTTAATTGAACATTTTAATTAAAGATTCTAAAGAGTTCATGAAATAACAACTTAAAACAACAGTAACAAAATGCCATGAGAAAATAACCTCAATTATGATTTTAAGTATGAAGTCTTGCGTTCTGTTCTTGGGTCGGGTAAAGTATTATTATTTAAGCCCAATTCTTAAAGCCCAATTTTTTTTATTTGCAATTGGCTGAAACTCTTTTACACCAGACCAAAATTGTTAATGGAAAACGTGTATGTGTTTCTGTATGACGTTATCAAAATTAAGTAGACAACTTACTTTTATAGACTTCATGATATTAAAGTCTTTAACTTATGAATTCGTCTAATGGAGAAGTGTAGATTTACTAATTTATTTTCTGACTTTATCATTACGATTTTCATTAAACTATAATTTAAATTCTAAAATAATTGAAAATTCGGTTCTTTATTATCGGAAATTACCCAAACAAACCTATACATAAAATTAGTATAGATTCGACAAAAAAGTAGGTATAAATTTAACCCTTCTCAAGGGCGTATATTCCAAAAATACGTGTACCGGGTAATCGTGAAAGTGAATAGTTTGCATGACCTGGCTGAGGGTTAGCAAACACTTCAAAGGGATGTTATATCCGTAACCGTAACAGAAACTATGGGATATCCGAAATAAAATGCTATCCGAAACCGAAACAACAGTTTTGAACAAAATGCAGTCTGATTCTCTCCATGGTCTGGCTGGTAGTATATGTAAATCTAATCGAGGTCCCGGGTTTGATTCCTAGGTCGGTAGAGTGCTATTAGTATTTTTCTAATTTATATTAGATTTTTCTTAACAGTTCTTCTTAATAGTAGTTTAGAATCTAGCAACGTGCCCAGTTTATAGCAACAACCTCGCACTACATTGTAAACAACAAAACGTGAGTGTTTTTTATATAATAGGCGTGATCTACTGACGGTTATCCGAAGTTACTTTATAACCGTATCCGAAACCGATATAATGTTAAACGTTTATCCGTATCCGAATACGAAACTGCACATTCAGAACAGCCCTATCTTGACCCTTAGATAAGAGGGGTTGTATGGAAAATGTCATTACATTAAAAACGTGAATGTATGGAGTATGGACTCTACTACAATTTGATGGGGAAATAAAAGTTTGTTTGTATGTTTGTCTACATGTATGAGTTGTAGTTTGTTGGGTAACTGTAAAGAAGCTTTCAGATTTTCTAGGAATTCTATTAATGTTATTTTGTCTTTCTGAGCATTTCCCCGGAAAATTATTACTTAGTTGCCTAGAATTTCTGTCGGGAAAAGATTTCCCGGGTTATGAAAATTTATGTATTATTTCAGGAAAAAAAACTTAAATAATCGTTCAGTTGAAAGATAATACAGTATTATGTATCATAGTACTTATCTATTATACCTGAAGAGTTAGCAGAGCCGTGTATTTAAACACCCACTTTTTGTCGATAGTATAGTAAGTACCATATTATAGTGAGCGACGCTATTGTCATATGCTGAGCAAACTACAGACGTACAGGCTATTGAGAATATTATAAAAGAAAAAGAGACCGAACAGCAAAAGAACCTTATATAAGACTAGGCTCTGTCCACGACATTATCCGCTTGAGAAGCATTCTCGGAGTGAAATTCTGTGTTATAAACTATCTGTGTACCAAGTTTTATCACAATGCGCTTTGCATGAAAAAGTATCAAACACACATCAATACTCACAATCCGTCATATTTATAATATCCAATATGTAACAAAATACAGTCAACGAGCTCGATTCTCTACTACTTTCGATTACCGGCAACCGGCTAGTCATCGAGAAATTTTGTATGAAAAGCTGATCAGCGCCTCTAACGGGCGTCGTAGTAACTATTTTGACAGTACATTTTAAATGTCAAACTTTCGATACTCGACAGTAACGACGAAGGAGAATCGTTATTCGGGCTACAAGTAACTAATTTAATATAAAAGCACTTATTAAAAGAACCAAACCGTTTTTAGTCTAGAATTAAGAAAGAGAGACTAATTATGATCATTAAGTCGGTGTAAGAAGTTTGTAATTCGTTCTTTAATCATGCTAAGTTCGTGTCGGGACGGTTTAAGTTCGTCTCTTAGCATTTAGAGGACAAAAATGTTATTTAAATTAGTTGTAATGTTGTAAACGAATAATAATGTGTAGAAATGAGTAATTAAATTAAATTAAGTATTTTAATGGACTATGGTCCTTCGTAGCGAATGGAAAGCTTAGCTAATGACTTACATTTTGAATAGAATGAGTTATTTTTTAGTGTTTTTTTTTGTAACCCATTACTGTCCCACTGGCAGTGCAAGGGTCTTCTCCCAAACGAAGGGGAGGGGTTAGGCCTTGAGTCCACCACGCTGGCTAAGTGCGGGTTGGGGACTTTGCATGCCCTCAATAATTGTATTAAACAAATTTTTAGGCATGCAACGTTTCATCACGATGTTTTCCTTCACCGTTAACAAGTGAAAATTGTTTCTAATACATACATAACTTCGAAAAGTCATTGGTGTGTGTTTTTAGTGTTGTTTTATTATTATTTATGTGTTGTTTAGTGACTGCCTTTGTAGTCCTAGCGCGTATACTCTCAATGACTGAGGTTCTATATTCGTATCAAACAGTGAAATTTCTAAAAGTGCCTACATATAAAATATTTTAAAAAGCTTTGTGTTTTTATAAAATGCCTGGTTTATGGCAACAGGCGCATTTACTCTAACATTGGTGTTACATAAAAAAATTAAATATTTGTATTTTGTACTCCTTTAAGGTATAAAATACATGTAAATGTGCTCTTTATTTACTTGTCAGATTACAAATTAAACCGAGAAGTTAAAATCTGTCAATTTAATATAGCAGCTCTTGAAACATAAGCATTTAATAAAGTTTAAACCACCATGTTCCACGAATGCTGAGGCGAACAAATTAAAAAGTTCTCTAACTTAAATTGCCTTTTAAATAAATATTCAATGCGACGCCAAGGATGCAATGTTTCTGTTTTAGCTCATATTTTAATATTACTTACTCTTTGACTTGGCTACAGTTTAGTTTTTATTTTTCTTTCTTTATTTATAAGGCGGTTTTATTATTTATGTACGGATTATGAAGATACCTAGCCAATTTCAAAACTAGGGAGAGACTGAACAATATTGTATTTTCAAACGGTTTGGCGACTTATAACTTGTGATAGGCAGCCGAAATGTCGAGATTGAGGATTTAGCAATCTGCTTTTTACTTCTGTTTACTAAACAGTCGATCATCATTTTTGCTTTGTACATATCCCATATACAAAAGGCACAAGTTTGTTATCATCTCTCCATATGTTTATATTATTTGACAATTTGCAAAACACGAATTAGTAATGTTATTATTTTCGTATTATTATGTACATGTAGGTATAACATTTAATATACTTATAGCTCAAGAACTACATTAACCAAATTGCTGTAATACTAACTTTTTTCACTTAGAAACTTACACTTTTTACTAAACTTACTTATAAAACGCAAAATAAGACAACACCTCTAAAACAAAAATAACATTCTATCATTAGAAAATATTTGCTTACCTGACCGGTCAATCACGTCACTTTAATCTGCATCAATTAATTGCGAGTACATTACAGACTGCACATCAAAGGCACAACATATTTGCGAAGCACTGACTCACCGTTTTAGGACCCCTCTCCCCAGATGAATGATTCAGAGTGAATGACCTGAAGGGAGGGTAGTGCTATAGTTCGGTGCTTGATAAACGATTATTCTGCGAAGTGATGCATATTTGTGATCAGTATATTGTACTTGTTGGATAAAATGATTATATTTTAAAATGGTTGCTAAAAACGGTGTATGTATTTGTCAAATTAAAACAAAAACTGATGGATACTAATTCTTTAATACTGTTACATTTAGATTATATTTTCAATATGAATGACGAACCCACTACTATATGCATAGTATGAAGGAATGAGAGAGAATTGCAAATGTGCAAAAAAGTAGATTTTTATAGAAGCCTAAAGTGTAACGTTAACAACATACATATAACATTTTAACTCCAATGAATTTTGTACATTAAAAGCCTAAATAAACACAGCACTCACCCTCGTTTCATACAACACAGTAATCTGAAAATTAAAGAAATAATTGCCAAAGCGAATCCTGTGAAATACTAATCATTTCGGCGGCCATTACTCGCGATATTAGGCAAAAATTACTTGAATTATCTGTACGCGTACAGGGTGTATTCCTAGACAGGCAGTCTGGCTCGCACCCCGGCACGGCTCGGTCGCGCGCCCCGCCCTACACCGCTCCCGCGCTTTTCAACATTTCATTATCTGTGCTCTAGTGTTCAACAAATTTAAAAATTTCGAATCTTTTTTGACATTCGTGCCAGTGCTGTGTCCGGATATTTGGATTTTTAAACGTTTACAGCCAGTAAGTAAGTTTTTTTATTTAGTTTTAGTCGATTTTAAGGAATTTTCAGGGACCGGGAGATCTCTTGAACTAACGGTTTTCTGAAACGTGCGTGTTGTCTTTGTTTCGTTTTTGGGGGTTTAAAATAGAAGAAGTATTTATTGTATTTAATCATTTTTAAGGTGCTGTGTTTTTTTCTCTGCGAAATTCATGCAGTTTTTACCAAATAAAGAAAGAAAAATTGGATTTGAAGAATGCTTCTTTTTGCCAACTGAAATCTTTAGATAATAGTATAAGTATATAAGAGAATAACCAGGGTTTATTGAAATATCGTTGTACTTTATTCTAAGAATAAAATGTATAAATTAAAAGAGGAAAAGCTCCCTACCATGTTATAATTAGTAATGCTTTGTTATCCTTACTTCAAAATTAAAATAATGAACTGATATAAATTGCGATCTCCAATTTTAAGATACACGGCACTAATTAAATCAAATTAAAAGGAATTTAATTTGAAACAAAAAAAATGGAGGTACCACGAGGTTGGCCAGATGAATTTTAATAAAGATGAATGGATATTTGAAAAAGGTGGTATTAAATATCTACCACGTTTCTTTGTATTTGTTTTAAACCACTCAAATACAGTTTTCGGTTATTTTTATAACATTGTCTGTCTCCGTCCTTTGAATTCTAAATAACGAGCTTTTATCACGACATGTCCGTTTCATTTGCTAATTTCTGTAAGTGGGTGAGCTTATTTCTGCGATCAAATGTTTCAAATAAATTGTAGACAAGCCTCCTTTTTACATGAAAGCGTCATCCATTTTGAGGGTACTAATTTCTAATTTTGAATTAATATTTTCTAGTTGAAACTTTGTCTTTTGAATTTATACGTTTTTGTAACTTAATCTATGGAATTTACAAAGAAATTCGGTTTTTTTTAATGTATGAATCAAAATTAACAGTGATAGCCGAGTGGTGTATGTTGGCACCTCCCACGCAAATGGTCGACGGTTCGAACCCGAGGCATCACACCAATGACTTTTCGAAATTATGTGTTTTTAGAAATAATTATTACTTCCTCTAAAGGTGAAAGAAAACATCGTGATTAATCAAAATTTGTTTCATACATTTATTGAAGGCAAAGTCCTCAACCCGCACTTGGCCCACGTGGTGGACTGAAGGCCTAACTCTTCCCTGGGTCTGGGGGAAACCCTTGTCCAGCAGTGAGACAGAAATGGGCTTAAAAATACTTTTTTTGGGCAATTTTTTAATCGTTCAATGTTAGAAGAAGGGCATATAGTTCGAGACAGCCAGACAAAGGGTCATTGACACTTGAAATGTGAACTTTCGTTATTAATTACATAGTGAGTACTATATTGGGTGTATTATTATCGCGATTGGTAATTAATAGAAGGAAAGAATGATATGTTTACAGAATTTTAAAGTAATTTTACCTTGTATTGAGGATGATTAATACTTTAAAATGTCACTATATTAACATTACATGTTAATAAATACATTTTTAACCTTAGTGTGGTTTTATATTATAAATAGAAAGCTTTGTCTGTTTGACTATTACTCTGTTACGGCTAAACTGCTGAATCGATTTTGATTAAATTTATCGTAAAGATGGTCGAAGACCCCAGATCAGACATAAATACGATTTTTCCTAAATTAGACGCGTTCATGCGGGTCATCTAAAAGTAGATGATCTTCGTTAAACCTACCTTATTAAAACAGATTAATTTAATATCTTATTTATAAGATAAGAGCAGTGATAGCCGAGTGGTATAAGTTGACACCTCCCACGCCAGTGGTCGCAGGTTCGAATCCGAGGCAACACACCAATGACTTTTCGAAGTTATGTGTGTATTAGAAATAATTATCACATGCTCCAACGGTGAAGGAAAACATCGTGAGGAAACCTTGCATGCCTAAAAAATTGTTTAAAACATTTATTGAGGGCATGCAAAGTCCCCAACCCGCACTTGGCCAGCGTGGTGGACTTAAGGCCTAACCCCTCCCATCATTACGGGAGGAGACCCTTGCCCAGTAGTGGGACAGTAATGGGTTAAATTTATTTATAAAACATCGCAAGAGATTTTCCATGTACAATTTCCCCGTTGTATCA
Source organism: Anticarsia gemmatalis (assembly GCF_050436995.1). Taxonomy (NCBI): domain Eukaryota; kingdom Metazoa; phylum Arthropoda; class Insecta; order Lepidoptera; family Erebidae; genus Anticarsia; species Anticarsia gemmatalis. The sequence goes on along the minus strand of NC_134770.1, from coordinate 5,072,399 downwards.
ACAATGGACCGAACCCCCTAAACAATCCCCTAAGGACACAGGGTTGTAGGTACATAACAAACGGGCCCTTTTATCCCATGTTCCATCTCGCTCTAAAGAAAAAGAGGTCGTATTTGTTACTGTCATTCTATTTGACATATTGAGAGATGTGACATGACAGTTGTGACGTGTGATGGTGGCCATTTTGAAAAATCCTTGTCGACTGTGACATGGATTTTAATACTTTTGGTGGTCGAAATTATACGCATACAGTTTTAGTCGTTTCAACGCAATGTAACTACAAATTTTGTTAGAAATGGTATAATTTTTGAGGAGATATTTTAACAAATTTTCGGTGTTTGACGATAGATTTGCCTTTAAGTAGACTGGTTTACACCTCATGGTAAGATGTATTTGTTATTTTGGTATTGACTTCTTCAAGCTTCAGGGAAGGCAAGGGAAAGCGACAGGTACAACTAAAAGGCTAAAAAGCAATGCTCTAAAAATACTGAACAAATTTCTAGTCTTATTTTTTTATAATCCTAACTCAATTTTAAAATCTATTTACAGCTGTATAGTTGTAATTATATTTTAAAATTGTATATTTCACGGTAAATTTCACTTCACAGCTCTACAACAATGTGTAAGTAGTATATAAAACTATGTGTAGTACGACACTGGCAGACGTCTGGCTTGTCTCGGGGGATTCACGGTGAGACTAGGCGAGACATTATTACACTGTTCTTTTACAACACTAACTTATTAACGGATTTTTAGTCTGTGAACGGATGAAAAAAGTGTATTTTTGTTGTGATTATCTATTTATACTTTGTTTTTTATTTAAATATTGTACAGATCTCATTGGTTTTGTTTGAAACTCTTTCGTGACTGTTAAACTGTGTGTGGATTTTAAAATGCGAGTGATATTAAGATAACTATTGTTAATAGCTATGCAAACCCAGTAAAACAAGAAATAGGTCTAGACTTTTAGACCCTTGCTGCAATAAGATCCCTTAGGTAGACCCAACATTTGAACCACGGGAAAGGGCCGAGTCTGGTTTAGGTGTGGTTCCATATGTTTCAGAAACTATGGCGAATATATTTAATGGCATTTCAGTTTTAAAAATATGTCTGAAGTATCCTAGAACATCTTTTCATTACCTTAAAACAGCATTAAATACCTAATATAATAAATAAAAAACGTAAAAGCTACTTTTGTATGGAAATGCTTATAAAGCCAATACCTTAGAGGATACTTAGGCTTTTACGCATTCACACTAAATACGTTAGGATGACATGATACCCTAATTATCTGATATGTTATCGTAACGTGTATTGTAACGTTGTAATATGACTAAGCATATGAAGGTCGATATATATATTTGTTATCTTTCCTTGTGTTTTTGGCTATTTTTATATATTATCCCGAAAAGTATCGGCTTAACATTTGTCTGGAAGTCCATTCATCAATGCAATCTGTACTAAAATTGCTTGATTGTTTGTTTCTCTCTGATAACTAAACAGTTGAAGCAATAAAGAGATAGAGTTAACAATAGATATTAATCTAGGATAAAGCGGGTCATAATAACTAACGCCACTCTTTTAAATATTGTTTTTCTTTCACGAACATATTTTAAAAAGTCACAGAATACTCTCCGAGGTTAAAATAATTATACTTGCTGATTTTCTCGTATGAAGAATAAAACGTACTTAACACCGTAATAACACAATAACGATTAACTGCACCCCTATGACTCATAAACCGTCGAAAATTTTCTAGGAACCCCAAATCATCCCCCAATTTCAACCCTATCATAAAACTGAGATGAATTTGACAACTAACGTGCACCTATGATTCATGCACCCCCAAGTTCCCCTCACAAACTATACCTAGGCTGAGTCAGCGTTTTTCCTAGACTAGATTAAAACAGTGATTCAGCCATTTTTAATATCTAACAGACTGGTATAACCTCCTTTGTGGGCTTAGCTTTGATCTTGACTTTTTAATTTAGGATTATAATGGTGGGTTGGGAAAGTATGATGGAGTTACGACTTTTTTTTCGCTTTCGTCGCGTTGTGGAAGGGACGTTTTATAGTTTCGAGAGTCCTGTGGCTAGGAAAGTAGTTAAGATAGCAATTAATAAAGTTAATACGGAATTGTATTTAACTAGGAATCTGTGTAGTCCCCGTCATAACCTACAACAGTTAGTTAAACATTATTTGGTTGATAGTATAGTTCAATTATATTATCAGGGCTAACATTTTACTAGGTAGGTATTATGGAATTCGATAATTAATTTTACGGTGAAATAAACACTGCATAAATAATGAGACCAGAGGAATATTTTAATTAAAATTATAACGAGCCAAAAATACAACCTAAAAATAAAACCGAAATTTAAATAATTAAAATGTCGCCGGGAAACACATCTGTTACCAAAATATCGAATTAAATCATCAACAGGAAATATATCGAAATGGATTTGCGAAATTTCATTACGACGACTGAGGCAGATTTAAAATTTTAATGAAAGCTTGTCAACAATATATTTTTGATCCGCTATAGCTTTTGCCTGTGGCTTTATTCGTGTATCGGTTGTTTTTCCGTTTTCACCCCCGGGGGTTGAATTTTTTTCAATGTAGGTATATTCTTATTAACGAGCCCCGTCTGCCCTGAAATGAAAATACTGCGGGCATTGATGGAAATATTTATGAATAGTCATGAGTACAGTGTCACATTATGAATGATGTATTGATGAATGAAAACCTTTTCATCGCCATTTGTTTGTGTATGTACAATTTCATATTCGGCCAATTCCCAAATCTTTTTTTCAGTTCGATGAATACGACATATTTATTTAAAAAAAAAATGTCTCATTTACCGAAAAGCGGTAAAGGGCTTTGAATAAGTACTGTCTTAAAACAAACTTACAATTTAGTATCAATAAGTCTAGCTTTGAATTATAATTTTGAAGATGATTATGTGTATTTTTTATTGTACTTGACTGTACGTACTTTTTTCCCAGACATACATAGCAAGTCAAACAGATGACAGAACCAAACTATCTTTTGTATGGAACAGACCACATCAATCATAAAAAAGGCCTACCAGACTATACCCAGCCAATAATCAAATCTAGGACAAGTCTTCCATCATTTGGCATGAACGATAATCCTTACAACATGTGTGGTGTACACAAAATGTACAGAACATTTGAACAGATAAATAACTTGGCGACTGTACTCTCTGAACAGAAATAAATATTTCATAGTACTCTCGCAGAGTTTTTGGCAAAGCTATCTTATGTCCTTTTGCCCTTACTATTTGTTTTCGAATTTATTTCGACATTCGTTTGACTTTCGTTCGAGTTATGTTACTTGTTATGAGTAAGAATTAATGCTTACTGAGTACGATATTCGTAAACAATCTTTAAATATATTATTATGTTCATTGTTCGTAAAAGTTTCGTAAATAATGCTATACTTTTTTAGTTTATTATCTATAAGAACTTGTGACTTCGAAATAAAAGAAAATATTTTACAAATACCATGAAACGAGTAAAGACAATATTTTCCAGGAACTCTTTTGTCACTCAAATTTCCTTTATAAAGAAAAGTAATCTAAATTTTCATTTAGCAGCTCAATATTAAAAGCTAAAAAAATATTGGCTAAAAAACATAACGCACTATTACCCTTTTATACCTCTTGTTTAAAAACAATCCAAACTAATTTACACAATAATACTATTTCGAAAAGATACGTTTCTTTTACAGCGTACAATACGATTCAGTTGGACATCTTAACTACCACTTGCACTACAAAGTGACTATAAACAGCAACGTTTATGCTTTCTCAGAATATTACACGCCTAACTAATTCTGAGTAAACTCGTTAATACGGAATGAAACTTTGTTAATAACTAGTAGTATTTTATGAAGGTCTTTTTACCTTTTATCTATTCATATGGTTAGTGGTCAACAAGTATTCAAACTTTTTAAACTGCTTGAAATAATTTTATTTGGCTCTACGTCTCTGAAAATAGACACATTTATAAAGCGAAACAAATTGCTTGACTCGTGGATTTCAAGAAACAAAGATACGATTTGAAAAAACTCGTTACAAGCTACTTTGTCTAATTTCGTGTAGAATTTGCGCGTGAATCTTAGCGGTTTAGATAAATGTGAATTACTGACTCCGATTCTAAGTTCCTATATAAATGTCAGTAACTTTTTTATGTTTCAAAATACAATAGTGTAGCATACATGAAAGTGGTCAGGCATTGTTCTTACTTGAACAGAAAGGAATCGATATGTTTTCTTATCTACATTTTCTTTATAGTAAATTTAACATGGGCTACGCTGAAGTAGTCAGGTATTGTTCTCACTCGATCAGAAAAGACGAAATGTATCTCGAATTATTCTCGATAGTAAACAATTAGTAGTGGTTTGATTGCGAGTTCGTCCATAATTAATGAAACTACGTTCTACGCGAGATAGTAACGGAATCAGATGTAACATTGAAACAGGGGCTCACGACTATTACGCCTGATTACCTAATAGATTTATAGCTAATGTACTAGGTTTTTGTTTAGAACTACTAGTAATGTGGTAATTGTGATCTGTGGGGCTGAAACTAGGAGATGAAGAATTATAGTTGCTTTAGTAGTTTGAAAAAATCGTTCAGCCATTTGTCTATTCGCATTCAAGATTTACTTTTGAGAACTTTAAAAAGATAACGCCCTACTAAGTATAAATCTCCTCTTATGTATCTTCTATAGTACTTAGTACTATCGAAGCAGTTTTCGAGAAAATTTGGAAAGTTAATCAGCGTCCCTTGTGCATTTTGTAAGATCTATTTATTTACCCAGAGTAAAACACGTTACAGATTTCTCTGTTGAGATGATGAGTACTACTTCGTACTCAAAGATAACAGGCAGAGAATGACATAGAAAGATAAGTGTTAGTCCGAAAACTTGGTTACAATATGAATTTTCTCATAACATAAATGCTGACGCGTTTGATAGTAATCAATAATTTCCTATACACGGAATAAAACAAAGAAAATACTCCATGAAATTGATATCAAATAATACAAAGTAATATTTCCGCCATTACAATGACATCATGTCCCTCCGGTCAATAACCTTACAACTTTTTAATTGTGTCGCCATTAATTAAATGATGTTGGTACTCCTTAGAGGCTTACAGCTTTGACCAACCCTTTTACCCGCCCTACTATTATATTGACCGTTTTTGTCGTAGTATATAAATAGGAAAGTTATTAGGAAAATAGCTTCATATTTAAGTATTTGATTAAGGAAATCATGTATGACGAATTTAAATTTTAAGTTGTGATCAATTAATTTTATGGGGCCGTCTGTGATCTAAAAAAAAAATTAAAAAAAAATTGAATACCGGCTTATATAGGAAATGCCTTTCCCAAATGTTCTCTAATGTTCTTTCTCGCTAATGTTGTTTTTTTTTGTTCAAAATGTAGCCTACATTATTTTCTGGGATATAATCTATCACGCTGCCAAATTTTACTCAAATTGGTCTCTTCGTTATGGCGTCAAATTGGTATCAACGAACACACGTACAGATTCAGCATTCAGGAATCCATTTTACCTATACAGTTAGTTATTCCAAACAAGCGCTCATTAAGAAAAAATACGTATACGAAAACAAAGACACGAAAGAGAATTAGAAATATAATATTGTATGATTACAATAATAGTACTTTACTGATTAGTTCTCGGAAACTGTTTTGCAAATAGGCTTGTTGAATAAATGAAAGCTTATATTATACAATATCGAAAACATTATGGAGATTTCTCATGAATACTTTCGTATATATCTGTTAATTATTTAAGCAGGATGTGTTCTCGAATTTTCTTTGTTTTTTGAGTGGATATCTCGGAGACTATAGATAGGATTCTTTCATGAATAAATGGGTAAAGATTTTTTCTGATGCCCAAATATTTCCCGGGATCTATATCCCGGGAAATATTAATAAAAAAAAAAAATAAAGAAGCCATTAAATAATATATCAACCACTCTATAGTGGTTGATATATTATTTAATGGCTTCTTTTTGGAAGTATTTTAATAATACGATTTTTTTTCTTATAGTTCGTGTGAACATTTTGTAGTTATACATTATGGTTAACGAGTGCACAGGTAGTTTCGTTTTAATCACAGAAACTACTTGTCAGATTTCGAAATTATTTTCACTATTGGAGAGTTACATTATTACCAAATGGTATCATCTACTTTTTGTGCAGAATTCAAGAGGGAGCGAGGAAATTAGCTAAAATATAATATTTAAGAGAAACACTGTTTTCTATACCACTATAGTACCTACGTACTTATGTAGAATCTTAAGCCATGTTGATCCTATAAAAAGTCCGACACAAAACAGATACTCGGCCGTTACGGGTTAAACCCCGAACCCTTTGTAACCCTCAAAGGGTTCCAGTTAGTTATTATGTAAATGTGTAGTTATGTATTTCTCATGTTTGTATAAATATTAGTTTACAATATAGTTTTGTATGGAAATTCTGAGAAAGAATTGGGTAAAGATTTTCTTTTAGTATGTTTTGTAAGGTTTACGCAGGTGTCTAAATCTAGCCGAGCGCTTTGCTCGATTACGAAATTGTGTTCTTCATTTTAGCAACTTAAGTTTAAAAAACGTAGTTTAAGTTTGAAGCTCAGTTTTCAATTACTATTATGTCTTCACGCTTAATTGCATAGTAATCTCTATAGCTAGGCTTAATAGTGAAAGTCTATGCACACAAAACAAAAATTACTCGAATCACGATTAAAATAAACAAAATAGGTATTTCGTTTTATTAATTTTTTATCTCGCTATGTGCTTCTTCATTACCTCGCCTGTGCATTTTTTAACAGACAGACAAAGACTTTGGCGTTTATAATATTGGTAGATACGAATTCTATAAGATTACTAACTAAATCGATAACGTACTAACTTGATTTCCCTGCCGTCCGCATAATTGACTACGACTAGGAACTAGATGGCGTTGTCTGGAAACTTTGAGAGCACATTACCTATCTCATATGCAGATGAAAACTTTCAAGTAGCCGTAGAATGTGTGATCGTTATGAATGTAATTATCTTGGAGCGCGATTTCCTGAATTCTATGCTGGAGAGTGTGGCGCGCGTTTGACAGTTGAAATTACTTGAAAATAAGTTTTTTATGGCTCTAGACGGACTATAATGCTTCCCTAAACTGCCCAGGGATTCATTTTCTAAATGCTTTCTTGGTGTATACGATAGTGAATAACTCCGACCGAACTATTTTTGGAACCATATACTTAGGTGGCAAACAATGCCAAATTCAGAAGTAATCAAACTAAGGAGTCAAGAATATTCCAACCAAAAATCGAAGAGACCAAAGGCATTTTCTCCAACTCGAAAATCAAAATTTTTATTTCTGCCAAATAATTTCGAAACAAATTTTTGCTTAAAATACGAGTAAATATTTACTTTTTTTGTCTTATCAATTTACAGTCAATCGAACGATCTATGTACTTTTAATAATCGACTTTTGGATAAAACTATACCATATTGGCAGTATGTTAAATGTAAAGTTAATAAATGTAACACGAAAATACAGGCATTAATGTTTTAATATAATATGCAATACGAGGCTTATAGTTAATGCCCTCCCACTCCCGGGTTGTCGTCGCAGGCTCATTATACCAATATTTATGGGTCAATAAACTATAAATTTGTTTATGTAGGTACATATCGACGCTGATAGCAGTTAAATGTATCGAATTACATCGGGTATTGAGTAATGTATTTTGTATTAAGTTCGTTAATGTTCTGTAGATGGCGTTTTGAGTTTGCTGTTTTATGCAATTTTATCTTAATAAAATTAACAAAAAATAATGTTAGTTCTATGGGAGCTACTTTTCATGTTTTTTTGGGATTTTGCGGAAGGCCCAGAAAGAGATGGCGAGATGAGTTGAACTCTCATGCTAAAGATTGGCATCAAATAGCTGTAGATAGAGATGGGTGGATAGAGGGAAGGGAGGCCTTTGCCCTGCATTGGGATAACATGGGCTGAAAATAAATAAATAATTGAGATTTAGTATTTGTTGTAGAAGCAACTGAAATACATCATCCATGAAAATGTATACTTTCTTGGTTCTTGAAATACAGCCTGGTGACAGGCAGTCAGACAAACAGACGGCGAAGTGTTAGTAATAGGGTTCCCGTTTCACCCTTTGGGTACGGAATCCTAAAAAGAGCAAAACTTACCTTAAGATGTTCCTAGTGTGGTGGACTCTGGGTTGAATTTATCGCTGATAACGCGAGGAGACTCGTACCCGGCAGTGGACAAGTATGGGTTAAATTTAATGTTAATTATTTGGTTACATGTTTTTTCCTTCACTGGAATCGCTAAATGTAAAATCAATAGGTACTGCAGCTGTAGGATAAATATTTATTTTACCCTGAGTAGGAGTACATATTTTAAGTTATTATTAAATATAATGTCAGAATTATATTTATTATTCACACGTTTTAAAACCACAATTTTACTTAGGTATTTATACATATATACTTAATTTTAGAGTTAATTCAGCATGCAACCTCCTAACCTCTATAACTCTAATCCAATCATAGACTAGTAATGGCATAGACAATACAATGATCAGAATTACCATCTATATTGCCCATCAATATTCCACGGTTCCATACATATCCATACAAGTTTCCATACATATTACATGTGTATGGATGCATTAAACTCGCTACGTAGAGCCGATGTATCATGATCGGATTATGAAACCGTTGACTGTGAAAAATTTAATATGATGGAAGGTACATTTTTGAGCGACGTATGTTAGTCTGATGGGGTATTTTTATATTGAAAATATGCTGGTATCAAAAATTTAACTTTTGCAAAATTTTGCTACAAATTTTACTACAGTCAAAATATATTTCGTTTTGTTTTTTGTGGCGGCAGTGTTTTTAGTGAAAGACTGACTGCCAGTTTCACATGTATGGATTATCCTGTACTTAATGATAATCTGATTGTTAAAGTGACAGCAAATGTATGAAAAAACCTCCTCCCGATAGACTAATCGAAACTTATTTTGAAATTTTTACTCTACTTCAAGTTTTGTGACAGAAACAACAACAAAAGTTGATTAAACGATTTTTCAACCAGACGATAGTTTGGATATACCTAATATTATAAAGTTTGTAAAAGTTTTTTTTTCTATTTATTAGTCAACGCGTTTTTTTTTGTAGTGAAAGCGAACTCAGTCTATTGACACAATAGTCTTCTCCTAAATACTGCCCTATATCGATATTAATTATGTTAATTATTATCTACATCTGTGTTTTATGCTAGTAGTTAAATAAGTACAAGTCACAGTAGGAATGTTTAATTACTAAGCTTTCATATTGTCCCTTGATTTGCTTTGAGCTTGCGGTTTTCATGTTACTTGTGGTTTCTGAGCATAAATCAAAGCGTTACTGTGCCTTTGAGCTAAGTATGGTCAATGAGAACATTATTTATTATATATAGTTGTTGTATAGATATATTAGTTAGTCTATATATTTTCAATCAATTTACTTGCGTAGTACTAGACCGACGGTCCTGTATGACTAGTTGTATTCATGTGAATGAAGCAAAGGGAGTTTGTAAGATCCGTACCAAGTGATGTTCTTTGGTCTCTGCCAACACCTAAAGGAAAAAGGCGTGATATTATATATGTAGGTAGAACTGAATCTTTGAATACTATTTTGATTCAATATTCAGTCTTTCAAAAGCAGGTTAATAAAGTAAGAAACTGGCAAGTTTCTAGCAGTTAATATTAAAACAGTTTGAAACTAACCATTTAACAGATACCTCGTAAAGTTGCCAGACTGTTAGTGATTCTCAATTGTTTCCATTTTAATTTGACGAGTGCACTGCTTTTAAAGTGTATTGTTTTACTTAAAACTTTGTTATACTGTTGTGTGAGTTAGAACTTAGTTTTAACTTGCTTAAAATTAAACAAAAGGAATTGGTTTAAATTCTGTAACACGATTCTCTACAACTATCGACTAACGACAATCGGCTAGCTATCGATATTTTGCACCAAAATCTGATAAGCGCCTCTAGCGGGCTAAGTAGAAACTATTCTGGCAGTACTTTTTCAATGTCAATCTCATGATACTCGACAGTATTTTAGAGAATTGCGCTATTGGTAGTTTATGAGGTTATAATGTTGATAAAATAGAAAAGTAATCGCTTCCTTCATTTGTTTTAGAAATATAAGTATTTTAGTTAACTACTAGTATAGTAGTAGTTAGTAGTTACTTAGAAACTTACTTACTGAAGCAGTATAACTAAAGACTTTTATTAATGAAGGTTGTAACAACTGTAGTATAGTTTTTGTGAAATTGATCAGCTGCCGCTTATAAAAATATTGATAGATTAACTAAGTAGGTATGTGTATATACTTTATAATTGAATTTTCTAAGTCATATTGAAAGAATACGTGTCCTTATTAACAAATAAAATATTTACATAGTTACCCAAAAAATATTCAACATCTGCCTGACAACGCTAAAAAATTAAACAGTCAACTTAATTTTTTTTGTTCTACTAATCTTTAACTCCAGTTACCAAGGACAATTTTACCTAATTTCCCACTCATTTAACATAAATATAATAATCAGTTGTCGTGATCTGTCCGCCTGAATCACGACACACCTCGCCTCATTTAGCTTTTGTTTCAACCTGGGCGCGTCCGCACGAAACAGACACCCTAGTGTTAGGACATGAAATGTTACTTTGAAATTATGAATATGTTCTTGGATTATAATGTGGAATTTTGACATTGTTAAATGTATGTCGGTATAATTAGTAACTTTTAGTAAATACGTTGGAGTAAAATAGTTTAACTGAAAATATGATTTTAACTTCATAAGGATAAAAAATCTGATTTAGTTACTACTAGTTTACTACCGAAGGACTTTTTTTTTATAACCCATTTCTGTCTCCCACAGGGAGGGGTTAGGCCTTGAGTCCACTACGACGCACTAGAATAAAGTAATAAATCTATGGGTATTACAATTCCAATTTTTCAAACTATACACGTTTGATTTTTCAGCAAATTGGTATACTTAGCTAATTCTTAGAAAATGTCCATAGTTTCAGAAAACGTCTTGGAAAATAAGCAAAGGCTTACCCAGGCTTAGACATAAAGCTGAAATACTGACTTCTCAAAAGGTACATACATCTGTTTACATCTCATTATAATAAACATACCTTTTACATAAAAAAATAACATGCCAAGCTTCTTCTTAAACATACATATTACCAGACTCTTTAGGTACCTCCTACTCATTACTAAACAACCCTCATTCACCCTTTATACGTTCAAATTCTTTCCCTTTATAAAATTAAGTGAGGTAAACGGTTTCTTTACGAGCCTTTTCAAACGTTTTGCGACAAATATATACATAAGGTATATAAACCTTCCTTTCACGAAAGGTCTTGGTGACATCGTTTAAAGGAAACTCGTTGAAAGAAATTGATGTGATTATAAATAAATACTTTTTTGGGATAAGTATTATATAATACATGTCATGATTATATTTAATCGTGCTTGACATTAACTTTCATGGTTGTGAGGTTATGCTAGCATTTTTGAAGACGAGAAAGCAAGGTTATTTTTAAAAAAATATAGGGTACTACAAAGTAGTAATAATAATCAACGCAAACATAAAAAAATCTTAAAATCGTTACAAGTAAATAACGACTGTTTCATTTCCAATAACTAAACTAATGTAGCTAAGTTATGTTTGATTATTCAAAAATAGCTTTTTACAAATGGCTGACAAGACTCGTGAAAAAGTTCGTTAAGCCGCACGGGCTTCCACCCTTTTAAAACTTCATGTAATCAAATCATATCTACAAACTCTCATTCATCACATTAAACCCAAAACACATACAAGCAAATCATAACAAACTTTCAAAACATTGAAACCGGAGGAAACAATCTTCAACTCAAAAAGGGTCCTTTTCACCCCCTAGAGGGTCTTAGGGTTGGAAATCTGTTAGCAAGCCTTGCGGCATACAAATAGTCGTAGATAATGTTTGATATTTAACCCGTTGTCTGCAAGGGGGTGTAAATTGAAGGTACTGAAGCTTGTGGAGGGGTTGAACCGATTACGGATGAGTTGAAATGATTTTGGTGAAGCGGTTTGGAAATTTGATGACTGGAAGGGAAGGTTTCCTTTGAATTTGAAGTTGTAATTAGATAATAATGGAGTTTTAGGACAAATGGCAAGCTGAAAAAGATTTGGGGAAATTATTTGTTGGCAAAGTTAGATTTTATCTATACTATATAATATTATAAAGCTGAAGAGTTTGTTTGTTTGTTTGTTTGTCTGTTTGAACGCGCTAATCTCGGGAACTACTGGCCCGATTTGAAAAATTCTTTCAGTGTTAGATAGCCCATTTATCGAGGAAGGCTATAGGCTATATATCATCACGCTATGACCAATAGGAGCAGAGTACCAGTGAAAAATGTTACAAAAACGGGGAAAATTATGATTCTCTTATGTGACGCAAGCGAAGTTGCGCGGGTCAGCTAGTTATTGATAATTATAACGGCTGTTACGTTTATAATTTATTATATTTTATGGGCTTAAAGGTATTAATGTTAAAGCGAATATTATTAATAACTATAACCTTTATGTGTAGGCTTGAGATACTTTTTTTCTTATTGTATCTTGTTTATATTTAAGTTATTGATCTTATCTTGACCCACGTAGGAACCTTGTTAGACTATTAACAACGGAGAATAAGTTTTCATTGATTTATTGTCCTTTAAAAATATAGTATGACACTACAATATTGCTAAATTTTGTGTTGCTTAGATGCAATTTTTCTAAAGTCTATGCAGATTAGTTAAAACGACAAACAAAGGAAAGAAAGTAATGTATTTATTATCATGTCAATTCTCTTTCTCTTTTAACAACATGTCTGTCTTTAACTCTTCAGAATACACTTATAGCCTTTTCGTTTTCATATTCTTCTTCTCCTCGTATGGCTAGTGGTCAACCTAGTGTCAAAGTTGTTCAAGCCGCCCGAAAGCCTCTGACGTGGCTTAACGACTGTTATCTTAACTGACAACAACCGGGACCGACTTTTTACGTGCCCTCCGAAGCACGAAGACGCCCTGTTCAAATACCACTATGCGGTCACCCATCTATAGAATGACCGCGCCAACGGTTGCTTCACCCACAGATCGTTGTCAGACATGTGAGCGCTACTGGCTTCATATTTAAAGAACATTTAGACTTCATCTTCTCCTTAAACTCCATAATTACAATTGCTAGTCCCGTGTTTCAAGCCCATATATGAATGAAGCCTTCACTTGCTTTACCTCTATTGTACCTCTATCTCATGTATTATAATTATCTGCAAGCAATTAATATTACTGGCTGAATACCTACAAATTGTAGGGGAAGATCAATCACGGGTGTAATTAATAAGGGTGGTATTACGCGATAGTGTAGCATAGCAACAGTTAATTTATTAATTAACTGTGCAGAAGTTAGTGGAATCGCTGGGAGAGCTTTAGAAAAAGACAAAGCTGAAAGTATATCAGTGAATTAAATTAGTGCTCATTTCAAAGGTTCGTTTAAAAGAAATTTCTTTGATATTTAAATCTTTTAAACCAACAGTATGGCGAAACAAAAAATGTATGTAGATGATAGTTATTGGTGGCGGTCGTCTCTGACAACAATGTGAATGAACCAAGTGAGCTTTTCAAAAAAATCAAAGAATTTCGGAAGACCATGGGATGACGTCTGTCTTCATATGAAAAAATACTGTGATTTAAATCTATAAATTTTAATGAAACTAAGGTGGTTGGCACTATTATTTGCTTGGTCACCTATTTACGACACAAAACTTAATCATAACTAAAAATTCAAAGTTAATTAGAAGCTTTCTAAGTATTTCTTGAGAATAAATGAACATTTGCAAAACAGCTACTTCAGATATACACGGAATGTAATCAAAGCATAAACGAAAGCTAAAGTTATAAAGCAGTCGCTTATAGAAGTTTTCCAATCACACAAGTTATGTGTGATTCTCGCGTGAATACCTCGTGTTGATACCAGTACGTAGGAAACAAGTTTAAATGTTATGTGTGAGGATTCTAACAATTTCAAGTAGGTAGGTACATGTCTACCTACCCACTAGGTAAACCTTTAGGTTTCCAATGGCGTTGGAAAATTTGCGATAAATCACTAATAGTCTTAATAATCCTACTACATCGTTTGTAAGAATATATGTACGTATGTTCGTTACTCTTTCACGCAAATACTACAGAATCGATTACGATGAAATTTGGTAACTGAATACTCAAAATAACACAAAGGCTTTTTATCCTGGAGTTCCCGAGGGATCGGGATTTACACGGGAAGGGTTTCCACGCGGACGAAGTCGCGGACGACCGCTAGTAAAATATATTTTTCTAATGAAACACTAACTATCCATCAGTGACAAAGTATCTCTAAATCAATAGTGAGATTCCCTATCGACTTTCAACGATCCACCACTGGCAAGCTATCGAACATTTTGTATGAAAATCTGATTAGCGCTTCTAGCGAGCGCTGTATAATACTTTTAGTACATTTTGAATATCTAACTCTCGATACTAGATAGTACCGGCTGTACTAAATCCTCCTGCAGTTCGTATCATATTGCCTACAAAATAGAACACAAAACAGTCTGTCTTCACATTATTAGTACAAATACTCATATCTAAATTCTAACTGTACGTACGTACTGTTTAAGCATGCACATTAACATGATACAACAAATGTTTAATGTACAAACAATTTCCGGGATCATTCATATTTAAACATAAGCTCATGTGAGACCGATTTACTGTAACGGTGCTCCAGGATTCTGGTAAATTCATACATGTAAGTATTTGTACAGGTATTTCTGTAATAGGTTATGTTTAGTCCGATATATTCATTGTTTATGCTGATTTTAACTATCAATGCATATACTTTTTTATATCCTAAGAAGTCACAAATGTAAAAACACGTTAGTTTTTCCAAAAAAGTATTTTTCAGTATGTAATAGACGGCAGTAATTACGATACGGTTAGGTATTGGCTGCCTTTACTACAAAAAAATTGGCTTGATCATCGCTACTAGAGTTACAATTCTTAAAATGACTACTTCTATGGGAGAAAGGCGTGATTTGCTAATTATTCGGGTTTTCTAAGTTACAAATGCTATGAGGTTGTACAGCTGCATCCTTTAAGTATACCATTTTTTTTGGTTTGCTTCGTGGCGATTCTGGCTTCTTGCCTAACTCCGCCAATAACACAGTGTTAAATAAAATATATAAAAAATTATTGAAACTCGTATTTTTTTACTGTTAAGCAACCACCTTGAAATTAAAGCCTTATACCAAATTTCATAAAATTCTGTTCAGCAGTTTTGGCGTTATTGAGCATCAAATGTCCACACTTACGCATTTATTTATTATAGAATTCACTCTGCCATCAGATACTGCAAGTTATCAGACATCCTATTATAAATACAAACAGCGGACAGTATCTGTGACGGTACAGAGCGATCATTAATCCTGCGACTAGGGGGCTGGGCAGGGGTGTGTAACCCCCTGTCCCGTCTCATGTCTGGGGGAGAGCTTTCAACAGCTGTGAAGTTATGTTGTATTTCATTCACATTATTGTACAGTATTATTACTTTAAAATGTGGAAATAAACGGTTGTCTGTCATGCTTTTTTGACTAAAGGAGATTTAGATGAAATTTAATATGGAAACTCAAATTGAAAGTGAAAAGTAGGCAGTTTTCCTTTAAAAAATATGATAGGCAGTTTTACATTCAAAAATATTCTAAAAATAGATAAAATAACAGCTGCTTATATTATTTTTTTGACTGAAACTTGCCGTAGAGTAAAGTATACTTATATTTAGTATAGGATTACTTTTCGTTCCTGTATGCTACTATGGACTACCATTTTCCGAGAAAATTTATCAAGAAAAATATGTTGGGTATCTGGATTTTTATATTTCTGGTCAAAAAAAAAACAAAATAGCTATGCACTTTTGCAAAAATTGCCCTATAGGTTTGTTGTTCTCGGTGGACTTATCACGTATCTAAGTTTACTTGTGCATGTCAAATGATTGATAGGCACTGTTCAGTACATTACTGCTTTCGCGTAACGTGTTAATCACTATAATCTAAGGGAGAAATTAATGTACAGCATAGTGGTTTTCAAATAGTATTTTATTTGCTAAGATAGATAGCCAATACCACGTACCGTCATAGTAAGGCGATCGACCAATCGTAAGTTCGTTTCTCAGAAAACTTATTAAACGAATCCTTTTTACCGCGAAAAAAGGTTTCTTATGAAACGAAACATTACAGTTACAAGCAATTTCATCGTATTGAGGTCAGAAAACTCAAAGGAGGTTCTCGTTAATTTTTGAGGTGCTTCTGTAAGTACATACTAAAAAAGAATATTAACTATTTACTGAGAAAAACATGGCGGAACAAACTGCTACTTTTCTTTTTTATTTCTTACCATTGACGTTTACGAGTGGAGTGTGTGACCGCTTTTCTTAATGCTGGGTCAGAAATAGACGTAATAAATCAAAGGTACAGCCAGGAGCTTAGTTATATATAGTCGTGGGCATGATATATCACATACGTCCACTGAACTACGTCTGTCACGTTTGCAAAAGAAAATTAATTTAATTAATTTATACAGTATAGTAAGTACCTTCAATAGTGATAGAAATATATTAAAAACCTTAAACTATACACAATATACATATAAATTATAAAAATACGTTTTATATTTTATATATTTTTAATCTGAAACTTGTAATTTTAAATCTTATAGACTGAACAGTGGAGTGACTAGATCACGCGATTTCGTATACGATTCTCTAGTCAAGCAAAGGTACCACGGGGTATTTTTAATTTGTCTAGGAATGTTCTCAATGAGTTGGGTAACGTGTAATACACGTACGGTATTTGACATTAGATTCGCCCACAATTACAAGAGACGGACAGAACATTATTAATGGCAAGAAATTGACATATTTCGATTCATTTTTGCTTACTCCTTTTCGTTTACGAATATTAATATAAATAGCCGCCTAATTTTATGAAAAGAAATTACAACAAGCAAACTGTGTAGGTATATTACAGTACAACAATAGATTTGTAAAATGTATGGTAAATGGTAAAAATACTTATTTTAGTATTACCTTACATTTGAAACAAAGACAGCTTAGTACATTATGTTCACTATACTCTCACACTACAAAGTAGCTGACTATAGCAAAAAGGTCGTCTTGTGACGTCATAAATGATTGAATCAGGATAATTTGTGTGACACCGTCACTTTTGTCCCTCTGGGCGATTACTTTGATGTTTTTCACAAAGGACATTTGTTACAACGTTAGATCTTCACGAAATTCAATAAAAAAGACAAAAAACATTGATTTGAAGGCACCTTTCGCACGAAATTCCAAGCGCAATTCTCTATAATCAGTACCATCGAGTATCGAGAGTTTGACATTTCAAGAGTATCTAAAAATAAAAAAAATATATTGCAAAAATAGTTCCTATAGTTCTCGCTAGAGGCGCTAAAATGTTTAAAAATACTCAGAAATAAGGGATTTGAACCAAAATCAGACCAATGTTGTTTTGGCATCAAAATCAAACATGTTGTCGTAAAAGATTTTACAAACAAACAAATCACGAATGCACAAAAACAAAGACATTCAAGTTTCCTCACGATAAATTCTTTCAAATAACAGCAAAAGCCCGTATATTGATCTTAATAATAAGGTTGGAATCGAGTGAAACTTTTGATTGAAACAAATGGCCTACCTCGCTTACTCAGCGGGAGTTCGCGTTATATAAAAATAACTAGAGCTTACAACTTTTTTGCGGATTTCTTTCCTTAATGAGTGTTTAACGATCTTTGAAGTAATTGTGAGTTAATATTTTTTAGTTTTTTAGACTTGTGCTTTATTGGAACAGGTCGTAAACTAACAAGATATATTAATCGTGTTCGTTGCCGGCAGGTTTCAATAAGATATCTTTAGGTTGGGATAGTACAATTTTTTTTCTGCTAGTCAGTATGCGTTGGCCAGTGTAATCTGCGCCAAAACATCAAGACACCAAGCAAGATTGTGAAAATTCATTCATTGTTATATTAGTATTTAACTTAACGTCAACGCTCTTCAAACCGTCTGAAATCCAAAGGCCTTGGCTTATATTGTGTACGTTACTTAAAGAAAATACTAGTAATGAAAGTTGGAAGTAAAATTTTGTACAATCTTATTATTATTATAAGCTTGTATCGTCCCACTGCTGAGCAAAGGCCTCCCCCATAGTTTTCCAGTATAATCCATCTCAATCTTAAGCTATTTTAATTTAGTAATAGCTAAGTTTATTAGAAGTCTAAAATTTATTTGAAAATCTTCGGACGTAGTTTTTACTGTTCAAAGTTCATAATAACAGTGTTTTCTACCGGCGCAAGATCGTAAACTTTATATGAAGGAACTTGCTCTACGCGAGCAAACTTATGAGATTGTATTACTGAGTGGAAAGTTGACACAACGTACTGCTTTTAAATGTTTCTTAAAGCTTTCCTTAGAAAAATAATAAAAGAAATCAATAAATTAATTAAAGAAATTAATCAGATTGTAAAACCTCGCTTCAAAAGCTTAGGCATATTCGTTTTTTTTTAATACCGTATTCTACCTTCGAAAAATATTTATATTATGCGTAATAATTACGAAAAAATACGCCGGATAAGTTTAATTTAATTAATTTAATTAATTAGTCACACAAAACGAAATTCAAAAACCCAGTTATTTTAGTACTTTCACATTTTTCTCTAGTCTACCATTAGACATTCTGAACACGAAACCTCAACAACGTAAGTCATAAACCGAAATTACTGGGGATTTCGATCCATAGATGTTATCAGATGACCTTCATAATCTGAGGGATTACAACTATGCCTAAGATTAAGCTGCTCTGATTAGTTCAACGGATGTCCGAAGCAGATTCCGATAAACTAGTGGTGAAAATCTCTCGACTATAGTCACTATACATAATTATATAATACACGAACTTTGCTAGTTGAACAGGCTGAACTGTGCAGCTTTCCTCGTTTATAAAGAGTCACTTTAGATCATAAAGAGTTGAATTTCTAAAGAGTTTTGCCCATCTTTGATCTTTTAAATCTAATAATTTTTATGCTAAATTGGTTAAGCAGTTTTGCTATGGCCCTGTAATAGACAGGCAGACAGACTATCTCATTTAGAATTGTTATAGTGTGATTAAATATTGATTTTTATGTAGTTACTCCTGTATTATTAGTATTCTTTATTTTCTACTTGAAGATTGGCATGTGATGTAATACGTTATGTGTTGGTCTTTGGGCACATTATTTAAACTCTGGATCAAGGTGGCTGCTGAGCTTTTAAAAACTCTTAAGTACTGCCCATTTTCAAGGTGGCAAGTTTATAAAAAGTCAGCAGAATTTTTAAAAAGCTCATATCGGCCCCTTTAGAAATCTAATTCGGTACATTGAAACACAGACTTAGTACAATCATTAAAACATAAACCATTGTTCACCTCATTTCCCAAAAAATTCAGCCATCAAAATATAAAATTACGCCTCAGTGTAATCGACACCTTACAAAATACTCAATGAGTTGGCAATATCAAACGGCATTAAGATAATTCAACTCTCATCTTTCGGCCATCTTGCTTTTTGTTCTATATTCAAATTTGTCTTCCGTTTCAAATTGATCAAAGAGGTTTTGTGTCTATGATGATGGTCTCTTTTTTTACTTCTCTTTTTGCAAATTGTTCCATATTTAAATAATTTTGTTAAAGATCAAAGTGTTAATGTCGATTCGTTATGTTTGATTTTTGATGGAATGCAGAAATTTACTCAACTATTCATTTGTAATATGAAAAAATCTCCTAATATAAAGCTTAGCTATAGGTGTTAACAGGATTGCAAGAACTAATTCCCGGTTTCTGAGGTACATTTTATTTATTCAATAGCGTTTAAACTCATTATAAAGAAACCCTGTTGAATAGATAAACTACCGCTAAATGTAGTAAGCTAGACATCTTTACGAAGACTATTTTGTCGAATGTCGGTGGTGCGATTCCGATGCGGAGCAAATATTTTTGTAGTTAACAAATAGTTATTACCGGCTTAGTTGGACTATGTATGTTTGTATCCCGCTACTCAAGCTCAGGAGTTTAAAAAGATTAAATTAAAAGAGGATTGTGATTGATTACATTTTTATTAAACAATATAAGCTAAATAACAAAATAATATTCATACAAAATTTTATAAAACATCTAACTTTATTCCCAGAGGCTGGAGCAACAAGATTTTTCAATTTATTGCGCATTTCGTTATCGGTATAACATAAATAATGTTTATAGCTTCCAAACTCCTTGGGTAAATGAGATTGATAAAAATACACTGAAAGACAGAAGGATACGTTTTATTATTAGATATTTTACGGGTAAAGTGATGGTTATTTTATGTTGCTCATGAATATTACAATTTGATTGAATTTGCTGATTTCGACAAGTATTTATATAATAAACAATATTGTTATCAATTTGTTTATGGAATATATGAGAATTGTTTAATACGTAATAATATAGAGAAAGAGAGTGATTATCGGATAGAGTTAAAAGAAATACAGTTTATTCAAACTTAGCTTTTGAAATTTTTTTATGGAAGCCATAAAGCAAACATTAAGATAAAAATATTTGAAATTCAATCGTTACTTTAGTAAAACAATTCGAAAAAACAAAACTTATATGAATAAACCCAAACTAAATAACTATAAATAATAAAAAAAAATTTATACTAAATATCTAGAACGGTATTTTAAAAAATATAAAACTTCACTCAAAATAATTATTGTTATAAAAAACCTAGCAAATCCTCGTACCTCATTGCATGGGATTAACATTGTTAATGCTGTGGGAGTATTTTATACACCTTTGCCTCCACCTACAGGTTTAATAGGCGTTCTCTGTGGTGAACATAATAATGAATGAGTAGCGAGATACGTGAAGGAAAATACTGTTGTAGGAGCAAGTGTTTGTCGTGGAAAAGTGTTTATTTTTATGATAATTTCTGGTTTTGGTCCTAAAATATATAAACGATTTTAGTTTGTAACTGCTTTAATTGCCTTGTTGTGATTAATTGAAGTTGATATTTTTGGGATTTGAGACCTCGATAACATGAAACTGAAAAATTGTAAAAAACGAAAAGTGGGTGTATTTCTTGCGCCTTTGCCCACAGAGTTTAGTCGAGAATTCATTGACAGATAAAAAAATAAATACTTTTCGGGTAACTTATTAATGAATGAGTAGCGAGATACTACAGATATTAGTATAATTACAATCAGTGTCGTCAACTAGATATAAGTACTGTGACGTAATTATGATAGATTAAAGCTAGCAGCTTCGTAATGAATCATTACGAGCTCCACGCTTTCAGCACTTGACGGAGAAATGTTTGGAAGGAAAATACTGTTGTAGGAGCAAGTGGTTGTGGTGAAAAGTGTTATTATTTTAAAATTTATTTCTGTTTTGGTAGCAAATTTTGTTCTTTTAATATAGAAACGGGTTTGGTAATTGATTTGTTCTGTTGTAAATATTCGGCTTTGATTTTTGTGGGATTTGAGACCTCTTTTAGTTACATGAAACTGAAAAATCGTAAATAGCGAAACGTGGGAGTATTTCTTGCAAATTTGCTCACAGAGTTTAGTCGAGAATTAATTGTAAAAAAGAAAATAAATCCTTTTCGGAGAACTAAATAATGAATGAGTAGCTAGATACTTCAGATTAGTACAGATATTAGTATAATTACAATCAGTGTCAGCAACTAGATATAAGTACTGTGACGTAATTATGATAGATTAAAGCTACCAGCTTCGTAATGAATCATTATGAGCTCCACGCTTTCAGCACTTGACGGAGAAATGTTCGTAAGTGAAAATACTGTTGTAGGAGCAAGTGTTTGTGGTGAAAACGTGTTTATTTTTGTGATAATTTTTGTTTTTGTAGAATGTTTTTGTTATTGACATTTTGGACGCTTTTGACTGATTTGCTATGCTTTTAAATAATAGGTGTTGATATTTTTATAAGATAACAGTTTTTTGGAAGCCTTTTTCAGTGCTCGGAAGTTTATTTCTCGAAAATGACGACAATTAGAGAACAGTCAAAATGCTCTGATGTTATTCATAGTTAATTGTTTGCTTTCTGTTTTAGCAGCAGATTATATAAATCTGGACTTTAACTTTATTTGTCAGAATTGTCTTTGTTAAAACACGAAATAATTAGTCCTTGCCGCATATAAAACTCGAAAAGGTAAAGTTAATTACTGTAGCACAAGTTTTCCATACACTAAAAATAAAGGAAGTTTTTCAAACATACTATTTTTCTACATTCCATTCTTTCACCAAAGCTTTATCCTCAGCCCAAGAAGCCAAAACAAAACGTCTTTCCATTTCCCAGTTTAAGATAAGAAGGCATTGTTTACATACATATGTAGGGTCGAACTGTCCGCCCTTATCTCGGGACAATAGGGCCCCTAACTGAAGCGGGTCAATCAACGTTAGTGTTTATGTGTGTTGACAGGTGCTGACGTAGTAAGTTCGATGATACGTGACTCATGAGAATGGAAGTTTCGATGTCGTACTCGTATATACTGTACTAGCTGACCCGCGCAACTTTGCTTGCGTCCAATAAGAGAGAATGGGTGAAATTTTTCCCCGTTTTTGTAAGATTTTTTACTGGTACTCTGCTCCTTTTGGTCGTAGCGTGATGATATATAGCCTAGGTTCTTTGTCGGATATCAAAATATCTCCATACCAAATTTCATGCAAATTGGTTCAGTAGTTTAGATGTGATTGAGTAGCAGACAGACAGACAGAGTTACTTTCGCATTTATAATATTAGTATGGATAGTATAGAACCTTAATGTCTTGTACATGTCAAGCTTTTACAAGCATGTTTTTCTTACGCTAGAGGAAAAGCTTATATATATCGTAGATGAATTCTGAATGAACGTTTGAGCGATCCAGAAATTGATGGAGAGTGATGAGAATTTGAAGGTTAGGATACTTTTTATTGTGTAAGTGAAGTGTAATTGTTTTTGGATTTTAAAATTTTGCCGGCCTTTATTTGCGATATAATACTGTTTACCTCTAAAGTCATAGCAATTAATAAAAAAGAGCATTACAACCGTAAATTTAAGAAGACAAACTGATCTCAGCAAACATATTTATTCTTACAAATATTAACACAACCCCACTCAAATACTTCAACATAAAAAAGTACCCAATAAAATAAAATTTCCTCTTAAATCATGGCAAAAACGTTCTCGTTTCAGTAATTTTCGATCGACATTAAAACCCCCGACTACCCACACATTACATTCATAGCTATTCTCTCATAAAACAATGGCCGCCGTAAGGGTGTCGACACACTGACAGCTCGTCCGTTGTACACAATGACTTATGAGTGCAAGGAATCGTGTTTGTATTTTCAATTTAGACGTTTTTAATGGTAATTATTAGTTTTTTTTATAATTTTAACTAATCATAAACGTTTCGTTTTGAGTTTGTTGTATGACGATGAAAATATGATTATTTTTTTAACAAATTATGTATGTAATTTACTTAGGGCGTTGTTGAATGATGATATAAATAATTGTTATTAATAGCAAATGTTATCTGAGAAACATTATGATTATCTAAATATCTCATATATATTGTACAACATATATTATGTATAAGATTAACAATCAAAATCATTTAATTGACTGTAAAAAATCTGAGCTACTCTGCTGTTTAACCGTCTAGAGATACTCTGAAAAAGTTAACCTATATAGTATTCATTGATAGTTTAAAAAAACTGCATCAAAAAAGTTAATACAGTTTTCAGACTAACTCATTAAAACATCATCTGAATAAGGGCCACAAATCAATAATTATGCAACCTCATTTGCAAGTGCCAATCAGCAACCGAATGCAATTAAAATTAATGACATACGCACATCCATACATTCATTCATACATACATACATACATGCACATTGATAATGTAATGTCATAGTAATATGGACACGATAGTTACGTTATTTAATTAGTTAAAAGCATGATAAAAGGTATTTTATGGGTATGCCCTGAGTACTTAGTGCTAGGTAAGTAACTATTGGACGAGTGCTCTGCTGGAATTTCGAGATTTATGTATTGAGCTAACTACCTATTAGCTAAGTTAGAACATTATCTTTGGACCAGAAGTCGTAGAATTGTTTTTTTTTTCGAGAAAAAATCTTTTGTGATCTCTAGTGCATCAACTATTTTAGCAATTTAAAGTTTGTTTAATGAAAAAATAAGTAGCTTATCTTTGATGTTGAATATGTAATTACTTCCATGCATCACAATTTATTCTATGGTTAAGCTGTTAAAGCAACAGACAGACAGTTCAAAACATAGGCATACTTAAAAAAATCATTCTGCTGAAATAAAAAATAAAAAAAACTAAACACGATTTTTTTTTTGCCAAAATGGAGTTTCAATACAAAAAGCTGTTTTTATCAACAGCTTAACTTATATCGCATACAATTTCATTCTGTATCATCCAAAACAAACACAAACTTCGCCAGTCGTTATTCATTAACGATTTTCGCCGTGACTCTAATCAAAGTGTAGTGTTACCTTTGAAACGGGATCCACGTTGAACCAGGGTAGAACGCTCATACAAACTGGTTGCAATCATTTTGTGCGTCACTGAATATTCACTATTAGGGAAGCCTTGCTGTGGTTCACGGTGGTTCACGGCTGCTAGTTTTCACGTGTTTTGAATAGAAGAATTCAACTGTAGTTTTTGATGTTTATTGCTGCGTTTTTGAAGAGAAATGTAGAGAGCAACTGCTTGTTTTTTTTGTTTTAGAAGGTTGTGATCATACATTTACTATACTTTTACTTTTGGAAGACTAAGCGTATACTGGGAATGGATTGATCTGCGTTAAACTAGCGTAACGTGAGAAATCATTTATGCCTTGTTTTACCACCTCTAAATAAATAACTTATCAAGTGAAATTTTACAGTTGTTTTCAAACATTTACTGTCACAGTGGCAAGTTGGTTACCTGACACCTATTTGTAGTTTGTGAAATTGGCCTAAAATGCCTGTTAAATATTTAAATAGCCCAAGACAATGTTTGAAATAGCTCTCATCTAACTTGTAATCTTTGTTATTAAATAGGTTAAAATAACGGCGAGCGCAATTTGCGCAACCGAAGAAGGGCAGGTGAAACATTTCCTGATTCAAACCTGTCATTAAATAAATCCTACAGTTTCGAAAAGTCGGTTGTACGTTGTAAAAACACCGAATGATAATAGCTTTCTTGCAAAGCCCTATGAATAATCTGAGGTATGGGTTACACACCTATACAAGCGTACAGTCTGCCTACACAGTATTTATCACAAGCTTATGTAAACCAAAAACAGCATGTAATAGTATGCACATCAAAATTAGCAGTCGGCTGAAACAACGTGCCTACCTCACTTATTAAGCCTAAAGCCAAAGTTTGAGCTAATCCGTGCTCAGCGTAGCACGACGTGTTATGAACCGTTACGTTATAACGTAGTTACCGTAGTTTGTAAGTCACTTGTTTCATGCTAGTTTCCGAGTACCAAATATTGGTAGGGAGGTATTTTGGCAAGTTGAGTTAGTATTATTTACTTTTAAATTAAACCTAAACGTACATATGTACACAGATTACTTACGTTCTTACGTATTGCGTACTTTTGAAGCGGGTATGAGTTTCGGAATAGGACCAAAGATCTTGCTTACATTCAAAATTGCATATCTAATATATAAAATTCTCGCGTTACAGTTTTCGTTACCGTACTCCTCCGAAACGGCTTGACCGATTTTCATGAAATTTTGTGAGCATATTGATTAGGTCTGAGAATCGGCCAACATCTATTTTTCATACACCTAAGTGACACAATTTTTTTTAATTGGCAATACAACGTTTGCCGGTTCAGCTAGTAGATTATAAAATATTGATTGCACTATTTTTGCATTAATCAATTGACGACGACCAAAAGCAGCAAGCGAAAACGTGTATTTATTTGAACCCAGGTCAAAGACTGTTGTAATAACCGTTGCACCGTGAGTGTCATTCTGATTTGGTTTCATTTAAAAAAAGAATACCTTCCCACTCCTGGAAAAAGATATCTCACGATGAGGGAGGTGCTAGTCAAACACACTACCTATGTATATGGGCTATTTTTATTTGTTTTCCATAAATATAGTATATTGTCCTTGCAAGTGTCATCTTCGTATGCCATATATTAACAAAATGCTATATAAATAACGCATCATAACTATTATAATATCATTGGGGGCAACTATATTCAAACTGTCACCCACTGAAGGTTGTGTATCAATCGTACACGCTATTTTTATGTAAATACATCGTTGTATATGGTATAGAATGATGGAGACGTTATGATGATATGTTTGACTATTTGGTATATAGGGAAGTAATGTAATACGGCTAGTTTCACGGGCCATGAGTAACTGCCCGATAACCGGATGGATAAAGTAACAACAAATGAAATTGCAAGCTAAACTACTAAGAATATTAAGTCAAACTTACCCTGTCTTAAAAGAATTTGTTAAAAAATTGAGCTAAGCCAAGGCGGTCAACAATACATAGTAATATAAACATAATATAGTTCTTAGTTAGTCATTGTTTTTTGTGATTGTAGGTACTTATAAATATTTAGCTAAAATGTTCAAAGGGCGGCCATTGAATGTAGGGGAGTCTACAATACCACGTGTTACCTTGTATTTCTGGTGATTAAAATATGAAACTCCTTTTTTCAAATTACATTTTATTATTTATATACAAATGTACCTACTGGGAATTCATACGATTAAGAATTTTGCTGACGTCAAGTTAACAGCTGACTGGCCAAAGCTAGTTCATAAAATTCGTAGAAATATAAAAGAGAGAAGAGGCTAAAAATAAATAAAATCAGAGATTAGCCAGTGTCAATGAACTATGCTTTCTAGAAATAGCCAATAAAAGCTTGAAACAAGTCTGGTAGGTATCAATAGACTTAAGTAAATAAAACCTAGAGTATCTAGTAAATGTGTAAACGTAGATCTCTCGGGAAATAAGCCCGTCACGTGTTGTGGACTATGGTAGTAATTGGTCGTGGTGATAACTAATTTTCTTTTTTGTTATTTGTACGTTTTTACTAAACAATTATTATTGTTATGATGGCAGTAATTGTGGTATGTGGTTTGTTATAATTGGCGAAGAGAAACAAGATTAAAAAAGAGCATTGTTTTATTTTAGGAACAATGAAGCTAGGTTTTGTCCTTCTTTCCTTGATTTGAGACGAATTTCTTAAATAAATATGCCGCAACAAATTGCGCACTATAAGTATACATTAGATGTGCTACACAGGTTTCAGCGGACATGTAGTCAAAGATTTCCAATTTTATCAGAGACGTTAAATTAATTTCGTATTCCGAATTTCGGAGACGGAGTTGCTGCAACAACGTCTTCAGCAGCAACGTGCTCAGGCTGTTTGTACACTGCACTTATATTTTATTGTATTATTCAAAATCAAACAATCGCAGGATCTGATACTAGCATATAGCCCAACTTAGTAGAGCTCTGGCATGAAAAGTTTTTCTTAATTATAATTAATAATTCTGTGTTCTTACAAAATAAAGAAGCTGTATAAAATAGTCAGCCGTCAGCTTCATCAGATACTGTGGCAAGTGGGTCACGCATACCTTAAATACAAATTTTTGTGTACCTTTACCAATCACGAACCATGAAAACAAGCCTCCTCTACCAAGTTGTACCAAACAGTTTTAGAAGTACTAGTCAGTATTCAGAAGTATTTTTTCGCTGTCGTCAACAGAATGTTTGCGTTACAATCGGTCCGGAGCGAGGGCTCTCGAAGTGTAAACACTAGTAAGAACTGGAAAGCTGCTACGAATAAATCAGGGAAGCTGATGCTTTTAGAAAAGTCTGGAACAACTTGTTACTAGTTAGAATGAATGTTGGGCTGTTTGTGTTTTTAATTCATTTTAGTACAGTTACAGTTACGTAGTGTAGGGAAAAATGTATGGAGGTTTTTTTTTGGTTAGTGGTTTTAAAGGCTTAAGAACAAGATGAAAACGTGAAAAAATACTGGCTTTAGGTTTTACACGTCGTGGGCAGAAGCTAGTATTATTATAAATGGTTGTGAGGACATTTTTACGTAGTTACTTGTTATTTTCTCAATCAATCAAAATTTTCTCAAAAATCACAAAAACTGTTTGACGGATTTTGGTAAAATACTATTTTTATTAAGTTTATACCTGTAGATAACACAGTATTATTTTATAGCCAGAAGTTATTTCTAAAGTAGACGAAGTTGCAGGCAGAAGTTAGTATGCTCATATAAATTGACAAATTTAATATCAATAGCATTTTGATCGACCTGGAAACCGAACCAGAGAAGTCGTGAGAAGAAGTCGTAAAAGAAAATTAAATAGTTTTGTAGTCTAAACTTGAAATAAAATGTTATTCAAAACTGCAGTTAACTAAAGAACCTTATATATTAATTTCACTGCGTCCATGCTACTGTGTAAAGCTCTCTATATTTTGAGCTTATGAGCTTAGTAACGGCTGCTGTTAGCTTTAAGCTGGCTGTACCGTGCATGTTAGAAATTATACGAATAGTATCTAGTTATGTTTTGTTTACTCAGGAATTACTATGTACTATGTTTCTCAAGCGTATTCTTTTTAAAAATAATATTTTTAGAGCAGTCTGTTACTTTTGTCGTCCTTATTGAATGAAAGTAACTACCAAAAAAGTTCTTCTTGTGATAATAAAATCTCTTTCCGAACTGGCCTTATAATGTAGAAAAAAATCGTTTACATAAGCCATCTCAGAGTGCATCAAAGTCAGGTAGCTAAAGGATTGAAGTCGTCGCCATGGCTGAAATCGATCAAAGAACATCATCATAATGTATAATGATTGTTGCTACGATTTTATTTTGATCTTTGCCTTCTAAAGTTCTCCTTAATGTTTTAAATTTAACCCATTAATGTCCCATTGCTGGGCAAGGGTCTCCTCTCGTAATGAGGGAGAGGTTAAGCCTTGAGTCTACCACGCTGGCTAAGTGCGGGTTATGGACTTTGCATGCCCTCAATAAATGTATTAAACAAATTTTAGGCATGCAAGGTTTCCTCACGATGTCTTCCTTCACCGTTAGAGCATGTGATAATTATTTCTAATACACACATAACTTCGAAAAGTCATTGGTGTGTTGCCTCGGGTTCGAACTTGCGACCACGTATGTGGGAGGTATCAACTTATACCACTACTATACTTACATACATAAATAATGTCACCCTTTTTCCCCCATAGGGGTAGGCAGAGACCAAAGAACACCACTTGCTACGATCCTTACAAAATTCCCTTTCATACATTCATAACAGAATCAACATACATGTCTATATTATTGTGTGTGTGTGTGTGTGTTCATAACTTACTTAAAAGCGACCTTTCCTTTTGTCTGTTCAGCACTTCACGAAACCACAAACGCATTACTAACACATCACTCCGTGTCAGGTGTGCTCAACCTTAGGCGTTGTGAGTTTTATGCAAAAAAATAA
This sequence comes from Anticarsia gemmatalis, assembly GCF_050436995.1. Taxonomy (NCBI): domain Eukaryota; kingdom Metazoa; phylum Arthropoda; class Insecta; order Lepidoptera; family Erebidae; genus Anticarsia; species Anticarsia gemmatalis. Next base: position 5,042,617 of record NC_134770.1, on the reverse strand, counting down.
TATGAGTGTCAATGCAAATGAAATAAATAAATAAATAAATAAATATTATTGGACAATTCACACACGGTCATTTGATTCCAAACTAAGCAGAGCTTGTACTATGGTAACCAAATAACTGATAAACATACTTATATACTTTTAAATACATACTTATATAGATACATTAACATCCAGGCTCAGAACAAATACTCGTGCTCATCACACAAAGATTTGTTCCGGGTGGGATTCGAACCCACCAAATATAAATATTTAGTTTTAGTACCTATACGTATTTTGCACCTTAATACCTTTGAAAAGTAGGTACATACAAATGCGTTGTTTGTTTTTACATTTAAATGAAAATAATAATTAATCGCCGAAGTACCTAAATATATATATAATTGTTTGAAATAAAATAAATAAACACGTAAATATTTGCGTAGACCTGTAATCTTCATATCTTATACCTGTTATATTAGCTGTTGGTCTACCATGTAATAAATAAAACAAAAAACTATAATTTTGTAACTGAAAGCGGCTCGCAAAAAATGCTTTACGCATTCTCAAAGAAACAAAGGTTGTCGACCCCTGACTTCATACAAACAGAGGCACATACGTCTATATAAAGTACATAACAGAGTGTACTTACTCCATTATTCTTTTATTGAATAAACCTCGTGTATTTGGACCTCGGGCCTTTCAGTCCGTAGTTCAAGCCTTTGTAAGAATACTCATGTTTACTGTAGCAAATTCATTTACTTGTGAAAAGAAAATGTTGAAATTATAGCTTTTTACCCAAGTGCGCAATGGAGGGTTATGTGTTTTGTAGTTTTTTAACGAAGGCACAGGTACAGAATAAACATTTTTTGTACGTTTTATTTATTATTATTATTTATTCATTAAACAACTTTTTTATCTTAATCTTCTTTTATTATATTGGATCACTAAGAGTAGACATATTATTTAAGGAAATTACGTTTTAGAGGTCTTTGAACGTAAAAACTAGATTGTTAGTAATTAGACACAATAAATTGAGTTAAAAGAAACTTAAATAGCCATCATGTTCTTAGAAAATCTTGGTAAATACATTTTCCCAATAATTATTATCATTAGCAAACCCATTTCTTCAGAAAGTAGTTTAGTTTTTTTTATGTATGTATTAAATCTTTAATAGCAACGTGTGCCTAAGAATTGTGTGTTTTGAAATCTACACATTGATTTTATAATTGTAACCGGAAGTAACATTATTGAGTGATGCTGTTTTACTTCCGTTAACTACATCTTTTTATAAATAAACTTAATTTAATATGAAACAAAACAAGAGACTTTTACATATTTTTTGAGACTTCAGTTATTGTTAAAGTTTACAATATATGGAAAGGGCTTGAAAAGTATTGACAGAATTTCTAAGTGACGCTGTTTTCAACCGCATCTACCTAAACATAACAAAAAACTTCTCCTTTATATTCTCTATAGCATATAATGATAAACACAATATCTTATTCTTATTCGAGACACGAGAATTCCCTAAAAAATACATAGAAATGTTTGCAGAGAGTATACAAAGTACCTCCCCTTAGAATTAGGGTTGTCACAGACGGGCGACTAAATAATAAATTAAGTTTGTTACTTCTTGACAATTTATCTACTTAACGAATTTAAATATTTAGTAGTTGAAGTATTGTTTGAGAATCTTTGTTTTATTGGAATGAAGTAATGTCTGTATTGTCTTCACTTTAGTCTTTGAAGAAGAATCAGTACAGTTGGGAATTAGGCTTTGTTAAAGCTAAGATTAGAATAAAAATTATATAAAGGTTTCCATCCTATTGACTGATAAAGATGAAATATTATTCATTGTATTGTTTTACTAGTACGTTATCTGATAAGAAACGATAACAATTTAATACTTTAATAGCAATAGTAATGTGTTTTTAAACTATTTTCTTCTTCAGAAAAAGCTATTTTCTTAAAGTCTACTGCCGCCCTAACAATTGCTCTTGGGTCGCGGGGACTTTTTACAAACATACAAACAACGGACGCTAAGTACAACAACTATTAGAATTTAATTAATAATTATGGAAATTTCCAATAGAAAATTCTACAGGAGCACCGGAAATTTTAAATTGCCAACAGCAATTCTAATACAAAATGAATACGAATTGCTAAAATAATATTTTAAATAGCACTCATCTGTCAAATTCGCGTCAAATATATTACAAAGCAGAAAAACTACAACATTTTCGTTTCAACTTAAACAAAAAATATGTCGAGTATATAAATAACTGAAACATGTTAGCTAAAATATTTGAACAAGGTTTTTTACTAAAATACCCTTGTTTTGTTCATTTTACAAGCTTTAGGAGAACAATGGATGGATATTTTATTTTATATTCCCGGATTTTCATTAGACAGGGTTATACCTACAAGATAATAGTACTTGAGGTATTTTTTGACAATAATTCATACATAAATACGTCAAAATCACGGTTGATTGGATAACCAGGGGGGAAGGCAGAGTCTAAAGAACGCCGCTTTGCTACGATTGCTACAAATTCCTATTGCTTTATTCATGTCTGCACATCTTGTCAAGCAGGGTTAAAATTTTTATTCTTTTACGCAAAAACTGTGTTACTGATTCAGTTTACATAGGTTATCCATTATAAATACATTTCGTTTTATTCGAAAATTAACCTGTATATCATTTTTATTAAACTACGATTACAATAATAGTATAACTATTTAACTATGAAGTATTTAAAAAAAAATCTATAAACATTGGGCAACACACACACGGTCATCTTGTTACAAACTAATAAATAACTAAACACCAACTCGAGGTTAGACCCAAACAATTATTGTTTTGCTGATAACCCATCTTACTAATCGTAGGGTCCAGAGTTCAATTTCCGGGTCGGACAAAGTGTTATAGTGTTTTTCCGTTAGGAAATGATCAGTAGCCCTCCGGAGTTAGAAGATTAGCCCAAGTTGTTGTGAGAGGAAATATCTCTATCGCATACGAATACACAAGCTTATCAATGCATTGGTCTTACAAAAAATTTGTCATATGTGAAAATTTTTAAGGTTCTGAGAGATTTGAAATTTACGAGGGAAAAGAACTGCAATGGACGCGATATATAATATGTTTAAAGTCATGAGAGGATAGATGATCTAAACAGTACCTCGATTCTCTATCACTATCGACTACCGACAACCGGCTAGGTATCGAATTTTGACATTTAGCATGTACCTACTGCCAAAAAAGTTTCTACGACCCGTTAGAGGCGCTGATCAGATTTTCATACACATTCTCGATGACTGGTCGGTTGTCGGTAGTCGATAGTAATAGAGAATTGAGCTACAAAATATGGGAAAAACGCAGGAAAACAATAAACAGTCAAAAATCTTTTACACATCCTTGACAATTTGCTAAAAATACTTACTACCTATGTAAACAATCTCTAATTAATTCCATAAATAGTCAAACTAAGCTGCAGATATGTCACAGATACGGTAGATAACCACAAATTGGCAGTATCGACAATAAATCAATACTTATCGCGTGCGTGTGTCGATAATCGCCATCATATTCGACAACGGTGGCGTATCAATCAACGTATCGATAAACATGCCTCTGTTTACTAACATACAGAATAGCGAATGTTGTGTTTGTACGCGGCAGAGAGTTTGTGGCAAACTGTTAGCTGTATTGTCTGCACTGGTATTCGCTGGGCCTACTGAGTCTTCAGCCCAACTCTTTCATTATAGCTTAGTTATATACACTACAAGTATTTACTCTGTATTTACACGTAGATACTTAAGGCCTGTGTTGAATGGGATAATTATTATGCAGAAATAAATCAACGCTGTAGACAGTCTTATTTATAAAAGAGTCAAAGTAAACAACAAATTTATGGCGACCATACAAGAAATAAATAACTTCAAAAGGAATTGACATTCAAACGAGTTTCCGTGTCGCTTATTTCCAACTCTGATGTTAGATTTCTAAAGCAAGTTTGTTAGTTTGACATAAGAAAAGTTGTTTGGTTTATGTCTTAAAAATACACTTTAAAATAAATCTATCTGTATATAATGGCTGTCTTCCAGACACCAACGAAAAAATACTTTATCTTTCATAGTCAAATACATACTTACAATATAAATTTATAATAAACAATAAAATGAATCAGGCTTATAACTCACTAGTAGTAGTCGTTTGTGGCTGATAATTAGCTGAGTAAATATTACTTTACTCAGCTAATTATCAGCCACAAACGATTAGCCGTGTCCGAATATGACCTAAAATTTGACGAATGGTTCCATAAATCGAGGCAGACATGCTCATCTTGGCAAGGTCGTAGTTCGCAATCGATGATAGACTTTGTCGTCAAATTGCCTTGCTAATGTTGTGTTCGATAAGTGTTTTTGTCGAAACATCAATAATAGTAATTGGGGTGAAAAGGGCATTTTGGCTGTACTGAGTAGAGAGTAATTTAGGTTGTCATTTTATTTCCTTGTGCAAAATAATTGAGTTTAATTGTTAGGTTATAGGCATGATTATCTAAGAGGATGTCCTTAATTATGCAAGGACATCCTCTTAGATAAGTAAAATTCAAAAGTCCTTTTCTTAATTTTAGTCCTCTTTTTAATACCTTCGGATATCTACATAACCAATTTACTTGCCTGGTTCATCCATTTATTATTACCTGTCATTGTCTTAGTTTACTAGTCTACTACTATTACGAGGCGCCCGTAGCCAGTTGCGCTCACCGGTCGGTAAACAATCTGTGGGTTAAGCAAACCTTGGCGCGGTCATTCCATAGATGGGTGACCGCATAGTGGTATTTGAACAGGGCGTCTCCGTGTTTCGGAGCGCACGTAAAAAGTCGGTCCCGGTTGTTGTCAATTAAGATAACAGTCGTTAAGCCACGTCAAAGGCCTTCGGGCGGCTTGAACAACTTTGACACTAGGTTGACCACTAACCATACGATGAGACTAGTCTGAAACCTCAAATCAACTCGAGCACTGCCATAACTCGACACGGCTGTATCTATCAGCTCTGCAATTCAGTCTGTGCTTCACAAATATGTATGTAGAACATTTGTATGTATGTTTGTAATAACGAATTACCGCTACTGTTTGTAAATCGAGAGCTCTCCCTCGGGGCAATGACAATTGTACTGTGTACCGGCGTGCCGATAGAGGATTTATATTTTGAAATTGTGCAATATTGTTGAGCATTTTTTTGTTTCTATCTGTGGATAAAGCTGCACATGAATCACTATCGTATGCGAAACACGTAGAAATACTCAAAATTCATTGATGGAAATGTTATTTTTGTTCAGAACATGCATTATAGCTATTAAACGTTGTACTTTTAATATCTATGTATAGGTATATGGCATAATATGTATATTATTGTATTTCAATAAATAAAGTAAATTGTCAACAAGCTACAAGGAACTTTAGTTAAGTGTATAACCGCTTAAGAATTTATAGTTACAACGCTTTCCTTAGGATGGAATCCAAGATTTCACAAGCAACAAATACCACAAGAAAAAGCAATTTACAAAATAAAAACTGAGTATTGATTTAAACTTCTCCTGGATTTCCAAATGTTCTAAAACATCACAGCGTTTTCTACTTACAGTTTCCTAGAAACAACATCTATTCAAGAAACATCCATAAACCACGGCGATCCAATTTCCCTTCACATTTTTCCTCGGCACGTTTAACTGACGTGTACTGTGGCTCTCCCGCAATAACTGTCTGCAGTCTAGACCCACTCCTTTTGTTTAAACAGAAAATTACGGAAGCTGCCAGACCGACCAGATCAATACTAACGCATGCAAGAAAACGAGAAAAACGAATTGACTACTCTGACTTTTTTATAGAATTCTAGGCATTGGTGACTTCACTTAATATAATATATTTTGTAGTAATTGTAAAAGTTTGTAGGGATCATTACAAGTGAATTTCTTGGCTTTGTTAGGTATTGACTTAAAATGTATTTAAAGTAACTGTAAGATAAGTGAGATCGCAGTAAGTGACTTTCTCCTCCTCTTATGGTAAAGAACGTCATTTTAAGCACTTATACAAAAATTAGATGGTCTTTTCTTATTTGATACTTTACTAGAAACTGAATTGACTTATATTTGATTACCTCAATGATCTGGGTAGTGTATGCGACTGATGATCACGAGCCTTCGGATTCCATTCGTAGGTCAGGTAAAAAAAAAATTTCGGCAATACAAATGTTACAGCTCATAAAAAACACAAATGGCCATTGGCCAAACTAGCCATTGTAAGGTATATGATACAATAATACAACTATTCATAACTAACATAAATTTATTAGAAACAAACAGATCTTCAACAATTCAATCATCAGGCTCATATTTGACTTCCACAACCAAATCATCGTTACCTTTCTTTGATTTCTTTACAGGCCTATCACTAATACCTTCAGAAGAACCTCCTTCAGTATAATCCCGGTAGCCATCTCCATCAAACTTACCCATTCTTGCTTCTATTACTATTCTATTTATATGCATTTTAGCTATCAGCATTCCATATTCTGTTTTAACATTACGTAGTTCTGAAGCTATATATTGTCCGTATATATCAAATTCATCCGTTTCATCCGAATTATATTTAAAGATGTTTCTTGGTACCTCTCTTTGTAATCTTCTTCGTTTGTTTGTATGTCTGTGTGTTTGTTCTGTGTTTTCAAGTATGTTTTCTATGTCTGTGTTGACTGACGTGTCTACGACTAGACTGTTTTCTATTTCGTAGTCCATCGCTGATTGGGAGTCTTGGTTTATTTCCTGGAACAATGAAATGTAGAGATATATAATAAAACCTATTGATGATTGCTCAGTTCTGGGATTTATGTGGGTTAAAAAAAGGAAAAATATAAATAAACAATCATCATTTCACCATTAAGTCCCAAATAAAAGGGAGCGATCCTATGTGACGTGCACGACGGGCACATTACCGAACTCCGGTCTATTAGTAAGAAATAATCGTGTATTAATTAGGAAATACTGGTAGCACTTTGCTGTACCCGGGAATCAAATACGATACCTCTGCTTGGTACTCGCAAGCACTACTATCTACCGTCTACTTATTAGGGAGGCAGTTATCTTAATAAGTAGTAATTAAAAGTCACACTGCAAAATCTTTTATTGTGCGTGCTCAGAGTCCACCCTTTTTTTATCACCTAGTTATCAGAGAGGGTGATAACATATAAATAAACCTATTTACTTTGTATACATTAAATCAGACCTTTATTCTGTGTATTTTATGTTTCTATCAAATCAACAAATACCCATTATTACATCGATGGATGAGTGAATGAAGAGAAAAATACGTAATTATCCCCTTTGTTTTTCCTTATCACAAATAACTTTTCAACTCTGGCAAACCCGCCGCTTGTACTAAAGATATTTTTTATTAAGGCATGAATATTAACAATCGATAAACCTACTTACTTATGGTAAACAATAGATTCAAATAAATTTTTTTAACTTTATCTCGTACTAAGAATTGCTCTCGTGTCCCAGGGACTTCTATCCGTAATGGACTCGAACCCACGATCTCCCGACGCAATGTTAATGGCGGCGTGGCGGCCTTGACCATGAAGGCAGTCTAAGCTAAACTAAGACTTATTTAAAATTTTATTACAGTTGCATAAGCAGATAGCCCTACACGTATTTAATACATACAACAAAAAAAACAAACAGTCGCGCGAACTTTAACCATTAAACTTATTCCTAATTAATCTATAGTTAAAAAATACTTACATGTCTCAATATCGACTCCACAGTCGCCGTATCCTCTTTAACCAAAAACATAAGAGCCTCATAAGCGAACCAAGTGCTCTGTCTCACAACACCATCAGCATTTACACTATTCTTAAACTTCTTTCTCTCTCTAATAAACTGGGAACGCAAACTATGGATCTTCAATTCAACCTCTCTTCTAGGTAAATTCATTATCAAGGCGATTTCGTTCCAAGTTTCATTTTTGAGTTTTTTGTTTTTATAACTATCGTTTGAGGTGTCCCAGAGGCATTCATTTGATCTGTACAAGTCTATTAAACGAAGAACTACATCGTTTGTCCACATCTTTATATATATAATTCTTCTGTAAGTGTGTATGTCACTGAACTTCTCTTAAACGACTGGACCGATTTTGATGAAATTGTTTTGTGTGTGTTCAAGGGGATCTGAGAATGGTTTAGATTATTAAAAAAAGTTTAAAATTTTCAAATTAAAGACGTGTAGACAGGACAACGTCTGTCGGGTCCGCTAGTTTTTATATACAAATTGAAAATGAAGCCGCTATCTTCAAGTGAAATAACAACCAAATTGTAATGGTACAGTAAAAATATCCGTTTTTGCTTCAGTCCGTTGCTAAAAGTTTATAGATCTATACAAATTCCTTATGAAGTCACAATCTTCAAATAACCACCAAATTGTATAGGTGCAGTAATAATCCGTTTTTGCTTTAGTCCGCTAGTAATACGGCCGTGATTTCTCCTCTTTTGTAGGTCGCTAGCGTAAAGTTAGATATAAACACAATTACAAATGTCACTATCGCACACAACAATGTTTGTTAAATCCGACTAGTAGTTTAAGAGATTAGCACGTTTAAAACCAACTTTTATAACTTTATTTGTATTATATGAGTAAGAATGTTAACTTATTTTTAATGTTAAACAGTTCACAATGGTTTATCTTAAATGTTTTATTCACAACAGCACTCTACGAGTATTCTCGTTCAACTGAGCGTTGCGTGTTGTGCAACGTTGCCAGACATGTGCCGCGAAGTCTGGCGACGTCGCAATGTCGACTGTCATGTCTCCCGACAAACGACAGTGAATTGGATTATTTCGTAGTGCTGTCTCGCTCGCACAGTGGGTATATGTGCGTTTGTGAGTTCTACAGATTATTTAGTCTAACTGTTGGTCAATATTGTGAGAAAAGGTTTTTTTTTATGTGAACGTTATTGTATTATAATGAATATTTTCAGTGGATAAATACTTTTGTTTTTGATGAAATTATTGTCTGTTCTTTTGTTTAACGAAGTAACAACTTAATTTTATAAAATTTATTGTGATCCGGGATGAATAACAGACACAAAGTGCTATAACCCGAAATAAGAAAAACGTATTTAAATTTAACTTTGTTTCAATATTAATTGAAATAAACTATATCCTTACAACTGTAACTTAACCTAGACCTAATTTGAATAAGAATGTTATGTAAAAAAACAAAATAAAATATATTTCGTGGGAATCGAGCCCACGTCCCAGCGTACAGTGTATACAATTTAAAGTAATTATTATCATTTTCATACACCTCTAACATAACGGATGTGATATTATGTACATAATTGTTATAATAAGATTACTCAAATGAAAGTAAATTTTAGTAAATACACTAAATTCCTACCCGTAAACTGGCATCTAGCCTTCACAAACTTCACGGACAAGAGAACTAAGGTTAAAGTGCATATTTTGTCGTGTTGAAAGTTAGTAAATTACTTCTGCAAGGCTTTACCTACGTTTTACTATGCTATCTCCAGATTGTCTTTTACAAATTGTAGGTATTTTTTTAAATATTTTTACGCTACACTAATTAAAGGATCAATGTAAGGTTTAATAAAAGATTCAATGCAAGGTTTAAGTCAAGACTTTTTGAATACTATAAGAAGGAAATCGCGAAAACGTTTATCGTCAGATATTTTGCGAACATTAAATCTATAAATACATCCATACATGTTTACCCTTAATGAGAATCACTGAAATATTTTCCTATGCCTTCAGCAAAATAATTAGCAAAATGTGGTAGTACCTTCAAAGAACTAAAAACGTTTTTCAAACCTTCAAGAATAGTTATTAACAAAACCTAAACAAAAATACTTACAGTATTTTTCCTAAAAATAAACACACGAAACTCAAAGAGCATTATTACCTGGCCAATTACAGAACGCGGTACAAAGAAGGCCATATTTTATAAAAACCTCCTCCGAGGCTGTATTTACATACATTTATCACTACTCTCGAGAGTGCAGACATTCGTTAACCTCAAAGATATTTTTATTTCGGCCGTTTTGTGGACTTATTTTAGACGTATCTTTATGAAGTAGTAGCTTTTGAGAGTGGTTTTGCACGCGGTTTTGTCTGAAAAAGTAGCATTTCTTCTTCTATCTTTAAGCGATAAAAGCGATAAAAGTTTCATCGTAATCAGCTGAACTATCTTGCCCTGAAATAGTAATAGAAACATAAAGGTACTTTAAGTTAAGTATATAGTAGTTCAAACACTCGGTTACATGGATTTCATTAAAATTTGGCTCAAGGAGTCTTATAATCTTTTTAGAGATAGAACCTATCCCCTACCTTTCATCAAACTGGGCTTAACTGTTTAACCCTGAGAGTTAAAGATAGATATATTTTCACGTTTTAAATAATATGGTTTTCTGTAGCAACAAATTTCTTCTGAGTAAATTTTACTCAATCAGACTGCCGGTATGTATTTTTTGTGACGACAATTTTTTTCCAGGATTTGCTTTATACAGACTGTTTTAATTGCAGTCAATTCTTCTTAATTGTGACATGCGCCTGAAATAACATGAACTTAAAATAGTATATGAGGAGTAAGTACTTAGATAAAAACTTGATAAGATCCAGCAATGGCATTCAAACTCCACTTTCTATAGCAATTCCATGAACTGTATACTTCAATAAGTGTGCTAATGCAGTGGTAGATACATTGTATAATGTCCCACTAACATGCAAGTACTGAACGTTGAACATTAAATTGATGGTACTTTCCTCTATATATATAAAGAGATACCTACTGCGATATAATGCTTGGCACATAGGGTGTCTATTACCAAAGAACGAAGATTTTTGGTCACTGCCTACGATCCATAAATCTTGTCATATGATGCCTATTACTATCGGTAGAATTAAATATTAGGTGTATGGTGTATGTACTGTACTGGATTCGAATCCAAGCTCAGATAACGTTGAGATTTTTGATGTACAACAATATGTTTGTGCGTACCGTTCTTTGTATGATTGTTATTTATTTTATTCCAGCTCAGGTGAAAATTTCATATCTACAAGTACCTACATTCTTACTTTAATGCATACGTTTATTAGAGAGTAGAGAATAAAGAACGCCACTTGCAAACTTACTTTACTCCACCTTCGTAAATCTCGCCTTGCAATATCGAACTATTATCAAATTATTTCAAGCTTAATTTTTAGGCTTTTCCGGTTGCTATAATACAGTGGATATTGAGTCAATCTACAAGTACATTCAATGATAGTTTTATTAATATAACTGCCTGCGAATGTACATTAACAAAGCATTAAGCACATTAGTATATTACTACTTTACTTTAAAGCCTATAAAAGCCTGTTACAGTCCCATAAAAGCATGTGGTTAAAATCAATTAGCCCATAACTTAATATGACGCAACTCATCACCGCACCCACGTACATAATGTACTTTCAACATTAAAACAAATTTTATTCGTCGCCCGAAATAACTCGTAAAACAAATACTTAGGTGCGTTTTTTATTAAACCTGGTTTTGTATAGAAGATGAGCGAGGTAGCGAAGCGGTGCGAGAGGGACAATTCCAACCAAAGAGTGTGTTGATCTCTCTAACAATCCTGCCATAATAATATATAGTTACCAGTAGGTAACTAACAATAAAGGACATTGGACATGTTGCAACAATAGTGGGATCAAGCTTGGATCTATCACGCTGGTCCTCTGTTAAGACAAGTCCTTGGGCAAGCTAATATCTCACAGTTTAAAAAGTATTTTTTTTGCTATGAATCATAAACCGTAGGCGTCGCGAGTCGGTCAGTTGCAAAAATCGGAAGCACATATTTTATGAATATATTTTAAAGACTTGTAAAAAGGCCTAGATCTTTATAATATACCATTAGATTACCTCTCTCTCTCTTTTATAGCATCTGATTTTTCTATTTCTTTTGAGGTTATCTCCTACGCATTTTTCCTAGTACATTATTAATGGAAACGTAGCCTTAACTCCGAGGTATGCCGCTTTTATGAACGTAATATTTTTATGTTACAGATACTTTTTGCGTGTAATTTGTTCTGAAATAGTGTTTTGACGTTTTTGTTTGTAGCAAGTTTCAAGGTAGATTTGCCGTGTAAAATTATAGGATTTAGTAAAGTTTTGTTTACAGAGTGATTAAACTTAAAGTTGCTGTCTGGAGGATTTGAAATTGGCTTAGCAACTGTGCTTTAGTTAGAAAATAATAGGGGTTGACATTGATTCTGTTTTTAGAAGCGAAGGAAACTTTAACCTTAATTCAAAAAGGCTTTAAAATTTTATACTGATTTGAATTTTCACGTTTTAAAGTGTCTCTAGTGCAGTGGTTGCATTGGTTGCCCTGAATCCGTGTGTGTGAAGTGTCTTGAAGGTCAGAAGATCCATTTTCTCACAGAACAAGTCTATTTGTAGTCCACAGAAAGTTTCCGGGTCAGGTCTAGTTATCATCAACGTGCATAGCCTCTTGGTAACCAGGAGTCACATTTCTTTCATATACGTTTGTTCGAGAGTGTTTCATAGGCCTTTATTTTTATTATAAGACAAATATTGAAATTCAAAATGTTCTGCTGTTTATTGTTAGTAGTACTAAGTAAAAAAACTCACTTTTACCTACTACCATAATATTCTCAGAAACTCAAGGAAAATCTTTCTCCAATATACATCACAAAGTCATATCGTATTACATGATGCGTGCTCTCACATAATAATGTACTGTAACAGGTGCTACATACGACACCCTTATTTATTATATACCGAGTCATACACCCTCCCGATAAGGGTGGCAATACGACGTTATATGCAAATTGAAATTCGATTTGAAAGGTCATTGAAACGTATGTTTGGCTTCTTTCGCTTTGCGATTTAAAAAGGACTATATAGAAACTGCATGTTTGGCGCAGTGGTATACATGGTCAGCTCTTTTCTGTTACCTCAGGCTGTCTTTCTTGGTTCGAATCAAGACCAATATTTGTGTTGTTACCTTTGAACATCATTTCTATGATGCAGATAAAAAAAAATAACCAGTTAATGTGCCAATGTTAGGCGAGGGTTTCCACCCAGAAAGAGGGAGGGGTCAGACCTTGACTCCACCACACTGTTAAATTCCGGATTGGGGACTTTGCATACCTTCAAGAACTGTTCTAAAGATTTCTCAGTTGCACCACGACAATCCAATGCAGATACCCAGGGAAAATATTTAAGTCATGAACACAAGTATCTGCTCTAAGTCCAGATGTTTTATTATTTAACGACGACAACTTTCGTTCAGTTACCCGCACTCCTCTGCGATGTCTCTTTTTTACATGTTACGCCTAAATAACTAATACTAAAATAGGGCAAAACAATGAAACTGTTTCACAGATATTTTTACATCATCTTTAACAATACTACCCTTCACTCATTTGAGACCCACACTCCTATCTATACCAAATTCCCAATAGGGTAATTACGAATCTCTGGAGATCGAACAAGAAAGTCTTTGTAAATACAAAATTATTCTTGTAAATTAGGTACTATTTATAAACTAAAAGATTCCAAACAAAGTAAGGTGTAATGATACAAAGTTTGTATGTAATGTAATGCTAAGTCTATGTCGTGTTAGCAAACAATTTGTACTTAAAATATACACAAACAGCTCTGGTATGTGAAGGTTGTTCAAAGCACAAAGTTTTGTGTCTAATGACTGTATTTCATTCGTATTTTTTTGCTTACATAATTATTATTTAGCATTCCCTAACCCAAATTTGACCAACGTGATGGGCTCACTCCTACATCATTCTGGATGAGAACCTAGCCCAGCAGAGGGCGAGGTAGAGGGAGGGTAGTGTGTTTTATAGTCTAACCAACCTTTATTTTCAATATTGGGTTAAAATTACACTTTAATGACAAACTTAATGCTGCAGGCTTATATTGCGGGCAGTCTCGAGTGATTCATAATTACTTCTCTGGGTATTACATGGGTTGGACGTTATACAACTCAGCAAATATTTGTATCTTTAATATAATAATATTAAACTGCATTTAAACAACCTTTTACTCGGGACTTTACCCGCGTTAAAACATTTTATGGCGTTCATTTCTATGCGTTAATCCAGATTCTAAACTGCATATGTAACCTTAGGCTTGCTTAGGTCCATCCCAATAAAATTTCTAATTTTAGTTAAGAGGTACAGATTAGCATAAATGTCGCGAAGATCTACAAAAACAAATCCTTTCTTTAGTTTTCAATCAATTATTTATAAAATGTCGCTATACCTTTCCCCACTGACTAACAAATATAACTCAAATAGCCTTGAATTATGCTATATTTCCAAAAATAGAGGTATTATAACCGCGGTGTTTTGCATGCTAACGTCTGATCAGATCCAAGGTGGCCACTTGTTGGTACGTTTGTTCGATAAACCACGGAAACTGGTTTTAACTAGTTCGACCTAGTTGTTTAACGTACAACTATGGGGTTATACCCATTGGATGATGTGTGGTTAACGCGTGAGGTTTTAAACTTTATGGTGAATTAAAAGATGTATAAATTAAGTAACTTATGCCAGGCCGCGGTCCATATTCTTGGCGTTTTTTTAATTCTCTTATTTGCCTGTTTCTATGTCTCACTGCTGAGCAAGCAAGGCTTGAATTTCCAGTCCTTTGGGTCAATTGTTGCGTCCGGCCACCTATCCAAGAACGCATCCAGGTCATACCGCCAACTCCGTGCTAGCGGTGCTAGTCACCTGATTTTTTCTGAAATTGTAACTAAAATACAACTCATGAACTATACTCCAACGTTTCTAAAAACCTCTTATAAATATCATCAAACAATGAGAATAACAATATAATTTTAAAACGTATTTACCGAGACCCGGGGCCGATATCATGAGAATTATTTTTAACTCAATCACGATGGGCCAATTAAATGAAAATACCCTACAATACTGGATTGGGGTTTGTTATTTAATTAAGTGCCTCTCTGATAGCAATAAAACTGGTCTATCGATTGTCCAAACCACAGTTTACACGGTATATTAGCTCTCGTTTTGAGCGAGGCTACAAAAGGGAACAATGTTTAGGACAGTTGCAAATAATAAAAATAAACAAATATTATTGGACAACTCACATACGGTCATTTGATTCCAGACTAAGCAGAGCTTGTACTATGGTAACCAAATAACTGATAAACATACTTATATACGTCTAAATACATACTTATATAGATACATTAACATCCAGGCTCAGAACAAATACTCGTGCTCATCACACAAAGATTTGTCCCGGGTGGGATTCGAACCCAATAGAACCACGATTTTCTAAGTTTTCTGCTGTTGCATTGCTCTCGCCTTCAGTACCTACTTGACATTCAAATTACTTGCCGAAGCAATAGTTTCTTTGAAAACGCTAGGAGTACTGCGTTGATAATGTTTTTGCAATATTATAATTTTTTTAGCGAGCTTGATAATTTAATAAAATGCGCAAAACATTTCTCCCTCAGTTTAATCTAGAGCAATAAGTCTCATGTCTGTAGCATAGAGGAAATTAATAACGTAAGAGCAACAGAAGGATGACCTTATTGGTTTCACCCTACAAATAACTCCATCGTAGTCACTACAGGTCGCTTTCGCTCACAGGTTGCTATCGTGCAGTCTACTCTAAACGAATTAGTTAGTACACTGTGTAGCTGTACTCTGTGGCTAGACGTTGTTCAAATTGAACAACTCAATTTTTATCGAGCCCATTCGCTTTTATTCGTATTTTGGAATTATTTTACGGTAAGTAAGTTTCCCGAAAGGCTGTTTTGTGTGAATTTAATTGGTTTTATTCAAAACGAGTGGTTCAAATTGAATAATTTATTTTCCGTAATGGAATTATAATTATGAGTATTAATTGCGAGAGGAATATTTACCTAGGGATATTATGTTTGAGAGGAGAGTAGCAAAAATACGCGACCAGTAATATAGCTGCTTTTTAAACTGTACTTTACAGTCTAAGAGGGTAATTGAAGACACATAGTATTCTATAGAAATATACGAAACATAGTTTGTTTGACTTTTACTTACGCTTTAAATAGCTGAAGAGATTTTGATATGATTGACATAGGGATAGTTTATTGCCTTTGCAATATGTAAGAAAGAAGCCTTAACCAAAGGGTTTACCAAACATGAGCTGAGGGCGCGCGGATTAGGATGATAAAATCTTAAAACCAGTACTTACTTATTATACAATTTCGGGCCATAAAAGCGTGTTTCATAGCCAGAAATAGAAGGAAGGCTAATACTAATTTCGACCAGAAATGCATCAATTTGATTGAAGCTACATATTCCTACACACATCTATAAGTATAGCTCTACCCAATAAAGGGTTTAAACAATGTCAAGTCCAATCAGTAGGTAGTTACAAATTAGTAGGTGTCGGTCATGGGAGGCAATTAACCCCTGTTAACTCGGCTCTAATCATGTGGTACTTGCAATTATGTACTTATATAGTAAGGTTATATATGTACTGCGTGTGGATTTTGATTTCAGAGACAGAATTTTGAGTTATAGTGACGCAAAAAATTGATTGTGGAAAGTCTGTCTTAGCAGGATAATACGAATATCTTGATTTAAGAGATAAAACTTGAGTTTGTGGTTGATGCTTATTTTAGTATTTGCGGAGAAGCATTTAATTTTGTGATTTCTATTAACAAGTTCTTCAATGCCCTTGGAGTTCCGCAATTTGATGGCGTGTATTTGGTACTAGACTAAAACTGTACCTACTGACACAAAAAAAAGAAACGACATCATTTTAAAAAATTCCTTAGATGATGTATTATAAATGTAAATTTATAAAAATAACGTCGTCAAACTCCATGTATGAATGACCATACGTATCCTGTCCTTTTGAAATCTATTCCCATAACACTAAATTTATTCCCGACTATAGCCTGAACGGCTATTCCTACTAAAATTAGCCCACCAATCCACTGGGACGTAACAACGTAATACGTCACTGTCACTTGAAATAGTCATTTGCGTTTCATTAATTAATTGTATTTAGTGGAAGCCGATCATGGCTGGTCGTGCCCATGTCGTATATCTGTGGCTATGACGTCACAGTCTCGAGGCTAAGGCTTTTTAGTGTAAGGCACAATTGGGTAAGTGATTGGTTGGCTTGAGTCTGTAGGTGATTGGAGTTTGGTGAGCTGATTTTCAATATAGTTGGTGAGTGTTCTTCAAGGTCTGTGTAATAAGAAGACTGGAAATAAATACGAATTTGTGTTTCAAATTAATCCCAGAATAGACCCCTTAAAAAAATATTTTTTTTTGTAAAGAAATGTAGTAGTTGTAGAAATTAATATCGTATCGTAGGAATTTTATAGTCTCACAACCAGAACCAATACAATATTTGTTAATCTCAAAAACGCTTTTGTGCCACGAAGAAAAAGTATCGCTTTTGTCCCACGAATGTTATAACATATCTTTTTTAATAATGCGCTTAAAAACTACTGTTAACAGCACTTTAAATGAACATCACAAGCTATCATATACACATCAAAATCCTTACTACCATCAAATAACACATGGTACATAAGTAAAACATAACATAACCTAACTAAACATGGTATACGAAGCACTAATTAACGCTTCGCCATCCCTTTGACCCGCCGGTTAACATTTAAAAACATACCCGGCCCGGATGGCCGTACCCGGGTAACCGCGAGCCCTGATGGAGTACCTATTACACCCGGATTTTATTTACAAAGGTGGAATATTCGAGAATTTATCTCCAGGTAGACGTTTTAGGGTACAAACACATTGATGTGTAATTGGTCGGAAGTGTTTTATGTCAGTGCTTTATTTTATTGTGTTGTTGGAAACTGCAGTGTTGTGGAGATTGGACAATAGTTTATTTCGCTATATAAAGCCTTAGTGTAGTTTATAAATCAGCAACAAGTATTTTCTCATTGTGTAATATAATTTTGTTTTCATTCTTCCAAATGTTTTTGTGTTGTTTGTTTAAATTACAAATCGTTTATTGTAAAATATTGCGTAGGTTCTAATAGAGCAGAATAATATCACATTAACTAAATAATTGATAGTACTATTGCTGCTAATACACAAATCACTATAAAATACCCTATTGAAAAAATATTATATACCTAATATTGTAAACTAGCTGACCCGCGCAACTTCGCTTGCGTCACATAAGAGAGAATGCGTCAAAATTTTCCCCGTTTTTGTAACATTTTTTACTCGTACTCTGCTCCTATTGGTCGTAGCGTGATGATATATAGCCTTCCTTGATAAATGGGCTATCTAACACTGAAAGAATTTTTCAAATCGGTCCAGTAGTTCCTGAGATTAGCGCGTTCAAACAAACAAACTCTTCAGCTTTATAATATTAGTATAGATGAGTTTCATGTGACAACAAAAGCAATTTGTTCTCATCTCACATTGCAAATGAAAAGCTATATAAACAGCTATCATGGCTCTTGCAAAAGTTATTTTAATAGTTCTGCTTCCGTCTACGGTATTTTATAATACGTCTGAAGTATAAAAGAATTCCTTGCTTTCATTTCTCTTTATTCTTTTCCTTTCTTTCCTCTACACTAAGCTAGACGCCTGGCATTATTTCAGTGATCGCTAAACTAATAAATACGAAGGGTGCGAATGAAAAATGAGCTTGCATTTGCCGCCTTCTTCCATTTATTTCGAAAGGATATTTTAGGAATTGCTAGTTTTGTAGTTTTATTGAATTTGAAAAACCTTTTTGTAGACATGAGTTATAGTGAAACGTAAACGTAGTATTTAAGATTTGGTATACAATGTTAATGCTAAAAGCGACTTCTTGGATTCTGATGAAGTTTTTTTAAAAAAGTTTTTCCTTTCATTTGCAATACGTAGATCTAGATGTTATACGTACTTTTTCTATAGGTATTATTCTTTTAGACCCTCATATTATAATATATTTCATACATACATACATATAGTAATAAATTATAATATAATAAAAATAAAAACAATTGCTACGTTTAATTTTACTGAAAGCTTTTAGTAAAAAATGCATTTGAATGCAACATAAAATACTTTATACTCCGAGACCAATTCTATTATTTAATTCTTACTTCATCGTTTTGTTCATCTGTTACAGTTACACTTCAATGTAAAACGAACCTTAACTAAATCTTATTACGTTGGAGGTAAGCAGAGGTATTCATCGATTGCTTCCTCTTTATTTATTTACTGTCGGTCCTGTGGTCCAGCCGGCAGCCTGAACACTTTACTCTGTGAATAAACTTGCACAGCGTTGAGATAAATTTAGAATGATCGCTATTGGAAATTGTGGATATTGACTGAAAATGTTGAATCTTAGATGAATAATAGTTGAATAATAGACCTACTATGAATTTGTATTTAAAAAAAATTGTCAATCTACTTGCTTCTATAACCTGCTAGACCCTTTTGGCGCGGCCATAATTGTTTTTCTTTTCCACGATTAGGAAAAGCGGGAAGACGAATACATTTTTATCAAAATTTTGACTGAAAGTTAAGAAAAACGAATAGATTAATAAATCAACTCAATAAAACTAATAATAAATAGATTAATACTTAAATGCTAATAAAATGTTAATACAAATAGATTACTACGCCATTTTTTATATCGTTTATAACGTTTATTCGTATAATACATACAAAAATCGCCAAACTGTCAACCAGTTTGTTGGCGATAATGGCGCTCTTTAATTTACAATTATTATTATTATATAAATATTATTACTTATCGACTATATTTGATTTTGGATACGAATTAGAACTACGAAATATTCCGCAGAACTTGACATTTGACTATCGATTAAAACATTTCAAATGTCTATAATTACTATCTGTATCTATTTATTGGCAATAAACTAGAGAGGCAATAATTTGCTCCGCTCCTTCGTATTACAGAATCGTTAGACGTTTGTCGTCACGCACTGCGAATAAATCTCAATCATTTACCACTCGCGGTAAATTACTGGCCATTACGAAATAAATGCTTGCAATGAGAATAAGCTATTTGTTACTGGAGATCACATTATTTTTGGAAAAAAGGTAGTAAAGACCTAGGTAGGTACCAATGTACAGTCCAAAAACTAAGTAGAGGGCCTTGCATGCAAGTTTTGCGGCTGGCGCAGGTATGGAAAATTCACAATTTAGAACATCAGTAACCCACAGGCGTATGGAATTGACGGTGGCCTGTTTGATACAGATACTTTAAAATATATATAAATAAACCGAATTGGTTATTACCATCTAGAATCTAGTACGATTTATATAGATTCTAGATATATCATACATGCTAACGCTGTTTAATAAGTTGTCAGAGTATAATAATGATGGTAATTTTTAGTCGAAGTGGTAAGCAGTGCATTCGATTGTGGATTCGTTTAATTGGTTACTCTTTTGGAAATGTTTACGACTTCATAAACTAATACAGTGACATGATGATTATCATTATGTAGATGTGTGTAGACGTCCTTCTATATCTTGTGTTCAATATTTTAGTCCCTAGTTTTAAGATAATTTAATAGGTACCGAAAATTCCTGCATTTCCGTTTTAGAATCCTATTTTGTACCTTTTATTCTGAAATCTGTGGAACCTACTTACACCCCATATATAAACCTAATTCCAATCAAACATATACCTAATATACCACATAATAGCACAATCAAAGCGGTGACCGCAACACAGTATAATTCGGTTAGGAAGCAAGTCCATCAATTAGTGTGATGCGAGCGTCGCGTGAGTGCTCCTCGTTTGAGCCACCGTGACGACGGGCAGAGTAGGTGGCACACGCTAGTAGTATTTCATCAGTTTTAAAAGATGAAAGAAAGTAAACGGAATAGTCAGGTCTTACTATATAACCGTATAGCCTTAATAATCAACGAAAACAAATAAACATTGAAATTTCGTTCTTCTCAATTCCATCTGTTTTAAAATGTCGTTACGTGTACTATGGTACAAGAATATAAGACATGTTTTGTAAAATAGAACAGAGAAAGATTATAAACACATTGAACATTTCACGAAATTTATTTTTTACGCATCATTGTGTGTTCCTTCCGAATGTGACAGACGCATTATATAAATAACTCTTCGAACATAAGTGTTTTTAAAGCAGAACATTACATTAAACAAAAATAACTACATAAGTAATTTTACCAAGAAATGGGTGTATAGTTCTAGTAGATAAAATGTTATGTATCCAATTAGTTAGTACGACTCTTACTTCCCTTGTACCTTCCCTACATGTATTATTACATTTATATCCATTTCTCTGGCAAAATATGGCTATGTATGTTATGTAAAACATTCTCACTATCTCAAAGATAATATAATAATATGCATTGTGTCCGTACATTCTAATGAATATCTGCACAAACTAATATAAATGCGAATGTCTGTCTGTCAGTCAGTTTTTTACAACTATAATGGTAATAGTTCAGATGATGAGAGAAGTTGATAAAAGACCCGGGAACTTTACATTGTTAAATGAAATATGGAGATTTTTAGACTCAGTATTAAATATAGGCTATATTCTTTTAAAAAATGAGCCCTTCGGCTTCTGAAATAGAGGATGAAACCTTATACGCGAGAGGAGCCAGACGGATTGGCTAGTATCCTACTTACCCCATTTGAAGTTTGTTCCTCTTTCACGCAAAAAATACTAAACAGATTTTAAGGAAATTTTACTAACAATTAGTTTATAACCTATATCAGCATATAGCATACTTTTCACCCCAGAAAAGCTTTCTACACGGACGCAGTCACGGACTGGAGCCAGTAAACTAATATACATACAAATGTAATTAAAATTAGCGACGAGGCCCACCGGCCGAGGCATGAATACATAATGTACCTACGTACAGACAGAACGTCCCGTAATTTTGTTATTCGCCGTTTTTCCATTAAAGTTTTTATGAAACTTCTTTATTGGATTATGCGATGAAAAATACTTTTATATGTTATTTTTTAATGATGTAAATTTAGGTTAATGAATCAAAAGAAGTTGGGTATAGTTAGGAATATTTTGCGTAGTTTTAAATTGATAAGTTGTAATTTGATAGTCGTTAAAATTTGCGAAATGAGTCGGACTTAAACATTATTAGTTAAAAATGTTAAAATCTTACATTTTTATTATACGAACATCTTGAATCACATTGATTGATGTCTTACCTAATAATTCTACAACAGTTATCTTGCGACAAACTCTCAAATATTAACTGAACGGTGGCCTTAAGGATCTATGCTTTCAAATATAAACGAAAACAGTACCAATAGAAATGACATGGTGATGGAAATTTGGTAGGATGGTAATTACATCCCGTAGAAAAATATTATAGAAAAAATTGTTTATACATAAAAACTTTGTATTAAAAATATCAAAAACACATTGACGATCAAAACCATTAATAATGTACTATTAAATAATAACAATGCCTAACGTGGCAATGCTGCCAACCTCCTGGGCACGTTAACCGAGGACGGCGATGCGGAGATGATGCCTTATTTTAATTATATTTATTTTTAATTCTTTTTTATTTTTTCCTTTGTACATATTAAATTATTATTTAAAGTATTTATGTTACAATTATTTAAACATATAAATTATAATACATTGCCTTCATTAATCTCCAGCCGCTATAATAACACTCGCTAGCCGTCTGTTCCGGGCCGGTGCGTGTATCGATCAAACTCAGTCTGTCTGCCGTCACCGTCTGGCCTGAGTCCTGCGACCAGACTGTAGTCCTTTGTTATCGTATCTAGTTGCTACTGCTATTGGAAAGGGTTTATAATATGTATGATAGTCTCGGTTTTGAAATGGGATTTATATATAATTGTAGGTAATAGGAATATATAATTTATTTTATGTTTTTGATTTGATTTAAGCCGTTGTCTAAGTTTGTTAGAGTCTATGCGTTTAGGGTTGTGTGTTAAAGCTTTGATGTTTTAATATTACTTACGAGGAAAAAATATATTATAGTGTCAAGTATGCACTAAGCAAAGCTTTGAAACAAGCGGTCCCAACTCAATTCGGCAGTTGCAAAAAAATATTTATTGAAATATATATTTAACACATAATCAATGAGATAGAGACGTGTATTATTTACTTTTGTATTTGCATTAAAAAAATACAAACATGAATAAAATAACGCCTTTTTTTCATAGGAATAGGCAGAAACCAAAGAATGCCAAAAGCTACGATTTTTTTTTTCCCAAACATAATATTAGAAACATAAAAAATTAACTAATATTAACTAAACCGGGGCTTATTATTAAATACAATATCGACACATAAAAAGGCCACCCCAATAATTCGTACTGAAATTACATCAAAGAACTTCAAATACGTCCATCAACCACACAAAAAACATTTCAACATTAGATTTCTTTATCAAAAATTAAATTCGACTTAACCAAGGCTTTTAACTTTTTTACAAAATCTCTCAGCTCCACACATAACTATACAAAGTCTAAACAAAATCAACATCAGAATTCAGGACACGTTTGCCAATTTATTGAAATGCCTGCCGCCACCATTCGTTCGGAAACCTAAATATTTTTGACCTCTGGAAACAAAGACGTGATATTGGAAACGATTTTCATAAATACTTGAGAAAGGATGTGATCTAAAATATTTTTGTGTATGAATAAGATGAGATTCTGGGACGATTTCGTATGTTATAGGAAAAGTTAAACCAGTTTGTATAATACCGTTGTAGTTAGTTAGTTTATTCCTTAGTTGTACAAATATTTTTTTGTAGTTTACGAAGTCACTGGTTAAAATCCCTATCCCAAGTAAAGTATTATTAGATAATAATGACCTTCTGTCCGATATTCGGCTACAGCGGCTTCGGCCAGTTTCATTTAAACTAGCCAGCTGTTTCAGAATTTTGTTTATAGTGTTCAAGTGTATCTCCCAACACACAGGTACACTCTATTTTCCTTTATAAAACTAAACAAAAGTGTCTAAACTGACACGATCAGTGGGAGGTAAGGCGCAGGACTGACAGAAGCTATTGCTTTGCAAATTATAGACACAGTAATTTTCCTTTAAACACGTCTTTAAATAATATTAATTCCATTCGTCAATATTTTATTATAATATATTATACTATTTTCATCGCTTTCAGTTTATCTAAAACTCCTTACAGCACAAAAGGCTTCTATGCCTCTACCACGTAACGGCCTGTGTTTATAACAGGCATCTGTTATAAGAGATAATTTTCAAAAATATGATCTCTAAAGGCCCGATTACCATAATTTTGAAGGCTAAATTGTAAACGATGTTGTTTCCTCTCCGTCAGCGAGCTCGTGACGCAATGATAAACGTGGTGGTTAAGGACGGTGAGTAGACGATATTTCAGCTGACACCTACTCTATTACTGTCGTGAGCTTTACTTGAGCTTAAGGAAGTTATTTTTAAGAAAAATGGAAATGTAAGATTATTTTTAGGAGTTTGTTTTTGTTCTTAACAAAGAATTCTTATTGTTTTTTCTTACTGAACTACGATAACATGATAGATATTAATAGGAAACTTATGTATGTACGAAATAAAGATTTAAATGATTAGTAGGTACAAATAGTAATGCAAATTTAGGTCTTAACAAAGGATTTCTTGAAGTTTGAAATTGTCGAAACATCATTGCAAAGTTATAAAATCGTGATATCAAATATTTTGTATTATGAGTAGATATTATGTCCAACCTTTAAAAATCAGGTTTAAGTTCAACTAAACTCCACTTTAAAATTACAGCTACCCAAAAATTTTCCATATGTATACAAAACATAATAAAGATAAATAATAAATAAATACTTTTGGACGACTCGCACACGGTCATTTGATTCCAAACTAAGCAGAGCTTGTACTATGGTAACCAGATAACTGATAAACATACTTACATATTATATCACCACAACCAGGCTCAGAACAAATACTCGTATTCATCACACAAATAATTAATTAACCCATCAACATCAACAATATATTATAAAATAATAACAATAATTACTATTAGGTACATAATGAGCTTACGAGCCGTTGTCCACACAAAATTAATTATATTTATTTGCAGCTGAAACAAATAGATTATTATATTTTGATAGTACAAATGTGGTGTTAATGTTTGTTAGTGCTGTTTGTTTACTCTATTGAATTGAGTTTGGAATTAAATGTACATATGATGTTTTTAGTGTAGTTAATTGGTGGTTTTTTATTTGCGTCTGCAATGCAGTTTTAGTGATATGTTTGCAGTCCTCAGTTAGAATACGTAGATAGATTATGCGAAACGGCGATGATATGTGAATGGGTAGACTTTGTGATTCACTGATATGACATCTTGATTCAGTCTGTTTGTACTTTGTGCTCATTTTACAAACATATAAATAAACTTATTTGCTTAAATTTTAAGGTATTGTAATGAGCGTTAAGGAGTTGTGTTTTAAAATATTATACTAAGAAACAATAAATTAGCTAATGGTTAGTCACCACTGCTGACAAAATATCAGCATACTTATCAATCGAAAGACAGTTTTTTCATGTAATAGCTGTTTTTAAATATATTATCTGTTCAATAGGTTATCAGACACTTAGCTAAAAGTTACGAAACTTACATTAATCTTCTTCTTAACGTATGGTTAGTGGTCAACCTAGTGTCAAAGTTGTTCAAGCCGCCCGAAGGCCTTTGACATGGCTTAACGACTGTTACCTTAGTATATAACAGCCGGGACCGACTTTTTACGTGCCCTCCGAAGCACGGAGACGCCCAGCTCAAATACCACTATGCGGTCACCCATCTATGGAATGACCGCGCCAACGGTTGCTTAACCCACAGATCGTTTACCGACCGGTGAGCACAACTGGCTATCGGCGTCTTGATTTGTCCTATGAAAACATATTTTTCAAAAATAATTATTTATTTTCTGCTTAGCTACGTTTTACAAACACAGTTTCATTTGACCATGACTCACCACTTCTCTGATTACTCAAGCCAACTTTATGGTGTTGTATTACTTTTTATTGTTTTTCCCTAAACAAGGGGGGAATCTATTGTTTCTGAGATGGACGGGTATAAATGCATGTTATTGTGTTTCTAATGAGTTTCCGAGATGAACGAGTGATTCGGTTTTTGTTGTAATAATATTGATTTCTTGTTTACTGATGTTTTCTGGAGGGGTACATAAGATGAGTTCCTCTTAGGGATAAATTGTTGTCCAAATGATTTATGGATTGTTATAGATGTTGATGTGTCCTCCACCTTCGTCCACGTGGACGTTATTATATAAATTTCCCACACTCACTACGTTTTTTAATGCTGCTCCACTCCTATTAGTTAAAGCGTAATGTTTTACAGCTTATAGCCTTCTTCGATAAATAGACTATTATAAACAAAAAAATATTGTACAATTCAAACTAGTAAATCCTGTAATTAAATTTACTGAATGTCTTTAGGTCTCTTCTGAAACTTTTTTGAGAAATTCGTGTAACATATCAAAAGGTCTGTATTCGATAATGAAGTCCAATCCCTCTAAATATACTGTAATTTAAAAGATACAAACTTACATTTAGCATTAAACTCCATCCTCACATATTCATTTTACAACCCTTAAAAGTAATATATTTTTACTTACATACGTACGTACGCAACCCTTATCGCCTCAACTCATAAAAGTCAGCCAAGGAAAAGAGTTATAGCTCTACCTAGATAAAAAGAGGCGTATAAAAACCTCACCTTTATAAAATATTAGTAAGTAGAAAAAAAGGTTTCGTGTTATTTGTTTTGTTGCTATCCGCAACGCGTTGCCGTGCAAAAATTACGTTGCGTTCTCGTTGCTAACAGGTAGCATTTGCATCGACAATGGATTACATAGGCGTAGGAAACTAGACATGCAATAGGTATTTTAGTGTAGTTAATGCCACAGAGAAACGTTAACTGATCACAATCTATATTAAAGTTAACTATAAATCAATAGAGTCGTATTTTATTAAATGAAAATATCTATCAACTTCTGTTCAATTTAAATATTAACACATTTTTCTGAAAATTCATTCAGTTTTTTAAACTGTTCGTAACTGGCAATGAAGTTAATAAATTACGAATCCCTTTCATATAATCGATATTCCTGTATAACGATATTAACTGCTAAATTATTTTTACGACGTTTGAAGGGTGAGTTGGAAAGCGAAAAGTAAATTATAGGGTATATCTGAGAGGCTTCTTATTTAACACCAGGAACGAATCCCCAATTTCCGATCGTAAACTCGATTATACGCACAAAAGATTATATGTATAGATCTTTATGTATGTTTCAAGAGTTTAGCAATCTTTTAGGGAAACGCCGTGAAAAATAGCGTTGTTTTCAATCTGTTTTTAGAAGACTTATGTTTTATCACTGCGGTAATTGAGTGTTTGTGTAAAAATGATAGCTTCAAAATCTATAAATAGTGTCCTTCAAAGAGATCTTGCATTTTTACATAATATGTGATAGTATAGATACTAATGAAGAATTGAGGATTGTTTTTTTATATTTTATATAATACACCATCTTTGTTTTCTTCGTGTTTGGCACTGTTTGGTGATTTGAATACAGAATATTAAAATAAAAAGAACAATCAAGTTAATAAATAAAAAAAATGTGAAAACTCCTTCTGGATAAAATGTAGCTACCGAAAAATTGTCAAAACGCATCGTATTCAAACCTCAATTACAATATCAAAAGCGTATGACCATTATATTCATACGACAGTTATATAAAAACATTGGTAGAATATCAGTGCGTCCCCCCTATCTCGTAGTGAATAGGATTCATTAGCACTCCGTCCGGCCGCCATTGTTCGATGCTCATCCCTTACTCTGAATGTTAGAATTGACTATAAGGGGTAGGTTTTCTATAAGCGGAGCGTTCAGCGGGAATAGTATTGTATTATACGAGGCGATATTCGGCTACGATGACCAGAGAGGGCATTATATACTACAATTGACTATTGACAACCAAGTATAAATCTAGAGAAAGTAATCATATTATTTTTTCCATAATATTCATAGCCCAATGAGACGATAAATAACACGTGCAGGGAGAGGTCAAACGCACGACTTTATTATATATTGTGTCCTTCAAAGCATAGAAGTCAGCTAAATCAACTTGCTAAGTTTTGGCAATCAATGAGAATTTTTTGACAAAAACATCCTGTCGTTCTGTTACCCGCAGTTCTTACCTACATATTTTTTAAGTGATTAAATTTATTTTAGCTCTCTACGTACCGTCTTGTTGCTATATTCAGACACATAGAGTTAAATGGCGCTAACTATAAAATTCACGTCTACATTCACTTTTCTGCAAAAATAAAAACACCGCACTTTCAAATGCATAAATAAGCTCCCTCACTCCATTCCGCTTAGCTTACCCCAGTTCCGCTTATTTCCGCTCCGCTTACGCTCAATGCCCAGTCTAAGCGTATTTGATTTCATGTTCCAAGTATATTTTGTAGCACCTGTGTATTTGTATTTGAACTGAAGGCTAGGTGATTCAGAGCTTTTGTTCTTCCAATTAGCTTTTGATTAGGAGTTAGGAGGGAGGCTTTTCAATGGCCTTTGTTGAGGAAAATTGGAATTTTCGTTTGACAAGTCTATTTTAGGAATGGCGTGTTTTGTATTTTTAGTGAGAATTGGCGAAAATATAAATTAGAAATATGTTAGAATGTTTGAACCGCTTTAAGGTCAATGTATATCGTATAAAGTAATCAACTTTGTAAAATTTCGCTTCTAAAGAAATATAATTTGTGCAATAAATAACGACGAATAAAACTCTGACTTAACTGTTTAAATTTGTCCATTCAACTGGCAGATTATGAAAACCCTCTCAATATTTTTTAATTTTTCATCTTCGGATACAAAACTATAATGTTTATTCTTGTAACAATCTGTTTTGTTTTGTTTCAGAACTTCCTACAGCAACGAGAGCTTACCCAACAACTATGTTATAGTGCATAGTTAGTTCCTAAACCCTAAAGTGTAGTGTTCCTATTGGGAGACCTAGTTTTTTGACACTAGTATACATTAGTGAAACAAGTGCAAACATGGGATGCAACACTAGTTCCGAAGCCAAAACGGCGAAAGAAGAGAAAAATAATGCTCAGGAAAATCAAACAAACACTGCGACAGGTAAGTGGAACTGTATTTGAGTACCTATTAAGAAAATGTAATTACAAATAAATTAAACAATTGCTGAAAGTCCAAAATGGAAAAAAAAATCCACTATTAAAAGTTTAAGCACAACGCCACCTGTTGGAATTTTCCGGTACTGCGAAGACTGAAAACTTCTATACTGTTGGCGTCAGACTGTAGCGTACTAAAATGTTTAGTAATGTTCACTGCTGCGAATAGATGGCGGTGTTCGCAGCATTTTCATCACCTTCGGTTAAAATTTTCAGTGTTGGTTGTAATTTTGATTTTACTCACTAGATAAAGCTCCTGAAATTTTCCATAACTTTTTAGGACCACTTCTAGGAAATAATTAATAATAGGAAAGTTTTTCTTTCCGCAGTTTGTCTCGGTACTTTTAACATAGCAAAAAACAGTGCAACAATAAATTAAAACATAATTTCCCTTAATACAAAACATGATTTTACAACTCTAATAAATACGTAAAAATTTATAAATACAAACTTGAGCTTTAATAAAGTCTACAACACTACTACGGAATATCTACGAACATCGTAGCACTGTCTACGAATTCGTAGCTTAAGAAAAATGGAGGCTGTCTGAGCACACAGCACATTTGTCAAAGATCTAATTGGTCTGTCAGTGCAATGTTTCGGAAGAGAACTATCACGTACGCACCAACTAACGGGAATTTCTTGAAATATAAAATATAGTATTGATTTTGCTTATCAACACCTAATTTCGAAATGTTTTAGGTTTTTTCTGGGTACTTATCGTAAGATGCGTATTGAGTCAAGATTTTCGTAAGACATTTTTGTACGTGGATACTATAATAAAGCATTTTTTCAATGCAGTTGTTTATAATATTAATTTATTGTAGTTTTGATGGAAAATAGTTGATATGTTAGTAATTTGAATTACCTCATTACTCTCTATTTGATGAAACAATAGCCTATGATATAAAAGTAATTAAATACGAGTCTATTTCAGTTTCGGTCCTTTATTGAGACAACTCATTAAATACTAAAGGAGAAAAACATTCACTTATTAGATTTTAACTTTTAATAGGACACACTAATTGGACTAATTGCTCAAAAAACCTTCAACAAAATCATGTCAAAATTCAACCAACTAACTTTTCGTCTACAAAAAAAACGAGTTTCTCAATAAGTTCATATTCAAGGACCTCAACTAAATTTGGAGGTCTCCGTCCCAATTGAAATGATAAAATATTTACAAAACAAGTTGTACGTAGCGGAAAAACTCAGGTTTTTTGCGCCTCCTTCATAAATAATATGATTTGAATAATTTGCTATGTTTTGAGGATGTCAAGGCTCCCGGAGCTTCCCGGAATTCATTGAATTCCTGAACGGATGTGGCTGATCAAAATGTTTTATTTTTTCGAAACTTTTTTAATGAACGGCTCAGGACTTTATTGTATGGTATTAGGTCGGGGAAAAAGTCTTTTCGCATTATAGTAAGTAGTAAAATCTCTTTGGCTTCAAGAATCACAAATGAGTACACGGTTCATTAGGTTTCTTTCAGTGAGCTCGTGAGGTACCCAAATATCGAGAGTTTTGTGTAGAGAAAAGATTTTATTACAAGTTCGTAACATACTATAATGCGAAAAGACTTTTTCCCCGACCTAATATATTATAGTTCTTGCATTTCATTACCAGTTTAGGTTTAGTTGTTAATTAGTAAGTTGTCACTTATCCCTAAGTAGTTTTGCATAATCATGGGTTTAAGACAATATTATTAATAATCATATTAAGCATCTGGTTTT
Organism: Anticarsia gemmatalis; assembly: GCF_050436995.1. Classification (NCBI taxonomy): domain Eukaryota; kingdom Metazoa; phylum Arthropoda; class Insecta; order Lepidoptera; family Erebidae; genus Anticarsia; species Anticarsia gemmatalis. The sequence goes on along the minus strand of NC_134770.1, from coordinate 5,011,583 downwards.
GGTTTTAAATCTAGTTAAATATAAGTGAAAATAAAAAAATAAATTTACCCCTTTAATGTCCCACTGCTGGGCAAGGGTCTCCTCCCGTAATGAGGGAGGGGTTAGGCCTTGAGTCCACCACGCTGGCCAAGTGCGGGTTGGGGACTTTGCATGCCCTCAATAAATGTTTTCAACAAATTTTAGGCATGCAAGGTTTCCTCACGATGTTTTCCTTCACCGTTGGAGCATGTGATAATTATATCTAATACACACATAACTTCGAAAAGTCATTGGTGTGTTGCCTCGGATTCGAACCTGCGACCACTTGCGTGGGAGGTGTCAATTATACCACTCGGCTATCACTGCTCAAAATTTAAATATAAGCAATTAAGATTATTATTATCCTAAAGTTATTATTACGAACAAGCCTGTCTAAATGTTGTCTAATAACAAAACAGTGCCACATTTTAATAAACGTTCGTACATATTCTAGGAAGAACAATGCTATAAATTAAATCTATCTTATGTCTATTTTATTTATACAATTTCTATAAATTCTCTATTTATGTAATAATCAGTGTGTGTTATTATGACCTTATTATGCCTTCATTTATGTTACTCATGTATTTAGTTTATGTTACTTGAACACAATTCTACCCTTTTCTACATCTACACTTCTCTCTCCATCCCATGGTTGCCTGGAAGAGATTGCTTTGTGCGATAAGGCCGCCGATTGTTCATCAGTATCTTATTTATATTTAAGGTTTCTCTATTTTTATTTAATGTATTTTTATTGTGGACAATAAAGAGTTTATATTATTATTATTGTTATCTTATCTACGACCATACTCAACCGATTTTCGATGCTCGATATTGTATACTAGTACTTAGAAAATGCACTAAGATTTTACGTAGGTACTTAATGAGAAGTATTTAAGCTAGGAATATAGCATTAAACGGCTCTTAGGTCTTGCTCGGTGTGCTTGGTTAAAGTTTCTTACAGTAACGAGATAGTTTGCTACAAGTATTTCTAGAATTTCTACCTAAATGCTAAGATTTACATTGGCTAATTTTAGTTTGGAATCTAGATAGGTACTAGAGGCCTTAATAAAAGGTGTCTAATTTAATCTGAGTACTTATGTTCAAATGAAATTGTGTGCAAAATAGCTTATTAGTATGTTATTTTCTCTGAAACTGCAAAAGTTCTTGAAAAGTTAAAGAGAAGTACCAAAATCCGTGAAGAATAATTTATGTTTGTTTCTCTTATAATACTACGATTTTGATGGAATATGGCATACAGACAGTTTATAGCGTGGATAAGTACATAGGATTATTTTAATTCCGGAAAATGTGTTCTTGCGAAAGAAGTTTTAGACAGTTTTATATATTGATAAAATGTAATGGCCATAACCTGATAAAATGTTTAAGTATTTAAGTGTTTTATACTCGGTCAGTAAATAAATACACGTCTAAATAATAATACGTATTTAATAGGCAACGGCCATATTGACAGAACCAAGTATTTGAGAAGACTGATGACATTTAAGACATATATTTAAGTGTTGCAATTACAAATTATTAATTTCAACATATATTTTGTCGTTGACTTGACGTCGATTAAGTTAGTTTAATTTAAAGGAACACAAGTCCCCTTTCATGATTTCCTTTAAAATAAGCATCGCTGAAATCAATCGTCGACAAGTGTCAGCGGGTTGGCGATTAACGTTGGTGGGTCAGCAACTTTGGCGTCTAGACTCCATTAGGTACATGGCCATAAATTCTCCCGCAAAAATATCACAAGTGTCGATTACGAGTACAATTTAGTGAGTTTTTTATTTCAAAGCCTTTGGCATAAGTGCCTTTTTGTAAAAGCTTCCTTTCTTAGTAATATATTACTGTTGAATTACCGTGAATTATGGCAAGTGCGAGATAGTACTTTTTGTGGAATAACATTTTCGTACATACGTGTTTTTTAGCTTCAGTCGTATATAGATAAGGAAAGATTAATGTCTGACTTTGCTTTAATCTTGATAATAGTGATCTTTTAATATGGAAAAATAAAGAGTCTTGTTAAAATGTCTATGAGTAAAATTTAAATCTAAAAGTTATATTAAATATAAGTCATTGATTCTTTGAACGCGCTAACAGCAGAAGCCACGCGTCGTATTACCTTTAGGTTAGGTAACTGGTCTTTTTACTAAAGTACAAGCTCTGATTACTACTAAACTCAATACAGACATATAATCAACTTACCCTGTACTTATCAGTCCAACAACTTAACGGAGAGCCTTGTATGCAAGTTGCGTGGATGGCGGAGGTATTCATGTAATTGAGAATGTCATTCACTTTATCATCATGCAGTGGACGATTGACTTTTTGCTACGGTTTTCTATTTTTGGATATACACCGAAATATCAGTGATGTGTCTTAATAAATTATGCCTTCGTAGTAGCCGGACTATTGACTCCAATCATTGGGCCAAAGGTGCAGTCGCGGCGAATGTTGGATGTTTCAAACACCCGTTCAACACAAATAGATATCTTTGTAGATAAAACAGTGTGTATTAATGAGGGTATATCCGGCCTCATCTCGTCGTGCCTGGAGGCTGTAGGTCGAAGATGCTTCACTGTTTATCTTGCGAATAATATATTGTTTTCATTCATCTCGTGGATGAACCTGCGTTTCAAGCAGATGTGAACCTACATCGTTGGGAAACTTAGTTTGTTTACCAAACCATTATAACTAACAGATAAAAGAAAAATAAAAGTAGATAAAAAGTATATCGAAGAGAACTTGGTTTATTTCTAATCCACAAAAATGAGCAACAATTAATAAGACTGTAAGTATGCTTAAGTTACATCAGAGGAAACAGAAGGTCCCATATTTCTGCGTCCTGTTATTTTAATTCAGTTTAACATCGAATTATTATTTTTAGCTTATTTTTCGTAAAGCTACGATCACAATCCGTCGTATTCTCAGGTTTTATTCAAGTTAATTTCAATACTAATACGGAGCGTTAACTAACTCTATTAATCAAATCGAATCAAAAATATGTACCTAACGACTACTGCATACTGTGAAACTTTTCTGAAACTAAATTACAAATTACTTTTGAAACGCAAGAATTCAACAAAAAAAACCACTAAAATTCACTATTAAACATAGATTTTATCCACAATTATGCAGAATACTATTGAATGTGTGTGGCATATTTATGTATGCGAAATATTTAAAATGTTCGCGTTGTAAATTCCCGGGCGAATGCAAATATAACACATCTCATTATAAATTGTTACCACACGCTAGAGATTGCAGTAATACCGTTTATTACTACTAAAACATAATCTATACTTAATATTATAAAGCTGAAGAGTTTGTTTGTTTGTTTGTTTTTTTGAACGCGTTATCTCGCGAACTACTGGTCCGATTTGAAAAATTCTTTCAGTGTTAGATAGCCCATTTATCGAGGAAGGCTATAGGCTATATATAATCACGCTACGACCAATAGGAGCAGAGTACCAGTGAAAAATATTACAAAAACGGGGAAAATTATGATTCTCTTATGTGACGCAAGCGAAGTTGCGCGGGTCAACTAGTTATACATACTTTTTCTCATACGGGTAGGGAGAGACCAGAGAACTATACTTAGTACAATCCTTACAAACTTTCTTTGCTTCATTCACATCCATACATTTTGTTGTACAGGACCACCGGTTAATGTGCTTCCACACAGCAGTTATATAACGTTAGAAGCTGACTTATAACATTTGTTTTTAAACAAATTTTATTTTAAAATTTGTAAAAATTGTTTTGTTATCGTGTTACACAATGTTGTATAACGTTATATAACTGCTGTGTGCACCTTTACGATTACTACGTATCTGATTTTTTTGCAAGACATCACCGAATATGATATGGTCTGTGTATGTCATTCTAGGGCGTATTTACTGACTATTTAAATCAATGAAAAGGATACCTAACAATTAAGTTTTCTTTATAAATAAACACAAAAACATAATAGCACTAACAACTAACTGCCATTAGCAGTGCAACCTGAACGTTCAACAAACTTTAAACAATAACATTTAGTTGCAACAGTCTTTAATTAGGTAAACAAACTCTTGTTTTTATAGCGTAAGTAAATACTAGCTAATTAGTTTATTCTATGCACTTTCTTGAAGGAGAGAGAAATACGATCTTTGGGCAAGTTTAGACTACAGTTATGTCGATAATTGCAATAGATACAATAAGTTTCATGAATAAACCGTCGTGGGTGCAGTAGTTAAAATGGTGACCACGTAGCGAGCGACTCGAAGGTTTGAAGCCCGCAGGGAATAACTGTTTGTGCGTTCATAGTTGTTTTATTTCATAGTAATTTTTTCCGTGGTTTGTATGATTGTAAACTCCTTTTTTATCAACTACAACACATAAATTAAGTTTTATACAGCGGACACTTTCGCAATCAAAGTTTATCACTTTGACAATCATAATGTAGTTATCATATTTGTAAAAGTACGCAAAATTAAATTAAAGTTTAAGTATTTTCTTTAGTACTCAAGGTCCTTAAATCACCCCTACTCACTTATAGCACTCAAATATAAAGACACCTACTTAAAAACGACAAAGTTGTCTTACTGTTTTTGCCTCTACATCATTCCACTCGAGAGCCCTACACATTTCGTAGCACATGCTACGTGCACTCGTAGTCTCGTAGCGTTGTTTAGTTTTATTTTTATGGTCTTACCTTGAAGGTCTACGAGCGTAGACTACTCACGTTTTTATCTTGATATAGTGTAGTAAAATGTTGTTTGAAATTTGTGTGTATTGTTACTATGTATTAGCTAGTATTCTTGTTTGAAATAGTGGTTGAGTTCGTTCTAGTTTATTTCGAGAGGAGAAGAGTTAAACGTAGTCTTTTTAGTAGAAAAAAACAGTTACTTGGTTTAGCTACTACTGTCCTAATAATTAGGTATGACGATTCATTATTAAAAATTAAGTTTCGAATTTATGAAATGTGGTAATTGTTATTCTAAATATTTTACTTGGATTGAATCGAGGATCTCGTATTGTCCTTATAGTTCGTGTCTGAGCTTAAGTGTCAATTGGCTTTTGGAAGCTTTTTATCGTCCTTGGAGAGCAAAAATATCCACAATTATTTTGGGTTTATAAATGAACTAGTAATCAAACTCCAATATTTATTTCATTCAGTGCTTATAATGTAGATGCTTTATTTAATACTCTATATATAATACGATTTCTGAAGTGCAAAGACGTAATTATTTACAGTCTGGACATGTCCAATCAGAAATTAAATCAAACATTCTCATAGTTAATTTCATAAGTGTTTCTACAAAGCTTTCGAAATATATTAAATCAACAGTAAACGTATTAAGAAAGTTATTTCAATAATTGTAATGAAAGTTTCAGTACTCTGTTTCAAGTTCTTCACTCAACTTAATAAAAGTATCTTGAGATTTAGTAATAAGTTTTATAAGATTTGTTCTGATATCGTTGTTTGTGAAAATATGAGGTTTAAGGTTTTATTGTTAGATACTAATAAAAACTGAAAAGATTTTTTATTTGTTTATACTACATTGATAAAGAAGGTTATCTATTATGTAAAAATCATCAACAACGCGAGTTTAATTATTTTCTTCTTAATCATAGAATTTAACATCACAATTGCTTTGCTGTTTACTTAAGATATAATAGAGAAAATGAAACAGACTAAAAATAAGATAAAAAATTGTATAACAACAACTTTTAGCCATTAAGTTTTGCTATTTTGATTGAGCTTGTAAAACTATTGATTAAACATACCATTTGAAGCTTATTTTCAAAGCCGAACAGTATTTTTAATTGCATATTGTATGATGTATCGTGCCTTCAATTTAATTTTGAAGACGAAAAATGTTTGAAGGCAAAAAATACAACACGAGTGTTGTATAAAAAAGAATATTATTAAAACTCTAGTAATCATGTACGTTTACAACTTTAATCAACTTCATTACTTTCCCACGTAATATGACAACAAAATATATATCAGTGAACCTTCAAAGTTTACTCACTGTGACATAAACTGGTAGTTTGTCCTACTTTCAGAGCACGTAGTTGTGCTTAGAAATAGTTGCACTCGTTGTTTTGTTTCTTTAGAATATTTCGGCTTTATGTGAGTGATGAGGTGTTGTGTATTTTTTACTACATAATTATGTACTAGGCATCAAATGGTTTCATTTAAATATAATTGAAAAAGATACGTACATTATAATATGGTTGGTTACTTGATTATGAAAGAGTTTATGTTTTCAGAGGTGCTCAATAGTTAAATTAAGACGGAATAAAAAAAGATACTTGCATTATTGTAGTTTGAGTCGGTTACTTGTCTACGTTCAATTGAATGAGTTTATTTTTCTAGACACGGATTTTCTCATTCTGAGTAATTTTAAGAAGAGTAGCAAATGAGTTCTTTGAAAGCACATCGTAATTATTTATCAGATATAGTTGCCCGGCGATAGAAAAACAGCTTTTAGTATCATAGTTTTGTAGCCATGCCGTGTTGCTGGATATATTATTTACGGTAGCTATTGAGCAATAGGACAGCACAAATCAACGATCGGGACTCAAACCTTTGACCTCATGTTTAGTAGACTCACCAATATTCACCACAATGACAGTTTCCTAATAAATAAATAGTTAATTTAACCCCTTATTGTCCAATTGCTGTGTCATTTTCCGGAATGAGGTTTCAGTTGACTATCCTTACAAAAATAGTATCCTAGAAGAATATTTAACACGAATAAACTCTTTTTACTGCTTACTTTATCATGTAACTAAATTCCCAAACAAATTAACTGGCTATATTTTCCCGGCAGTGTAAAACTAAAGACCAAACAGTTTTAATTAAAAGAAGCTTTAACAACCGTCTGTATGCAGCGATATAGTGATCGTTAATGTCGATGCAGTCTTTTGTGTCCATTGCTTTTTAACACGAGAAATGCATTCTATAAAAGCAGTTTAGTTTTGCATTCTAAACAAATGAATTAGGATATCTTTAGCATGTTTTTAACTTATAGAGACTATAAAAGAACGAATTTGTGTTTATTATTAGTGTTTTTCAAGATGTAAAAAGATATAAAAGGTGTGTTTTGTTTCAAATTATCATAGCATTTTAGTACTCAAAGTCAAGAGCAAAAATGGTAATATCATATTTAAGGCTCATTATTATGTATAAAAATGGTATATTACCTATTGTCAAACTTAAATAGATATATAGAGTCAATAGTTTTACACACTGACATACGCAAAATGTGCTGAATGGGTTTTTAATAGCGCAGTGGTTGTTAAAAGATTATTTTGAACAAAATAGCATTCTTTATACTATATCATTAGGAAATATGAGAAAGAAAATGTAATTTAATACACAATATTCTTAATATACACATAAACACTAATACATTAATCCCACCTATTCCTATAAAAAGTTCTATTTGTAATATAATATCTATCGGTATGCAGAGGTGTATGATCCCACGTGTCGCCGTTTATATTCTTTGTCGCAAGTTATAGTGGGCGTAAGAAATCCTTGTAGGCAATATTCCTATAGTTAACAATAAATTGATATCACATTCACGTGACATTTTCATTTCAAAGTATTTTTTTAATTAATTTTCTGGAATATAATCTGCAAAGACCTATTTGGAATAAAAATGTTGAACCTTTTATCGTCTCATTAAGTTAACAATAATTCTCTCTAGCTAAGATTATATTGATCGCAAACTCTTTATAAAATTTTAACGACGTAAAAACACAAGAGTTAAAAATCTACACTATTTTTTACTTAATGTAATAAAAACATAGTTCAAGTTTTTGGATTGTTTATTTTTAATTAACTCATGTCATAAAGTATTTCGCCAACGAAGTTAAAACCAGCGTTTAATGCATATCGTAGATTAAAATCCTCATAAAAAGTTAATTGATGAGCTACATTTTAAGTGCAATTTTATGAAACTTAAATTGATTCTTGCTTTACAAACTGTAATTAATTTTAACAAGTTTCCACATAGGCAGTCACCTTTTTTATAAAATTAATATTTTTTTGACAAGTCTGATAAATATTAGGTTGGGAAAAAAGTAATTTCGCATTATAGTATGTATGAACTTGTAATAAAATCACTTAGGCTTCAAGAATCACAAATGAGTACACGGTGCGTTAGGTTTCTTTCAGTGAGCTCGTGAGGCACCCAAATATCGAGCTTTTTTGTTTAGAGAAAAGATTTTATTACAAGTTCATACGTACTATGATAGGCTTGATACTGTGTTTGTAGAATTCCTATAGGTACGTCCAATTTTCTTCTTTACTTATTTTATTTATTACTACTCTAAGAAATGTATTTTATGTGGGTATCAAATATGTCCTTTTCGCATAGCAACATGGCTACCACCTTGAGTTTCACAAACATATTTATTAATAACTAGTTTCTGCTCACGACTCCGACAACGTGAAAAGGTTTCCAATGTTAAAAAGTAGCCAATGTGTTATTATCCAGTTTATCATCTGCGTTTCAAATTTTATACCGGATACAGAACTTATCAAAGATAAGTTAAATCTTAGAGAATAGGATTATGGGTTATGCATCGTTCATGAACCAAATATATTATATTAGACAAAATCCGGTGAGTACTTTTTGCATGAAAAATAACAATCATATATACATCCATTCTTACAAACTTTCACATTTATAGTAGTACAAAATAAACGTATCATAGCACCAACACGACTCTATTTCTAATAAAAGGCTCTACGCTGAAAAAAGCCTTCGCAAGTAATCAATACACACATGTGTTGATTGTTCACAGTTCGCCGGGTGTCGGCCATCGCTGATTTATAATTAACTTTGTAGAGTCAACCCGATCGCTATCGATAGAGTTCTAAACAACGGAGGTTTTAGCTTTTGTTTTGATTTGTGATTGCAATATGTTTTCAGTAGGCTTTGTTTGGAGGCTTTTTAGTGCAGTTTTTAGATAAAATGTGTTTTTTTTTTAACGGATACGCGATTCGAAAATATTTTGTGTAAACTCTTTTTTGTTTTGTTATCTAAAATTTTTGCAACCGATACGAAAATGTATGAATGTTACTGAATAAAATATGCTGATTTTGTAGTAATATGTCACTGTTATCGCAGAAAAAAATCAATCCGTTGAGACCCCGATAAAAATATTTAAATTTTGGTTTTCAATTTGGTGTCCATATTGTGAACAAAATTAATTTGAATCTTATTCACTGCTAAATGGCATGTGGTGAAATTTCTACTGACCAAAACATCCACGTGTATTCTAGTTATGATGTTTTAAAGTGTAATAGAAGTAATAAATACATATATGTACATACATCGATTTCGTTCAACAAAATGCGAGAATATAACCGTTGCTTCAGACGTAGCAAAAATACAAACTCTGACATAGCATAAAGCTAGTAAAAAAAAGAAAAACTAACCTTCCCCAAGGCAATAAAAACCAGGCAGTTTGAAACACATACATAAATAAACATACATAAGTGCGTAACTCCAGTCTTGGCTGTTCAATGCACTTTTTTGGCACGAAACTATGCACTGAAGTTAGCAGCAGTCTTTCAGTCAATAAAATGCGTTTAAACAGACATAGTCTCAAGTATCTTTTATTCTATCTTTAAGGATATAATTATCAAGATTTTAAGGCTACTGATAAAATTACTAAAACAGTTCTTAAAGGCATGCTATGTTCGTAATAAGCATTTGGCCAGCGTGGTGGACTTTAGGCCTAATAATTCCTTTTTTATTCAGGGAGTAGACCATTGCCTAGTAGTGAGACATTAATGTGCTAAATTTATTATCATGATATTAATATTTTTTGTTCATGTTCTTCTGGTTTATCTTTAAACTTAGTACTTAAATGAGATTTTTTTTAAAAAGATTTTTGCTTTCTTCATGCTTCTAGTCATAGAAGAATAAATATGACAATATTTTCAAAATTTCACTATTCTGAACGTTGAAATGTCAAAATATTTTCATGATAAATATTACTTTTGATTGAATAAACTCTAAATTGCACTTAAGTGCTTCTCTAAGTACTTTCAGACGACCCCACTTGGGTCTAAAACTAGTCAGCAATTCTTAAGTGCTATAAATCTCGTCAGAAAAACGTTTTAATACGCATTGGAGTACTCTATAATAGAGTGAAAATATGACATGCAATATTATATTTTGGAACTATTTGTTCATTAAAATATTTATACTATTATATTATAATAATATGAAGCAGTGTGGTGGTTTGAAAACCTGAATCCTCTCTCGTTTGGGAGGAGACCTTTGCTCAGTAGTAGGAAAGAAACCGGTAAAAAAAATGTATTGGTTCTTTGTTTGTAAGCGCTAATCTCAGTTATAACTAGATCGAATTGAAAACTTATCTTTGTGTTATATAATTCTATATAATTTGACGCTGTGTCTAATAGGAGGAGAGCAGGAATATAAGAAAGTAAAAATGGGAAAACTGAAGTCTACGCGGATCATAAAATCACGGGTTTGTCATATATAAAATATAAATATATATTTCGTAAACCATTATTTACTAGCTACGGTAGAGCTCCATTAGTGAACTCGATTGGGTTGTATGATAGAGTTTACCGAATTAGCTAAACATTGAAAGGTTTTGTCTATTTCGATATTGATGTTGCTCAATTATTTTATGGGAGAGTCTATTTATTAGTTACTGTTTTTATACAATCTGTCTCTTAATGTATAATAGAATACGGGAATTAACGCGAACACGCATTTTACCTTAAAATGCCTAACGTTTCGGCGCAGGTTGCACTCGCCGTGGTCCCAGGCTGACTGGCGAGTGCAACCTGCGCCGAAACGTTAGGCATTTTAAGGTAAAATGCGTGTTCGCGTTAATTCCCGTATTCTATTATACATTAAACATGCAACGCGAGAGTTTAAAAATCTGTCTCTTGTGATTTTTTTACCTTTAGTTGATTCTTTAATAATAATTTACATATGACATCTGAGATATTGTTAAGTATTAAGTATTTATATCAGGTTTTGAGGTCATTTTGATACCGGATTTTCTATTACTAGGTATTATGTTAACCAAAAAATCGTTACTTTAGTAATGATGATTATTGTTGACTTGTGATACTTATTATCTCCTTATTCATCCATACTAATATTATAAAAGCGAAAGTAATTCTGTCTGTCTGTCTGTTACTCAATCACGCCTAAACTACTTAATCAATTTGCATGAAATTTGGTATGGAGATATTTTGCCACCCGAGAAAGGACATTTTACTTTTTACCCCGGGAAAATGACGCGTTCCCATGGGAAACTCCAGGTGGCGGACGAAGTCGCGGGTAAAAAGCTAGTATTAAATAATACAATGTTTTGTTTCAATTCAAATTAAATAATTTATGAAAAAAAGGAAAAAATCATTTAAGTTGATACTTATTATAGTCATTACTATAACTGAATCTAACACTAGCTCGACAATAGGCTTATAAATCTAGCAAAACCCTAAGCCCTATTTGTTTTTAAGTAATAAAGTAAAATATATATTAGTCAATCAATACGGGATTGATCCGGTGCGTCATTATATTGTCGAAGGCACTGAACACGTGTTCTGTGCTGTAATTTAATTATAATTACTTGTTAGCGTTTGGCTTGAGGCTTGCTTTACTGGGTCTAATTGATGGATTTTTATATGAAATATAGGTTTATTGAAGCTTAAGAGTAGAGAAGAGAGACGAAATGTTGGTCTTGTGCAATTGTGATAAGTTATATGATATATTTAAGTGATAGATATAGTGAAATTAAGATTGTACGGTGATTTAAGCCCATTATAAATAGTATAGTGTAGGTAATGTTTATAAGTTTTGGTTTTAAAAACCTGTTTACAATTTTAGTGAACATAAATCATGATACTATTCATACTTTAAGTAATTATTATTACACGAAAACAGGGAGCGAGCTGATTTCAGAAGCCAAACAAACGTTCTACTCCATTTTCACTAATAACACAAGAAACAACACCCACCAACTCAAAATCAAGCCGAAAAGTACATGAAAGTAATAAATCCATACAACTTATTGATATAACGCGAGCATCCACAAAGGCAGTACGTTTCACGTCGCTCTACCTCGCTCCGCGCGTCATAGTCCTACGGGCAGCCCGGGCGGCCGCACGCGTTTCACCGACCAAACGCACTTACTCCCTTCTCAATTCCCGACCACTACCCGACCGCGGGGCCAATCATATTCGTGAATTTCAAATTTGGATCGCGCGCTCCCGATTTTAACAACCAGGTAAGTGCACATTTTATTAAACAATATTTTTGTGACTATTATATTTTTAATAATATTTTTTTTTTTTTTGTTATTGATCGATTGACTGTCTTATGTTTTTTGATTAATATTTAATATTGAAGAAGCATTGGAGCGTTGGTCATACTTAAAGGTCGGTGAAGAAGGGCACGCTAATTAGGTTAGAACTAATTAGTTGGGGAGGGTTTCCCTTTGCTTGTTTATATTTATACAGCTTATGTGTGAAGGGTAGGGCTATTCTAGTGGCCATTATGGGTGAGAACTACCTATTATTATTACTCGGGTTTATGATTTTTTCTCATTTATTTCAGCTATTGTATGTTTTGTATAGATTTATGCTGGTTTTTATATAAAGTGTGTTGATATTGCTGCATTAATATTTTTTACTACTCCTTTTTTCCCAATCAGTAATTTTATAATATAAATTAAAATACCTAATTTATTGATTTTGTTTCACTTTTTTTAAGAATATTTTCTCTTTATGCTCTTTTATAGTTTAGTAATCACATGAATTTGTATGAAAGGTACTAATTTAAATAAACCAAAAAAAAATAGAAACAACATTATCATATTGAAATAAATACAAAAATAATCCAACCCCAGAAAATCTTGCGTCCATTAAAAGAAGCCATTATACACGTAAGCCTAAATATAAAATATTAACGAAATCCCGGTGATAAAGTTATAGTAACGATACGTTCGCATTACCCTCTACATACATAATAAATGAGATTGTCCGGGTTTCTGTGTTAATACTTAAATAGCATTGATTTCACGCCTTATCTTAGTAAATGTAGGTAATGTGTGGTAGTAAAAATAAATAGAGTTTTTGCAATCGTTATTTCCAATTTCATTAGATTGCATTCCGTTTTTGTACAAAAATATGTATAGTTAAAGAACGATTACATTTTTTTATACGACAAAATTAGGTTGAAAAGATATTCTATTCAGGATAATAAATAAATGCAATATTTTTTGTAATATATTTCAAACAGTTCCCAAAACCATCTTTCCGTAAAACCGAAAGAAAGGGTTTCAAAAATAGATACGATTAATTGGTATAATAGCCCAAACCTCTTTATAAAACCAATATCGCAAATAATTGACAATCGATTCCAAATTCGGAACACAAAAGAAAAAAAAAACAAATTAGGAATCGTTTGTGGCGTGAAATGAAATATTCAATACGAACGACCATTTGGGTCAGAAATTAAAAATAAAATGTGCCTCCGGTGAAATGCAAATAGGCATATAACAGCGCGGGCGGGGTCAACCCGTTGTTAAGCGAAAATTCGCAGAATTTTTCGAATTTTTGCACCAAAATGTTGGTATTTTTTTCTTGTTTAATCCCTTGTCTTTGTGTAGATTTCGTGTTATTTAAATTAGGGAACGAAAGGTATTCATTTCTAATGAGTTCTAGGTTTTTTCGGCTGTAGCGTCAAATTAAGCTGAGATTTTTTTGGTTGTGACTTGCTTAATATTAATGTGGAGCTTTCAGTTGTTTGTAAAAATATTTTTAAATGGAGTATATCAACGTATTCTTTTACCTAGGCTTTTTGATAATAATAAAGAGAAAGGTAAAGAGATTGAGATATAAAAACGCAACACGTAACTATAAACGAATTATACAATGACCATTGTTAATTATGGTCATTAGACAAAAATAGAACACTATAATAAAACCTAAACTAATATATTTATGATAATATCATGACCTATCTTTGAATCTCCAACGCCACGGTAGCAAAAACATTTACCAAAAATAATGAAGTTTTGAATATCAAACAGAACTAACAGTCATTTTAGAGCGACATGTAATTAAACCCAATTAATAACTTTAGGGTCATTCTAAAAAAATATGTATTAAAACCACAAGTTTTTTTTTATAAAAAAAACAAATAAACTACTAAAAACCTCTCTTACATTCTACTCTTAAAAACTACTCTTAAATCCCATAAAAATCCAAAAACTAATTCAAATACTGCGTGGTACAGTCAGCTTCTTATATAAAGTGACAGATAACATATCCAGTTATAGAGGGACTCCTAAAGTGATCAATAATAATAATACAACCAAAGTCATCTAATTATGTAAGTCATTCATCTTGCACAATGATATCGGAACATGGACATCGTCAAATATATGAGTTCGTTCAAAGTGCCATAATCATAGTAACAAACACGGCGCCAATGGTTTCTAAGCATCCAAAGTATTCAAAAATATGGAACACTACATGAAAATGAACTCTATCGCTGAATATTTAAGGTACCTTTTGAAATTTAAAAACAAAATGAATGAGATAAAGCATTGGTTGTTCCTTTCATTATGAACGTGACGTCATTGGCATGTGTTTTGTTTATTCTATCCTCAATTTTATCATATTTTCATGATTTATAATTCGCGTTAGATATCAAAGAGTAATTAATACTAATTTGCATAATAGTCCAGTCATTATAGTAAGTTCACCTCGGAATTCGAGATACCCAGCTGTAAGTCTGTAAATACTTGTATATTGACACCCTAAAAGTTGTCTCAAAACCTACATATGGTAGGGTGTACGCAACTATAAAATTTCAAGGTCCAAAGTCCCAAAAACCGGTTTTTTGAGCTTTTTTTGTAAATATTTCATTTCCTAAGGAATTTTTGCATTCGTATTCATTACCAATATTGTACAGTATAAAATTCTCTACAAATTTTGTTTGAATTTTTGTTTTTTACGGTGAACCGTTTTCTAGATAGAGGGCGGAGAGCGCGCGGTCACAGGATCATTTCAAGTCAACCGGTGCCTCCGGTCGAAGATGCGCCATATATAGTTGATGAACTATCGATAAATCAATGATTATAATAATAAATAAATTTAACCCATTACTGTCCCACTGCTGAGCAAGGGTCTTCTCCCGTAATGAGGGAGGGGTTAGGCCTTGAGTCCACCACGCTGGCCAAGTGCGGGTTGGGGACTTTGCATGCCCTCAATAAATGTATTTAACAAATTTTATTTATGCAAGGTTTCCTCACGATGTTTTCCTTCACCGTTGGAGCATGTGACAATTATTTCTAATACACACATAACTTCGAAAAGTCATTGGTGTCATCATTTTCTTCATAATTATATTAAATCTATCTTTTCAATAATACTGATTTATTTGTTTTTTTTTCATCATGTAAGAAGTTATTAATATTAATTAGGTTAAAATTCAAATATAGTGCCTATATTTTCATGAAAAATTCTGCAATTACATGGGCAGGTAAGTGTTGATAAGTTAATTAATACTGAATAAAAAGTGGATAGGTTATGAAAAAAATGATAAAAAATAATGTAATAGTTAATAGAAATTGACAAATATTTTATTAATCATTGATTTATCGATAGTTCATCAACTATAATATATATGGCGCATCTTCGACCGGAGGCACCGGTTGACTTGAAATGATCCTGTGACCGCGCGCTCTCCCCCCTCTATCTCGAAAACGGTTCACCGTAAAAAAAAAAATTCAAACAAAATTTGTAGAGAATTTTATACTGTACAATATTGGTAATGAATACGAATGCAAAAATTCCATAGGAAATGAGATATTTACAAAAAAAGCTCAAAAAACCGGTTTTTGGAACTTTGGACCTTGAAATTTTATAGTTGCGTACACCCTACCATATGTAGGTTTTGAGACAACTTTTAGGGTGTCAATATACAAGTATTTACAGACTTACAGCTGGGTATCTCGAATTCCGAGATTCTTACCTAATTTAAGCTTAATTGACTGCACTATAAATACTCGAAAGATTTCATAGATAATGTACATCATTGTTTACATATCAATGTCATGTGTCATTCATATAAATGCAAATAAATTAATATAATAAAGTAATTATTACAATTTAATTGGAAAAACATGGCCTCATTTCGAATTAATGATGGAATGAAACACAAAATCATTCACTTGCAACAAGAAGGTGTTTCTGTAACAGACATTGCGAACGAACTTGGAATATCCGTAAGTTGACTTCTCTTTATATTGTATGTTATTTTATTTTTTTGTATTTTGTACTGCATAAATTCTTTCATGTTATAATAATTCAGTTTCTTTCTTACAGAGGAACACAGTTTATCGATGGACGGATAGATGGAATACAGAGGGTATTCTCCGTTACCATGTAACAACTGGTCGTCCACGCCGGACAAACACTGATCAAGATACGCGAATAGTGCAGAAAGCTCGAAGCGATCGTTTTTTAAACACGCGTAATTTGGCATTTGAGTTTCAAGTATCACAGACCACAATAAGGAGACGATTACACGAGAAAGGTTTACATAATAGAATACCCGCCAAGAAACCTGCACTTACGCCGAGGCACAAAGCACAAAGATTAGAGTTCGCACGACGTTATTTAGATTTTAATTTTGAAAATGTCGTTTTTGTAGACGAAAAAGTATTTTGTTCTACTGCTCGTGGTCGTCTATCTTTATGGAGGTTAAACAACACCAGATACGAAGAAAGAAATGTGTTACCTGGTAACAGGAGTGGACGTATCACACTCGGATTCTGGGGTTGGATGTCCCAAAGCGGTCCGGGAGAATTAGTCGAGGTTGGCGGCAGACTTAATGGCCAAAGATATAAAGATATCCTTAATGATGTTTTGTTGCCCACGGCCCGAGTATTTTATCCAAACGAAAGAATCCGTTTCATACAGGACAACAGTTCTGTTCATAATTCCAGGGTAGTATCAAATTATTTAAATGAAACAGATTTGGAACGAATAATTTTTCCTGCACGTAGTTCTGACTTAAACCCAATAGAAAACTTGTGGGGTAAAATGATTCAACTATGGGATAATACTACGATAAGAAGTACGGAAAACTTGAGGAGACACGTTGAAAATGTATGGGAGTCGTTAAGGGGAGACAGATTTTGTTTTAACGCAGTGCAATCCATGCGTCAGCGACTTAGCGATGTTATTATTGCTGAAGGTGGATATACACGTTTTTGATATTTTTTTGTTATATATTTTAAGATAATAAACAACCATTTCAATTGAAGTAAAACCTTGTTATTTTACGAGTTATTATTTTGACCTGGAATTATGTGATGATACGTAGAATGCAGGAAGAGTTTAAATCACATACATTTAGAAGAAGGCTGTTTAGGTCTCATCGAATCGAATTATGTGATTGATACGTAGAGTGCAGGAAGAGTTCAAATCACTTAGGTACATTTTTAGAAGGTTGTTTAGGTCTCATCTCTTATTTTAGGATCGTGGGTAATTGGCGAGCATAATTTAGCTTTTAAGTCAAATAGACATTAAAAAAAATACTTATTAAACAAGTAAGATTCCCGGGATACGACCCGGTGACCTTACGTACGGCGGACACTCTAATGCCCAGACACCAATCAGACATGCATAGTGACATAGTTCATTTTCATGTACCTAATGTTTGTTCCATATTTTTGAATACTTTGGATGCTTAGAAACCATTGGCGCCGTGTTTGTTACTATGATTATGGCACTTTGAACGAACTCATATATTTGACGATGTCCATGTTCCGATATCATTGTGCAAGATGAATGACTTACATAATTAGATGACTTTGGTTGTATTATTATTATTGATCACTTTAGGAGTCCCTTTATAACTGGATATGTTATCTGTCACTTTATATAAGAAGCTGACTGTACATACCAATATCATAGTCAGTAATACCATAATTTCTTCACAATCCAATAACTTTGAAACGAGGTATAATTCCTTATGTAACGTGGATTGTATTCGAGAGCCCATTTGTTTAAAGACAATATATAAAACCTTTATGGTATACATGCTAACATTGTAATAAAGTTTATGGCTTTTTGTTTGTTAACTTACGATGCATGGTGGATTTGATTTATATTACTTTGAATAATCAAGTAGGTAGAATTTCGTTAGTATTGATTTTTGTTTGAAATTTTCTGTAAAAATATCTTATTTGGCACTTATATCTGGGGACAGGCAATGCCCCTACCATATCGAGCAATAGCGGCGCGATCGCACTTTTTCTCGTAGCAATTTGATCTATTCCTTATAACTCATATTCCTATACATAATTCTGAAAAATCCATATTGTGAAGTATTTCGCTAGTATATTGAAGCATTTTCGTACGTAATATTTTGTCAAAAGGGTTAACTAATATACTTATCTGTTACATTTAAATATTCGCGTTGCAAGATCTTAGTGTAATATCGTCCGTCAAAAGTACAATCTTTAATTTATTTGTTGTAGCTTTCTTGACTAAAGTACTGCCTATATCTAAAACAGATATTTTACGACATTATTTACTATTTAGTAGAATATTTTTTTATAGTCTGGAAAACTGTGTAAAAAACACGATTCCTATTTTTTTGGGTCTAGAGTAGATAAAGCACTTCGTGTGATTAAAAAAGGTCTTTTAGTTTTTGTGCAAAGTCCCTCGTGACACGTAAATAGTTTATCTCGGAAAACTATCTCGTGATAGTATAGGTTGAGTGAAAAATATTTTATAAACTAACAGTCCACCCCAGCTCTGCATTGGATAATTCTTTACAAATTATTTATTACACCAAAATCTTCTTCGAAAATCACTCTGTTTTTAACTGAAAATTGTATTAAAATCCGTTCATCGTTCGTGGACATTATTTTGTAAAAAGTATGTAGTTATAGAAATAGCGTATTTTTTTATGAAACCGCGTACCTGGATTTAAAATAAAAGTCTTGCAATTTAATCTAGTTCAATTTACCAGCAAGAGAATAACTTTTTTAAAGCAATATTGTACGCAATAATTTCTACTAGAGAATAACCCTGTTTGTTCAACGGACAAGTGGGTAATTCTAAAATACGTAGTGCATAGTTTATTTTACTTTATTCAAAGAATAGCGAGAAATGAATGAGTTTAATTTAAAGATACAAGCGTTTTATTAGAAAAATAATTAGTTTGTTTACAAGCGTGCTTTTAGTTTATATTTTATTTCATAATTTAATAGAATGTTGTTCTTTATTTTATATTCTTTATAGGAAGTTTATGGGAACGTTAATATTATTTTGGGTATTTTATAAGCGCATAAAACTAGCTAATCAAGTTTT
The DNA here is from genome assembly GCF_050436995.1 of Anticarsia gemmatalis. Classification (NCBI taxonomy): domain Eukaryota; kingdom Metazoa; phylum Arthropoda; class Insecta; order Lepidoptera; family Erebidae; genus Anticarsia; species Anticarsia gemmatalis. The sequence goes on along the minus strand of NC_134770.1, from coordinate 4,992,163 downwards.
TTAAATGTTTATATTGCCTTTGAGTTAATTGATTTTTTTCTATCATTATTGTTTTTCTATCGTTTATCTGTTTATTATAGTTTAATTATTTTAGAACAAATTAATTTTAGGTATATTCTACAAGGAATTTTAGCTGAAAAGATGAAAGCCGACACATACTGTTAGCTACTATCTACAATTTTCAGTTAAAAAAAATTTACAGAATTGACATAAAAGTAACCTTACGTTATTTATTTTTCAGTAAAAAATATCTATTTACTCTAATATTTATACACCGCACAAAACACGTAACAAATAATTCACTATTCAACCCAAAACTTCGGAACCCTCGGCCGTATCCCAAGAAATGGGTAAAAAAGTACCGCCTGAAGAAAAATAATGTTTCCACGGATCATTGAGCATTACAGTCGTTTCAAGGACAAAATGGCTAAATAAAGTCATAAATAACTTTCTTCTGAAATTTATAGAGCTTGTGGGCTGCAGGTTCAACTCCTATGCGAGTAAATATGTGTGTAATTTGATCATTGTGACTAAAAGTTCGACTTATTCTTGACTTATGACTAATGAGGAGAGTAGAATACTGTAATTAATGTAAAAAAATACTTTTAATTATGTAAATTAACGAATCTTACCAAGTATGTAGAATAGATGCATTTTTTTAAAATTTTGTTGTGTTGTATTTATTTACTAAACTTCTCATCTTATTTTACTTTTATAAATCAGTTTTCGTTTCTAGCCAGGACTAACCTTACCAGTTTTATACAGTGCCTAATTAGTTTATAGATTGGGGTCAATGTTATTAAGGTACTATATTTTTAATTTTTAATCTATATTATACATTTTTTTTTTTTTATTACTACAGAGAAAATGTTGTCCATACATTGTCATTCATTTTCCATACACCAAACTTACAAAACACAGTGAACTGTATTATAAGGAGTTATCTTTAAGAGATATTGCAGTATATTTTTTTCTACTTTCATGCTGGTCTCGTCGTTAAGAAAGAGAGAAAGAAAAGTAGAATGTATATGCTACCGTGGTTCGAATGGCCAACACTACTAAGCTGTTGGATACAAGGTCAGTATGTTAAGATTTTTCTCGAAAACGCCTGTATCATAAGCGATTAAACAAGCTTATGTTGTGCAAAATTACTTTTGTTTTACTGGCTTTTTCTGACAGCCCTGTATTTGCTGGGTTTTTGCAAAATTGTGAACTCCCTTTAACAAAGAATATAATCAAAAGGGAGTCTTGGTCAAAAGTGTAGCAGTTTTGGCTAAATATCTTCAAAATTAACTAGAAACACTGAAAATAATATAAAAAAATTCAGTGGAAATCTTGAAGTTAAAATACTGCAATTTTTTATTTAAAACTTAAGCTTTAAAAGCTTACTTTGCGCTCAAAAATTTGATCAAACAAATAAAATTATTTTTATCCCTAGAAATGTTTACTTACACTTAGCATGTTTAATACATTATTTTCGCAACATTTTCAATGTACACACACTTTTACAGCTTTTTACAAACAAAATAACTAATAGCGTTTAATTTCAATGTGTTGCACCTACAATATTAAGGTTAATTGATGAAAATATTGATCAGAAGAGGTAGGTAAGTACCGTAATCACAATTTAGTGGTGATCAATTGAAGTGTTGATCAATTCGAGTATTGATCAATTCGAGTGTTGATCAAAGTGCAGCTTGATCAAGTTTAAAAATAAGAAATTGATCAAGCAAGAAGACGGTGACATGATTAAAAACAAGTGGGTATGTATTTAATAATTATAATAAAATAAGTCATTATGGATTAATGATCAAAAATATGATTGTAATAGCATATAATTATGGCATTGTCGTGACGGAATGCGCTACACAATTATCACCAAGAATTTTGAATATTTAGAATAGTAATAAAATATTATTAAAATTTCCTATCTCATATTTACATGAAATTTTTAAAAATATGGAAATACAAAAATCGCCATATTCATAAAAATATTTGAAGTTCTGAAAGGCTTATAAAGAGTTTTGTTTCTTTCACTCCTAAGCGAAATGAAAAAGAGAAAACATATTTTAGTAGTTCTTTTACTGAAATAGGTTTATAGTGGGTTTATGAATAAGAGCCATAATGTATTACTATTACATTTTATGGCACTTTAGTTATCTTAAAGAGTGCAGAAGCATTCAGAGCACTCTTTATCTTTTTAAAACACTCAGAAAGGTTTTTGTGTCAAATAAAAATCTTCACTTTCTTTTAAAATTCAAATTGTCAGTAAATATTAAAATTTAAGCCGTTTGTTAACAACAGAACAACAGAGATTAAGTATTTTATTATTCTAACGAAATTTTGGAAAACAGCTCATTAAAAGCTTAAATTTAAACTTGGTGGAGAATTCATTAAGGTCAGACTGGGGTCACACAAACCACAGAATTTTAACCAAAGAAGAGATAGATTCATAAATCTTCTTTTATTCTAGAAGTTGACGCAAAGAATAGTCGAATTATAGGTACTAATATGATACTGAAAATATTTATTTTCCTAAAAATTAAATGTTCAGTCTCACCGGATGCAGCTGGATACCAGTATTTTACATGGAACGACTGCCTATAGGACCTCCACAACCCAGTTACCTGGATTAAAACACGATACTGACTGTCAAAGATTTTTAAAAATTACATTCGGTACCCACAATTTAACGTGCCTTCCGAAACACGGAGGAACTCGACAAAGATGGTTACTTATCCACAGAACAACCTCGGCAAGCGTAGCTTAACCTCAGAGATCGATCCGCGCGGCTGTTGTTAACTAAGCCACGAGCTCCTCAATCTATATATATGTCTATGACATATGGTTGATGTGCTTTGGTATGTGTGAGTTAAAGCCCATTCTAGTGACAGACTAATTTAAAACTACGGTTTTAGCGGAGTTAGCCTAGTTTTATTTTTGTTGCCCGAATTTCGTATGCTAATGAAGTATAAAAAATACAGGTACGTTTTTAGTTTAAAAGTTGGGTTTTACGTTAATATTACTATGTTAGTAGTTAGTTAAAGATAAAAGGATTTTGGGATGAAAGTAGTTTTATATGTGCCTGCTGTATTTCGGATAACTGTGAGTAAAATAGCTTGAATACAAAATGTATGAATAATTTCATCAAAAATGAAATAAAAATATTATTTTTAAACCGAATAAACATTATTGTATACTACCTATGTATGTTAATTATAGGCTCGTTCCAAGTGCAGCTTAGGAACATTGCATAGCATAAAAGCTATTAAAAGAAATTTCAGCCATGAAAAGAATACTCAGGTGTTTTCACAAATTTTATTATTTAACACTATGTCTTGCCATGCAATATCATCACTTATGCCCGACTTCTCAAGTACTTTTAGCGGTAGTTTATCTATTCAATTGCGTTTAAGCTAATACAAACATAACGGTTTGAATAAATAAACTACCGCTAAATGTGCCTCCGAAACCGGGCATTAGAAATTTCACGGCAACATCCAGGACCTCTTACTACGACTTTGCTTTATTACTGCAATCACAAAAACAAAAACAATAATTTCCCAAACTACCAATACACTCAACAAATAAGCCCTTATAACAAACGAACAAGGGTAATCTATCAACACAATCTATTTCACGATGAATACTTCCTACAGGTGCTTCGATACAAATTGCGCGGCTCGCTACAAACGAGCCATTGTGACTAGTGGTACATTGTAGCTATTGTACTCTCAACACGGTTCCTGAACGGTATTCGGCTAGGAAATTATCGTTGTTCAGACTATCTGTGCGACAAGGTTTCGCCTACATGGATTTTTCAAACGGTTTCTCATATTAGGTGATATTTCGGAAGACATCTCTGCCTATGTATCTAACCACGATTACGTGTCGTGTAGCAGTGAGTTGCTATGCATATATGTTAGTGAGTGCCGTCGCTCGTACAACCAAAATGCTATAAATAAAATCATTAATGTTTTTACTCGCGTAATAGTAATCAACCCAGTAGTCAAGCCACGATCATCAGACGTATACACTGCCGACCGCGCTGCAAAAGAAATAAATTATGGTGAAATGGCACCGCATTCAATAGACGAATAACTTTTCAAATAAGGTTTTTCAGCATAGACCAGCGTGATGTAGGCCATTCCCAACGGTGGGTCAGTCTTGTGTTGTAAAGCTTTATCTCACCGGAATGTTTTGATAACTCAAAGTAGAAGTCACCTTTCCCTGAAGAAAAAGAAAACAAAAGATGACTCAACCCGGGTATCGAATTTGTTTAGGACCATCGTGTAAATACTCTACCATGGGTTGAACGTCTCCCACTTTCAACACCTGCATCAATCTATACTAATATTATGAAGCTGAAGAGTTTGTTTGTTTGATTGTTTGTTTGTTTGAACGCGCTAATCTCGGGAACTACTGGTCCGATTTGAAAAATTCTTTCAGTGTTAGATAGCCCATTTATCGAGGAAGGCTATAGGCTATATATCATCACGCTACGACCAATAGGAGCAGAGTAGCAATAAGAAATGTTACGAAAACGGGCAAAATTTTGACCCATTCTTTCTTATGTGACGCAAGCGAAGTTGCGCGGGTCAGCTAGTAAATCAATAAAGTAGTTCAAACGACAAATTCAGTAAAAGATTTTCTACCTGTAAAACCACAATGTAAGAGAAAATTTATTCAATTTCAGGAAAATCGTTGATATACCGTATCCAATAGTTACGACCCAATTTCTCAGACTGAAACAAAAACTAGATGTTTCAGTAGATTGGCTTTTTATTCAGTTTTCAGCGGATAAAGGAAAGTTCGGATAGCCGTAATTGAACTGGAATAGATGAAGCAGGTTTTTTAAGATTGATATTTGTTGAAAACTTTAAGGTACTGTCGCTGCCGTTTTAAGGTTCTCGCATCATTACAAAAACGTTTTAAAATTAAATAAATTAAGCTGTTAACAGAATGACCAATCAAATCATTTAGGTATAGGTGTGATTTGGGTGTAGTAAGTGGTCTCATAAAATGTATTTTTATTAACATCTCTACAAGAACTTGCCATTGCGCTTACACACCAATTGATGAAAGTTATTAAATAATTTAAAGTTTTTCACATGAATGTATGTCAATTATAAAATATATCAAGTACCAGTTAAAATATAGAAGTAATTGGTCACTGGAATAACAAAGCTATTAAACAGTTATCTACAGATTCTAGTTTAATAAACAGCTTTCTTAAAATAGATACACAAATATCAATAATGTTTGCAATTTTCCGAAACTTATTAGTAAATATTGAACAATTATTTTAACTTACAAAGCCTAAACACTGAACATGACAAAGAAGTGCTTAAGTACATGATAGAGTTGACAACTTATCGTCTTAGGTTCCGAACTCTCTTTGTCGAGACGTCAGACTGATAGTCGTCTGTTTAAATTTACGTAGCTTAAGGTGTAAGGTCAATTTGGGTAACATTGAACGTGGGAATTTAAACTAGTTTCGATTATTTTTCGTATGAAACCAACACAATTGATAAAGCTTTATTTTAGTTTTGCAAACTTACATCAATTGTGTGTGTTTCATATGAAAAAATAATCGAAACTAGTTCAAATTCCCACGTTAAATGTTACCCAAATGATTCAAAGTTTCCCAGGTTGACTGTACTTCAATTCCAAATATTCTCTATTTCATGAACAATTGTAATTCAATTGTGAATCGGTAATCGTATAAAAGTTTATATTGTTTCAAAAATACAGGCTGTTCATGAGACAAAGTAGCAAAAAAATACGGATCGCTCTTTTTAAAAGCACAATATTTTTCCAAATTTGCATAAAGATTTACATTCGAAAACAACATTTCTGATAAAAGTTTTTTTCATACATTTTTTATTTGCTGTGAAGATATAATAATACAATAAAAATAGTAATTGTAATCTGAACAGCCTGAGAAGTTCATCTAACAATTAATTATCTATTACGATATAGTGAAAACGCTGTTTTATTTGAAGTTGCGACAGAATGTACTGAAGGCGTAAAACCAGTTGAAGTGACTAATTGGGACAAGTTGGGACGAGTGGGAATGAGTCGAGACGAACGGTTAATCTTACTGTCTAAGTTTCAAGTAGTGATAGTTTACTACTCGCTCCTGGCTGTAATTTTATCAGAAGAGAAAGATTTACTGCTGTATTAAAATGTTCGTTGGATTAAAAATAAAATGTTAGATGTACTCCAGGTTAATATAAATGTATTCCGAAATTGATAAGAATCATCTACTTATGTGTGTGCGCTGAATATCCTCAAACGAAATACATTGCGAAGTGGTCCCATGCATTCGATGCGCTTAACAAAAGATAAATTATTCACACCCCACGAAAATAAACCCTGTTAGCCGTTAGACATAGTTTATGCATCAGTAGCTCGATTTTCTATTACTATCGACTACCGACAACCGTCTAACTATAGAGAAATTTTGCACGAAAATCTGATTAGCGCCTCTAGCGGGCTCCGTAAGAACTATGTTGACACTACATTTTAAATGTCATACTCCCGATACTCGACAGTACCGACTATAGAGAATTGCGCCACTGATTTAACAATTTACGTACTAAAAGTAAGTTTACCTCTTGTTTCTCAAATCAATGTGTGTATTTATAAACTACCTTTTGCTCGCGACTTCGTCCACGTGATTTGTTACTTAAGATAGAATTTTCATAAAAACTTACATCCCTATTTTATCCTCTTAGGGGTAGAATTGATCAAAATCGTTTCTTAGCAGATGCCTACGTCATAACATTTACCTGCATGCCAAATTTCAGCCCGATCCGTCCAGTGGCTTGGGCTGTGCGTTGATAGATCACTATATCAGTCAGTCAGTCAGTCACCTTTGAGTTTATTATATAGATAACATTCCTTCATAAGCTGATGGAACCTGTGTTTAGCATTTAGATAACAGAGGGTTAAATATGGCTACTAGTTTCGGATACCTAATTTATATTAACGCGACGCATGGCGCCGTATAATCCGATTACTCTAATTAGTGCATCTGTCGATTTGGAAATTGTATCTGAAATAAAGCTAAATGCATCGCCACATTTACATAAATATCAGAGAGCTTGACATTTTGGGAAATCCTACTAAGTTTTGAAAATAAACCATATATCCTACCAATATTATAAATGAGAGAACAGATTTGTGAAGATGGATATCTGCATTTCTATGTTGTGTTTCTTTACACAAAAACTACCGAACGGATATCACAAAATTTGGTACACAAAAGCTTTATATTTATAACCTGAATTAACACATAGGATACTTTTTACCCCGGACGAAGTCGCGGCTAGAATTTATTTATAAATATCGTACATTTGTCGTAATTTTATCTATAAAACTAGCCTAGCCTTGTAAAAACAGAACCTAGTATTCTATCTCAATCCTCTCGTTTGTCAACTTTGAATGCAATAGAAAACGATTGGCAAACTGAATTCAAAAGGAAAAATCAGGAACTAATCCTTTGAAGACGTCTTGAGGTTACTTCGGTAAAAGCGAAACAGTCTCGTCGATTTGTTCTTACAAATGCAACGCGAAATAAAATTGTGCAGTTTCTTGAACTTCCTGCGTTCAGTTCGTAAAATGTTCTTACTTTTTGCAATAGTTGGTTATGTAGTTATCCAAGTAAACAAACAGCCAACGAGCGTGTGTTCAGAGAAATTACAGGTTATTTTTGACGTGGGGTTTTATGAATCTTTCCCGAATTCTTTGGTTCCATTCCCGGGTTATGCAAAAAAAATAATAATGTCCTGAAGTTTAGTAATATGACTGGTATATGGATTGACATAGGCTCATATGGTATTACATAGAACTAATATTAATTTTCACTCGAACTATATCCTCGGACAAAACAGCATGATGTCAAATAAAAAAAATATACCAATATGAAAAGAAACAATCCAAAGATTATCGTTAAATTTTGACGCAGTCTGTAGTTTCCTAATTACAAAATTAACAATTCAAGGCATAAACAAACTTCAGCATTAAATACCAAACGACTGAAACAAACAAAACTAAGTCTGTAAATAAACCAGAAGGCTTTAAACCGAAGGCTTTCGATTCGTTACAATTGCGGGCACAAACAATAACTTGTTCGAACCAATTTGATTGTACCAACGAGATCTGAGTAAATATACTGGACAAATTAAATTGAATTTTTGCGATGCTATTTTTGAACTACGTTTTGTGTTTTCAGTCAGAGTTTGAGCTATTTATGTAAGGAAAGTTTGCTTTAAAAGTTCCACTGAAAATGTAAATAAACCGGGGAACATTTGAATTCGAATTCGCTAATGGAATAGTAAGAAACTCTGTCATATTGGTTTAATACAAAGTAGCCCGATAAAGATGGAGGTACATACTGGCTTTATGTGATAAAATATATTTGTAATTTGCAAGCAGACTGAACCTAAGTTGATTAAAAAGATAGGCTTGTAAGATGTACAACTGATAAATGCCGATAAATAAATTGCGAAGACAACAGTATTTCTTGTGTTAAAATTCTTAGAAATAATTGTTAGACAATGAAAGACAATTAAAAGACTTACAGACTTCTACGTTTTTTGCTTGATGAATGATTGACGTCAAATCAAATTAAATCAAATCGGCCTAGTCGTCCTGGCCGACAGAAAATCGATAGTTACATTATTTTCATGTAAAATTAGATGGATAAATGTCATGAAATGCGAAAATTTGTGGTTACAATAGCAAATTAATTACTAAAGAAACACGGTTGTAAGTGTACCTAGCGTTTTTACATAGTGGTCAAGATTGTTGCCAAATAAATTCTGATGATTCTGACAATATTAATCTAAGTATATGAGACAGGGTTATTTTCTTGGCATTGTTCACGACGTCTTATCTAGTATTTATTTTATTCGTTGAATAGAAGTCAAATCAAATACTGTGTGATAAGCATAGAAGACGATTTAATCAATATTCTTGTGAGACTCAATTACGGGATTATTCTAAAGCTTTTATATTTGGCTATATTTAGTAGCCTATATTTTTTTTTATCTAGCCTATTTCTGTGTCCCACTGCTGAGCAAAGGCCTCAGTAGCCTATATAGGTGTAAAAATATCAAGAAAGCAGTGATGAATCTATGTTAGCCATCGAATAGTAACCTTCTATCTTTGTTTTGGATTTTCTGCGTTTGCGTTGATCTTTCTGACTTTTAGATCTGACATAAGATCATTTGAAATAAATAATTAAAATGTCCATGGTGAAATATACTAGGAACGAAATACCATTAAGCAAGCAAAAGGCACATAATAATCATTATAATAGTCGGGTCAGCGCCATAATTCATCACGACTTTTAATATATAACTTAAGACAAACTGGCATTATTAATAAAGACATGCATTTTACTTAAAAACACCAATAATAAAATGCCAGCCCTTATTATATTAGCCATTATACTCCACGCAACAATCAGAAACTAGTTTCCATACTGCAGCGGACAAAGTTCAGTGAATTCAGTTGGTGAACTACAAGATTCCTGTAATTGATTCATGAAGCCTGAATTGGCCGTATGTATTGTCTGCCTCGGCGCAAGTTTGTTAGGTTAGTTACTGAACTGCTAGGTTGCTGCGATCCAATTATGTATGATGCAAGGAATATGTTCAAGTTTTAATATTATTTACGTGTGATAGATGTATGAGTTGGCGCAGTCATTTTGGTCGTCACCACGTAGGTACTAAGGTGACAAGAGTACATGCGTTTATTTCCCGACAGATCCAGTAACAATAAGTTTTTTATCTGATCATTGAGGAATTATTTTTTTTACAATAATTTTTTCATCACCTGTAGCCTCAATTACTTCACCTTGCATACTTACATACTTATAGCCAGACTTGAAAGCCATCTTCAAATTATCAACATAGAATCGTAATTTCGGAAACCATTTTTGGAGTAGCGTAGCAAAGGACATTAGCTTCTAATACGTTTCTCCAAAAATGATAACCGTAGATTAAATTGTAGTTATTTCTTATTGTTCTTGATCATTGTCCCATGCTAGGTGGGGCCGGTAAATAAAAATTGTAAAAACATTCAGAAAAACTGTCAGTAAATCATTTATTCTAGTTCTGTCATTTAAAACCCAAAATCAAAGGAGCGAATAATTTTATTCCCGCTACAACCCGCATAAGTCGACAACTAACCTAACTTGGGGCACGAACTAACTCAGCTACCAACTACCAACTGCCGCATACATCTTGTTCTGCCGTGAACTTTCAACTGTGAACCGTGTGAATATTTTATTGAACTATATGGAAATGACAGACAAGTAGAGAACTGTATTTTTGTTGACTTTATATTGGCATGGATATGTGGAGAATAGTGCAGATGGTATATTAGGATAAAAAAAATGATTTATTTATGGAAACATTTTAAAGGTTCATCTAGTATCGAATTGGTTAGGAAGAATTTATTTTCTAGCCAATTATGATAGTGTTTACATAATACGTAGCATAAAACTAAGCGAATCAAATCATTATTCAGGTCTTTTTTGAAAAAATGAGATTGAACGTATTTAGGAGATAATCTGTAGGGAGTGTATCAAGGGTCATTCTTTGGTCTCAGCCTAACCCCATGGTAAAATGAATATAAAGTAATTATTGTTAAAAAACGCTTTGAAAAAAGACTAGCTAAACAAAATAATAACGGGTATTTGAAACATCAAATACCCGTTATTTGTTTACAAGTGTTTGTTTGTGAAGTTCTATTTCTTTGTGAAGACAACGTCAAACTAAACTTCGATCGACTCTCGTTTTCAATACATTTTAACATGTCAACATTAAACGAAACGCCCCATTTTTACCACGTTATAAACAGATTTTACGTTACACCCAAGTATACTCCTCTCATAAAAGAAACTCGATCAGCACTAGCCATTTTAAACCGGTGATACCATCCAAGTTAAGCACTGCTCTGAGACCAGTTTTAGTGATTAGTTTTATACTTGAAGCAGTTTTGTAGCCAAAGTACCTTTTTATAACACCTTCGGGCACTGAAAGGTGAAGGAACTAAAGAACAAAATCGATGGAAAAGTCCTTCGGTTTCTTGCAAATGAAGGGGCGGGCGTTATTGACTCGTACATAGTAAATGAGTGCGGTTTGCCTACTGTGGAGTGTTCTACTACTCGCTTTTGCTTTGGGTTTTCCAGATTGTAGTCCGGAATATTGTGATATAAAATTTACCGCAAAATGATACCTATTATGTTTAGTCTTTTCTTTGGTCTCTGCCTACCCCTATAAGGCAGAGCCCCCTCAATCATCCGCAATCTATAAATACAGGCCGATGATGATGACCCCTATAAGAAAAAGGCAAGATTTTTATGTATATTTAGACCACAAAATTCGTCAGTCATTGAAAAAGTTTGTTTTATAAAATATCTCCTACTATGTGATGTTTATAAACCTTAATATACATAATAATTGGGTTGCCAAATGTCAATATCAAACGTGCTTCCCTCCTTCACGTTTAGACAACACTACACAAATGCACCAACGTTGTCAGAAACCGCAATTTTCATAATAACAAGTTTCTGCACAATTACTCTACAACAAACACTAGAAAACTACGTCAAACATTTACCTAGCTAATTCACACTAGCCTTAATTACACAGAACAACAGTCTGTCTGTGTGCATTTGTTTAACATGTGGCTAAGTAATAACAGTCGGACGGATCGATCTCTGAGGTTAAGCTGCGCTTGCTGAGGTTGTCCTGTTGATGGATAACCATTTTATACATACCGAGTTCCTCTGTGCTTTGGAAGACACATTTATGGGCCCTGGCTGTAGTTTTCGAAGATCTTTGACAGTCGTTATCTGCAGTTAAAAGCTAGAAATTTTCACAGCCAGGCTTACATTGGACCCTGTGTTATAATCCAGGTAACTGGGTTATGGAGGTCCGATAGGCTGTCGCTCCATGTAAAATACTGGTATTCAGCTGAATCCGGTGAGACTGGAAACCGACTTCAACATAGTTGGAAGAAAGGCTAGGCTGATTATTTAAACACTAGAAACCTACATCAAACATTTGTCTAGCTAATTCACACTAGCCCTAATTACATAGAACAACAGTCTGTCTGTGTGCATTTGTTTTACATGTGTGTCTTCTCATTGAACATAATGACTATACCTGTACCTCGATTCTCTACCACTCTCGACTACCGAGAACCGGCTAGCTTTCGAAATTTTGACATTTAGAATGTACTGCCAAAATATTTCCTACGACACCCGTCAGAGGCGCTGATCAGGTTTTCATACAAAATTTCTCGATGACAGGTCGGATGTCGGTAGTCGATAGTAGTAGAGAATCGAGCTACTGTTTCTATGTGTGAGTGTTAATGATGTGTTATGTTTGCGAGTGTGAGTGTAAAGTGTACGTGTGCGTTAATTATAGGGTTATTACAAATGCCATGTTTTTTATTGGTTGATTAAAATTAATGTTAATTATGATCTATTGCTACGAGTTTATTTCTATTAAAATAAGCTGAAACTATTGGTTATAGGATTTCGACGTGCTATTTTTGAAACTAAATCGAGGTTACTTTAATTTGTTTATAGCAATTTGCTAGATTATTTTCGCAAAAAAGTCTTTCATTTTATGGGTACAATATTTATTTTACACAAGTCTAAAAATTTTAATATGATCAATAATTTTAGCATAAATTCTGATATTATTCGTTTACTCCTAAAATAGGTATAAATTCTCAAGATAACATAACAAAATTACATAATTAAATACCTCCTCGTAAGCAACTAGACAAATATTTAGGTATTCACATAAAACCTATATTGTCTAGCAAGAAAAACCTATTTACATAAATTGTTCCGATACTCTTTTATCGCTTCGTTACAAGTTTGCCTTAAGCGGAATACACACGAAAGTCGCCGATCCAACGACCTTTCTCGGCAACTTTTTGCCGGCGAGCTCGTTGACCAACTAAGCACTTTTAGTGAGATTCTCTACAAATGGAACCAACTATTATCGAGAGTTTGTCATTTAAAATGTACTGCAAAAATAGTTTCAACAACGTCCGCTAGATGCCCTAAAGAATTTTTTTCGATAACTAGCCGTTTGTCGATTTTCGATAGTAGTAGAGGATCGGGCTACAGTAGCGCAATTCTGTATAGTCTGTACAGTCAAGTATCGAGGCTGTGACATTTAAAATGTACTGTAAAAATAGTTCTTACGGAGCCCGGTAGCGGCGCTAAACAGATTTTGGTGTAAACTTTCTCGATAGCTAGCCGGTCGCTGTCGTAGGTCGCCTTAATGTCGCGGGGCTATGTCGGCGGGTACTGTAGTGTGTATTTCGCCTTAGACCTCATTTGGCACTAGTTCACTCGTTCACGTAAATAATCTAATGCTATGTATTTCTTTGTCAGCTAGGCTTTGTTGTTCAAGATGTAACGAGAATTTAGGGAAAATACCAATTGTTTTTTCGGTTGAGTTGATTAAATTGCGTGTTGTATTTTTTTGTCGGTGTTTCTTAAAACTGTTGTAGTTCTACTTCATTGCTTTGTTTCCATGACAAATATTTTTCATCGCTTTTTTTTCTCGTTTTAATTTCGTGTATATTTTTATTACTCAACGTTTTGTATTATCACCATAAACACTAATCGGGGAATCTTATACTCGAGTATCAACCAATACTACATTTATCTATGAAACAATGTATTTAGAAATATATAATGTAGATATGTTTATTAGTTGTCTCGTTAAAGTGACCATTTATGAGTTGTCGCAATATTTAAGTATTTACTTATTCAGAGATAAGACGTTCTCTACTTAAATTCACATATCCTCCTTGAACAGTTTACCACAAAATGGCCGTAAACTTCATCGCTTCCCACTGTAATCTACTTGTGGCGATAATCTAAGGTTTAACAACAGAATGAGGTCAACTTACTTCGCGTTTTAATTAGGCCTCTTTGTTCGCCTCACTGAGTAAAGAATGGAAGCGTCAGGTACTCACTGTATAAGGTTTTTTATATAATGCTTATGTAGACTGCTTTATGTGAGATAATGTTTTGATTAAGTGTTTGTTTTGAGCGTAAGACATTTAATTTTAGTGAAGTACAGTATAAATAATGTGAAGTGTAAGGGAGATAAATTAATAACTTGGTTAAACAGCCAAACGAAACGACAGAAAAAGTTTATTCTCTCCTTGAATATTTTGGAAGAAAAATTACTTACCTACTTATTTGAAAAGTTAACGCCGTTAAATGCAATCCTTGATTAGAAAAAATCCGTATCTTCTGCTTTAGAGAAAACTGTACAATAAAATTTGACCTCAACCATAGACTATTATAGGAACTTTCATTACGTCATGCCTATGACTGTACTTAAAGCATGTTGAAAGCTACTGTTTTTATAGAGCAAATAGTCTATCTTATAGGTATATATAAATGTTTTCAAGTCTTCTAAGACCTACAAAACCTAAAAAACGGAACATGAATTTCTGAATCCCAGATTCAGGATATTTTTTGTTATCCCAGACTTTCCAGCCGGCTGGTTCAGTTTGATCGCTGGACTGAATAAATTACTTTACAATGTCTTTGTCCTTTCATTTGAATGTAGACGTCGTTAATTTGAAACGGAAATGTTAAAATTCTGTCTTGAAGAACAATATTTATAACAAGAATTCTACAATGAGTTTAAGATTAATTGAGCTTACTATTGGATATTGTAAATTCGAGTCTCTTGCCGAAGCGTGAAACGAGACAATGCGGTGTCTTTGCACTAACTCTATTTTATGTAAGAGGCAACTCAACTCTGTAAGGTAAAAAATAGGATAATTTCGTATCCGTTTTATTATCCAAAGATCACGATAGTACGATCCACCAACTGTGCCTGTTAAAACAGCAGGTAATCTCAAAGTCATTTGTTTTCTGATAATCCTCGTACAATAGTAGTTTCTTTGAATATATTTTTAACCTGTTCTTTCCCTACTCCTGGGCAAAGGTCTCCTCTTAAACGGGGGAGCGAATAGACCTTGAGTTCAAATAAATAAAAATCATTCATCATTAGCCTGTTTACATCTATTGCAGATGATTAAGATGGCGTCAGGTAGAATTAGTGCACATTCGTTCGTGGCTCAAAAGGCCTATGTGGGAGTGGAGACCGCGACCACATTTACGATAGAATAAAAATAACAAATTAAAATAGAACGCATTTTCACTTCGTCCAACTTCTGATTACCACACGATACCTACACCACTAGAATCACAGATCAAAACATGAACTATATCTATAACGGGAATATTGTTTTTTCTATATAAAAAGACAGGCGACGTCATCCATACGTGTCGGAGGCACAGTGATTGGACGTGGGGCGTGTGCTCACAAAAACTGACGTTTTTATTGACGGATCGACTCTGAATGTGCCAGTTGATTGGAATGGGCTTTTGTTTTGAAGGGTACCTATTGAAATGGAAGTCGAGCTTCATCGCTTATCAATCGAGTCGAAAATCGAAATACAGTATTTTCTTCGTGTTACATGTGTTATTACAGGGTTATGTTAAGATGAGTGATACCTAGATAGTCTATCCGATGTATTTTATATAGTAACACAAACACAATGAACCCTTAGGGTCTGCGCAAACGGGCCACCGACCACAGCCACTGGTGGCCAGCAACACCCACTTAACACGTTTTTCCATATATTTTGTATAGACACACCGCACACGTGTAGCCGGTGGCGGCCACTCGCTACAGAATACAAAATATATGGAAAAACGTGTTAAGTGGGTGTCGCTGGCCACCAGTGGCTGTGGTCGGTGGCCCGTTTGCGCTGACCCTTAGTTTCTTAAGTAAATTCTGCAGTCCAAACAGTACTCGAGCATATGTCAATTAAAACTAAATGAAGAGAATAGTACTAACGAACTGCGCTGGGGTTGCATATCACTTTTTCATACAAAATTCGTCGACAGGTAGCCGATTGTCGATTGTCGTAAGAAATCGCCCTTCTGGTCATCCGAGCTATGAACTGTATAAAACGAGAGCCAAAAGGGTTCAATAAATTGTACGAAAACTATATTCTAAAACAAATAATAGATTCGGAGAACACGTATGGGGTAACGAAAGTCACGTATGAACTAGCGACGCGAATAACAAGTGGGCACGTGCGATGAGGCTAGTTTAGTTGTTGAAGTTCTTTTATACACCCTCTCGTACACTCACGTAGAACGAATTGAGTGGATGCACTTTTGAAGTATTGAAGTTTTCGTAGCTCGTAGAATGTGTTGTGTTAGGAATAGGTATATCAAGGATATTTTTTTATGAATATTTAATAGATTTAAAAGTAAAAACATTAAGTTGTTTAATTTTGAAGACGCTGCAAAGGTTAGCTTGTCGGTGCCAGTTTAAAATATCTACTTAGGTACTATTCTTTATTGCATTCCTGAGTAAATCTCTCAAAAAAATGCATCTATTTTGTAAGCCGCTTACATAATCAATCAAGTGCAGTAATAAATGGCACAAATTACTATATATACTAGTTTTAAATTCTTAATTTGTAAGGAAAACAAAGTAAAAATTTGCCTTGCATCCATATTACTTAATGCTTACATTTGTTCTTACTTTCGAGATCCAAATAAGACCATAATAACATATGGTAGATAATGGCACCTTCTAAAGTTCTCACTACTTATGAAATAAAAACAGTAGTAATAGTTTTGAAGAATATTTCTTTCATACAGTAAAGATCTAGCTGTCAAACAGTAAGAAGTATTCAAGTTACAATTGGCAAGGGTCTGATGCTTCCTTGTGTTCCCTTGTTACAACGTGACAAGGACAATCCTTTGAATATGGTATCAATAAAGATTTTCTCTTGTTATAGAGAAGTGGGTGCAGTTATTCAAGTTATTCGTTTGTTTAGATATTATTCATAACGCGGAGTTTATTGTATGTAACGGTAAAAGAGTTTGATAGAAATTAGGTTACTCTGAACATGTTTGAAGGTATACAATATATCAATGCGCATTACTGAAAAACTAATATAATTCAACGAAAAAAAAGACATAAATGTGTTTTCTGATACAAAAACATTTCTTATAAGTGTATTTTTTTATATACAATTTTGTTTAACCATGGTATAAGTTTAGTTATTAAACTATTAATGGTACTTATTAGTAAGTTAAATAGCTTTTAAAATAAGCTATAAATTTTAATCGTTTTAAGAATCAAGTGAGTAGGGCCTAACTGTATTTGACTGACACATGTCTATGATAATAAACAAAGTATTTAGGTCTTATATTTAGGTATTAGTCAGTAACCTTTCTTTAACAATTTATTATTATTTTATGTACGATATGATCTTTAGTATTTTGACAACAAAACATCTAGGCTATAAAAAGGTTACCTATTTTTTGTACACTAAATGTCATTCATAGAATTTCAAAGGTTTCTTTAGTATTTATTGTTATTATTCTAACCTTTACCTCCGGCTTCTCTTGCATATTTTTTTTATAGCAACAAAAAGTATGTATCTGTGTTATTTGATTTTAAAAGAACAATTATAAATCTCGTCCAGAGAGATTAACTACCTATTACATTGACAAAGTTTACAGTACAATTCATTCGTTTAGTAACGACAGCGCAACCGACATACCAACAGACAGTAAATTTTTTGCGTAGATTATTATATTATCAAAGCAATTTATAAATAGTTTATGTATAATTATTACTTTAAAGCATTGAATAAGGTTTCCCTCATTAATTAATTCACGTCAAAAGGTTCATAGAATATACTAAAAGACGTATTTTATAAATAAAAAAGAAGTCTAATAAAGAATTTTCTATAAAAAGATCCACTTAAATGTTATGAGAAGGTATTTTTGTTGGAAATCTCTTTGAAAGTTGTTTAGTGTGAGGGTTTCGAGTACTGTGATTGATGATGTTACTGTTTTAATAGTAAATATTTTGTGGTCAATATTGAATTAGTTCGGTATTGGGTCGTTATTGTATCAATTTACGTTTGGTTTAAACTACATAGTATTTTTACCTTACTATTTTTAGATGTATATTCAAATTTCAAATGACTATAAATATATAGATTTCCGTCATCCCTTGAGGTTCTCTTAACAGTAAGTAACACAAAGTATTCGAGGGTAGCATTTCTCAGATATATATCAATGTAACATTTTTATAAAACCAGATGCTATAGTATTGCACCATTTTTAAGCTTTAGCTTTACATACTATTTGAACCATATTTATAAACAAAATTTTCACATCTTACCACCTCAAAATCTTCTAAATTCATTAATCTATTTTGATGCATTCATCAAAAGCGATGTACAAGTAAATATTTGAATAACGTTACGATAGAGTGGGCGGTACACGAGTTTCCATACAAAATTAGAAAATGTTTGAAAATTTAAATAAACAATGTCTAAAAGAAACTTTGTGTTGTATGTTAATGTTGAAAATGAATTAATTTACATATTTTTATTCCTTAGCCTCTGTCGTTTCATTGAAAATAGTCCAGAAGTGCGATTTTCTATTTTAGTAATATCTATTACAAGAAAATAGTTCTTGGAGAAGATGCTAAGGGCGCTGATTAGTTTTTCATTTTTTTTGTTGATCTTCCACAGTGAAAAAATATCGTCCCTCTATTACTTTTTGTCAATGTAGAATGCCTCTATAATAACATGTATACAATATGATTAACATTGTGTTAATCGCATGTAAATACGTGTTTATTTACTTCCATTCGCCTACATCTTCGAGTATAACAGTCGTGCCATCTATGTATGTAAACTTACTACAAAATCTATTTCAACATCATCCCAGATTTGATAGATGTCATCACGTCATGTGCCTAGCGCGAATGTCAACAGTAGAGATGTATTGCATGCATGAGTGAGGAACACAGTCCGATACTATGTGTTTACGGTGACATTCTATGACGCCGGCGTCAGACGTGTCGAATGTCGATAACTAACTGGATTACTGACGACGGCCCGTGATTCTGAATTTGTAGCGAGATTTATGGGTTTTGGCTGAAATGCTCTACGCCTGTAGGTATTGCTAGTTATGTTAAGATGGTTCTTAACGTCCGTTATTTTATTTTTTTAAACATCTACTTCTTTCTTTTCTATCCATATAAGTATGTATTTAGAATTATACAAGTATGTTTATCAGTTATTTGGATACCATAGTACAAGCTCTGCTTAGTTTGCAATCAAATGACCGTGTGTGAGTGGTCCAATGATATTTATTTATTTATTTCAATCTCTGCATCACCCTAAGGTATACTGGTAGATGCCGATGTTTTGTTATAAAGATGTACTTATTTCTACCTATTAACTAGACAATATTTAATCGTATTTGAACAAAGTGCAACGTGTACCCACGTTCCGTTCACTTCTATTCTTCGCTGCAATGTCAAATACTTGATTCAGATATTGAAAAAAACTCGATAACACTTTTTCACATTTTGTCATCCTCGTGATCGATAATTCCACACTCAACAATCTCTTAGATACATCATAAATCAATCATAGGCAATAGGTAACCTAGTGCCATAAAAGTAAAATATCTTTACCATATTAAATCAAAGACAATTTTCTATAAATATTTCTACATTTCAACCAACATCAAAGAAAATCTCTTTCCCTATTATCCAGCCGCTATCTAACAAGTGACAGATGACTTGAGATAAGAAAGATGAACTGTGAAACAAATCATAATTTAGTTCAGCCGGCCGTCTGTTTAAATTCTGATAAATCGCCCTCTATCGGTGCTAGGGGGAACTAAGGCCTATTGGGAGAAGGTATTACAATGTTTATTGTTAGTTTAGGATAAAGTTATTGGTTATCTTATCTTGTAGTTGTAAGTAGGTAATAGAGCCTTTTTCAGACACAAAAGTGTTGTTAGGATTTTTGCCGAGTGTACGGCTTAAAATAAAGAACTGGGTTTTTTAATATATGTATTTATAGGTATTGATAATTCTTTTAATTCTTCAAAGAAGTAAAATAATGAAAATATTTCACGTACGTACTTCTCTTATTATGTGTTCTGCATTCGTGCATTTTTGTTTTCTCCTTTGAGGTTCTTCAATTAATCAAATGTTGGATTTTTCAGAATTTTGAATACTAATAATAACTACTTTCAAAAATTTTAATATGTTTCATATTAACTAATTTTATTTACTTAACTATTATTCCTGACCCAACGAAAATACGACACTGTCTATCACTACTCTTATTTCACATTCCATAAATGTTGCTGATTTGACTGGCAGTCAACTACCCTATTAAACAACAAAGCGTTTGCTGTAATAGCAAACTTTCAGATTTAAAACACGATTATCGTTTGATAAAGTCTATGAGGGTTATAACCGAGATGTTATCAGCTGTTACACAAGAGCATACGGGTGTGGTGATGAAAGTCGCCCCTATGTCTGTGACCTGAAAAGTATTTCAGGGTTTTGGTATAGAAAAACAAAGTTTTAGAAAATGTGTTTACCTGGGGTTGGTGTTTGACTTTAGGATGATAACAATTTTGACACAACTTTTTTCTTTAGGTAGTTAGTAGCCTATTTAAAGTTCCAGCCATATAAATTGGCATAAAAAACTGCCGAATATTTAATATGTAGGCAGGTTCTAGCATGCAAGCTGTCAAACGGTCAAATTACATCAAAATCGATAGGCGGTTGTACCGTTTAAAACAAAACTTGCTGACTAGACTCAACTTTAATTTTTCAAAACTAGTTTACGGAAGCGGAGTCGCTAACAAAAGCTTTTAAACAATATATAACATAGTCACCTTATTTTTTTAGATAACTATGTATATAACCCGACGAACTTCGTACCGCCTAACAGTCGATTCTTTATTTTTTTTGCATTATCTAAATTTTTCTTCCCGTAAGTTCAGGGAATATTAAAAAAACTAGGCAAAATCGGTTCAGCTATTATCGAGATAGCGGCTTAGCAACATATTTAGCGATTCATTTTTATATCATAGATATGATTATCACAATCTTTCATCTTTTATACACGTTCCATTGACTCCTTAAATCAAAGTAACGAATTCTAAGAACTAATTATACTTTAATAAGTTAAATCCGGGATCAGATAAGGTCGGTGGCAGCGAATATTAAACTAATTAATTAATATTGAAATCATCTCTGAGTTTTGAGATGAATTGGAGTTTCTCTCTGTTGTGTTTTATTAAGAACCTTTTAAGTTGATCTTCAAGGGGTGATTGAACTGTAGTTTATATTTATTAGGAAAGTTGCTAGATGTTTAGTTTGAAAAGGAAATATGATTGATGATTTTAAGTGTTTGAATAATACTTAGTTTTGATAGCCACTTTTTGCCCGCAAGTTCATCGTGTGGAATATTTTAGCGACATTTTTGTTTAAAAATCGACATCCTTGTCAAACTATTGCTTTTTTACTAGGCAGCAATAGTAGTGTTTCAATGCAATTCTTCAAAGAAAGCCGTGCACTAACGAAATTAGTCGTTGATGATTATTACTTCTCTATTTTTGTAGAACACAGAAATTGAGCACGCAGTTTATTAATTGGCTATCTGTTTTAAATTAAATAATGTGACGTAGAAAGAGTTTATTTACGATAGGATGAACCGTGACTGTTGAAATTGAAACATAGCTACTAAAATACTCTAACGTAATCCTTGAGAACCCTAAAGGCTTATTTAAATATATGTATGTTTATATACTAGCTACCTATCTAACCAAAAAAGACCGTAGCAAAGTTATACCAAAATATCAAATACAACCCTTATAAATCTAATCTTGAAAGAAAATATTTTACAAGAAAATACTTTACAAAAGGTAAGGTATAAAAAGGTGTACAAAAAAGGGTAGTTTCGGTATTTGGCTATTAGAATGATAGATAGGTTTGGTTACTAGAGTTTTTCATTACGATACAACCATCAATCTTGGGTAATGCTGTGGTTAATCAAACCGTGATTGGTTGTATGGAGACTAATCGATTTTTGTGTGAAAGTAAGGATTTTGGAAACGTGTTTGAGTGATATTTAATTTAATATCGCGATATCATTATCTTAGGTCTTCAGACTCTTCAGATTTGATTCTAGAAAACGTGATATAGTGAACTTTTTGTAGTTGAAAATTAGTTTATGTGCTGCATTATTGTAATACTAGGGAATTGTGATAATCTTTTCAGGATCCGGGTGTTTAAAACATTCATGCAATTAATTTAGGCAGAGATTTAATATTGTCTCTCTCTCCGGGATCTCTCATTTCTAATTATTTTAACTTATCTTTATGATCTAGCTACACAAGTGAATTACTACAAATTGATAAAGTATTATACGTGATAAGTAACTCTGTTAAGTATTTGGTGGGTGTATTATTTTTTTATAACCTTCGCTTAAAATTACTTCGGATTTATTTCAATTTATCTATATAACTATGTATTTAGAAGTATATAAGTATGTTTATCAGTTATTTGGTTGCCATAGTACAAGCTCTGCTGAGTTTGGAATCAAATGACCGTGTGTGAGTTTTCAAGGTACCACGTCCATTTCTATAAAGATAAACTTTATTAACGTAAATTCCACGGTGTCAAATTTTACAGCAAACAATCAATAGGAGCGAGGTCGTGTTCAGAAATTGTCACAATAACAGAGAACATGAAATCCGATTGTCACGGGCGAAGTCACGAGTCGAGCGATGATTAATTCCGACCCGCTGAGCTTGCACACGTGCATACATTCACTGGTTACTGTCAATACGTTTTTACTGTTTATTTTATTAAATACATACTGGTTTTTGTGTTTGCGTGAAAAAAAAACAATATTTTACATACTTATTTCAAGTTGCCTTGCTTTGATGATGGCAACTATTTTGTACGTTCTTTTAGAGAGCAACTATTTTATCAAATAAAGTGAAATTTAAAATTAGCATAGTTATACTTAAGCATAAAAGCGTTTATACATACTAAACTCTAAAACAATATTATTACAGCTTAAATTTTAGTTCATACTTTTTCGAAATAATAATCTTTTAATCCACGAATCAACTTTAAAACTGAACTAATACAAACTTAACAAAAATACCTACAGTTTTATTTTAAACTTCAACTAGCTATATTATCATTAATCTATGAAACGGCCACTCATTGATAAGTTATCTTTAACACTTGTAAGCCTTAGCCATTTATGAAGCTGCTTGACATTTAGATATTATTATAATATTTTAAGTGGCTCAGTACCTATATAATAGGACAACTGCGCAGTCATTGGTTCAGTCTCGATCTATATTGTAATTTATTCGACATTTATTCACCCATCCAAGATGATAAAACTAGTACTAAGAATCCTACTAATATTATAAATACGGAAGTTTGTGAGAATGTATGTAATTATGTATGTATGGATGTTTGTTACTCTTTACGCAAATACTTAACATTTAACGCTTAGCCTTTTAAAATAATAAAATAAACTTATTTAAGAGAATAATACTGAATAAATAGAAAAAATAAGGAACCGATCAAAGCACCAAACTTTAGACTTCTTGACCTTTAAACTACAGCTTTAAACATATTTAACCCAAGCCTATTTATTTTATCAAAAGTTTAAAACTAACAAACTATTAATCTTCGTTGGACTATAAAATAAACAAGTTTTAAGTCATAAATCTTATGAAACTTTATGCTTTACAGGCTGTCTGCTGCAGATTTGCTTCAAATTTTTGCACCAACCGTTGCACCCCCGTTTAAGGGTAGTTAAAAGTAAATGTTTAAATATTTTGTTACACTTATGAAAAGTTTTTGTTGTTATAACTAAGAATTAATTAAGAAACTTGCGTGTTAATACTAAAATAGTTTTTTCAAGTTGGTTCTTGTTTTTTAACAAGAGTCGTTCTCCTTTTCTTGAGAGTCATAATACAATATATGAAATACAAAACTAGATTAATTTTTGTTAACCTGTTAACATGGTAGTGAACTAACCGTTAAAACATGTTATTTGAAATGTTGAATGCAAGGAACGCATTTTTAAATGAAAAATCGTAACTTAAAGTCATGTTACATGGAAAGACATATTAAGCGAAGAAAGCTATCTTAGGCGGCAGAAACGCGAAAGGTTTAAGACCTTCAACAAAGCTTTTCAATTCAAACCTAACTAACTAACTTCGAAATCAAACCAACTTGGCATATATTATTATTTACCTTTTTGATAATCTATACTAATATTATAAAGCTGAAGAGTTTGTTTGTTTGTTTGTTTGAACGCGCTAATCTCGGGAACTACTGGTCCGATTTGAAAAATTCTTTCAGTGTTAGATAGCCCATTTATCGAGGAAGGTTATAGGCTATATATCATCACGCTACGACCAATAGGAGCAGAGTACCAGTGAAAAATGTTACAAAAACGGGGAAAATTATGATTCTCTTATGTGACGCAAGCGAAGTTGCGCGGGTCAGCTAGTCTATTATAAGTAACCTGCTATTTCCGTAGATTATATTTTCTCATACCCTGAAACACAATACGCAGTTTCAAAGAAACCTTACAATTCAAACTACCTTCAACTTGGAGAGCAAGAAACTTCGTATCTTTGATAAAACCTCCATGGTTCCTTCATTGTGTTAACTTTCATCTAATGTAGAAGAAAATTTAATCTTCCAGCGACCTACGTATGAGTTTAGCTTTAAAAGATTATTGTGCTGGGTTTCTCTAGTAATCTAGTTTTCTAGTAAAAGTATGTACAAGTCTGTTTTCGTACAGTTCTTTTTTAAGTTGGTTGTTTAATTGGTCAGCTGATGTTACCTTTGTTATTTGTTTTGTATTTGTTAGTAGGTATATAATCTGTGAAGAATTTTGTTTAAGTGCCGATTAGTACAAACGTTGGCCTCCCACGCAAGCTGTCGAGAGCTCCTAACTACAGATATATAAACTTTTGACTATTTCAAGTATTATTGGCAAAATATAAAAAAAATCATAGCATTTTTACGGTAAAAACATAATGGACATGTCTGGCTAAGAGTTTTTAGTCGAGACAATACAACGCTTTTATTAATCGGGACCAATAAGTAAAACAAAGTACCTCACTTTCAAAACTGTAAACAAACCTTTATCAACCCGAAAATAAACTCCCAAATATAAGCCCAAATGAATACATAAATAGTGTCCCGACATGACGTACGTTGCGTTGTTAAAAACAGTCTATCAATTAAAGGTCGTGGGTGAACTAAGAGGATTAAAAGATAAGGTTGACGTACGTGGGCGGTACCTGGATCACTATAGCCTGACCACTTTGTACAGAGTCTACAAGAGTACGAGTTGAAGTCTCTTACCAGAGTAGGTAGGTAGAGAGTCTTATATGCAAGGTTTATGGCTAGTGGACGTATACAAAATTCAGAATCTAAAACATTAGTGAGCCGCGAGGTTATGTAGCAGCCTAGGGCCTGTTAGATACAGCTACTATGATTGGAAAATTTACAGAATTATAAGTAATATTGTAGGTAGATTGTGCATGATAAGGTTCTCTATTAAGTTGTTGAACTATAACTATATTTGTAACGGCGACAGTTTACGTAAGAAGAGTATTTTTGGCTATCGGTAGGTGATTTGTACGTCTAATAGCCGTGATCTACTAGCGTTTACGGTAGTTACGCTTATGCTGTAAGCTGTAGAGTAATTTATGACAATCTTTCTTAACAACGTGACTAATATGACTATCCTACTGTTATTAAAATTGCGATACCTGATGGTTGTTACCATCATCAGCAAAAAATATCAAATAGGTTTAAGATATATTTTGATGACCACATACATTCCAGTTATAAATTTTCTTTGACCAAATAAGAGTTGAACTTTACTAGGTACCTACATTAGTAAAGTTTTATATAGAACGGTAAATCAGTCGTTTCAGATAGTTTTATATCATTTTAACCGACTTAAAAAATGAAGTTCTTTGTTTAAACTGTATATATGAATGTGTATATGAATATATTTTATACCAGATTAACTGGGGTCTAAACCATTCTTCTTTATTTTGAAATAAACAATTCTACGAAGGCAGACAAAGTCAACGGCTTGTTCTATAATTAATCTATAGTCTATTATGACTGTCTTATCATTTTGCATCGCAGCATATACAGAACAACAAGTAAAAGTAAGTAAATAAAACGACTAATAATCGACTGACTATAAAATTAAACTACCGTTCAACCTGTTAAAAGTTCCGATAACACTATTTTACAAGCAATTTGTTTCGAGAATCGTTTGAAATGAAATCGATACATCGTAAACATGGCACCGAGGCTCATTGCAGGTTAATATTGTGAGCGCGATGAGATTGCGAATGGTCTATCACCTTGTTTTATGGGGGTGAGGTGTTAAAACACCCTTTGGGGTGCTAAGGATTTCGAGGTGATTTCGTTATTTTCCTTTTTTTTGGTAAAAAGGTGGACAACAAGCGTCATAAAAATAATTTCACTGATGTAGGTATATTTAGTACTATATATTATTCGATATTAGTGTGTATAGTAGATTTTGCTTATTTTGAATGATGTAAATAATATATAAATTAGGTAAAAGCTTAAAAAAATACTTAGGATTTTTATGATTATGTTAAATCATTAATAAGTAGTCCAACAGCTTAAAAGAGAGTCTTAGTATGCAGATTGTCTTTATATCTAGATTTATAATAATAATTTAAGTCGATTTCATGCCCGATAGCAACAGCAAGTCAGTTTGGATTATTGTTGAGGAGAATTTTCACATCTTCTTTTATTGAATATTTGCTTATTGTCAATAATACTTCTAAGCTTATATATTTGCTACAGTATGGTACTACCGCAATATCCTGTAAAGTGCAAAGAAATGTAAAATGCAAAGCCTTACCGAGAAATGCGGTATTACCGCGTCGCCGTATTCACCTGTTTGCGGTCTTGTGTACAAATTCTACAGTCAAAGTTTTAAACCGCATCATTGCACATCGGTACGGTGTGAAAACCGCATATGAGAAGGTTTTAAACCGTAGGTTAATTACGTATTAGCTCTACATGTATTTTTTATAGCAGACACTCAAATAAACAATATTATTTAACTGTCACTGTTTTCATAAACTATATTATATTAATTTATTTATTACTTATATTTCACACGATACTTGCCTGATTTTGATACATAATGACAACATCGAACAAAAAGCTAAAACTTTTGCTATCGTCAAAAACTGCTTTACAATAACATTAATTCTATCCGATTGCCAATTATTAAAAACGTTGAAAAACCTCGTCTAGTTGATTTTGATCCAATCACAAAAATTCTGTTAATGAAAAATGTGGTTACCATTTTTGGTGACATAAACGGCTACAACGGGCAACTGTATCAGTGTTATATATTTCTAAACCTATACAAGCCTAAACAGTGTCCACATGATTTCATTAACCGCTCAATATGTGGTTTCACCCTAAATAACCTAATTACTGCGCTGACCAGCGTAACCACATTAATTTAGCCACTGAATGACCTAAATCTAATACCGGTCCATTTAATATTTAGTGTTTCGTTCTAAAATATAAATCCACACTCAATATTCCGTACTTTTTCTGCACACGATTAACAGACTATACTTAACTCAAAAAAAGGTCTGGCCTGAGTTAAACTCAGGCCAGACCATTTAACCTTTTTTTCTATACCAGAAACTGTGTAATTTTTTATTCGCGGATAATTCATTGATAGTCATTTTGAAATGCAAGTATACGGAAGCCTATTTATTGGTGCCTATTACAGCCCATCTATGTTCTAAGTGTGTTAACGTTTGCTTAACATCCGTGATCGTTAAATTAACAAGATATTAATGTCTTTAAAATGTGTTTTCACAAAGATACTACGTGTTTAAAGCCATTACACTAAATGGTATTTAAATCTTGCCAAACAATCTTGTTCCGCCTTTTTAAAGTGATTTAATTTTATGGTGCCACTTTTATTTAAAACTTTGTTTTATAAGAATCAACTGACTATAATTAAAACAAAGTTTTTAGTACTAATGGTAAATAACACACATTTTAGCATCATGGTTTATTTTCATCATCTATTAAAAGCAAACTGTATCTTTTGTCTTCTTTTAAGCCCCACTGTCATATTTCCACAATAAAAACAGCTTTTAATGTCGCAACAAAGAACGAGAACAAAAGATAAAAAATAATGTGTCAAAAGCTGCCACCTCGTTTCACATTATCTGCAAACACCTTATAAACACACTGGTTTTCCAAGAAAAGCAATTCAAATTACCTGAAAGCAAAATATTTGCCCGTAATAAAACGTATCCGAACGAAACTGCCAGTCACCCGCCATTTTACTAAATTATCTGTGGCCGCCACAAAATGGCGTCGTTAATGGACGCGTAGTTTCGCGCCAAAAGATTGAAACTTTATTGATGGCTATTAATTTTCCTTTGGAAGGTGACGTGGGTTAATTTTGACCTGTTTTTCGGGTTGATTGATATGAAACAAGGGGTGTTACGTAGCTGGATTAACGAGTATGAATTAAATTTATAATAACGGTACCTTCGTTTGCATTAAAGAGTGAACAAGATAGATAGACTAAGCTGTATCGTTGTCTCTTTCTGTCGTATACGTTTAGAGGAGGAAGGAGGTTGTGAATAGGTATTTTATGCCTTTGTTTTACCTGCTCGACGAAATATATGAAGAGATAACTGGGAAGCTTAGCGAGGTGGAAACGAACGTATCTCTGAATTACTAACGCTTTCGGCGCTCAAGTTTTAAGGCGCCTGAGGAATATCTTTGACTTTTACAATCATTATTTAACTGAAAGTCGTCGTTCGAGAAGTAATATTTTAGAATTTCGTTTCAACTTTGTCTTTGCTGTCAATAAATAATGTATTCATATTTGTGTATATCTCAGGGTAGGATAAATTTACAACCATTGCTGAATAGGTCTCAGGTTCTAATCTCAGGTCAAGCAAAATGCTTTGGGTCTTTTCTAACCTGTATTGGTACCTATATTTCTAATGGTAGACTAGATTTTTGTAACGTGACTAACATTGAGAACTGAAACGCGGTTGTATTTCTAACACCTCTGTTTGTACCTTAAGATGTACCAGGCGCAATGTTATTTATGAGAAGACACTAAAATTACTTACTACATTAAATGTAACGAAAATACTCTGTCTTCAGGAAGTACGTATTGCTCAATATGCTCATACAAAAACTAATCTTATTAATACAACAATGTGTTTAAACTTCAATAAGTAGTGACTACATAGTCTTTATAAGTTGTCAAGAAGCCCTCGCGGTGCTAACAACTGATTATGGCTTACAGAATCATACGATATTGTGTGTTAGAAGTATGCTCGGTCACTTGCACACGCGATTGGTTAAAGGAAAATAAGTGGGGAAAATATCATGACCAGTTGTGAGAAGAATGGCTGCTTTTTAGGTTAGCGATGAAGTTCAATAAACATTTTGAATTTATTTCAGTTTTTTGGTACATACATATACATACATAGTATATTACTCAAAGGTGTGCTCAAAGGTTTATGAAATATTGTTTTAATTATAATATAAATAAAAATATTGAAATATTGATCTCAATTAAAAAGGACTAATCTATAATTATAAAATTTTAGATAAAATATGAAAAGAGAAAAATCAGTTATTATCCATGAATATTTACGAAAATGCTTGAAAAACTAATAATATCGTTATAATAGCGTTATCTATAGAATTTCTTCAAGTTTTATAAGGACATTAAATAGCATTCATCTAAATCTCAACCTTTTCACTGGTGCTTAACCCTGTCAACGTAAATCGATAGTATCCACTCAACTGCAAGCAAGTGTAAATAAAAGGTGTTATTCAAACAAATACAGCGTGTTATCAAAGGTACAGTCAAATGCTAAAATATGCATACGCCATGTTTATAACAGCATTTTTATTAATAGAATCAGAACAAATACTATAAAATATATTTAACCCACTACCACTGCTGGGCAAGGGTCTCCCCGAACTAGTGTGTGTGCCTCGGGTACAAACTATCTCCCACTTGCGTAAGAGGTGCATTTTTAGACTACTCCTCTATCACTGTTTACTATCTTCAAAGTAGTTTTCCAATCACTGTGTATTTATTGTTCACTATTAGCAGTAGTTAAATTGTTTTTTTTTATCCAAAAAGTACGATTGAAAATGCGACAATGTAACCATATTTTTGCTTTTGCCTGTACAAATGAATATGTAGGTCAGTGGATTTTCACACGACGTTTCATATTTTCTTTTTACTTTACAAACAAACATCGTTATGGCCAGAGTTTGTTTCTAAACAAATTTTTCGTAAGCAATAAAATGTTGAGAATTTCTGTCATTTGAAGTACGAGTTAGTACTTTGACAAATTAGATAAACAATCATAAGCTTAATGATGTTTTTCCTTTTGCAATTTGAGTCTTTTCGCAGTACTTAACCTACCTATGTCACAGAGTAAACCTTTATAAGTTTTTTTTATATCTATTGTTTTTAAAGTAGATTTTTTAATCGCAGTTTTTTTAAGCTGTAAAAGCTTTAGGAATTGTGGTTTGTGGAGTTTGGGCGTGAATAAGAAGATTTTCGATTCTGGGGTTGGGAAAAAAATGTGTTATAACCGATTTTTGGAAACGTAAAAAGTTCGGATGAAAATCTAGATTTTTTTTTAAAAGTTTGATGACCTCGAAAGCAACAAAACAAAGTACTCTAAATAGAAATATCATAGTTATGCTGATCGTTTTATATAATCAAAATACAAAAATATATAGTACAGTAGTAGTAGTATAGTTACATAATAAATTACACCAAACAATAACACCACATTTCCTTAACACTAGTCTTTAAATGACACAAAAGGCTTTCAGTCTCAAACTGAGCCACTAAGGCTTGAAAGACATTAAACTATTTTAATTACTGAAAGACATCTGACTAATCTTGGTTGTCGGGTAACGAAATACGCGAAGACAAGGGACTGGCTGAATTTAGATCGTCTTGTATGAAATATAATTTGATTCATTTTGGTAGACAATGGATTTTCAAATGTCTATTTTGGTATTGCTTGCACTTTGAGCTGACATACCGTATTAGCTGGTACCAATTTGGAGGCACTAAGTGGCGGTTTTAAGAAAACATTAAAATATTTTTTTATTGAGACCGTGCTCCTAGTTGGTACTGGTTTATTTATATGGAACTTATACATTGGTATGTATAGTCAGGATAATATGACAATCTAATCGTTTTCGCAGACATCGCTAGAACACCCTAACTTTTTCAGCGTTTTGCTGAGATTTTTTGACAATTAGAGGGGTACTAACATTTATGTTATGTGACAGTGTCAAAAAATTTTATGATAAAATCTGTCTATAATATTATGCAAGTTATTTAAAACGGTGAATCTGCGTATAATTTTAAAAGGATAATAAGACACGTAACACATCCAATTCAGACATAAAAATATCGGTAATACGCACAACGTATTCGCACAAACACTAGCTTGGAAAAATGTTTTAAATATTTTTGTATCAAAAAATGAATACTCAAACCTTACCGGCCAATTCTTATAAAGTGCACTTAATAATTAAACAATAACTTAAATATACGGACAGTTTTTCTTTAATAAAACAGTTTCAATTAATTCCCGTTCTCTTTGTTAATTAAGAAAAAAGCCAGGACATGGAATGAAGACGAATTTCATTAGATCCGTTCTCATTAGTGAATGCGGTGACTGTGTGGTATATTCGTTTGGTTGCGCTTCACTGTAGACTGTGGTGTATAAAACAAGTAGAAGAATGAACATTATAGTCCTTTATTTAGATTTTATCTTGTGATGCTAGTGAAATTTCTACTTAAAAAAAAAGATGGAAATGAACCAATGATTATTATACAAGAATATTTTGAGGATTGATGCGATACCTAAATAAAAATTGTGATACAAATCACGATATATACTTTATATTAAAATGTAATCTCCGTTTGTGCTTTGTGCTTTAAATAATGGCCTGGGAACGGTTTTAGAATCTTGTACAACGAAAATATTGACGTAGATTGCTTAAGTTACTTGTATGACTACTAGGGCTTGTAGTATTCGTATAATATGTAATTCGAATATAGCTAAAAACCTAAAAATATTCGCTAGCTCTAATGATTTCTCCTGGTAGAACTCCATTGCTACTTAATGAAAAACAGCTCTTGAAAAACTAAGCATAAGCTGCTATGAAAACAGATTTAAACAATAATTATTTTCTTCTAACTTGTCACTGGTTTTTTCTTTTATCAAAACAATTTCACCATAAAATTCTCTACAAATATTGTACATGTACAAAACATGGCACGTGTGACGTGTTAATAAATCACACTTAATACACAGCAGTCCACTGAATGGAACCCGAATCAGTCCTCCATTGAATCAAATGATAAATGGATCGATTTGCGCAGTGCACTTACCTTTCAAGTCTTCGTGTTAGTAATAGCTGAGTATATTTTGTTTTTGTTGTTAGTTGAAGTTGTTGGCTTGGTTTTAATCGCTTTTGATAGTAGTGGGAAATTAAAGTGTGTTCTAAAAAGCTATAGTTTTTCCCCCGGTTTCTGAGGTACGTTTAGCGGTAGTTTATTTATTCAATATTATATGAGTTTTAACGCTATTGAATAGATAAACTACCGCTAAATGTACTCAGAAACCGGGGGTAAATCTACTGCGTTTGTTGTTGCTCATTACATCTTCAATCTTCATCGATTACTTTCTTTAAGAATAGATTATAAAAAGATATAAGAAAATGATAAACAATACGGCTAGTGATATTTCGTATTCATTCATATTAGGTATATTATTTAGGTATTGTATTTGAAGCGTGTAATTAAAAATGCAAGAACGTAACACAAAAGTCATTTTATCTCAATATGAAATCCGTTAGCTGTACTAGGAGCATCTCTGTACTACAAAAAGCATAGGTGCGATGTATTACCACGTGATCGACTGTGCTGTCGATCATCTATTGTTTGATAACTTAGTAGAAATAATATTCTAAAATGCGATTTAAAAACTTAGAGATATTTTATTATTTGTTTGCCCGACGTTTCGATCCAATTGAATCGATCCAAATATAAAATAGAATAGAATAAGTTCCGTGTATAGGAAATCGCGCTGTGTCATTATCTAGCAAGTAAATAAGTACAAAACTGATCGATTTCAGGTCGCTAATTTAAAACCTCTTTGACGTCGCGGTGTGTCGTGCAAAGCCTGCCAGTCTTTTGTTTACATAATTAATCTGCGCAAATGGTCTAGGGCTGTCAACTACAACATTAATGTAGTGAGTCATTTGTCAGGCTGTACTGCTGTTGAATGCTTAAGAATTTTGCTATTTAGTACTCTTTCTTCGAAGAGTGAATACCTATTTCGGAATTTAGTAAAGGCTGATGTCTGAGTTTTAAAAGGTTCAACTTATTTTTGTTTAATGGGTTCTCAATTACGATATTATCCCCTTGATCGTTCTATCAGTACAAACAATAGGATAGATTTTAAATTGAAAAATAAGATTTACTTTTGGACTATCTTAAACTTAACTATTGCTGCGTTCGTCTTAAAGTTTTCACACGCAAAATTCTATTGTAAGATATCCTTACTATTTTTATTCCTACGATAGAAACTACGGTCACAAAAAGGGTTCTTTCCTTCTCCCATTCATATATATTTTATTGGAACAAATAAAATTGGACGCAGACGCGGTAACCCTAGTGGTAGCGTAATGGCGTATTCAATTACGTGTAGTCGGGCATTTTGAAGGAGATTCACGAAGAATATCGACCAGGTGATGTGGGCTTTTTGTTGTTTCTGTAAATCATTGTCATTAGTAAGAATGTGTAGGAAAATCAAAGGGCGTTCTAGGAAAAAAACTTCTTTTTGTAGGAGAACTAAACAAAATAGAATTCTTTGTTCAAGTCAGCCTGCGACCACGGCGAGTGAAAACTGAGCCGAAACGTTGGGCATTTTAAAATACAATGTTAGTGAAACAAAATTTTTCAATTTGTATGATTCTTTTCTATCTTTTGTGGAAGTTTAAGGTGGAAAGGCCAGCTAGCCAGTTTCTGATATTAACAAGATGCAGTGATGACACTTATTTATAGATAGACATATGTTTAAAAAGTTCGAAAAGAATAGAAGATAGCTTTAAATACAGATCAAACTGTATATTGTAATAATGATAATTTGAACGATTTTTTTATTATTTCCCGCGTAGAACATACTAAAAATTAGGTATAAAATACACAACATATAGGCGTGATTTTAAGTATGTATATATGTTGTAGGGATTTATGTGATCATGCTATATTCACCTTGGATTGCGTTCACGTTACGTTGTCGTGTCACGCCGCTCGAGGTCTCATACTGATTGAACTGTCGGCATGCAATTGCGCTAATCCAACCACTATATGTGTAGTATGCATTCCGTAATTATCTTGCAACGCTAAAGTTTAATGACCGTGTTATTCTAGACGTAAAAATCTTTGTTCATGACTCTGTCGAGCGCAGATCTACTCAAAGAATTCGCTACGGCCATTCTCGGGAATGAAATTGTGCATTATTCTCCTACTCGTGATTTGTACTCATAACATTATAATACAACGGGTCTAAAGCGCCATTGAAACTCCAAATCTAAAACCTAAATTTCAAGGTTTCTATAAAACTACACCGATCATAGTCCGTAATCACTCTGTATGATGATCACATGATCACTCAGTAACTCCATCGAAACGTTAGATAAACAAATAAGGTATCCTAACTTTTAATTTTGAAATTATTCAATTCCCAAATATATACAAAATTATTTAACCACACCTCATTAAACTAATATTTATATAACATCAATAATAATGATATACTCATTAACAGTACATAGCAATTTATCCTAATAACTCACAACCGGTCTGAATCAACAGCTGTTTGTTTGTTCCTGGCGGGAGCTTTCGTTTTAATTAATTAATAATGTACTTTATATTTAAGCAATCAATATATTATAAACCTGTGGTGAACCTAAACTCCACCTAAACTCCTTCTACTCTATGGTAGATGCCATATATTAATCATATAACGATTTGGCATTCTCTGTCAATAAATATATCAAACACGTAATGCTCGTATTTTATTAATACATAATATTGGCGACGAGGAAAAACTGAACCTAAATGGAAAAGCTACGTAAAAAACGGAGCACCCTACGTGGGATGCTCACCAGACTCGATACCTACATCGAGCAGAGGGCGACGATGTCTGACGAGGACATCACCGCTCGCTCCGCAGCCTTGAAGGACACCATAACAGCACTGCGAGAGTTACAAGAGAAGATAGAAAACAAAACCATAGATGATAACGATGAAACAGCGTATTTACACGAACAAAATTACGGCTACGAATTCGAAGAACTTCACACTATTTTAGTATCAAAACTTTTAACAAAAAAAACCATTATTCAAGGTCAGCGACAGGAAGACCAACATAGAATATACCAATACCATAAGATTATACCAAAAATACAATTTAATCCTTTACATGAATCAGAAACGTTCAATAACTTTAAAAAACGTCTGGAAGTGTACTTTAGACTTAATGAAATTACTGAGCCCCACATGAAGACAAATATTCTTCTGTCTACATTATCACCAGAACTCCATGAAAAATTATGTGATTTAATAGCACCAGACGAACCATTGAATAAGACATTTAACGAAATTACTGAAACACTTGACGACTACTTAGACCCAAAACCTAGCAAATGGGTTCTACAACATAAATTTATATCGAGAACTCAAAAATCGGATGAAACAGTAGCGCAATACGCCGCAGATTTAAAAAAGCTCACTACCAACTGCGAATTTAAATGTCAACACTGCCAGAAAAACATTTCAGAAAGCTTTTTATCTCTTCAACTCATAAGAGGATTGAAAGATAGCGACGCACGTACAAAAATTTTACAAGACCGAACAGTATGTACATTTAAACACCTGACACAGATTGCAACATCTATTGAAATGAGTAAAGCAGAAAATACATCAATGCTTCCGAATGAACAACCAAGTAGTGACAATATCAATAAAATTTCCACTGATTCCTACAATAATTCAAAAAAATCTCCTTTTAGAGGAATCACACCAAGAGATTTAAAAGGGAAATGTTTCCGCTGTGGTTTAAATCACGAAACCAAGAAATGTAGCGCTATAAACATAACATGCTATAAATGCAAGAAGGTCGGACACTTAGCTAGTGTGTGTCTACAACGGCGCTCAGATGCGAAGCCCAGTAAGACTACACCGGATATAAATCAATTAAACGACTCAGCGATAAGCGATGATGATGAATGGAATGATATTAATGTTATATCTGGTGAAACATCCGAAAAATACATGATAACGGTACACATTGAACATGCTAAGATGAAAATGGAATTTGACACTGGAGCCACACTTACTTCTATGTCATTACGAGACTACAGAAAATTGAAAATCGGCAAAAGAATCTTTAAAACTAATATAAAACTCAAAACATATACCGGCGAAGTAATCGAACCTGCAGGTGTTGCATACGTTCAATGCAGATGCCAAGGAAAAGAATTCCACGGTAAATTATACCTCATCAACAACAACGTTGACCCCGTTTTTGGCCGGAGTTGGATGAAAGAACTCGAAACTCTAAATTTAGCAGATATAAAAACTTTACAGCAATCAGAAAATCTAGAATTAGACCAGCTTTTGGAACTTTACAAGACATCAGTATTTCGATCCGACTTAGGCGAAATACCCAATTACAGAGGACACCTAAATCTACAAGAAAACACAAGACCAATTTTTATCAAACCACGTAGAATACCGTACGCTTTAAAAACCAAAGTGGATGAAGAGATCGAGCGACTATGCAAACAGGGTGTCATCACGAAAGTCGACCACTCTGATTGGGGTACTCCAGTGGTACCAGTTGTCAAACCGAATGGGAGTATCCGATTGTGCGCTGATTATAAAGTTACACTAAATAAAGTCATACAAGATGAACAATATCCAATACCTATGATAGAAGATATATTTGCAGAGATGAACGGAGGTAAACTATTCTGTACACTCGACATCACCCAGGCATATCTCAACATGACAATGGATGAAGAAAGCGCAATGCTACAAACACTAAGTACGCATCGAGGCACTTTTAAGGTGAACCGCCTAATGTTCGGCGTTAAGGTCGCGCCGAGCCTTTGGCAGAAATTTATGGATAAACTCCTTCAAGATCTCGAAGGTGTAAAATGTTTCTTTGATGACATCATCATTCAAGGCATCAACAAAGAACAATTACTACAGAGACTTAAGCTCGTGTTAGACAAACTAAAAGAAAGTAACCTACGAGTAAACAAAAATAAGTGCCACTTTTTCAAAACAAGCATCGACTATTTGGGACACACTATCGACAAAGAAGGTCTACACAAAAACAGAGAAAAGATTAACGCAATAATTAAAACAGAACGCCCAGTCAACACCGCAGAATTGAGGACATTTCTTGGAATGGCAAATTTTTACAACAAATTTATACCCAACCTATCATCGATCACGAATCCACTGAACAACTTACTCAAGAAAGAATCTAGTTTTCGATGGTCTACAGAATGCGAACAGAGCTTTATACACATTAAAAAAGAAATTCTAAGCGAAAGAGTACTTATACATTTTGATCCCAAGAGGCCCTTGGTTCTTGCAACAGACGCATCTCCACTGGGAATCGGAGCAGTACTATCACATAGACTCCCAGATGGATCAGAAAGACCGATAGCATTCGCTTCCAGAACACTATCGGATAGCGAGAAGAAGTACAGCCAAATTGACAAAGAAGCTACTGCCATATACTGGGGATTGAAGAAGTTCTTTTATTATTGTTACGGTAGAAAATTTATCCTAGTGACAGACCATAAACCACTGACAATAATTTTCCACCCACATCAAACGTTACCAGCAATGAGTACAATGCGATTATTCCACTACGCTCATTTCTTATCTGGATTTGACTACAACATTGAATACAGAACTTCGCCTAACAACTCAAATGCAGATTACCTATCCAGGTTCCCAGTAGAAAACACAAAGGCAAACAAAATGGACCAGAATTACAGCTTTCAACTTCAACAAATACATACCATTGATGTCAACCCAAAT
Source organism: Anticarsia gemmatalis (assembly GCF_050436995.1). NCBI lineage: Eukaryota > Metazoa > Arthropoda > Insecta > Lepidoptera > Erebidae > Anticarsia > Anticarsia gemmatalis. The sequence continues at coordinate 4,953,949 of NC_134770.1, read as the reverse complement.
ATCATAGCGAAAGAGACAAGTATTGATTCCGATTATACACCATTAGTACTCGCATTACAAACTGGCCGATCACTTAAAACGCTCGGTTACAATGATAATGAATTTACTTTACAAGATGGATGTATACTAAGAGGAACGCGAGTCTTAATCCCAAAAACATTACGCGAACGAGTGCTGGACGAACTACACCTCGGTCACCCGGGCATTGTGAAAATGAAGCTACTGGCCCGCAGTTTTGTATACTGGAAAGGAATTGACAATGATATCGAAACAAAAGTTAAGTCCTGTAGAACATGTAGATTACAACAAAATGAACCAGAGAAAGCACCACTACACCACTGGGAACACCCAAAGGGCCCCTGGCAAAGGCTTCATATTGATTTTGCCGGACCTGTTTACGGATACTATCTTTTAATAGTTGTAGACGCATTTTCGAAATGGACAGAGATTATACCTACTAAATCAACGACAAGCTCTTGGTGCATCCAAAAATTGAAAGAACTATTTTGCACCTATGGAACACCTCTACTCCTTGTCTCAGACAATGGCCGACAATTCGTATCGGGAGAGTTCGAAAAATTTCTAAAAGACTGTATGATTTCGCACAAAACCTCTGCTCCATACCACCCTGCAACCAATGGACAAGCTGAACGATACGTACAAACAGTCAAGAGAATCTTACGAAGCTTAGAGGGAGAAAGGGGTAATCTTCAAGAGAAACTTGTCATGGTAAAAACTCGCCTCAGACGGACACCAAACTTGAATGGTCAGACACCTTATCAGTTAATGTTTGGAAGAGAAGTTCGAACAGCATTACACTGCATGTTTAGAAACACCCATAAAAAAACTACATCAAAACATCAAGAGATCAAGGTCAGACAGTTGGAAGTCGGCGAACGAGTACAGGCCCGTGACTACACGAGTGCTAAGCACCATTGGCAGTTTGGTACTATCACAAGACGTCTAGGCCGACTTCATTATGAGATCCGCACCGACAACGGCGATGTCTGGCGCCGACACCTCAACCAGGTGTTGGCTGCATCTTATATTCAGCAGAACAGCTAAGAGGTTAGGAGGGGAGAAATGTGGTGAACCTAAACTCCACCTAAACTCCTTCTACTCTATGGTAGATGCCATATATTAATCATATAACGATTTGGCATTCTCTGTCAATAAATATATCAAACACGTAATGCTCGTATTTTATTAATACATAATAAAACCAATAAAACGAGGGATATATATGTAGATCAATTTAAATTATAAATCAGGTTTATAATATTGTTGTATTCCGAGAGCAGTCAAAACGTTTTCAGCGATTCTCGTAAAAATGAAAGATTATGGTCTATTCCATCATTAGATTTTAATACTTTTCTAAAAATATCGTCATAATATATTATAATATATGGGAAAACGGCCCAAAGTGAATAGTCATGGCTTAAATCAGTCTTAAGATGATATTTACCTTTTAAAAACTACAATGACTGAATTTATCACGAGATACGTAGCTTCGGAATTGCGAAAGAAAGTCAAGCTGTTATAGTTTATTACACATTTTATTGCAATTCTGGTCAACATATTTTCGCTACAGTTCTGGATGTTTTTCCTATTTTATAGCCAGTTGAGATAAGTGACATAGAAATTCTGTTAGACCTTTAAAATCACAAAATGCTTTATTAACAACCCTTGTTTATAGGCGTAATTGATCCAACATTTCTGCATATCTACTCAATATTTTCAAGTAAACTTTAAATAATCATTATTTATTCTTTTTTCAGGTATGCCATCAGCAACAAGTCTTAAGTAAGGCACTAAGTTAAGTCGTAAGTAGTAGCCGTTAAACCATGACAAAGGCCGGCGGGCGGCTTGAACAATTTGGACACTAGGTTAATTTTACGATAAATGAATGGAACAAGAAACCAACAGTTGATAAAACACTGAAAAGTCTTCATACATTCACGAAATAGCTCAATCCGTAGGTTATCAAACCAAAAAGCTATTTTCCAGTTCACATTGAATATTTTATGTATAGCAGCACCTCAGGTAGTCCCATCTCTGACAAGCGAATTTCACTCTTATGGTCTTTAAAATAAGTGTTATATTCTTAAACTATCTTTGTTATCTTAAATAGGTCACTAGTTCTTCCTACTCAACAAACAATTTATGGTGAATGGGTACACGGCTGGCGACAAATTAGCTTCCATGTTGAAACATATGTTCTCATCTTTGCAAGTGATCTCCATAAAAGTTTGAACAACGTTTGGTAGCCAATTGTTTTCAGTGGCAGTCTGCTTTTTTTTCTAAAATTGCTTTTCACATGAGCAGAAGGTTTCAATGCATTTATTACCATCTTTTAAGCATTGATAGGGCGTTACTAAATTGTTTGCTGCTGAAAACAAGCCTTACAGACAAACCCCATAATTTTCAAAACCTAGACGATTGTGCTGAAATTTCCCGTGACAAATTACAAGACAGATTATCTTACCATCAGGAATAGTATAATAAAATTAGAACTGAGGACTTTTTTACTCAGTTATTGAACTGCGGTTTACCAAGATAGCTTTTATGAAAATGGCAACAGGGTGGTGGAATTTATATTGACAAAAACTGCCGCGAGTGGTACATGTGTTAATTAATTTATTGTACAAATAAACTCGCGTGTAACTTTTATATGCAGGTCGATTAGTTGTCTGCCCAATCGCGGACCGTTTGAATATTTTATTCTGTTTATAACGAAGTTGTTGTCCCGTTTAAACTTGTCTATAGACTTTTTTAACTGTAAATATATAACAACACGCCCTTTTCAAGACGAGGTTTTCATTAATTTTACTTTATCTACACGAATTTAATAAGACAGAAAGTTTTTATTTTTGTTTTCTTGTTTGTTTGTTTTTCATCTATAAAGTATTTGATAAATCAATACCATCTCTTAATTACATTTAACTGAAAATAACTACATTGATTTTCTCTAATAGTAATTGACGAAGTACTTTCTTACTGTCTTTTTAAATGGCGTAATAACTCTTGTACACGTACACCAAAAAGAGCATTGTAATAACGTAAAATCAGCAACAAACATTCAGCCTAATACAAAAATCACGTCAAAAAAAACATGTATTCTCGCGATCGCAACATTATACCCATGTTTATGTAAAGTACTCTTTTAGATCAAAGTCTGTTTTTATCCGAGACTATTTATGCGATAAAATATCAGTTTTAACGTAAAACTATAAAGATTATCGGCTGCCACTATTTATAGCCTACCTTGAGAAGTTTTGGAGGTCGATAGCTCCAAGTGTTTGGTGTTTACTGTTGAAAACTGATAGATCAATATGTTTATTGTTAGGAAATGTTTTTCTTGTGGATGGTGTTACTAGTTTTTGACCTAGTTTTAGTTTAGTTAGCTATATTGTATAAATTTTGAAGTGTGGCAAATAGTGCTCAAAGGATAGATCTATTTATGTAAATATTTAAGATCAACGTCACCGTGCTTTACCGAGCTCGTTAAAAGCTATTCGCTGCTGTTGTCAATTAAAGGATTGTCTTTTGGGCGGCTTGGACTACTATAGCACCAAGTCGACCAATAATAAAATGACTAGGAGAAAGCGACATATATATTTAGTGGATTCATGTGCCATCGACTATTAAATAACTACACCGGTCAAGCGAGATGTTTTGATTTTTCTTTTACAACATTTTTAATTGCTGTCCCAAGATTTATTACGTGTTTGATAAATGAAAATAGGCTCGTACCTTAGGACATGGGTTTAAAACCATGCGTTACCAAAGGTTTATAGGTACACCTGAGCCTTACCCGTAAAAACGGGCCATAAAAATGATCTTTAAAACAATATTGAACCGGGATTTAAATCTAACCCACTGAACGCGTATAAACCCATATATTAAAAACCAATGATGGGACGCACATAATTCTAAATGCCTGTGTGTTTAATTAAATACAAAGAATACACGTAGGCCTAAAAAATTCCAAACACACACATACACAAAAACACATTTACACACACACAAACACACTCACACTTACATACACACACACACACACAAACACACGCACAATTTCGTGCACTCGCACACACATACACACACAAACTCGCTAAATACACACAAGTATACTACGATACAAATTTCACGGGCAGTTCACAATAAACTGAAAATTCAAGCTGAAACGATCGCAAAACAAAACATTTTCATTGAAAAAAAAAATCCCTTCAACGGGCACAATAGCCGTCGCTTTATTCGCGAGGGTTGGCTCGTGACGTCATAACCCACCTGACACACCCCACACACCCTTTTAGAACATACAAGTTTAGCCCCGGGTTATGCTTGCGATAGAATTTTAATATACGAGATTACAGTGCACAAGTGCTGATCACGAGGTCTTGTACCTCGATTCTCTACCACTATCGACTACCGACAACCGTATAGCTACGGACCGAATTTTGACATTTAGTATGTACTGCCAAAAAAGTTTCTACGACGCCCGTCAGAGGCGCTGATCAGATTTGCATACAAAATTCTCGATGACAGGTCGGTTGTCGGTAGTCGATAGTAATAGAGAATTGAGCTACTGGGTTCGATTTCCAAGTCGGACGAAGTTCTATTGGTTTTTTTCTGAGTTTTGTTAAATCATTTTCAGTAGTACTTGTAGTAATCCTGACTTTGATAATGTGCGCGGCGTACGGCAATAGGCTCACCCCCTTAAACATGGGTGGGACTAACATTGTCAATGGCGAAAGGCGAGTGTATTTCATAAACCTCTGCCTATACCTTTAGATTCAACAGTCGTGATATTATGTATGTACATACCTCATGTCACGACCTCGCAGAAGCGTTTCCGAAATAGGTAAACTACTGTATAAGCCTTTTACGGGCAGTTTTTCATTGAATATGTTACCGTTTTTTAGATAGTTTTAGTAGAGTTAGCTTATGGAAACCGTTATAGTTACTGCAGTTGTAGAACCAACGAATAACGAGATACCTGATGTAAAATAGAGTTATGTTGATTGCACATTCTGAAGTCTGAACTGCGGAAAAGCAATAACAGTTACCAGTTTCAGGTACGAGGTTACGAGTAATTAACGTTGAATATTTTATGATAGTGTATAATACCCAGTTTAATTTCGCCAATGACATTTTAACAATTAGAATAACATTTTCTTAATTATAAAAGTCTCTTATACTCGAAGATGTAAGTCGTTTACAATGTTATTCCCAAGAAAGAAAAGAAATTGTGTCAGTTTTGTCGAATCATAACTTTTTAACTCTCGCGTTGCATGTTTAATATATAAGGGGATACGTGAATTAACGCGAACACGCATCTTACCTTGAAATGCTTAACGTTTCGGCGCAGGTTGCACTCACAGTTGTCGCAGGCTGACTGCGGCGAGTGCAACCTGGTAAAATGTGCGTTCACGTTAATTTCCGTATCCTATTATATATTAAGTGTTGTCAAACATTAGTTTTAACTGTAGTATCAAAAGCTGGTAAAGCTGCCAAACAATACAACGACTCAATTAAGATAGAAAGAAAGAAACAAGAAAGTTTATTTAGTTAAACCAGTACAGAATCACACAAGAAAGATAGTACAACAAGATATAAAATGGTTGAGAAACATAAATTAAACAGTTTCACAAATAGTTCGTGATCACACATGCTTTGTAACGGGTACTATACACCTGACCTCATTAATGGACGACTTCCATTACATGTATGTCGTTCTAGACCCTTTTGTGACGGGTACATCTGCGACGAAGATCCCTTTTCGTCAATATACTAATTTTGTAAATGGGTAGAATAGTTTTTTATGTTATGTTGAATTTGTTGATAGATAGATATTTGGTAGGTTATTTCTATTCTTGTCCCACAATTTTCCTGTAAAATACGTTTTCTTAAATCCAAATTACTTACTTACTGAAAATTTAGATTTGGGGCAAAATGTCGCGCGTTAATTATAATTAAAAATAATAGTTTCCAGTAAGTCATAATACGAAAATTGGAAAGGAATATTGCAGTTTACCTTTCGTTTAAAGTCACTGCTTGTTTAGTTTTCAGTGATCAACTTCGACAAACAAACGAACTGACATCTTTATAACATGAGTATAGAATAATGTAAATTGATTATTTTTTGCGATTTCAATTTTAATGTTTGAAAAGGGTTGAAATAAATTTATCTTGATTGTTTTATGGTTACTGGTCGTTTGGTTTATTTGTACAACGGGATAACGTATAATGGGATTATTTCATTAAAAATCATGAAATTGGTTCTTTGTGTGGATTACACGAATTTAGGATCCTTTGTTTGAAAGCGGACGGACGGGAAAATTAATGATTGGTTGAATGTGTTTAAAATAGACGGGTGGGTGTATATTTTACTGATTTAGGCTGTAAAGGCGAAAATATGCTTTAAAATTATGCTAAAGTAACCCTTAGTACCTGCTAAATACTAACTAACGGACCTGTGTGACTTCGACGATGTACATAGTTTTATTTCATATTTCAGCTTTTTAAGATCTACTGTATTTTTTTGAAAAAATGAGCATTTTTGTCAATTCTTCGTTTTCAACTAACGTGCTTACCGAATAATAAGCGGTGAAAGAGTTGATTTGTATTATACTATTCGAGAAGCGAGACGTACACTCTTGACATACACTTTTGCATAGTTGGTAGCATATTCAGTTTAATATAGCTCTCCCTGATTAATAGAGTTTTAGAGAACATACATAACATAACATGTTAAACAACAATATTTTATATAATTATATAATTGGATCATATTTGAGTGTTGCACGTTTTCTGATATAGCGTGTACGCTACTTTAAATTAAGAGCGTGATCAATTTATCTGACAAAGAAAGTTCGTGAAATTTCCATCTCATTCTCTAAAGTGCCTGTACAAAGTTTTGACTCGAAGCACGATGTTTCAGACGAGCTTACACAATTTATATACATCTGAATAGTTCTTGAGTAATCACAATGATTCAACAAAGTATTTTGTTACTTTCCTTAGATTTTCTACAGTTTCTTGATTTTTGAAAACGGAAGTTTTACTGGGACATGTTTTACCAGCTTTGTAGTTTTAAAAGAGTTCGTAAAATATATTTTGTAAAGAATTGAAGTGTTATTTTAAATTTGTCTGATGACTTACATTTGTTTTAAAACTATTTTGAGATTGACAGCTCGTGCAGATCAATGTGCGATTCTACTCCCACATTTAATAAGTACTTGTATGAGTCATTAATGTTTCTTATTAGGCGTTCCGTCGTGTTACTTACATTTAATAAGAGTGAAGATTATATCTAAAGTGAATAAATATAAAGTAATAGCAGGCGAGCTGACTGCCAAAATACCTTTTCTCTCAATCTGCATCTCGTCATAAGCTCTCAATTCCAATTGAAGATATTTCGACAGAAATTGTAAAATCCGAATACCAAATTCCAGTTTAAAAAAATCATAAGACTCTTAAAATCTACATTTTTAAATCCTACATTCGAAAACGCAGTACATTTTGATCCAAATGCCTACAGTATTTTGAAAAGTATTCTGGTTGAAAATTTTCACCAAAGTATTGCGACCACAATGTCCATTGTATTTTCATTCACCGGCCTATAATAAAACCACTAAACTTTGACAGAACTAACACAATTATGCACTAGCAGCTAATTTCGTGCAAATTGGAGAGCATCCTGTATTATTAGTGGTAAACAAAGTTTGTGGACCTATTAGTATTCATCACACGCGATTTTGAGCGCTAATGTGTAGTGTTAGAGTATGTTTTGCTCCGTGTTTTGTATTTAAAGTCACGTTTTTGCATGTATGCATTAATGCCATGGAATAGTAATAGCAGTAGATCAAAATTACGTAAAATATATTTTTGTATACATTGCATTTCTTTGCGTAGAATGAAATTCAGTATAAAACAGATTTTTCTGAGCCCTGAAGAAATTAAAAGGACTGCAAAAAAAATCACTTCTGGATAGACGAGTTCTTTATGATAATATACAAGAGGCCGCCCGCGACATCGTCCGTATGGAAACCCTTCCCGTGTAAATCCCGATCCCTCGGGAACTCCCGGATAAAAAGCCTATATGTTATTCTGGGTCTTCAGCTACCTATATACCAAATGTTATCGTAATCGGTTTAGTAGTATTTGCGTGAAAGAGTAACAAACATACATACATTCTCACAAACTTTCGCATTTATAATACAAGTAGGATTTGATGAATTTATCAAAAACAATAAACCCCAGTTTAATCCCTTTTGATTAAGTATCGGTAATTAGTTGGTTTATAAGGTGTCATTATGACAGTTGTTTTTGTACCTTATATTATAGATAAATGAACCGACACATTTCTATGAGACTTGAAATATTCCTACATATCATTCTTTTGTTATCTTCCTAATTCAGAAATAGACCAGAAACAATATCGCAGCTACATTACAGATTTACAACTCATTTTTAGTCAGCACGTATTTGACATTTCATTGACCTAACGTCGGTATTTGGGTCGACCGTCGAACTGAAGTCACTGGTTCGAATTCCGTAGGTAATCAATTTTGTATAGCCTGCCGATACATTTCAGGTGGAAACGGTGATAGGGTTTATAACGTGGGAAGTTTATAGCAACTATCATGACTTAGGCCGACTAGAATAAGCGTGCAACGCAAATTGATACATGGTTGGATTATTCAAGCTGTAAATGGACTAGCTTTGAAAAATTTCGTTGCAGAAAAGGAGATGTTTTTTACAAAAACATAGGTATTTACAGGTTAGTCTAAATCTGTATTCTACAGCTGTAGCAGATATCCGTCTAGAAACGCGTCTAGGTCATTTGGCCATCTCTGCCTGGGCCTCAAATTATAAATTCCTTTCGATGGTTAAACGATTCAAATCTAAGTAATTTGTGGTATTTTGATTCCAGTATTAGTCCAGTATTAGATTAGAGTTTAAAAACTATATTTTAATTACAATATATCCTGTACATAGACATGAAATTTGCGTTTAATTTTAGTCCAAACAAAATCAACTGAACGCGGTAACAAGTTAAACTTCTGTTATTATTTAGTTATCCGACCGATCTCAACTTTGCTGTGGTTCCTAGTATACTCGCGTAAAAACGCTTTAAAAATAGTCTGACATTATAATAATATGATTTTAATGTACTACGTAACAATATAACAAGTATGAGCAATTTTGTTGCTGTTAGTATCTAGTACAACTTTTGCGTATTGCTCAACTTTTGCTCTATTATTTTTTTAACAATATTGTGCCTGCCGTAAATTAGGAAAAACAAAAAACAGAATTATAGCTTCTGCTCATGGCTCTTGTGTTGCTGTTATTACAGATTATAAACCATCTTGGATACACATTTCAACACAAAACATTCCCTTTTTTCGGGAAGCAGTATTAAACACCAATACATCAATTCGCAAGTACAAACCTTCGCATTTAAAAGTTCCTGTTAATTCGTCATATTTAAGTTCATAGCTTCGCATTTACAATTTTATACTTACTACAAAATCAGCGTAATAACTACAACACAATTTTATTACTATAAAACACATGTAACGCTTTCGTACCCAACAGTACAGTGTACACAATGTACTAGTTTGTAGCTGTGTTAGTACATAGTTCATAATTCACTAAGTTTGTGTACAGATACGGTCCGTCAGAACAACACGCTTTTTCTATGTAAATACACTGCATATATTATTTGTGTTACAATTTAGTTTTATTCCTTTTTGTTTTGTAATAGGATATGTTTCTTCGAAGGTGATAGTTTTGGGTAAAATAATAGCGAGTTTTTCTTTAAGAAAAGTTTAGCGAGTTTCTTTTCTTTGGGTATAAATATGATGTAATACATAAACTTATATAGCGGAAGTGATTTGAGTAGTAACCACTAAGGTCTTCGCATTTTTATATTACCTATTCTTCTTGAAACTAGAGGGGCTTTGTATATTTTAATTGACAACTATTTAAAATCCTCCTTGCTGTTCAATGTTTTCTTCCTTATATTGATAATAAACACATTACGTCAAAGCAGCAATGTACTGAATACTGAATTTCAATCTTATTAATTCAATAACAATCACGCAAAGCGAAACTACAAAAGTTATTACATTTTGTCTTAACCTAAAAACTATTAATATTCATAACACTTGTCTCGACGACCGTACACAGGGTAGCGATGGAATATAGAATCAATAAAATTCAATAACTGACGTGTGTCAATAAGCAACACAGTAGACTGTTGTGTTCCGAAATAAAAATGGAGGTTGGATATTTTGTTGCATTTTAAAGCTTAAAACTTTGAAAGTTATTTGATTTGTAGAGCTTTGGTGGTTTAAAATTGTTACGAAATGTCTCTTGTCAAGAGATATCTTATTTTATTATATAGGTTACTATAATAATAAAAATTCTATTCTTACGTTTCTATGTTTGGATTTCAGTGAATATTGCAGATTGATAATAATATATGACCTATACAAGACAACCCTTGCTTCTACACGAAATTCTTATACAATGATTGTGCATTTGAGTGTATATGTTACTGTAAAAGCCCGAACTGTGGTAAATCCTAAGATTTTCCGGTAAAACCTAAGATTTACCAACTCTCAATGGTAAAAGTCCGAACAAGCCAGAGTTTAAAAACTATGTTACGATATATAAAAAAATCCTCCTTCATAACTATGTTTATAACTATTTCACATCTCGACATCATCAAGTGAATATAGGTAAAAGTTCGAAATTAAAGAATTGTTCGGACTTTTACCATTGCGAGTTGGTAAATCTTAGGTTATACCGGAAAATCTTAGGATTTACCACCGTTCGGGCTTTTACAGTAACATATATATTGTACAAGCTACTGTCAGGAATCTATCAATTTAAACCCAGTTAACGCTGACATAATCTGTAATACACGTATTATAGCGATGTAAAAGACTTTTTCAAAAAAAATTATAATTTTTCGCGTATTTACTGTTAGTCAACTACACACAAAAACTTACTATTAATACATTCGATTGTTTTTATTGCATACGTGTTAGTTTCAGGCAAAGTTTCCCTTCGCTCATATTACCGAAGGGAGCGCCTGTCAAACTTGTGATAGCAATTTAGTATCGGCACAAGACGTGATATTAGTTTTGTGACCGATGTCCCTTAATAGTGTTCGTTGTTGCTCTGACGTTATACAGTAATAAAGGTAGAGTATTTCTAGAATAAATATTAGAGTAGCAGTCTTATAATGTATGAAAGCAAATAACGTTTTTTGAGGCTTTTAACATTTACAAATAACTTTATTTTTCCTCACAATTGAAGTCTTAAATATTACTAGATTTTCAGTATCTTTTTCTCTCTCTCTCTTTCTCACTCTCTGTAGTAATAGGATTAAACAATACAAGATTTTTTGCGGTTCACATATTCTATGTAGTCCAAATAAAAATGCTGCATGTGACGTGTTCTGTACGCAAATTAAAAACTCTATCCCCGCGCCGTATGAATAAGTAAACTAAATAAATATGCCACAAAAAATTGCAAACGAAAACTGAATTCTTTCAGCAAATGTAAACGTATTAAATAACAACCATGAACGTTACAAAATACTACATAAATTCTCTTCCCATTATTTCCCCTCGCAATGCATCAAAACCTACCATCATTCAACATAATAAAATAAATTCAGCTTATCTTATTCATTCAAAAGACCACATATTTTAGAATAAAATAATTCGTCTACAATTTGGAATACGTGGGTTGGTTATCAAAGCATCGTGTAGGGGGTGAAAGGGGTCGAATATGGGTAGAACGAGTAAAAGAAGGGGGTGAAATAGGGGTACAACATGCAACGGTTAACATGAATGGTAATGAGGCCAGTTGCCTTAATGTTTATGTGTGTACAAATAATTTTTGTGGATTACTTTGGTCCGTGTCTTTTTGGGAATATTTTTTCGTATGTGACCGTGATGGTTCATAAAGGGATGCGTTTGGCTTTTTATTTGGCCGTGAATATTTTAGAGATGGAATAAATGACAAAGTTTTGCTAGAACATGGCTTTAGACGTTGAATTTTGTGATAACAATTTAAGTAAGTACTGGAAATGTAATATAAATATTTTTAGTAAAATCATTCTCTAAAAGAGCTTGGCTTAGATTCTTGCCAAAACTTTTTAAGTAATGAAAAAATAATGCTCAAATAAATTTTGGCATACATTTTTGTTTCGGTTTCTCATGTTATCATGTTAGCATTATTTACAGCGCGTTCGTGCTTGTTACTTACATTATATTTTCATGAATACTTTTACCAATAAAGAGAGAACGTAATATTACGCGTGTACCTAAAATAAAAGCCAAGCCTTAACCCATTTTTTTTTGTTTTTTACAAAAACAGTGCTTTTTCAAACACTCTCATGTAATAACAGAAGCAAAACTTTCTAGAATGTTTTTATTATTCTGTTTAAGTTCAGTATGAATAATTCACTCTGTGACCTTACATTGCAAGACGGGATTTTTGTTTCTGAAATCTTATTATTTTGTGGTAATAGCTATTTTGAACTTTATATTATGTTTATTTTATAAACATTTTTGCCCTCAGCTAAATGTAGTTTATTGTTCCTCTATAAAATTGTTTCGGTTTTGCTCAAGTTTAGCGATGAATATTATTTTATGCAATTCAATTCTTAAATCCAAAAAAAATACTTCAAAAAACGTACTGTGTAGTTATTTTGTTGACTTAAAGTTCTGTTTGTGACTTGATATTAAAAATAACCACCCATAAATAATTATTAATGGAAAATCTAATAATATTTGTGTACTAAAAATAATGTGATTAATGATGAAGTAAATTAATGTACACTAGTTCAAATAAATTTCGATATTAATCTCGAATCAAACAGACCGTGATTGATTGATGACCGATATTGTAAAGATTATAAATTATGATGAAAAATTATATGAAATAATATATTTAGTTCATTGTTTCTAATTAAAAATAACTTTACATTCCTAAAAACGCAGGAGCAATTTGTAATCGAATTATTTTCCATGTGGAGCTTCGTAATGTATTTTTATTTTGACTGTAATCTAGTAAAATGCAGAAGTCTTACGGAATTTTAGCCGTTAGTTCAATAGTTTATTATTCATGATAGAAAATTCTCCTTACTAAAATAGTTACCCACCAATAATTTAACATTCTTCCAGCTAATTTTAAAGGTCTACTTCATTGCACAGTAACAAGCCTAGCTACGAAAAGGCGAATCAACCCCATTTTCTCCTCGAAATACCCTCAATTCAACTCCAGCCATCCGAAACCCATTTTCAACTCATCAGACATCCATCAATGAGAAGAACAATAGATTTAAAAGGCTCTCCTCAATAACTCTGTACAATTGGAGAACGGATAATGTTGAACAACTCTTGTCTCAAGTGGGAATCGAACCTTCCTGATAAAAGTGTAGTATGTTGACTACTGACCGTTCTGAGGGGTTTATTTTTAGTGTGTTTGAAGGACACTTAACCTATTTTGTGGGACGTTAGTAGTTTTTGTTGAGTTGTTACTAGGTTTGGGTTATTTCAGATTTACTTCTAGATAAGTTTGAATGTACGTTTCATGGATTTTTTATTGGTTTACTGGGTATTCTAAGCTCTAAGCAAATAAAAATACTCGATTGACTTAAAAATAGTATCAATCAATTTTAAACTACCTTTATAATATGTCGTGGCTTCAGAATATACAAAAACCTTTTAATTATAATATTTATATTGACGTCACGTATCTAAGTTTCGTTTGAATTGAAAACAATGTCAGATGCTATACATTAAACAGAAATCTAAATACTAATAATACATATCACAAATACTAACCTATATTTTCTATTCTTTCATACTTCAATCAAACCTTCATAAAACAAAAAAGCCACACTAACGAGTAACAAGCCCGCGGTGACCTATATCCATTAATTGACTCTTACGTGCCCAGGATCATAAGTCGATAGGGAGCTTATTGTTACACGTGATCAATACAGAACGGTGATTGTGTGGAGCTCAACGTTGTTTTATGATTTTGAAGGAAACAATGCGAATGGCAGGCGAATTAGAACGTTATTGCATTAGTAGCACAATTTTGTACATACAGTCGGTACTGTCGAGTATCGAAATTTGTCATTTAGAATGTACTGCCAAAATATTTCATACGACACCCGTCAGAGGCGCTGATCAGACTTTCATACAACATAATTAGATAGATAGCTAGCCGGTTTTGGGTAGTCGATAGTGGTAAAGAATCGCAGAACTGTATGCAGACTAATACATATTAATATTACAAATGTGAAATTCAGTCTGTCCTTTCTTGCTCGAAATTTGAAGTGGTTGGTTGGGGCCTGATCTCTCACCTATCGAGTTGGTAACCGTCCTAACCGGCTATAAAAGTTATAATATAATGTATGTGTGCCTACGATGAATATTTCGCACACACCAGTTTCAATAAAACTGACCTCCGAGACAAATATTAGCTAAGAACACTTTATTGTTGACTTTTTTTTTACGGAAGAAAACTCTTCTAAAATTTATCCAGATTATACGTTGAAAGGGGAGTTTATTGAATTAGTACAGCTTAAAAGTTTCAATTTATTACGGATATTTACCACAGTTGCCATCGCCTAGTTGTCGCCTCACAACGAAGTATAACGGCTCTAAAGGTTACGCCTTTTACACCTTTTTATAACACTTATAAATAGGACATCACATGCGTGGGTGTAAGAGCAAGGGGTTAAAGGGTTACATTACATTAACCTGCATACGGGAACATCAAACGTGGATCCGTATATTTTCAGACGTTGATGGGGACAAGGTTAACGCTACAATAATCAGTATATAAAAGGTTTTAATCCAATGATTTAAACTATAGGTGGATATAAAGACGGTTTCTGAAAACCAACGTTCTGGCGTCGCTGGGGTCCCCGCAGCGATAATTGAACGGTACTTAAATTAAAACATTATCGTGAAAAAAACGGCAAGTTTGACTACAATTGAATAAGCTGTAGTGCTTAGTTAATTAGGGTAAATGGCATGGAACATTACCTTATTAAGTAGTTTATACAAAAAAAAGTGAAATTCCATACCCGTTTAATAAAGACTAATACACAATATAAATCGAGTAGTATATGGAAAAAGGCTTTACGAAAAGCTCTTTTTTTATCCACATCTCAAAATGATATTACATAACAATATTACCAGAAATAAACTGAATTTATCTCGAAATATAACATTTGAACGTCAGAGTGGTATTGTTAGCACTCCGTCACATTTCAATCTCCGGTCTTTTCGCCGGGAATATCCACAGGAAATTACTAGCCACCGACGTACCAACACTGCTAATCGATTAGCTGTATGTGAGTAAAAAAGAGTTTCGCTTTTTGTGATAACATTTTTGAGATAACGTAGTAAAAGGATGTGGATTTAGGAACTGTTTATTTCTATTTGCTTTAGAAAGGGGATTTCCCCTTTACGTTTTAATTAAAGATGATAACTGCACTTTTTGTGATATATGATCAGTTGTTTTAGGTGTTTTGTAGTTGTTGCTATTAAGTATCTATCTTAATATCGAGTGATACAGGATTAATTTATAAAACGAGAATATTTCGTTTAAAATGAAATAAAAAAGAAGACTTCAAGCTTCATTACCCTCTAAACTAGTTTTTTTAGTAATAAATATTATTGTCATCAATTCAAAGCAACACTTTTGTATTTTTTGAAATCTATTAACTGTCATCTTTTAGAAATTTTCTCAAAACCAACAAATATTTTCCACAAAAACAAAAAAGTCAAATAAAATTATCATGGCAGTGAATTTTTATCTGTACTACGCACGTAAATGGCATACGATTCGATTATCCGAGTACACTCAGTATAATTGAGTTGTGAATTACTTATGACTCGGATCGAACTGATTCCTAGTATAAATACTAGATAGCCGGAGTACACCTGGTTGACGGTTATTGGTCATTGATATGGAATTATTAATTTGTGACTGTCATGCAGCTAGGCAAAAGTCTTCTTTTGGAATAAGGAAAGGGTTAGGCAATGCACTACAATGGCACTAGATGGAACGTCTAGGTAAAAGGGCTATAGGCTTAAATGTTTTAAATTATTTTTGATAAAATGTCGCAGTGTTTGTCTCTTTCATTCTATGTAAAAGTTACAAACTTTAAACTTTGACCAGAATAACGTAAAATGTCCCTTTATCTTTTTATCAACAACTACCTTGCAGAAATAAAAATAAATATTTGGATTATTTGGTTGGATCAGAAAAGATTGTTAAGTTATGAGGTCAAACAGTTTGCAAGCTTGTTTAGCAGGACAGTCAAACGTCTACTGTGAAGATGTATGTGCGTCATTGAAAAATTGTACAATTGCAGGATGTTGCAAATTGCTACTGATTTGATTGGATAACTACATCATAGTAAGTAGCACGTGCCCAAAGGTCCATAAAAGATTTGATGCAAGGGCGTGACGTAGTCGAGAAATAAACTAAATATTATCAACTAGCTGACCCGCGCAAATTCGCTTGCATCACTTAAGAGAGAATGGTCCAAAATTTTCCCCGTTTTTGTAACATTTTTATTGCTACTCTGCTCCTTTTGGTCGTAGCGTAATGATATATAGCCTATAGCCTTCCTCGATAAATGGACTATCTAATACTGAAAGATTTTTTCAAATCGGACCAGTAGTTCCTGAGATTGGCGCGTTCAAACAAACAAACAAACAATCAAACAAACAAACTCTTCAGCTTTATAATATTAGTATAGATTTTCTGAACATCTCAGGAGTAAAATTTTCTTAACTTTCAATACAAACAATACTAATGTATCATAAGAATATTAAGTTAATTTATACCTAGCATTTAATCGATATAATCAAGCAGTATCATATCCACTAACTGCGAACGTTTAAATATTGCAACTGAAAAGCCATAATCCGTGCAGTATTGAGTCGCTAAGCTAGACGCGGTCGTTCTGTTAAAATATTCATGCTAATTGCATGCGCTTCGTTATACCAAAGTCGCATGGTGATTATGTTTGGTAATAAGTGCTTTATTTACTTAATACTAATGAACTATTAAGAGTGCAAGAACTGGCTTTTGTTTCAAGAGATTTTAAAACAATGAGAGACGTTTTATCAGTCCGAAAGACCCGGCTTTATAGAACATCTAAATTTGTCAGATGACTTAACTTTTCATACATTTCTTGCCACTTTATTTGGCGCATAGGTTATTTATCTAACAACTAATTATTAACTGAGAAACTAGGTCTTAAGAAATACATTTTAGGAGTGAATTTTTGACTTGAGTCTTAACTAAACGTAGCCCAATTTTTTACACCCGGTCATATAGGATAGCGACTTTAAGTTTTACGTTAAAAACTAGATAATAGGCTCTTTTTTATGGGTGTAGGCAAATACCTATGATCGCCACTTGCAAGTCCACATTCATACATTTAAATTATTTAAAAAAATCAAGTTATATCTCCATGAACACGTTAAGTCCATATAATATTAGTAAATTTACAAAATAACACATTTCAAAACAATTGCCAGATACCGATTTTTACTGAATTAATGCTTATTTGGTCCATTACAAGCGTAGTTGACAGCGAGCGTCGTGCCAAGTGGTGCCATCTGTTTTTATTGTACGTACTAGTGGCTTTTCAATGGCCACTGCATTGTCAATGTATATTGTTTATTTTTTTAATAGTGTTGCTAGGATTTTAACTGGAAAAAAGTAGAGATAGTCACGGCCTCATTGGATTTTATTTTGAATAAGAACCGTATTTATTTAACAGATTATTCATAAACCTTTTTAAAACCTTCAAACCATATTGTGGTAGAGTAACACTACGGAGAAAATCTACAACTGTCATTCACTATTCTACTAGCTTTACACTTTTTCTTAGTAATGAGGGTGTAACTAAGAAGAAAAAAAATCACTGACATCGATTTATCTGAAAATTACATTCCGTGCATCTGAGCGACAATTTCCTTCTATTACCTATCATCTAACGACAATTGAGTAGCTATCGACAATTTTTATCTGGAGGAACTCAACAGCCCCCCTAGCGTATTCCGATGAAAACATTTTTAATGTAAATTTCTAAAAGGTATTTCTTGATACTCGATAGTACTAATTGTAAATTGCACTTAATAAGGAATGAAAAAAGACACATATAATATCACTCCTTTTATATCCAAAAGTGAAGGCAAAGGTGTATGAAATACATCCACGTTTCGCCATTAACAATGTTAGTCCCATGTTACACGAAGCAAACCTATTGCCATATACCGAGCAATTAATATATTAACAAAACATATCTATACATAAATAAGTTGTATTCAATGAAAGTGAAATTCGTTTTTATTTATTGTAGGCCTATTTTAGGCAGTAAGGTTTCATTCTAAATATAGATACGACCCATCTCGCTGTGTGGGCGGAACACGAGGCTGCCGAAGTGCGTTGCTGAATGATTCAGGTACAAAATAACGTCGTATCGTTGTGGAGGCTTTATTTATGAAACATGCTATATTATTGTGATTTGATATATAGGCGTATAAATATGACCAATTTGTTGGTTTCCTACCCAGTGTTATGCCTTGTTACCATGGGTAAGACTAGAGACCAATAATGCCATGCCAGTTGCTGCAATCCTTAGAAACATTTTTTGCTTTCATAACTTTTAAACTCTCGCGTTGCATGTTTAATGTATAATAGAATACGGGAATTATCGCGAACATGCATTTTACCTTAAAATGCCTAACGTTTCGGCGCAGGTTGCACTCGCCGTGGTCTGCCTGCGACCTATATTTTTTGCTTTGTTTATTCAAACATCTTGTTATACAAGTCAGTTACAAGTAATGCATGTGTTATAGTAAGTGTAAAATTATATCAATATCGTCGAGTTCTAAACTGAATTAGTACTTTTAATTTATTGCAAAATAAACAGCTTTAAATTGTACAGATGGCTTTGAGTCGAATACTACTACTAATATTTGTATTTAGCCATAAAATATTGTTTCAAATACTTATATTATATCTGTTTATAACTGTATGTCGTTTTACGTAAAGCCAGCTATGGCACTTTTGAGGTTATTATAAAAGGTACCATACCTGGCTTTACGTTCCACTACGCTATAAGCTGACGAAGCAGAATTTTAATAAAAACTGGCGATTTTACTGACGTCACTCTTCCACCATTACTCATCACTACGTTTACTTAATAATAATAAAATGTGACCCATCATTGTAGATTTCATGAAGTATTTTAGGTCCCCTTTTAGATAGGAAGAACATTTTTGATAGCAAAACCTGGATTTATATGACACTTGCCTACACATTCGGATATAACAGGCGTGATATTATGTACATATAGAGGACGCCCGCGACTTCGTCCGCGTGGAAAACCCTTCCCGTGTAAATCTTGACCCCTCGGGAATTCCGGGATAAAAAGTAGCCTATGTGTTATTCTGGATCTTCAGCTACCTTTATATCAAATTTTATCTAAATCTGTTAAGTAGTATTTGCGTGAAAGAGTATTAAACATCCTTACATAATTATACATTCTCACAAACTTTCGCATTTATAATATTAGTAGGATGTACATACATGTTATGGAAAATTCGACTGCCTCCGTGGCGCAGTGGTTTAGGTCGCCACGCCGATACCACTGCAACGGGAGGTCGTGGGTTCGATTCCCACACGGAGCAATTATTTGTGAGATCCACAAATAATTGTTTCGGGTCTGGTTGTGCTTTGTGTCCGTTGTTTGTATGTTTGTAAAAGTCCCCGCGACACAAGAGCAATTCTTAGTGCGGGAGTTGTCTTTTTAAAAAAAAAAAAAAAAAAAAAAAAAAAAAAAAAAAAAAAAAAAAAAAAAAAAAAAAAAAAAAAAAAATGATCTATAGATCATAACATAACAAAAGTATGTATCCTATAAGGCACATACTTATGTTACACCCGTCATTATGAATTTTTATCAGGCCCTAGGTCATTGACCACAAACCAACTGTGGTTTGGCTAACATACTTTTGTGAAATTTCGTTTCAGCATTATATTTTCAGTACATTTCGCGGTTTACTTTTCCATTCACAAAATTCACGACGTCTACAATTTAGAGATTTTCCGACCAATTTAACAGGACGTTGGCTTTCAGCCAGACACAAATTTAAATCTATTTTACTTCTAAAAGAGCTAATATGTCCTTTAAATTTTGTGTACTTAGGATTATTTAATAAGGGACTTTGTATTTATGTGTTTATTCCGTTGAGATTAACTCGGCTATGTACTTAGGTCTGATTTTGGATTAGCAATGAGGCGAATTAAAGGTCGTATTTTTCTTCATATTTGTTTTTGATGTCCAAATTTAGATGTTTGGGGATTCATAAAGGGCTTTTAATTTATGTTTTATTTGGTTTAATGAGGTAAATAATAGGTTTTATATTTGTGAAGGTATTACGTTTTAATTAACACACATAGTCGTTTACGTATTCCACATAATTGGCATAGAGCGACAAAAAGAAAATACGATTATCTTATTTATTTGTATACCTAATCAAACAAATTACCACCGAACGTAACAAAAACATAGTTCCCTTTATGCTGTCACAAACGGGTGAAAACACGAGAAAAGCAAAACAAAAATGAGCATCGCAACAAAATATTTCAAAAATGATACCTCTTAACAAAGAAATAAACAATAACAATAAAAACCAACTACTACAAACAAAGCACTTGTACATTTTACCCCGTCCTGTCTCATTCCTTTACCAATACCCCGGGACATCCCGGAGATTCTCCCGGGAATTCCCGGGAATCAAAGCCATCAAGGCATTTACCGGTGCAATGTTACCGATTGTGGCTTACCCTTGAGACTTGTAGAGACCTTGGGAAAACATCGACTGTAATTAAATTTGGTTGTCGTTGACAAATGATCTAGTTGATAAAAAGCCTTTGTTGTTGTGATGAACGTTTCGAGGTACCAATAGCAAAAAATTGTGTTCAGTTTTGTCAATTCAAGTGATGCATTACACAAATACAGTACATATTATACAATAAAAAAAAAAAAAAAAAAAAATAAATAACCCATTACTGTCCTACTGCTGGGCAAGGGTCTCCTCCCGTAATGAGGGAATACAATAGAGGTACAAAAAATTTAAACAATGAACTATACGGCATGTGTTGTACCTACTCCCCAAAACTACATAATTTTCACTGCACTTGTTGATCTTTTAAAAATAATCGGGGTAAGAATAATTAAACTAGCGCATCTAATGTAGTCTGTTCGACATTTTTTTAAGGTAAAGATTAAAAATATCTTGTTTTGTTTTCTAAATCTTTTCTTGAATAAATACAAAGTTAAAATTGCCCACATTTATTTAAATGGAAAGCTAATTTTAATTTAATTTTCATTAAGCATACTATAACGTACAAGCACTACAAATATTCGTAGCATCTCGTCTACGACACATATTTGCGGTGACTATTCAGGTCTGCATTCATAGCGGTCTTGTGCTCTGGGTTACTAATAGAAAAATATTGTATTCAGTTTTTGTCAATACGAATGATGCTCTACGCAAATACAGTGCATATGATACAAATTTATATCTTAGACGGCACACAGGACTAAAACTTACTGACGCACCTAGTGTAGTGAGTTGCATTGAACATTAAATGTTGGCAAATTCAAGCAATCAGTTATTGAAGCTTCCACATAAATAAATATAAAAAAGTAACGCACTAAAAATTCGACATCCAGACATCTTTTTCAAGATAAAGATCTATTTCAATTTATCTTGCTTAAATCTGAAAAAATACAAAGTTAAAATTACCCACATTCATTCAAATGGAAAGCTAATTTTAATTTCATTTTCATTAAGCATACCGTAACGGACAAGTACTACAGATATCCGTAGCATTCCGTCTACGACACATATTTGCGGTGACTATTCAGGTCTGCATACATCGCGGTCTTGTGCTCCGGTCGAATGCAATTCGGGCGACAGGTTGAAAAGATCGTTGCTGACGTTTTGGTTAGATGTTAGTGGCTTTATGTTTTCAATCGTTTTTCGTTTTATTCCCGGCTACTTTTCGTATGAATTAGGCTTTTTTTATTACCAATCAGCTAAGTTTAAACTGTTTTCAGGCAATAATTTTACGTATATCTAAGAATAATTAAATCCTCAATAACCTGTTAAAATATTAGCTCCTCGCACATAGTCCATCAACATTTTCTGAAATCTGTACCATAACTTCAGTTAACTGTACAGTAATTTATCCTGTAAAATAAATTTTTACTTAGAATTAATGAAATTAAAATCAATTTTCACTTTTCTTCTTATATGTTGACATTGTCAACCAATCGCTTATCAAATAGCAGTTCTACTCACTTTCCCCATCCAACTCTAATTACTTCAAAAAGTACATAAAATAACGAGTATTTCCCACATATTTGCGGAGACTATCAGCCCGCCCTCGCGAGTTTGCGGCAGGTTTCCGATGCAATCTCGTTCGCCTACAGACAGGGTGACACTTTGAAAGATGCTCGCCAAATCCGCACGTTTTCATTTAACTAACATTCGAAGCCGATAGCTGAATTTGAAGGAATTTAATCTATTTTCGAAAGTTTGGTTTGTCAATAACGCTGTGGTTAAAGATTTTCTGTCGATTTGGCATTTAAGCTCAATTCAAATATTGCATGCGTTAATTTTTATTGCAGTTTTTCATCAGATTTCAGTTTATAATCTCAGACTCTATGTTTTAGTGTTGAACTATAAGATCTTTACTGATATGCAATTATTCATTTCAATGTACAGCTATTACTCCGCATCGCAGTCGCTTTATAAAAGTTGACTTCAATCTGCTATAAGAATACAGGTAAAAAAACAAGTAAGCATGCCAAACCATTATATTTTAAAACAGCTTGGTGATGAGTCGTAATAATTACTGAAAGAAACAAAAGTAACGGTACATTATATTATTGTAGAACTAGAACAAAAAAATACAAGAAAAAACAAAAAAAATAAGCAAAATTTGATTATGACTGACTCAGTTCATTGACCCTACAAGTTTTTGTTCGAGAAATAAATCGAAATACATAACAAGCTTTTATTAAATATCGAAAATCACTTTCGATACTCCGATCCTTGTCATACCCATGTCTAAATCCGTTCACATAGAAACAAGGATGATTCTGTAATAAAATACTTTATCTTTTGAAAACAAGTTTTTACGAAGATTAAAGATAAAAACGTTTCTTTCAAGGATTTTCTGCGTATTCTTAGAAGCTTCCATTTTAATCTTTAAAAGGTTAAATATTGTTAAAGTCTACGTCAGCTAAAATGTAAATACTAAGTGAAGTAAGAAATAGGACAAAGATGAAATCCCAAGAGGTTTGTTTCTTAACCCGTTACTGTCCCACTGCTAGAAATTTTATAGACTGAATATAATGAATGTGAAAAACTAGATCAAAGTCTAAAAGCTCTCTTTTAACCTAACTTTATCCCACTGGCAGAAAACTAATAAATATAATTATTATTGTCTTGTTTACCTAAGGGCACATTATACCCGAATTACACGTGGCCGAAGTTACATGAGTCAGTTTGTTAGAAATATGAAAAAAACTGAACTATGGTAAGAAATATACTTCTCTCTCTAGTAAGAACTATATTTGTTACCATATTTTTAATTGCTAAAGTTTAATTATTTTAATTGCGAAATTTTTAACCCACAAAAATTTTGATCCAAAAAAAGCCCTGTAACACTATTTCAAATACTACACCCATAACTAAACAAACATTGAACCCATCTTAGAAACTGTATGCAAGAACACAGCAATATATCTCACAGCCAGTCCGTAACGAACTCTCGAGAGCTGCGAGAGTGCTCTAGCCGCTCTCGACACTGCTTTGTCAGCGCAACGCGACACGTCCGACACTCTAACACGGGAATAAATACGCGCTTGTTGATACAGCGGCTTTTGTATTGGTCAGAATCTGAATATAAGCTGAAAGTTGCAGTTTTGGGAGGTGAATTTTGGTAGATATAGTGTTCATAGTTTTAGTGCAATTAACTGTATAGGTAATTAATAGGTGTAGTATGGTTCGGTAGTTAAATTAAATATTTTGTCATAACTTTTAAACTTTTTAACTATTTTGTCTTTTGTTTTCTTTATTCGTATTGTTGGGTTTGATATGTATGGAATGGGGAAAAAAATATTCATTGTAACCACTTTTCCTTTATTGGTAAAACGTATCAGTTGATTTTAAGCAACATTATTCGTGAAAGAAACAATTTGCTAATTAGCCCTGCTTTCGCGACTTCTGTATAAGATAAGTTAGCTTTTTAGATGAAATTTGTCACACACATTTGCTGTTACTTCATCTACCTATTGGATAGGTTATCAGCAACTTACCCATAAGCTGTAAAGCTCCAAAATTACACCCTCAATTTCGACACCCACATGCAACTTCAATTAAGGAAGAAATCCTAACAACCAATTAAAAATGACACCTAAAAATACCTAACGTTTATTTCAAATATTAAACTTTTCCGTTTAATCTTCATATTAAATTTGATTCCAAAATAACTTTCAATTGTACGTCTTTGATCTATATTTAGAAGTAAATATCATGGCATGTCAGAGTCCACCTACAAGCGTCTAATAATACCGCCTTGATTAATTCCCACACAGTTTTCATTTCAAATGGAAATAGCCTTCACAGTGTTATTCTGATAGAATTAACAAAGTTATCTCGAGTTTCGCTCCGGACAGTTTTTAAAATAGATGTGCTAATTTGAAATGCAATTAGAACGAGAAACAGGAGTTTAAATTTAAATGATCATATTCAAAAATTTATATTTGCTAGTCACAGTTTGCAAAATATGTAGTAGAATAAATAAAAACATAGGTAAAACAAAATTTTAAAACATTTTGTAGAAAATTGAAACAAAAATTGACAATTGCTATCTAAAAACAGTTCGCGTGGCCACTCCACTGCTAGTCTCTACCAATAAAATATCCAAAAAGATCACAAATTTCTTTAACCAACACATAACCGGTACCGTAAAAATATACCCCAATAGAACCTTCCACCATAAATTTCATTTTTCCACAAGTGCATCCTACCATAATACATTTTCAGGAAACCATTTACGACTTCCCGAAAAACTACCCCTAGAAAAATTTTCTTGTAAAACTAACCCCTATTTCAGCGAATATCGTTTTCTAAAAATACCTCCCCTCTCCCTGTCATATCGTGACGTCACATCCGTGAAGCTATTCCTTTGTGGGTACCACAAAGTGTCCGTGTTTCAGCACATTTTAGTTCGCCTTTGTTCAAAGACCTGAATATTACAGCAGGAGTTTAGAAATTTTGTTTCGCAGTTTTGAATATTATAATAAAGGCGTGAGTTTCCGTGTTACGAGTTTCGGTAGTTTATCTTGATTTAGTTTATGCTGGTTTGCGGTTATTTATGTTTTAGGTACTTAGGTATATGAATATATTTACATTATACTTATAATTATAAAGTAGGTTTAGCGGTGTGGCAAACTGAAGTCATAGACGGGTAGTCGTTGCAAATATCATGAGATTGTTTAATATGGAGTATAGGTGTAGGTTTGAGACCTTTCGTAGTCGGAATTGTATGTAAAAAAAAATTACACATGATGTTTTTTCACTCCAAAGGGATATTTCAAAACTGTAAACCAGGTTTATGTGCGTTTTGCTTGAAAAATATACGTTTCCACGGTTGCCTTTCAAAGTGTTTCCCGTTCTGCGTAATAAAAAAAATAAAAAACTCCGTTCATTTAAGGAATTTTTAAATAGGTACTCGTAGTTTGTCATGTAGTTACATTTTTGTCAGGATAATTAGATATAGACAAAAAATTAGTTTTAGGCAAATGTAAAAGACATATACGGAAGAGTTAAATCGCTACTTCGGGGAAGAAAGGGCGTAAAAGCCACTTTTGGCCAAAATGAGTTAATAATGCAACTTTGTTTAGTTTTCGACGCTCTATCGATCTGTATATTTAAAATTTCAATATTCCCAAAAAAATGGCTTTTACCCCCATGATTTTTTTCTCACCAAAACCATTTTTATTAAAAAAAATTGACGTATATGACATTATTTAATTATTTCAAATTAATAAGGGCGTATCACCATAGTATGAAAGAATATTTGGTCGTAAATACAATATTTATTACGTAATGACTTTTACAAGTTGAAATTAAGTACTCCATGCATGAAGACACATCAGTACAAAAAGTCATTCCATTGGAAGTACCTGAAAAAAGGCCAAATACAAAAGGGAAATCTAAAGCGAGAGGAAGACCTAAAAAAAATATTTGTTTAGATACAACTAATAATCACTGCCAAGCTGAAAAATCAAACGAATTTGTGTTGCGTAAGTTATATGACGCCAGATTACCAATTTCGACTGCAAAATATAACGATTTAAAACTTCTTTGTGACAATCACACAATACCCAGACCGTTCCAACAAGATTTTTTGTCGCTGCCTCATTTTAAAACAGTAGTAGACCAATTACTAGATACCGACGAAGAAGACGATGTAGTAGAGGAATTAGAATGAATGGGTACTTATCTACATTTTAATTTCATTAGAATAATGCATGAATGATTAATAAGTAGAAGAAAGATTTATTCTACAAATTATAATTAAAAAAAAAGGTTAAACAAATAAGAAAAAGAAAAAAATATATAACAAGAGAAAGAAGATGAATAAAAAGAAAGTAAAAGATAAAAAAAATAAAGAAGAATACGATTACAAGCAATAAAATTAAAAAAGTAAGAAAACGAAACAAAAACCAGAAAAGGAAATAGAAAAAGAAGAAGATTACTAATTGTTGTCAATTTGATTTGATTTGTGAATGAATAAAACTGATTTGCATCTTAACTAAATTTATTTATTTAATACACCAATACCTACCTAGTAGAATAAATTACAAACATACCATTATTTTATCAATTTTAGTTAATTTATTTCTTAATTAATTAATATTAGATGATAGTAATTATTTATCACAGTTAACTTAAAATTTAAATTAATGAAAATAATCAAAGTTCAATTCAATTAAATCTTTTCTTTTGTTTCACTATTCATGAATCGTGTGCATTTAACTTAACAGGTAGGTAACCTAATTCGTTATAATAAATTTTGTAATATAGAACTATGATAAATCAGATAATAATAATTATTATGCTATTATTTTGAGCTTCTATGCACCTTAATTTCAATATTCACCACATTAAATCTTACAAAATTATAATAATTGTAGGTTTACTCACTATAATTGTTATAAGCGGTGCAGTCATTACGACCTTTTCACTGTCTAAAGATGGTTTATACGACACGATGTATGTTAGCATTATAGATATTTGTGGATTTACGTCCTATAGTACGTATTTATAGACGGTGTAAAAGCCATTTTTATTAATATTTTGGGTCGTAAATCCATCCTATCTTCTAAACCATAAGGTTTACTTAAAATTAAGCTTCTTGATATTAAAGAGCACTTAAATGCAATTAAATATCACCAATTCATTCGAATTTAACTCTATTGCAAAAAAAGTTATTTTCCAAAATTAAAAAAAAAAATCGTTTTTTCGCTCCCCTGTAAAGTTGCTATTTTGGCTTTTACGCCCTTTCTTCCCCGAAGTAGCGAAATGGTTATTTTAGTGTTATTATCAATACCACAATTTAAAAATCGTCTCAAACCTTAATCTGGTAGCCTTCACGGTATCTGTGCCATTATAATACAAGGTGACAGGAACATGATAGGATTTAAGCATTTGAATGACGTTTGGGCTTTAAGAAAAGCTATAGAGCTTATTAGAACGACAGTAAACCGCGAAATTTGTGAATAAATATGAAACTGGAGATATTTTGTGACATGATATTTAATTCCCATTGTTCTTTAGTTCTAAAAATAGCAATACGTACGAGATTTATTTTGAAATCAAAATATTTACTTTCGTTTCTTATATGTTAAGGTATTCGTTGGCATTATTTGTTAGACAGATACAGGTCAAATATATAAAAAAGATCCTTTAATAAGTCAGTTTCGACAATGTTTTCTAGCAAGTTTATTTATTTATTTTTCAGGCACCGTCCATCTTTCTTCTTGTTGAATGTTCTCTGATTATTGTGGTTCTTCTTTTGCTTAAAATAATCTTCGAAGGCTTCCTCGAACTCCCTAAAACGTGATTCGAATCGTTCTATCAGAAAAGTCAACTGATATTTCAAACAAACAGCCCCACATCACACCGCAGTGCGGTCACACCTCGCGCATTACGCGCGGCTAATGTCAATTGAAACAGTCAGCAGAGAGATAATTAGATACATTAACATTCGTTAACTTGCTGTCACCTGTGTTATCGGTGTAAGCTTCATCAGGCTGGTTTTGTGTTCAAATGCAAATGTGTATTAGTCTAGATGTAGATATTAGTTGTGCTTTTGATAGTGGCTTCACTCCAAAAAGAATCTATGAAATATTTGTAGTTATGTATTTATGCCTTGAGATTTGATTTGCTAGCGGGCACTCAAAAAAATATCCTATTTAAAATCTTGTTACATAAGCTATGTAACTATTAAGTTTCACTTCAACCGGTTGATTTATAGTTTTTGCATTAATGTCCCACATGCACCGCAGTGCGGTCACACCTCGTGCACTACGCGCGGCTAATGTCAATTGAAACAGTCAGCAGAGAGATAATTAGATACATTAACATTCGTTAGCTTACTGTCACCTGTGTTATCGGTGTAAGCTTCATCAGTCTGGTTTTGGTGTTTTGTATTCAAATGCTAATGTGTATTAGTGTAGAAACATATACTAGTTGTGGTTTTGATAGTGGCTTCAATTCAAAGAAAATTTTATGAAATATTGGAATCTAGTAATTGTATCCTAGTTCGTACCAAAAAAAGGAGGGTACCTTTGTGAAATTCTGCTATTTAAGCTGTGTCACTGTAAGCTTTATTAAAACTCTATTTAAGCTATATTACTGTAAGTATTATAAAAACCCGTTAGTTAAGTGTTTTTTGTGTTTTTGTCTAGTTACAGGTACTGCTACCCGTGTCTACTCTGGAGTAGCAACATTCGTAACAAAAAAAATGTAATAAATAATATGCTTTTTTAAAAATCCTACGCGTGCTGAAAATTCGCATAAATGACCTTTTAACGATAATTGCCAGCTGAAATTGCTTCAGAATAATTGCCATCTTTAACCATTATGTTAAACTGCGTACTTAGTCCTATTGATAAAATACTCAGAATTTTGTAAATAGATTCTCGCAACCCTGGATTTACCCTTGAAGAAGTTCATTACGACTACTTCCAAGTAATCGTTACACTTTGATATTTATTTTCCTGTTTTTCCCCACTTTTGGGGTATTTTTTTCCTCAACGGTATGTTAACGAATACCGTGGAAGGACACTCGCATGTCTATTTCCTGTTATTCGGGACGTAGCTATGACATCCGATACGCCACGTGTATTAAGTAGGCTTCCATTCGGAGGACTACTTTTTTCAGACACGGTAGTGGAAATTTTTGGAGTATCTCGTGTCACATCAGTTACCAGCCTGGTCTCTATTTAAAGAGCCATTAGGACATGGAATTTTATTTTCCGGGAGTTTTACATTTTCATTTTTTGACCTACTCATGTTTCCTACAAATAGTTGTCTTTGCACGTATTTCAGTTGACAACAATGTGAAAGCTACTGCTGTACATTGTTGATTCTCTTAGATTAAAGTGATCAACACGTTACGCCAAAGCAGCAATGGACTGAATGGTGACCATCAATTTAAAGTACACTAGTTGTCAACTGAGAAACGTGATAAGCCTGCAGCTTAGAATATTAGAGGGGCTATCTCTTAAAAACGTTTAAAAGATTATGATAGAAATACCAGTTCAGTCTTCTTTACCATTAATAATATTGAAATAACATAAAAAAAAGAAATGAAGACCGAATAATCGCAAAAAACCATTAACGAAAAAGTGGCGTGTAGGAAACTCATTACATATGAATATAATTCATCTACATATTTACTTTCATACTATTCACGTTTTCACTAAATTAGGGTTCTGTAACTGCTATTTATTTGAAGGTTCATTGGTTGGGTCGAACCCCTTTTTAACCCAACTGGGTTAAAAGAAGGTAAATATTTCGCATGTCATGGTAATGAAGAGGAAAGTAAGGAGTAATTAATTTCGAAAAACATGACTTTTAAAAGCTAATAAGGATATTGTTTTGATAAAACAATGACTAAACAGTTTAAGAACAATTAACAGTTTATCAATTGAACAATTTTACGCTTGGTAACGTCAACGAACAAACGTTTGACACTTAAAATAACTTAAATAAATTGTTCTTGTGGAACACGCTAGGGGCGGCAGCCATGTCATGGCTTCTTTTTTTGCAGTTTTTCCTTTTCCTGGTAATTTTTTTCGAACATAATATTATTTTAGTATATATCCTGTCTTTGAAACGAGTAGTTGATTACTATTTCATTCAATAGTAGAGGCTAGCTTTAGATCCAAAAATAAACGAACAAAGTTATAGGTCGACCCTAGTCTACTATACTAATGTTATAAATGCAAAAGTTTGGAAGTTTTGATAGATTAACACACAGCATACATTGGAAAATCATTTAACGCAGACATATTCGCTGGCAGAAGCTAGTAGTCCAAAAATATAAAACCATTTTCAGAATAAACTCTGCATGTTAGCGAATAGTAAAATAAAACATTAATTTGGTCATAATTGCCGGCGGCTACTGTTAATTGCGAGTTCTGTTATTGCAACTGAATGTGTTATTATTTATAATGCTTTCACAATTATGGTGATTGCAATTGAATTTATATTTACATTGACTATGTAAATGGCTTTAATCCGGAGATTATGAGGTATATAAATAAATGTGAATTTCATTTTAGTTTTGTGCATTTAGCAGTTCGTGGAAATGCGTAATATTTATATAGCATGCTTTGTTACTATGTGGATAAACATACAATGAAGATAATTGCTTGATGCCTTGGAGGATGGGACGGCCTTTGGTGTGGGATGCAACTTGCGTCGACACCCTTGCGCCGTCTCATCTTCCAAGGACGGCCGGTGCTTCTGGAGCTGCTGCTGCGGCTGCCGAAGACCTCAAGCGGCGCAAATACAGAAGTCTTGTTGGTGAGTATGTGTTTGAGCCGTTTGGGGTCGAGACGCTGGGACCATGGGGCCCGAGCGCCCACTTACTTTACAAAGACATCGCCAAACGCCTCGTCGACAGTTCCCGTGACCAGAATGCTGGTATTTTCTTGGGACAAAGGTTAAGCATTGCCATACAACGTGGCAATGCTGCCAGCATTCTGGGAACGTTCCCGATAGACAGCGATGTGGAGGAGTACTACGACGCGTAGCGCGCTTCCTTTCTTT
Organism: Anticarsia gemmatalis; assembly: GCF_050436995.1. Lineage (NCBI taxonomy): Eukaryota > Metazoa > Arthropoda > Insecta > Lepidoptera > Erebidae > Anticarsia > Anticarsia gemmatalis. Next base: position 4,922,450 of record NC_134770.1, on the reverse strand, counting down.
TATTTTCTTATTTTTTTTATATATATTTGTTTTTTTTTCGTTAATGTGTATATATAGTTTTAATTTTAATAATTTAATGTAAATATTTAGTTATATAAGTTTTGTACTGTATAAAATATAATAAAATTCTATTAAAGAATAAAAAAAAAAAAAAAAAAAAAAAAAAAATAATAATTGCTTGTATTGTTCAGAAACATGATATTACTATTTACAGATTCTCGAAAATTTGCTACAGGTTCACTTGGGAATAGACACATATATTTTTTTATTGTTATTGGTACTCAAAATACATGATTTTAATGCGTAAACAAATAAGAGCTCTGGCATGTACTTTCATTATATAATTCACGGAACGAAAAACACTCGTATGGAAATACTTTTCTTCCCTCTTACATATTCAAAAAAATACTATATTTTGTAAAACTAGGCCGAAGCATCTATATACAAAATAATTTAGAAACAGTAGCTCATTTCTTGCTACGGAACTTTTAATGACCAACCTCCGTCTTTCTAACAGCCAGTCATTACCCAAAACAAAAAACTATTTCTTTCTTCAATCATTTTCATATGAGGAAATTAGTTTAGCGACACACCTGCGCAACGTCTGGCGCCGAACGTACCGTTCAACACTTTCGTTGTGTTATTTAAGTCACCTTTAATTCATTATACAAAATTCCATCGCGCTCATTGGTTCGGCTGGTGTGTCGCTACACTTACAAGTATAATTTTAATGTTCAGAACACTTATAATAATAAACTTTTGTTGAACAAATTATTAGTTTGTATATGAGGCACTTCCGTATCATAATTATAGTTATTGAAGAAAGGGTAATGGAATTTGGTGAGGGCGACTGTAGTTTCTGATAGAATAAATGCTTGTTTTGTTTGAAAGACGAATCAGGGAAACGACTTTACCAAATGGTGGAGTTTTATATGAACTGTGATCAGCGCCGTAAGTGTATTCCACAAAAACATTTTTTTTTGGGTATTTAATGTCAAATTGTCTACCCGATAGTACCATTTGTAGGTTATCGCGTTACATATAATAATGAATTACAAACCCTTTTTTATCGTATGGTTAGTAGTCTACCTTGTGTCAAAGTTATTCAAGCACGAAAGGTCTTTGGCATAGCGTAACGTCGTAGTAGACAACAACCGGGACCGACCATTTACGTGCCCTACGAGGCACGGAGACGCCCAGTTCAAATACCACTATGCGGTCACCCATCTATGGAAGGACCGCGCCAACGGTTGCTTAACCCACTGATCGTTTACCGACCGGTGAGCGCAACTGGCTATGAGCGCCTCGAAACATTCAGTAATCGGTAGTTTGCCATAAAAGAGCTAACGATGCAGGTCTATGTTACCGGTGTACAAAAAATATTTTCTCTACATTTTCTTTTTACCTTGTATGCAGATTTTCCGAAGTATTTTCGCCGTCCACTACATTATTTAAAAGCACTTGCCCTCAATGAATTGATTCTCGTTTACTGACTGCATCGTAGCCTGTGTGCCGGAATAATTTCATATTCATAAGGGTGCGGAGTCTATCAATTTGTGCTTTGGCTATGCATAAAGTAAGCTTCTTACAGTGTTACTAGTATTTGAACGTTACTAATATGCTATTTTTTTTTAACCAGCTATCATTATTTGCATTCATTTCAAAATTGTTTAAAATAGCTATCTTTACTTGCCTTCATTTAAAACTCGCTCAGATCTTTATAATTCATGTAATCACTATATTTAAGATCAATTGAACAAAATCCCATAGTAAGCTAAACATTACAATATCATTAATCACTGTTTATCGTATGAAAATAAATTTAGTGTTTTTCGATTATGAATCACCGTTTATCGATATAAAAATAAAATCCATTCAGTAATTTTTGTGATTTTTCCGTTCATTCAAGAAGACGGGCGATTTTTAGTGAAATTGTTGGTGGTGTGACAAGTGGTTCTTATCCTATCCAATAAAAAAATGACAGGCAACATTATAAGTAAATCTATTTGTATAGTTCTTAAAGATATGTAAAAGAAGTGAAAACAGCCATCAACGTTTGTATTTTCATCTTCCAAAACCTTAAGGAAAATACGTACATATTCCAAGGTTTTCGCAAACAAATTAATTTGTAAACACGATAGCAGACAGTATCGTGGCTGTTCAAGACATTTTGTACCACATTACAATGTTTACACGCTAGGAACGGAAATTGTAGCTTTAATGTACCTAGGTGGTGCTTAAGAGATGTTTATCTTCTATGTTATTCATTGAGAAGAATAATCTAGGTATCTTTAGGTACAGAAATTATGTTTTTTTTGTCGTATGAGTAGGTTTTTGTAATATTTCAACACCTTCAGTATAATTTAGTCTTAAGCAACCAAATAATAATATGAGTAACTAAAGTCACCAGGTTTTATTTTTCCTACAAATATGAAGTATGTTCACAACTTTGCTAAAATGGTTATTATAACCCTATTATTTATAAACACACTATAAACCTATTTTAGTTAAAAAACTAGTACAAATTTGTTTTCTCTTTTTCATTTTGCTAAGGAGTGAAATAAACAAAACAGTTTATAAGCCTTTCATAACTTTATATATTTTTATGAATAAGAGGGTAAGGCTCTAACCCCTTTCCGAGCTAGAGGTAGATTCAGTAATTTATTGTAACGACTATCATAAGTGTCAATATTTGACCTAAATGAACAAATGATTGGACTTTGATTTTAACTAAACGTCTCACACTTTTCAATTACACTCATAATCAATTTAAGTCCTTATCACACAACTCTGAGAAGAATAACTTAAAAACTCCATACATACATCGTTCTATTCTAACAAACACTGCTTAATTGACAAACTACAACAAATATAATACAGAAACAAAAGGCTCATATTCAATAATACATAATAAAAACGGTCCTACTAAATATTCGACAGCAACTTAAAAACTTATCACTTACTTTGAAAACCCTGACCCACATTTTATCCTGCAAAAACGTTAAAAGGCTTACATTACGGATCGTGGGGTAAAGCCCTGTCCCTTTATTTTGCTCGTAAACCCTGTTCGCGCGGTTTAAAACAATTCCACACTAAGTTTTGGCGTTGAAAAATTGGATGCACTTGGTAAATCCTGCAAGGGTAGAAAACATTTGAGGATTTATCCAAGGATTTTCTTGCTTGTTTGCTTGCTTGTTTGATGATATTTTCTTTATGATTTAAGAATTTTGATGGAAAAAGAGGTGATAGTGTAACGGATTTTATGATCGAAAGTTAAACTATTTCGTTGCAATAAAGTCAAGATAATCTACATTGACTGTCTCCGTGGCGCAGTGGTTTGGGTCGCCACGCCGCTACTATTGCGTCGGGAGGTCGTGGGATCAATTCCCACACGGAACAATTATTTGTGCGATCCACAAATAATTTGTTTTTTGTAAACGTTGGAGCGATGACTTTGACATCTATCTGGAGGATTGGCGTGAGATAGACAGGGACCGATGGAAGATTTTGGGGGAGACCTTTGCCCAACAATGGGACAGTACGGGTTAACAAAAAAAAAAAAAGTCCCCGCGACACAAGAGCAATTCTAAGTGCGGGAGTTGACTTAAAAAAAAGGAAGTAAACTTGAACAATTAAAATAAACTCATTTAGGTCCTAAATACCTAATAACTAACGGCAAATTAGTATTCAATAGTAAAAGTAGAACGAAGGATTAGCTACCGGTAGAATATTCGCAAAAAGGAAAAGTTCCGAACGAAATACGTTCACGAACTGCAAATGAGATACCAATTTATTCTGAACAAGGATATACAATCACGCAAAATATTCTATACCTAAGTAAAAGTTCTCTTAATCATTCTCAGGAAAAACTTAGTAATGAAGTATTCGGGTTTCAATTTGGATACTGCATTAACTAAAAACTAAGTGGGTTACCGTTACTGCTTGCTAAACTATGACTGGGTACTAATAGCTTTTGCTTTTAACGGCGTCCGTCAAAAAGCTTTCCCGGAGATAAAAATAAATCGTTGATAACGTAAGTTATAAATTGTGCGCCAATTTTTAGCAAAATAATGCAGTAGTTTTGCGTGAAAGGGTAACAATAAATCTGTAGAAATTTTGACATCAATATGAGTCGGAATATTATATTGTCTTAATATACCTACAATATTTTTTGCTAAGAGCGAAGGTTAAAAGCCAAATAAAGCACAGCCTAGTCCCGCAATTTTCCGTGGTTTCTATTTACTAAGCATCTTTTAGGCAAAGCTTTAACTAACGAAATATTTCAGAAGTAAAATAAATATGAATTTCCAAGTAGGTTAGGAGTTTTGCCAAATTCATGAAAAATTACGTTTGACGTAGCAATAAAGTTTTGGCTGTTAGTTTGTTTGTTTGGCGTCGTACCCAAAACTTAACTGATAAAACTACTTAAGATTAAAACTTTCTGACAGGTGACTGACATATTGGCACCCCTTATCTTCTTGAAAATAAGGTTGAAAATCGCTTGTTTCTTTTAGAATTTATGCCAATGTTTATTTTGCTGAAAGGCGTAAGAGGTTTTGCCTAAAGCTGAGTAATTGTTTTAAGAACGAGAGTGTTTGTTTGACCTTGTCTAGATTTACCCAAACCAGGACGTGTAAAAATAGTACTGAATTAGTTTACCACTTACTCGAAGGCTATTTTGAAGCCACATAATCACTTGAATTGCTGAAATTTTAATTAAATAGTTGTAATGCTTCCTTTCGCAGTTGCCGTCGTATCGATTATCTGGTAAATCTTAAATGTGACAGGAATATTACTTTACTACATGGCAATAGGCTCGCCCCCTATTACATGAGATTAACTTTGTTAATTACAAAACTCGTGTGTAACTGTCGTGTTTTTTTTAATACACATCCCGCACTAAGAATTGCTCTCGTGTCGCGAGGACTTTTACAAGCATAGAAACAACGAACACAAAGCACACCCAGGCCCGAAACAATTATTTGTGGAACGTTCATTAATTGCTCCGTGTGGGAACCGAACCCACGACCTCCCGACGCGATGGTAGCTGCGTGGTGACCTTAACCACTGCACCACGGAGGCAGATATTTATTATTACTAGTTCATATTAAGCCAGGGTTTACAAAAATAAGAGAAGGTTACTCCTTGAATACACTCACGTAAACAAAAAATAATCCTCAGTCTAAATAACTAATAGCAATTACTTCTAGCGGTACTCCGACACTAATTATTCCGGTTTTCATCCGCAAAGCTCCAGCACTAGCTATTAGGATTATACTTTAGCGCGTGTTTCAGAGGCGCAGAATATACTCACTACACGCGCTCTTTGAACATCAAATTGCATTTAACTCCGTAAATGTATGTAGAGAATAAGAATATGAGAATATAAAAGCAGTCTTAGATAAAGTTTGTGTTATTTATTTTGTTGATGTGTTTTAGGTAAAGAAAATAAGTTAGTATATAGTATTGATATTATGCAAACCGACTTTAAGTGATACATATTTGCCAAAAGCATGGAAAATATATAGCAATTTATGTCAGTTTTACTGCCTGTTTTTGAGAAGTTGCTCACCATGAATCGACATTGTTAACTCTACTCTAAAGAGAAAGTAACAGAAAATTAATGTTAAATCAAATTAATGTCGAAATTAAAAATGATAGAACTTTAAACCTTTTTATTTATACGCAGAATAATATAAATAACAAATATAAAGACAGAAAGACGGTGTATTATTGCATGATATTGCATTAATAACGTCTGCGCCAAGGGATATTCGCCGATGCAACAGAGCGTAAACGAATACTATGACAACTTGGACCTGAGTGTATATTTTATGTTTCATATTTTAAAAGTTGCGGTCTTTTCCCTTCTTTACTTCCACTGTCTACTTTTCAAGCGTTTTTTTTTTGTTTAGTTTCGTGGCAATCCGAGCTTTATGCCTAATTCTGCCATTTTTTTTTTCTTTTTTTTAATAACCCATTTCTGTCCCATTGCAGGGCAAGGGTCTTCTCCCAAACGAGGGGGAGGGGTAAGGCCTTGAGTCCACCACCCTATTGTATAATAATTTATATTTTATAATCTCGCCAATAACAGTATTAAATAAAATATATCAAAAAATGTTTTACAGTCGTATTTTTTCGACTGCTGAATTGTTGCAACCTTGATCTCCTTTCAAACGTTTAAGTGTTGTAGCCTTTTTTCCACAAAGCTGGTCTTTGGACTTGTTTTTGGTTTCTTTGGTTCCCTGGTTTTCGGACCTTTTAGTAAAAAAATACTTTTCTTCTTCAACAGAAGAGAAACAAACAGAAGTCCAGCAAGAAGAGCAGGCGGCGACGAAGATCCAGGCAGCGTTCCGCGGGCACCAGACAAGGAAGTCAATGAGCATGAAGACCAGCAAGCAGCAGCAGCAGGAGAAGGAGAAGGAGCCCACCAAGGCCGAGCTCGAGGCCGAGTTCAGGGCTGATGATAAAGGTAAGCTAACATTAAGACGATTAGAACTATTGATTTTAAAGTTGTTTCACGCGAGGAGTGATCTCTTATGCCCGGTTTCTGAGGCACATCTGCTTTCTCCAGATATCTGTACTAATGTTATGAAGCGAAAGAGTTTGTTTTTTTGTTCGAACGTGCTAATCTCAGGAACTACTGGTTGGAATTGTATGTTTCTTTTTGTGTTGATCATTTATCGAGGAAAGCTTTAGGCTATATAACATCACGCTACGGCCATTAGAAGCGGAGTAGCACTGAAAAATATTACAAAAACGGGGAAAATTATGACCCATTCTCTCTTATGTGACGCAAGCGAAGTTGCGCAGGTCAGCTAGTTAGTTATAATTCAGAAGTTGTGTAATTTTAACGTGATTATTTGCCTATAGAATTTATGTCGCGAGTAGAACCTGTTTAGGGCCCCGCGTCATGCGGTTGATCAAAATAAATGCAGATAAACTAAGCGAAAACAGTGTTGCAAGGATCTGCGGTTTTGCCAGTTGGACCTATTACTTTACTTAGCATCAAGTTTAAGCAATCTAGGTATTTAGCTGTATAAGTATAACAGAAAAACAAAAGACACTATAGCATTTGAATTATTATAGATGTAATGCATCGTTATGGAATCTATTTGTTAAATACCTATGCTGTTTTGACAAAACTAAACTTGTCATAGCTTAGCTTGTGATGAAAAGCAGTGAAGTTATGTGTAAAGTCACCACAGCTTAGAACTCAGGATGGATTATGCAAACTAACTTGGACTGTCGCAAACATAGCTTGGATCTTAAACCTAATAAGTGTCAGTGTCTTGCAGTGGTACTTTGTGCTGCGGCAAAAATATAGGGAAATAAATTTAGCTTTGCAAGACTTTGACAGATAAGATTAGTTTAAAATAGTATTTTATCTTTAGTAAACTGTTGTAAATAAGGGGCAATGGCTGCTTATGTCCGTGGTTTCGTAAGGCTTACTTATTTTTAAAACACTCTAAGCCATTAATTTTTAACTTTCTAAAAGCTATCGTTTTGTAATTTATTACCCTAATAAGTACAGTAATACAAGCGTATTTGGCGATTAACTTCTAACTTACTCAGTTTCTAGTAGTAGCCTTATTTATAGCCAGATAAAACAATTTTGCTAAAGTAAGACTTATACGTTAAAGCATGTGAAAAGCGTAATAATAGAGTGACGCTTCAGTATCGACTTCAATCAAATCATAATAAATACATCACAAGACTTGTGATGTATTCAGACAAAATATTTTCTGTAATAAGTTCTACAAGTCATTTAAAATTATTAATACCACAGCTTAAGTCAACGTAGAGACTTTGAAACCTAGAATAACAAGTTGGAACCAGTTTAATTGCATTCGGTTTTAAAGCTTGAACTGTTCTAGAAAGAATTAAAGTTTCATTCGTACAATGGCAGTAAGTTTGTAGCTCTTAGACTAGTTTATAAGGACAAGGCTTGAACTATTTAATTTATAAAGAAGAAATCTGAATGAGGGTAGACTGCACTTTGTGGTTTAGTAGACAAACCGACAACTTTATTATTAAGTGAAGGATGTTGCATTGCTGATAAAAAGGACTTCTCGGATAAACAGGTGCCAAAAAGAGGAAACATATTATTGAGATAATATCAAGATAGGAAAGAAAAGAAATGAGTTAAAGGTAGTGAAATAGGCAGAAGTTAGAAAAAAGAGAGAATCTCGACATTTTACAAAAAAAACAACTGATTATTATTGTTCACCATATTATTATGATGATTATTGTTCACCATATGATGATTATTGTTCAATAAACACCTATGTGTTTTGCGGAGATAATTAGACCCTCATTAGCACCACATGGATAGCCATGTGGTGCTTCTTCTTGGTCATTTATCCAAGGCTGGGCAGTTCCAGTATCTTGTGAACGTGAAAAAAAGGTTTCATTTCAACATTTATCTATTGACATCAAACCAAATAAAAGTAAAACTCAATAATATCCTGAAATACAAAAGTTGCGGTCATTATTGTATATTATTTTCTTTGATATTTTCCAACAAAGGAAAAGTTTATACAAGAAATGAAAAATGGGTAGACAAACAAAATAAGGTAATGCATAAAGTTACCGGATCCGAAGATCCCAAACAAAATTATACTGAAGCGTGTACCGAATATTATCTTTTTTAGATTACGGTTTTATGAAACAAAGAGGTTTTCTAAGTGACAACTCAATTTAAAATACTGCATTGTTTCTTACAGACCGCTATAGCTTGCATGAACAAGAAAACTAGAAATACAAAAAATATAGTATTTCCATTAGGATAATTTTTAGTAAAACAAAGTGCGCATTGTCACAGTCACAGTCTCTGTTTTAATCAACTTTTTAGCAAAACGAGCCTAAGGTTTTTTTTTAATATTTCGGACTTTATTAGCAAAACGAGTCTTTAAGTTTTTTTTAAATTATTTTATAGGTGCAAACAGGGCATTGAGTAATCTCAATAGCTTTTATGCCAAACTGGATATGGATCCCATGGTTTAAAATAAAATACTTATATTTAAACTCTGAAAAATATTTAAAAGCACTGAATTACTACATCACGGTATGGCAATTAACACAATCCACTTTGCTGAAACTCAGCACATGCTTAACAAAAATTTAAAACCCTACATACTTCAAAAGACATTTTTCTTTTCACAAATTTCTTCACCACTTTACAGTAGTTGGGTGAGAGCAGAGAGCATACATAATAAAGCGCTAAGAATGTCATTTGTCTCCACTTAGAACCAACTTGTTACATGCGGTTACGTTACTTAACTTATGAATGCAGTTTGCAGTCAAATGCTACAATTTACGGCGGCTATTTCTTGCACTGGTTGTGGATTTGCTATTTTCAAGAGGAAATTAAGATTAACAACTTCCTAATAATATTTTGAATGCGTATGTTAATTTGTGTATGTTACTCATTCACGCAAAAACTACTAAAGGGACTTTGATGAAATTTTGTACACCGATAGTTTATAATTTGGATAATGACAAGGGATAATTTTTACTCCGATGAATCTTTTCACGCGGACACGGGCACGGGTAGAATCTTGGTCATCTATAGATCTCACAATTTGGTTATTTAAATGATGATAAATCTTTTAGTAAGTACTATTTGCCAGCCGACGGCAAACAGCAACTGCCAACTGCAGTAAATATATCTGTTGCCAGCTACAAGTTGCAGTTTGCTGTTCGATATTAATGCAATTTTATTACAGAATATATACTTGTTAGTTACATTGCAGTGCTACACTGATAATAAATATCTTTTTATGTTTAAACAGTAAACCTTTCCGTTTTTCGTAAAAATATGCATAAACACCCGATAAGTAAAGCATTTGCACATAAAGGGACCGTTGACGACATCTTATCAAGTAACTATTCCATTTCACGGATGAGAGACGCGTCAAATTCACTCAACTTGAAACAATATTCCAAATTTCGATTAGACTACTCTATATTTGACTTGTAAATTACTCAATATACTGCGTTAATTTGCTTCAGAACACTCCCAAAGGAACGTAGGCGGATTGTAAGACGTAATTAGTGTCAAAGTGAAGATGAAAATGAAGGATGAAGAATGTAAGATTTTTTCTTTCAATATGGATTCGGAAAAAGTATCTTATCACACTTCCCTTCATTTTCTATAACTACATAATGCCTACATAATTGTATGTATTATTATAAATTACCAAATGACGATATATTTAATTTTGTTTGTATCAGTTGCAAATATTTATACCTACCTGTTTATTTTTTGTAAATCTTATATGACTGACTGTAATATTGTCTCTATGAATCTCTATGAATAGCATTTATGATAAAAGTCAAAACAATGTGAAAAACAACCTCATTTTCCTTCAGATTTATCATTTCTAGAGACACTGTATGAGAATTAGTTTCGGTTCTACAAAGAGACTATCAAGTAGATGTATCTTAACATTTTTAAAGAGCTATTTCATCAATGTCGGTAAAAATATCTTCTTTCTACTTTTTTTTACACTACCCGCACTAAAATTTGGTCGCGGGGACTTTTATGAACATACAAACAACGGATATAAAGTATAAACTAACCCAAAAAAATAATCGTGGGTCGCACAAATAATAGGAATCGAACCCACGACCTCCCGCCGCAAAGGTAAAATGGTATAAAGCGCATTGGAAAAAAGAGACAGAGTGTATGAAAAATATATCAGTATTATATTACAGTACATACTACAGTAAAGAGAGCATAAAATTCAGAGTGTCCAAAAGCCAGTACGCCGTCTCCGAAATAATAAATTGAAAACTTTTTGTAAATGTTATTACGTAAAAACTTTGAAATTATTACGACTTTTCTCTTTGCCCGTCAAGTTTAATTAAAGGGAAAGAAAAAAGTACTAATGAATATATTTTATGTACTTTTTAAAGTGTGTCGTTTGAATATAATAAGTAAGGTAATTAATTTATAGGGTCGCGGCATTAATGGCTGCTGGGGAGCCCGATTGATCCATGCTTAAGTCTCTTGTAATTTATTTTATGGGAAACTTTTAAATAAGGTATCCTTTATTTAATTTATGAATGAAATTTAACCCGTTTCAAGGCCTAACTCTTTTCTTATTATGGAAAAAAAGTCCGTAGGTCAGCAATAGACTATATTTACTTGAAATTTTTACCTAATTGCTAGGGTCGGATCACCAGAAGGGAGGGGAAAGAGTTGCCTATTTATAACTTTGCATAGCTCAAGGGGATTTTAAAGAACTCCGAAGCTCATATAAATTACAATCATGTTTTTTTTTTTCACCGGTAAAACAAGGTGTTTTACGTCAACATTTGCGTGTAGCCTTAGGCTTGATAAACACATGTTCAATTCGGCATTAATCGGCTTAGCCGTGCGGCAAAACCGAATGTGTGTAGATGAAGACAAGCACAAGCCGAACAAGTGAGTCGAGTCGGTTTTGTTAATCGATAGAAATTGCCGAACTGAATATGTTTGTAGCAAACCTTAGCTTTGACACCTCGACGTTGCATGCGATGTAACACGTTTTCCCGCACACATTAAAACAAGCTTTCAATCCTTAATCACAATTGAGTATCCAAATTCGAAAAAGGGCTCATCTCACATTACAAGTACAATACATAAGCCCTTTTCAATATCAAGTAACCTCCCTTTAAAATTTCAATCAGTCAGCTGTTAGCGCGAGTGAGGATCAATAGGTACGAAGTGGAGTCGAATCAATTACACCAGTTGGCTGATTGAATTGTGAACCTGAGAGGACTTTGTACGAGCTGTTATCTCGCTGAAATTGTCCAAACGAGAAATTGGTTTTGTTGGTACAACTTATTTTTATAGAGGGTACTCTAAACTGGTGATTGTTTTGTTAAATACTTAGGAACCGGCGAAATTTACTCGTAAAAACACTAGACTACAAAAGCGCGATTCTTAACAGTCGGTTCTATCGAGTATCGAAAGATTGACATTTAAAATGATCTGCTAAAAAAGTTCCTATTTTGCCCGCTAGAGGCGTTGAGCAGTATTTCAAGATCGTCCCTGGCAAGATGGTTTCCCTGAAAAACAAGCAATTTTCTAATTATCGTCGTTTTGCAAGACTTTTTATCACTGTGTGTAGTTCTTTCAATTTGACTGCTTTGCAAAAACATCGCTCGGGAGACTAAACTTAGCAACGCTACAAAGGCCACCCATTTGGGTACGAAAAACCCACATTTTCTTATTAACACTTTAATTCAATTCGCGGAAGTTCATAGCCCTTTAGCACTAAATTACCAAAATGTAACAATATTGTTTAGTAATGTTAGTTCGGGATTAATTTGAAAACAGTTTGTGTTCAGTGAACATGAATTTACCAAACGTAGACCCATTTACTGTAATTCGCTTTGTCTTCATTCTGAAACCTTTGGGGCCGAAAACTAATTCCTTGAATCGGGTCTTGACATTTACGTTAATGAAGAATTTTAGGGCGAACGAAATGTACGGAAGAAAATGATTTGTTCCTTCGTTCTAAAAACTTAATCTTTTTCAAGCTCATCTGCACATACTAAGACAACTTTCTTTGTTTAGTGTACTGTATGTTATTTTATGATAATCATGGCTAAATTAAAGCACAGATTTAATTGAAGAGGAAACACTTATAGGCTTAAATGACGGCTGCTTTATCCGAAGGCGTAGACAGAAGTGTATAAAATACAGCAGTGTTTTTCCATTTATTGAATAAGTCCCATATTATAGAAGGTGAGCCTATTTTCATTTAACGGGCACATTACCGACATAGTTAACTTTTTACTCACAAAAGAGATTGCATTAGTAAGTAGTTTAAAGTAATAATAACTCCTAATTCAACTAAATAGTAACAAACAACCCCTCATTCAATCACTGCCTCTTAAACGACTGTTCTCAAACTTTCCATCCCTCTTTAATTCACTAAGAGTGAAAAGGACGAAACAGTGATTAACTAAACAAGTGCAACTCGTAAATACGAACATAAAGTTCGATCTGTGCTTTGATTGATCTAAAGAACTAATATAGAGAGAATTGGCTGTATTATATCAGTTTAGCCTTTCCGCCAAGCCATGTTGGAGTCGGCTTCCAGTCTCACCAGATGCAGCTGAATACCAGTGTTTTACATGGAGCGACTGCCTATCTGACCTCCGTAACCCAGTTACCTGGGATAACACGATATCCTTCGGTAAGACTGGTTGTCAGACTTTCAAGCTTCTAACTACTGTTAACGACTGTCAAAGATCTTCGAAAATGACAGCCGGGACCCACAATTTAACGTGCCTTCCGAAACACGGAGGAACTCGATATGTATAAGATGGTCACCCATCCACAAATCAACCTCGGTAAGCATGGCTTAACCTCAGAGATCGATCCGCGCGGCTGTTGTTAACTAAGCCACGAGCTCCCCAATCGTAATCGTTATCAATGATCTAAAGAACCAATATAGGGAGAATTGGCTGTAACGTTTACTAATTAATGCTTTAATACTAATTAGTTTGCACAGTACTAATAGGAAAATGGAACGGCTTATTAATAGAGTATGTTATTTGCTGTATATTATTTGTATTAGAGATATTGGAGGGTATATTGACAGATTGATGAGTTTGTTTGGTTATATTTTTAGATCTTATTAGCATTGTTGATGTTAATGAATTAATTAAGACCCAGTTAGACTATGTCAAAAGTATAATTTGAGCTTTGTATAAATGATATAAACTTCTTTCACAAGATCAATTTTCTTTACTTTTATTTGTCCACAGCCATTTCTGCTAAAATACATCCATGGGACCTCTCGCAAAATAATAGTCTTCGCCTAGTTTTTTTTCAACCTTTTTTAGAATATCATGTACCAACTTACCCATTTTTTTCCAGATAGAGTCAGCTGTTTTCATGTGAGATAAAACAACTTGAAGGACAAACAAACACTTCCAAATTTATGATAAAGTATGGATACTGAATAACCTAGATTGACACGAAATACTTTTTATCCCGAAATATCTCTGAAATATCCAGATATGATAAGGAGCCCATATCAAATACGCAATAATACTTATACACCACATCATTATTATTACACGAACTGTATAAAAGCAAATATCTCAAGAATATAAATATAATATTATACATAGGTATGTCTGTACGTTGAAAGCGTCGGTCGGTTGAGCATAACACCTCGCCTGGAAGATTTCCTACGCCTCAGGTATAACGCGAGATCCGTAGCAAAAATAACTTTATTTTATATCTAAGTTTATTATATTATATTGTAGGTTTTAGCTTTGATAATAGAGGCTGGTTTTTGGTATCTAATCGTAAGTTCTGTAACCACAGGCAAGCTATTTATTCTACCTAATTTAACACTTAAAAAAAAATACCATATTTTGTTACTTTAAAATGCTAAATCGAGTGTTTTACCGACACAGATTTTTACTAAAGGTTTATGATAACAATGATTTTAATGTTTTGTACCAAAACACATGTAAATATACAGCTAGAAGCATAGAAACATATGACGCTTTATTCCTGGGAAGATGGGAAGAACCTAAATAACGTCACTTGTCACCTACTCCTCAGTTACAAGTACTACTAAGACTTGACTTTTTAAATACCAGCTTCTTTCGTGCACATGTCACTTTTCTCTTAAAATACGTAATGTCTACATTTTTGGGCAAAGCATAACTTACAATATTTAGACACGATTTCAAAGGTTCTTTAAATATTTTTTGCCTGAACCTGAACTAAGTTAACCGTTACACACCCAGATTAAAAAATATATGTTTTACCTTATACGTGAATTTAAATGTTAAATCTACTTTTGACAGTAGAATCAACGGGTTCCTTAATTTTTATAACATTATACTTCAATATAACAGACACACAATCGCATATTTTCATTGAGTTTAAAAAAAAACAGAATAAATAAATATTCAGATATTTTGAATAGTACGTCGTATTTGAAACTAAATAAATTATTTACATAGAGCTGTTGATACATAATAGAGACCGCACTCGATTCAGAGACCTTTGAATATTAAGACCTCCCAGAAGTGGCGACTAGGAAACTCGATGAAATTTTATATTCCAAACAAAATATAATATGCAAATGCTTAGAGTTTTTGTACGAACTGTGTTTGTAACTTGGATTATAGAGTTTTGTGTGATAGCTGTTCTAATGTTTTTGTTTAGCAAAGTAAAACAATCATGCGTATTGTGTGGTTTGAGACAACTTCGAGATATTTGGATAAATCGTGCATTTTTCTAATAAACTTGACTATACGAAGTTTTTATTGATACGTAGGTAAAGAAGATTTACTCGACTAACACTGGCGTATGAATATGCTATTAAGAAAGCAATGATAAGAAAACTTAATGTATAAACACCGTTATAAGTGTAGTTAGAATTTACTTACACCTCAGATTACAGTTTTACAGCTATATGTAAAGACATATAGCTTGACACTAGGTTGACCACTAACCATACGATAAGAAGAAGAAGAAGATTATAAATGTAACAATACATATTGTACCAAGTTTTATTTTCTATTCATAAACATGTTTAGAAGCTTTAAAACCAACAAAAATAAAAGCATAAGTATATAAAATAAATACCTCTTTACATCCCCTCATTCTGTTCCATTTAGTATCAATTTTCTTCAGAATCAATTTACCCTCGCTTACTTAATATTAGGATCATTTTTCGCCATTACTCTCCGACGGCGGGCAACAAAATAAATTAATTTAAAAACATCTGTTTCTAAGTAAATCTCTTTCAAAACAGATCGGGTGCTTATTTCAAATGTTTTCCAACTTTCTGCAAATTTGTTTTTGATTTATGTTATTTGATGATGGAGCGAGAATAAAGGTTGGATATACAGGAAATTGTTTGTTTAGACTTTTATTAAATGTTTCGTGAAATTAAAATTCCTTATTCGGTGGAAAGAATATTAATAAAAGTACATACCCAGTTGATAGCCTACCAAAAACTTGAAGTAAAATAATGAGAAGATTGTCACATACATATTTCTTGTGACACAAAAAAAATCTATAGCTCGATTTCTTACCTAGTACTATACTATAAGTATCATGAGATTAACATTTTAAACCATAAAAACTAGACCCTACGGAACAGGGGTATTGTTTAGTTTTCATACCAGATCAATTTTGAGATGTTGATCAATCGTTATAGAAAAGAATGAAAATAAATGAATACAATAATTAGATAAATAAGAGGTTTCTTAAGAAACAGCCAAACTTTAGTCACAAATTAAATATAAAATCATCATAACTTGGCATGCACAACATTTCGACAAACATTTATATCTCGTGCCAAGTATTTCAGCAATCATAGATTTTGTCAATAAAGCATATCTCTTATATACGCTTCACATAGTTTAATCTCATCTTATACCATTGAGTTGTTTGATCCGTCTATTGTATTGAGGGGATCATAGCCAGGGAGCGTAGTCTAGTATGCTTTTGGTAAGCTATCGATAACTTGACTTGGCTATAATACGTCGTGTTTGAGTGTATTGGTGATATTTGAGCTGAGAGTCTTTGTGTTGCAAATCGTTGTTAACAATGTAGGCGTTACTACAGGTACACAAATCTTCATAATTATGTATTCATGTGTCTATGATGCAGTAGTTAAAATGGTCTCCATGTCATAAGTACTGCATCAAGAGGTTGTAGGTTTGACTATTCTATCATTATCACTATTCCATTGCTAGGTAGGGGTCTCCTTTAGGAATAAGGAGGTGTTAGGCCTTGAGCCACGCTGGCTAAGTACGGGTACGGGACTTAAAGTATCCTATAGAACTGTCTTAAACAACTTACAGGCATACACAGCAAAGATTTATTCAGCTTAAAATTACAATTTGAACAACATAATAAAAAGCTTAATGTATGTTGTACTCGATTACTAGATACACTTTTTAGCTAACGAAAACTAAGTTCCTTAGTACTCCGGAAATCAATCGAAATATATTTTCTACTTCTGACAATATCATACTAGCAACATCGTTCTTCCAAATTCCCATGTTAGCTAGTACTACATGGATCCGGAACTATCCTTGTACCACGGGATATTGATCAGCTATACGATTGTGTTATCGCATTCGACGCGGTAAATGGGCTCTCATACATAATTTATTACCCGGCTTTACTCTAGTAATACTACGATCATGACAACGGGTTCTGAAACAGGAATATATTGAAGAAAGACATAGATGGAGTGATGGAGGTTTTGTTTTGTATATAGATTTTGGTTAAAACGTTTTTAGCCGACTTAAAAAGGTGGAGGTTACCAATTCGTTTGCATGTGTTTTTTATGTTCCATTATAAGTGCTGAGACAGTATGGAATTCTAAAAATAAAGATAAAGACTTTTGTTAATAAGTTCGAAAGGACTGTTTTACTTATCTCTATCAACTACTACTCCTACCAGTGGGGAAAAAATGTTTGTTGCTGAAAGTAGGTACTTTTCTATAAACAGAAAGGTTCCTTTACCACAACAGCCAGAGCCACGGTAAATATATCTTTCAGCTTTTTAAGCAGCCAATAGAATCAGATAAAATAAAATACCTAACAGCTAGTAAAACTGTGAACCACAGTTAGAATTTTATTATTTAACCAGCTGACCCGGCGAACTTCGTACCGCCTAAATTATGCAAAATTAAATGTCCATTCTTCAATATTTCTGAGAGATTTTCTTAATATTTTTTTCCGTAAGAACCTTCTCCTAATAATAACAAATACAACACAAAAATAATTAGTAAAATCGGTCCAGCCGTGTGTGATGCCGTGACCAAGGAAAACGGATTTCATTTTTATATTATATATATAGATGGAATATAACGCTTAATAATATTTCTAAGCACTGTAAACAGCCATGGCACAAACATTTAGTAAAACTAATGACGTAACAAAAGTTCCTTTAACATGTTACGTTAGTGAATATTCCAGGAGGAAGTATAGTGTGGAATATAAATTAGAAGAGGTGCCCGCTGGGACTTACCAAAAGTTAGATTAATGGCTGATTCAAATAGTTTTCGAGCTCTTTAAGCTGAAAATCCTTGGGTTAGTTAACTTTCGCTTTAAATGCACTAATATATGAAGATTTTATATTTACTTTATAAGCTATCCTTGGGTTAGTTAACTTTCGCTTTAAATGCACTAATATATGAAGATTAATCTCTTTTTTTAAGACAGATATCTATTTTATATTTACTTTATAAGCTTTGTCCTAGTAAACATTATTTTAAAAAACGTACTCAGTAAGAAGAAGACCTGTGCTAGGCTTTTTGAGGTAAAAAGCACATTAATTTCGATTGGTTTAGGCAAATTAAGGCAGAAATTATTTTTTTTATATATGGTACAAACGTAATGGTAAAATTAAGATACCTTCCAATTTGTTTTTACATCATTTATCACAGGCTGTATTCACCGATTTCAAATAGTTTATAGAGCAGCAGGAAATATTATACTAAATTCGTTGACTAGACGGCTTAAAAATACTATTTTATATACTTTCAAAACTTGCTTACTTGTTTCAAATAACAGCATAATACCTGTGGGACTGGGTTCAAATGTAAAACCATGCATTTACAATCTGCCGACGAAGGCTAAATAAAACAGGACAACCTCTTTCCATTTACCGAACTCCATTTCCGTATTTCCCAACCTTTTAGAGTTTCTTTCTAGTTTATTTATCAAAATACCTTTTACTTGCTTACCTGGATTTTCTTTAAAACGTAATATGCTTTTCTCCGTAATGTGAGCTATTTTGCACTACCATATTAATCCTTATGTAGTTCAGAAAGCCCTGCAAGCATATAACGCACAGATCTTCACTTTTTGACTAACTACATATAGTTTATCTATCGTATAGGAGGTGCATGAACCAATAACGTGAATGTTTAGTCACCCAAAACACATAAGTTGTTATCACAATCGCACATCTTATCACGTACCACTAAACAGCGATATTGATTTCGATATGGCGGACATTATAACAAAGTAATTACCGAAATGCCTTTCGCGTTTTTACTATTAGGGTAATATTAACCCTGCGTCTGTCCATACTTTTGTTATTAAAGCAAAAATAACAGCTGACCCAATTTTGATGAAATTTTGGCGTAGAGAATCCAGTCGAAGAGTCGAAGTCGAAGACCCATATACTATAGTCGATAAAAAAGTGCACTTAGTAAGAAAGTATAGTCAAATTGAGAACCTCCTGCTTTTTTGAAGTCGGTTAAAAATAAACCACAGGGCATTAGTGGTTTATAAATGACTAGCGGATAATAAGCTTCTACTTTATTAAATGACTAGCAAAGAGTGGCAATTAATTAAAAGTAAGCCGACACTTGGCTATCGCGCCGCGGCTAAGTTTGCTCGCCTCACTGATCGTTTTCCGATCGACTGTAGGGACAGGGATTAGGTCTTAGTCCACCACGGCCAGGTGCGGCTTAGTAGCTCCGTAGGACTAATGTTATAGAAATAAAATACTTTTCGTATATGCCTTAATACATGAATCTGCTGAGTCCATTTGAAAAATTGCTACATCGTTATAAAGCTGATCTGTTACAAGAAAATATCAGAGTCTAGCTTTTATTATATGGAAGACAGTCCGTATAATAGTAGTCCGGAATCTCAGTATCTACATAAACTTGTGTTACAGTCTCGCAAATACGATCAAAAGATTAAAATTTGGAGGTTGGTATTTTATACAAAACTTTAACCAACACGTAGGTTTTTTTTTTAATGGAACTATCTAAAGCTTCGCGTCAATCTACGCAGGGGTAAACCCTAGCACTTTTTTCAGAATATGTATAACAATTAAGACAGTATTTTTTTATAGAAATAAGGAGGTATGTGTTAATCTCAAGATGATAATCTAGTATTGCGTGTTTTTCTTCTCGATAATCTTTATATAAAGTCTTGGTACTCGTCCGTATCTTATATTCCAAGAATTCCAAACACTCGCATGTGAATATATCAGTGAGATACAGACATTTTGGCTGAGAGTAACATCTCTTAACCGGATTAGTCGCAGGCCTTGAATTAAGCTGTGTAGCGCTTAGCTCTGTATTTCTTATACCTACTGTACATATATGGTTGTGTTTGCGTATGTAAGAATAAAGTTTAAGAGTTTATCCAACCGTGAAAAAAGTAAAATACTTGCATGTTTTTAAGGTAAATGGGGCCTGATGGTAATGAACTTTTAGAAAACCTTTACTTTATATGATTCCCGAAAAAAGCTTTAAATCACAATTTTGATCTAGTACTCCTCTATATGTATCAATAATTTCAGAAGGCCAATATCATGTGATTGAAGAGGTCCGATATTTTTGATTTCAGTCCAGAATTGTTCCAACCATTCAAAATAATAGTCAAATCAAAATCAAATCATTTATTATGTGCGTCTTAAACTCATCCCGGTTAACTACGAGTATGACCATAAGACTCTTTAAAAATTGTATTGGCTTTCAGCTTTCGTGCCTGATAACACAAGCTCTTTCAATACATTGAAACATTATCAATTTCAACCAAATTACTTTATCACTGCCTTAAATCTATCGATCACCAATATCATTTTCCAAGCCACAACTTCGAAGATTGTTAAGGAAAACCAAAAGAAAAAATATCCTTCCTATTAAATGATTAAAAGCGTCACTTTTTCTTCTGTTATCTATTCGATTTATTACAAGCGTGAAGGCAATTTGTCTTGGAAAAATATACAGATTGCTTGGTTATAAATCTCGGTTTGTTTAGTTGTTTGGTCACCATTGAGGTAAATATCGGGACGAGTTCGTTAGCAAGTGTTGGCAAACTTGTGTGTCAAGGGAACTGTATTTAGATCTGGGTATAATTTTTTTTATGGCTTGATATTTACTGTATTTTTGGATTCATAGTGATTATAATCTGAAAAAAATATGAAACTACTGAAAATTGAGAAATATTGAAATGATTAAAAATGTTTTCAGCTCACAAATATTTTACTATCAACTTCTTTTTAAAGAAATATCTACCTACCTTATCTTTGTATCAAAAACAATATAGTTGTATTGGAAGATAAATAATATTGTTACAGTTTTAGCTCTCTAAAAGATTCTTTATGAAAGAGCACATACAATTTGACTTTTTCCTCATACTTTTTTCCCTTCCTTGTTAAATCGAGTGACAATTATTTATAACTATGTTGACAAAGTGGTGGTTTGCCAAGTTCGAGAAAACGTAAGGAAAGCTCTTCAAATCTTCAAGCAGGCAGTCCTTATTTGACACATGGGTATGAAAAAAAAACTTATAAATCTCTTTCCTACTATTAAATTTTAATAGAACGCGTAGCTTTATAACCGGCAATCTAGCATATATGGTATATTATGCCATCATACGTCATACACGTTGTTTCTCGGCTTCGAAAATCTATGGCCAGAAAAGCGAAACGACATCAATATATTGCCGCAATCTATCGCGTATTACCATGCAAAAAGTTAATTCACAAATACCTATAAATCTTTCCACCATATTTGATTCCGATCATCGAAAATCCACAACTCGAATTTCCAATAAAATTTTACGAACACATTCCCTCAGCTCGAAGCGTCACGTAACAGATATTGTTCCAAAAAAACACCTCATTTAATACACGAACAAACAAACAACGTTTATTTAACTCAGTTATTATTCAAGAATGACGGTGAACGCGACAGGAATGACCGAAAAGTTATGAAATTAACAGGGGACTCGGTATATTTTATTCAGTAAAGGAACTACGTTTTGTCGTTACACTAGCGGATGTTAAGGAGATTGTACACTGGCGAAGAGATCCGCAGCGGATCATTTTCATTTTAAAAGTTAACGCTCATTAAAAAACACTTTCTTTTCAAAGATAAAGTAATTTTAAATAAGTACCTACCTACTCAATAAGCAGTGATAGCCGAGTGGTTTAAGTTGGCACCTCCCACGCAAGTGGTCGCAGGTTCGAATCCGAGGCAACACACCAATGACTTTTCGAAGTTATGTGTGTATTAGAAATAATTATCACTTGCTCTAACGGTGAAGGAAAACATCGTGAGGAAACCTTACATGCCTAAAATTTGTTTGATACATTTATTGAGGGCATGCAAAGTCCCCAACCCGCACTTGGCCAGCGTGGTGGACTCAAGGCCTAACCCCTCCCCCTCGTTTGGGAGGAGACCCTTGCCCTGCAGTGGGACAGATATGGGTTATAAAAAAAAAAAAAAAAAAAAAAAAAAAAAAACCTACCTACTCGTTCGGTTACAGTGTTACAAGTTTGGGTAACACAATAAATGTGTATTAAATTTATTGTAGTTTTGGAAGTATGAATATAAAAATGTAAACTTATCAAATTGTGTAAGCTTAAGTAATTAAAATATAACTTGTACGTCAACTACAGCAAAATTGTTTAAAATTTGGTTTAGACATACAAAGAACATATTATATTTCCGATTTATTTGCGAAATAATGTAACATCGAATATTTCAGTAACAGAATATTTTTTTGTAGCAATAAAAAGAACCGTACAATTACCAATGTATCACCTCCTTAAGTATCCTTTGCAAGTTTGAAGAGGAAGTAATGTGTTTCAGAAAACTAGGGGAAAGTCGCTATATTAGTGATGTTCTTGTATTTTTTATTATTATGACCACTTCTGAGGAAACAATGGGGTTTTTGTTGGGCATTACTGCTTAGTGACTATTTGTTTTGGCGGTTGAAATTGGGGAAAAGAGGATTAATTGTATAATATAAACATTTTTACTTTTTATAGCATTCGTATGCTTATTTGCAGCATATTATTTTTAAATATTAGGTTGGGGAAAAGTTTTTTAGCCCTATAGTATGTATGTACTTGTAATAAAATCTCTTTGGTTTCAAGAATCACAAATGAGTACATGGTTCATTAGGTTTCTGTCAGTGAGCTCGTGAGGTACCTAAATATCGAGCTTTTTTGTGTAGAGAAAAAATATTATTACAAATTCATACATGCTACAATGCGAAAAGAACTAATTTTCCCCGAACTAATATTTACACATAGAAACTAACTATATTTATAAATACACGAAAGAAAAATACTAAACTATCAAGTTTATAAATATATTTTGCTTTGTTAAGAACAACATAAAGTTATGTATGTATGAATAAAAGAACAAGTCATTAAGGTCAAAAGTTGACACACAATCATGGGTAGATAATTGTAGGTACAAAGAATCTATCAGTACCTCGGAAAGAGGTGTAGGGTGTAGAGCCTTCTGGAAACAGCTAGAAATAAATTGACAGACACCTTTTGGTACCACAGATGCAGAGCTCAAATTGTTAAACCTAGTTACTAAATTAGATATGAATAAGTTCCGCCAAAATATTGGGTCTTTATTATATTTATTATAGCTGACCCGCGCAACTTCGCTTGCGTCACGTAAGAGAGAATGGGTCAAAATTATCCCCGTTTTTGTAACATTTTTTACTGGTACTCTGCTCCTTTTGGTCGTAGCGTGATGATATATAGCCTATAACCTCCCTCGATAAATGGTCTATCTAACACTTAAAGAATTTTTCAAATCGGATCAGTAGTTCCTGAGATTAGCGCGTTCAAACAAACAAACAAACAAACAAACAATCAAACAAACAAACTCTTCAGCTTTATTATATTTTTTACTGGTACTCTGCTCCTTTTGGTCGTAGCGTGATGATATATAGCCTATAACCTCCCTCGATAAATGGTCTATCTAACACTTAAAGAATTTTTCAAATCGGATCAGTAGTTCCTGAGATTAGCGCGTTCAAACAAACAAACAAACAAACAAACAATCAAACAAACAAACTCTTCAGCTTTATTATATTAATAATTTGTAACATTTTTTACTGGTACTCTGCTCCTTTTGGTCGTAGCGTGATGATATATAGCCTATAACCTCCCTCGATAAATGGTCTATCTAACACTTAAAGAATTTTTCAAATCGGATCAGTAGTTCCTGAGATTAGCGCGTTCAAACAAACAAACAAACAAACAAACAAACTCTTCAGCTTTATTATATTAAATTATATTAAATATAGATTTCAGCTTTTATCAAAAAAAGATACTACAAAAGGTTTTGTTATGCATTGCTTGTAAATAAAAGTAAAGTATTTTCAGCAGGTGTATATTTGCAGCAATGTAGAATGTAAAACATTCACAATGTAGGTTTATTTCCCTAGCGGTGAGATGCAATCGGGTACAAAATGTATCGCTACTGCCGCGGCTCTGATTCATATTCACGTAATTTACACACAAATGTTAGATCGTATGTTTGAATATTATTATCTATCTGTTACTATACTAAAAGATTTATGTATTTTCCCAACGTTTCGATCGAATTACATCGATCGTAACTACGGTTAATATAATTCCCGTTGCATTATAATATTGTCTTGGTAATTAATGAATATTTGAAAGAAAAAATTTACCTATTGAACGGTGTAAGGCTGATGGAGATCCAGACAAATATTATATTAAAGAAACATAGTTTTATAGTGCGAGTGTGCTTATACTAAAACTGTGAAAGTTTCTCTGTCGGTATATCAGACTGTGTGTTTGTTTTTGACTGACTAGCTGCTAACAAACTTCGCCGGCTAAACCACGTATCGAATTTAGCATTGAGGTTTCTAAAAATCTTACCAGACATAAGGAACTTAATATTCCAACATCTATGAAATTTACGTTCTATAGCTAACACTAACTGAAACAATTCAGTCATAATTCATAATTTCCACGCTCCCATAAATACGCCCAGTGACATTTACCTTCAGGACAACACAATACGTCAACCAACTGGCATTATAAACCAAAATCCTTAGTACACGGTAATGAAACACCGGCATTGCACCCACGTTGCTCAAATGCCACGAATTTTATAGTCCGACCACTTAGTACAGAGCCTTAATAGAGAGTTAAATGTATGTTTGTGACTCTTTTATGAAAAAACTCTAGTCGGATATTGACTGGTACGCTGATAGCTGATAACTGGATTAACATAGGATTTTTTTATCTATAGAATATTTTTAATGTAATATTTTATCTTCATCACCAGAAAACAAGTAATCTACAATTATAGTTTTAGCACCCTGATTCTTACAATGCGCTTATAACAATATATTATTAGGTATATTACTAATCTGTAATTTTATTTCCTACTTTTACAAGGCACTTTAAAAACCACAAAACTCACATTGTACAAACAGAACTTTCCTAAAACCGCATTAGTATGATGAAACCTTAACATATGAAACACAATATAATAATACGAAACTGAAAGTACGAGACATCAAAGTATTACCGCAACGTTCCCAGTGCTGGGATTACTATCAAACTATCAAACAAGACCACATAAGCAAAATATTCCGAATATTACTGAGTATGAACACCACACACTACTAATTTTGTGAGACAATATTCGGATTCTGTTCTTTGGTTTCTGCCTAACTCATTGAGAAAAAGGCGTGGTTTTATGTATGTAGTAAGGGACTGGCCCGACTTAGTCCGGGTAGTGTACAATTTTATCCGGTTGATCCCATTTCGGTGGGGATTTTAGTCCCATCGATCCCATACAACCTTTGGCCCGTCAGGTCACACACCTATCGATAATTCATTTTTATTTATATAAATAATTGTATGTTTTTCTTATCCAGATTTGCAAATAATAAGAAATCTACGGCTATTTGAATTTAATACCATCTGATTAAAAACCAATTTTTCAATCATCAGATAACGTTATCCAAAGATTTAACTTTGACGTTTCGATTGATTTTTTATTCAATTATATGATTACAATCGAACTGCTCGCCCATAATTTTATTTTTATGTTTTAGCAAAATAACTGTGATCTACGTACCTATAGTTAGGAATGAAAAAAAAAATCGGTGTGACTTGTTAATATGATTGAAAGTTTGTCAAAACAACATACGGGCGCTTTCCTTATTTTTATCCGTATTTTTTTATTAATAACTCATTTTAGCGGTCAAAATTTTACCAGAAAAACCTGTCTAAAAATTCCACGTGTAATAAATAACGTCCGTCTCAACATTCTTATCTCATGGTAACCCTAGCATAGTTTCTCAGACAAAAGGTTCCGCACACAATAAGAGTATTATATAAGTTTATCCTTTGAAGTGGTTTCAGAGCATTACAATAGAACCCCAAATTACTACACTTGGCATACGAGGTACAGTCGCGAGCAAAAATATGTATACAATGTCACATTTTCACCATATATTTTTGACAATTTAACAATTAAAGTACTGCAGTTTATAGTCTTCAAAATTATTTTCGAAGCGCGTGATCACAGTTATGCTACAGCAACAATTATATTGACGTCATGTTATCAAACAGTAAAGATGAACTTGTGATATTTTTTGTATGTGTTTTTGCCGTTGACTGTACCTACCATGTATTGAACAAAATGTTCTACTCAGCGGTATTTTTATAGACTTATAGTAAAAAGGACGAGGTTGCGTCTGATTTTAAGGCTTTTGGAGAACCTTCAAGATATTTTTTTTAGTCCAAGAGGTTATTAAATGATTGGATTAGATTTTCCACTTGAATATGAAGCTACTTTTTATATTAGGTCTAGCTTTTATCTTTAAAGCGCTTTCTTATTTTGTTCCGAAAGGCCGTCATTTCTAGTAAAATACTGGTATTCAGCTGAATCCGTTAAGACCAGAACGCGACATCAACATAATCGGAAAAATAGCCTATGCTGATTTTTAGTCTCCTGCACAAATAATAATTTTAACTATCACTTACCTATGGTTATCATTGCTTATAACTTTAAACCCGCTCTGGTTTAATACACCCCATTCAGGTCAATTTCTTTGTAAGCTTGCATGGCCATTTCTCTATCTAAACTCTACCTCGATGAAAAGACTAACGACATCGTTTGTGTGCTCCGAAGCACGGACATTCTTGGCAAAGTAAAGGAATGAATGAACTAGCAATCGTTCTAGAGAATTTATTGACTATCTCCACAGATAGTTATCTATCTATCTGTTTACTAAACGTTCAATGCAGCAAGATAAAGATAGTTTGATCAAATGTTTGAATTAGAATCTGTTATCCTTTTAATTGGATGGTTAGTAATCAATCTAGTGGCAGATGTATTTAATACGCAAAGACAAAGAATGTTATTCGCTGTAGATGTAGTATTTAAGATAGTAGGTTTTATAATATTTTGCATAATATGTGCTACTTAAAAGCATGCATTACATTATAAGTTTACCGAACTGACAAAAACCAGGAATAATATAATTCTTCGAAACACGAAAACGTTCAGCTAAAATACCACTATACCGTCCCATGTTTACGCATATAATGTTTACGCAAAAGGTTTTATACCCACTTTTTTGCCTAGAAAAAAAGTCTAGATTTTACTAAAAATATTCCTATTTTATTCTGAGAAGAGAGGCGTGACTATGAATAAAATCCTAATGTGTTTATAATGTTGTAGCCCGTCAGATAAAATCTCAGCTGTTATGTGTTTGCGTAAGTAATCCGTCTAGACCAGGCCTTATTAATAGCACTTTTATTGATACAAACATAATATAATGTACTTGTTGCTTGGATAAACAATTAATTACTTACTATTAGATGTGATGGGTTGTAAAAGTAATATTACAGTGTGACATTTTGGAGCTTGAATAATAATGTAAATACTTACATACATTTATGAAATATAACAAGTGTGATTAGGGGTTTATACTCAACCCAAATTCAGTAAATTCAATTATATTTTGACAAAATCTTAAGTGAATACTTTGATATTTTTTTGAAAATTAAAAAGCTATAATAAAATATGTATTTTAAACTATTTTGACCGCTGATATTAAAATTACAGATAAGTTGAATGAAATCCAATGAAAATCTGAAAAGTGCTTATAAAATTGTCATTCATTACATTTGGTTCAATGATTTTCGTAGCTAAATGAAAGTATATAATCTAACCTATGTCCTAAAACCAGATAACTTAATTACTCATTAACTTCACCTCTATACACTGTACTCAAAGCACGAAGAGCTAGCACTCTCAAACATTTGCGGCTAACAGTAGTACTAAATACTGCACAAAGTACACCGTAGACGCGGGCTCATTAAGTAAATAGGCAAGCTCTTGGACTATTTCGACTGTAATGAGATAGTTTCGTGTGTTTTGAGGCAACGGTTGTCGCTTTTCTTGGCAAAAGAAATGTTCTTTGTAGGTGCAGTAATTATTTGTTAAGTTTTATGTTATACGGATACGGTGACGACCCGTTTCCGAGTTGATACGTATGCTTACGACCTTAAATCAACTTCAGAGTGGTCGCTTCATAATCAAAATTGCTTTAGATAGTTAATTCTAGCAAAATCAATCATTATTTATGTTTTACAGCACTTTCAGAAATGAATAAATGTTTGAATATTATGAATCTTCAAACCTGTATAACTCGGTTCAAAGCGATCCTACCGATTTCGTGCTATACTAACTATTGCTTCAAATGGCTAGTTCTATCGATATATGCCACTTTTTTTTGTTGGCACACTTTGAAAAAGGCCCAAAAATGTATGGAGCCTGGATGATCTCCTTTAAGCTACATTATAGTCCTTTAAAGACAAGTCATAAAAAAATTTTAGACACGCAAATGTACTAAACTAATAAACTCAGATTACAATTCTTGAATAAAATTTACCAAAATTACGTTGTACCATCGTAAACGAAATGAAATTCGCTGAAATATAACAATTCGATGTTTATCTCATGTCGTCGTCAAGGGTTGACATCAATCAGGGGGTGAAAGTAGGGGGTGAAGGGGGGGGGTTACCATGGTATCAATTACAATGTAAGGAAGCATGTCTATCAGAATATTATGTACATTTTCCCAGTTATTTTGCAAAATGTTTGATGTCTTCCGCTTTGTAGATTAGATATGTATCGTGGTTATACTCGTAGCTTTCATAAATGTTTCTATGACTGTACTTTGTATATATTTTGAGATTATCTCAAAACATTTTTGGTAGTATTTTTAGAATTTAGATCATATCAGTGTAAGTTGCTTAGAGTAATTAGACTATAGGTTCCTAATTGGAACAATATCGCCTGCCAGTGGGCGTAGAAGCTGTTCGTGAGGCACGGTAGCAGGTTCAAAGGATTTTTGTTTTGTCTTTAAAATATTGGGAAACAACAAATTACATCTAAACTACTAAATCAATTAAATTATATATAAGGGGGATAAATAAAGTATACCTCAAGGAAGGACATATGTTTTTCTCTGCAAAAACTGATCTTAGGGGTAAAACAGAGGGTAATATATCAAATTAAACCAAAATATAACGTTTGTTACGATCGTAAGATGTAAAGACAAAAACATTCAAGCAAAATGGAGAATAATTTAGACTCTCCATTTCGATTACAAATAAGTGATTACGAGACCTACGAAATGAAACTTTTTAATCAGATAACTTCACGAACAATATTATGAATTTTATAATGATTTATACAAATACATAAAATGGACGAAGTTAATTCTCAATAATCAATTGTTAGATATTTCAAGAGAAAACAATTGATATTTCTTACTCTCTCTTTCTATGTAACGCGTAGAACAACAGGCTCTCAATTTTTTTATTGCGCAACTCTCCAACTTGTAAATTAGTAATAATGTAATTCATATCTATGCGCAAGGGTAATAAAATTAATTTCCAAAATGACGGAAATTAGAAAAGCCTTTTTTGTAGCTGAACTCGCAGGCTGAAACTAGTTGTTATATACGATGGGTTTTCTCGAGTGGACCCCTAAAGTTAGCATTCAAATGGACCTCATTCGTCCTCGGGGTAATCCTATCGTCATTTCATTCAATACCCCAGGGAGGGATGGAAAGGGTTCTTGGAATACTAAGAAAGGATGGGTATTATCCTTTCTTAGTATTTTTCGTAATTTATGTGAAGTTTACGAATGCCTTTATTGAATCATTTCATGTTTGGAAATTATAGTCACACTTTTTTATATCAGGTAGGTGCATTGATATTCTTTTACTGTTTACCGTTCTTGGTAACATTTATCAAATGGCAAGGCTGTTGCCAAACAACTGGGCACGTACTGTGATCTAATACTGCGCAAAAAAGTCATTTTTTAAAAAATGTATTTTGCATAATTACAACTAAACTATTGTTCTTTGGCAAGATAAAACTGTGTGAGACATGAAGAAAAACCTTCTTCTTTCTAAAAGTATAAATATTATATACGTAGGTATCAAATTAAATTCCACATAGATTTGCTGCACGTGTTATACAGATACAGTTAATCTACTAACAGCTACACCTACATGTTGTGTTCAGTTGAAGTTTCACACAACCACGTGTCTGTTGATTGGATAACGCAAGCTCCTGTAAAATTGAGTTAGATTGTACTAAATTTGAGTGCCATGTGGATGGTTCTATAAAATTAAAAACATTTTTTCTTGCGTTATGCTAGTCATTAGGTATATTTTCTCTCAAATTGAATATATACCAAAATTTTTGCCAAATATCTGGCATTAAAACCTACCACTACTGTGTAACTCGTGTTTTAAATCAGTATTTTGCAGTAACACACAAAAATTTTATTCTATGACAAGATAAAAATGTGGGACCTAAAGCAAAACTTTTTCTTTCTAAAAGTATAATAATTATGTACGCAGGATCAAATTAAATGCCAAATAGATACATATTGCTGCACGTGTTATACAGATACAGTTAATTCACTAACAGCTACACCTACATGTTGTGTTCAGTTGAAGTTTCACACTGCCACGTGTCTGTTGATTGGATAACGCAAGCTCCTGTAAAATTGAGTTAAATCGTACTAAATTTGAGTGCTATGTTGATATTGGTATGAAATAAAAAAAGATTTATATCGTGCTTGCAATGCTACATTACATAGTCATTGTAGGTTATATTTTGCTCAATTTTAATAATAATTTATTTGATAGCGACTACAACTGCCCTTGCAAGAGACGAGATTTAGGCTTTCCGTTATAAACAATCAGTCTAGAAAATACAATCAGATCGTTCTTCTTAGTCAAATGATGAGTTACTAAAATCAATTGAGTCTTTAAAAATAATTACAAGTAAGTCATAATCTGGCGAGAAATCTTTTGCCAAACTGTCAGGCAGAAACTAGTATCATATAATTTGTAAGGCAAAAGTCCTTAGTCTCGATACCCCTATTTATTACAGTCAAAGTTGTAACTGGCTCTTTCGTATCTTCACTAATTGGATAAGACAAGTTTATAGGACGACCCTGTCTATTTCAGTGAGGAAATATAGTATTTCAGCGTCGTTCTCGTTTCCTGCTTAGTGTTATGGTTGAATGCTAATTAATTGTAGGCCTTAATTGAGATATACATATTTAATGTGACTTACGAACGGACGATATATATGGCAAACGAATTTTGTCGTATAATATAAGCTAGGGGGTATAAAAATGCCTGCGGGCTGACTTTATACCTACTAAATATAATAATAATATACAAAACTAATAGAGATAAAAGCAATATCAAACATTATGACGACCGATATTTTTTATAGGTTGTATTGATTAATAAATTTCGAATATTTTTTTTTCTATCTTATTGATGTTCAACAAAAACGTCTAATGGAGAACCTCACCTTTTTTCGAAGTCGGTTTAAAATCCGAGTTATGTTTCGTAGCTGATTAATATAAGCAGCTGTTCCTTTCCACGCAGGCAAAGTCGCGTTCAAAAGCGGGTAAATAATGTATTTAACCGAAAATTATTCATTGACCTACTTTGCATTAATTAAATTTGACCTGAATTCGTGTCATTGTCAGGAAAGGCTTTTACAATAAGTACGTTATTCAATTACATGATTCACAATCACAAGTAAGTTGTGAAATGAGACAGAAGTTTGTTCAAGTTTGTACTCCCGTAAGAGATTAGTTTGTGTGTACGGCGAAGGTGATACTGCGAGCGAATAGCGGGTAAATAAACCTATAATAAAATTTAAATATACTTTTAAAATTTAAGTAACAAAATAAGTGTGAAAATCACTGTATTTTTGTCTTATTCCTATATCCTACATCATTACACTTTTGATATAAACATGTTTTACATATTGCATAGCTTTTCAAATGACTGAGGATGATGTAAATTC
The DNA here is from genome assembly GCF_050436995.1 of Anticarsia gemmatalis. Taxonomy (NCBI): domain Eukaryota; kingdom Metazoa; phylum Arthropoda; class Insecta; order Lepidoptera; family Erebidae; genus Anticarsia; species Anticarsia gemmatalis. The sequence goes on along the minus strand of NC_134770.1, from coordinate 4,890,277 downwards.
ATAGATAATCCAGGCTAGTAGCGCGATTCTCTATAGTCGGTACTGTTGAGTATCGAAAGTTTGACATGTAAAATGTACTGCCAAAATAGTTCTTACGACGCCCGTTAGAGGCGCTGAACAGATTTTCATACAAATTGTCGGAAGTCGATGGTGGTAAAGAATCGATCTACATTTAATGCATACCCATTATAAGCAACCAAAAGTTTATCAATCTGTATCTGGTCTAAAACAATGACAGTTAATAATAAAAAAACATACCATGTCTATTAAACCATCTAGTTGAACTAATAATCACGCAGCTTAAGAACATACATAATGTGTAACAATTATCCACACTTGCCCGCCACCCGCTCCGCTCAAGATCAGCCCCGCTACACGCTCACTGTCGTTCTTTAGCCGTACACTGAAAGATATCATCTCAACTTCGAAACAAGACCTTTGCGTTCCTTGTTTATATCCAATAGTGACGCTATGCGTTTAATCAAAGTTATCTTAAAGAAAAAGGCTATTTTCTTTTACTTTGAAGACAGAAGTATTTATTTGTTAAAGAAAAAATGGGCTCTATGGAGTTATGAACCTAATTTTTACCCGTCAATTAATGACTTGTAGCGTTGTTGTTGATAAAAATGTGTTTTGTTCTCAGTTTAGGACCATATAACGTTTGATTTGAAATAATTATGGTTTAAGTAATGCTCGAAAAAATGCAAATTTAAAGCGCTTGTGTTGTAATACAATACCTTATTCTGCACATATAAAACTTTAAATAACTAATTACATTTATCAGCCCCTTCTGTTGTAAAGTAAAATCACAGTATTTTAAAACATAAATGCCTACTTAAGCACATAAAATCTTACCCTTTACTAACCTTAGTTAGTACTCCCATTCATTAAATAACCTAACAAATTCCATTCAATTCAATCCGTAACTTGTAAAAGGCATTATCTTGCAACATTCAGATCATTTCTATCGACCAATCTGTGTAATTCAGCTGAAAACCCGAAGACGAACAGATAAAGTTCGCGAACTGTTTGCAAACGAGATTATATCAGACCTCTGGGATACTGGATATAACTTTGTAGGTAATTATTCGGCTAGTTTTGGATCATTGAAGCTTTGGCAGAAGTGTAAATCTTGAAATTCTATTGAGTGTTGCAGGTCTTGAAAGGAAAACTGCGTGGTAAATACGTTTTGAATGAATGTGATGGATTGAAACAAAACAAAAGATTTTTTGAGTAAAATAAAATAAATAGTACTCTTTGTGAGCTTCTGTTCATATGTATTGAAAGATTTCCCAGGTCAAAAAGTAGTCTATGCGTTAATCCAGTGTGACAAAATTCATCCAGCAGTTTTTGCGTGAAAGAGTAACATGCACAAACGTTCGCATTTATGTACCAATCGTACTTTAGTTTATCTGAAGCGAAACCATAGCTGTATAAACATTTTTTTAGGTACAACAAAGCCTCAAATAACATTATAATCTAAGATATAAAAAATATATAACAGTGTACAATAACTACTTATAAACTAAATACAGACACGTCGTCTTATCCACAAAAACATTTCACTGGAATAACATATCCCACATTACCTATTTACTCCAGAAATTAATATTTATGTCAGAAATACTAAGAATAGAGGCATCATGACAACGGTTGTGACAATGTTTCGCCATCTTGTTTCCAAATAAAATAAATAATATGGTTTATTGGTATATTATTACTGTTTATGTCACTTTGGCTTTGTTTTAGGATAAGAAAATAATATAAATAATACAATAACAAGGAATTTATATAATGTTTAACACGAAATTGTCTGAGTATAAATAAATGTTAATGTTATAGAAACGAATAAGTAGTGAAAATAATTGAGAATTAAAAGTATTCGTCATTGGTCTAATTTTGAAAACCTGAGCGAGGCATCAATAAATTTTCTAAATTACGTATTTGTAGTAGAAAAATAAACACAAATTTTAACAACAAAGGTACGTACACTTAGTAAAAATTTCAATTGCAAACATTCATACTAGTAAAATTCATGTGATAATCTGTCTTATAAGGTTTCACAATTAAGCACTGACTTTCGACGAAAGGCGAACGGCAGGTTTATATGAAGAATTCGTACAGCTTATAAAATGTCATGTTTAGGTTTACTTTTTGTTTTAATTGGTAGCTAATATGATAGACAAGCTTATTTTAAAATTCTTATATTTTTAAAAGTTGGGAGGTAAAAGTTATGTCCATTTTTAGAAGCCCCGATAGTTCGCTAAATTGCTCAGATGCTGTCAAAACCACAATTCAAAACAACAGCAAATTGGCGGATGCGTAGACGTCAGGCGAAAAGTGACGTCTCATGAGATTTTCTTTTTCTTTAGTTGTCAACAAATATAAGCCATGGACCAAAAATTATTATTTAAATAAACAAATACTTTCTAATTAATCCGGACTTCTAAAAATAATACTCCCAAATAAAAATAAGTGACTTAGTCCCCTTAATAAGTGGTACAAATTCTGTTACGAAACAACACAAACTTTAAGCTGTACGAAATCTGCCGATCTCCTTTGCATGGATATAGTTAAAATTCGGGGTAAAACATAACACGAATTTTTGATAACCAATAATAACAGTACAAAAGTGGAAGACGCTTTTTCCGCGAGAAAAGCCTTTCAAGCCAGCTAATACAACCATAAATAGCATATTACCTAGTAACTAATCTGTAGTAGGCTTCGCTTACTTACGATAGGCTATTGTAAACAGTTGTAAGTACGCGTGGATTGTATCGGCTATCCTTACAATGTTATTAAGACAGTAACTACCTACTCTCTGCGGTGAACGGCTCCAATTTCGTTGACCCTTTTCGCTCAATAACCCACTCGGTTTCCCTATTCCTTATAGAACGGGTTCTGGTAACCACATACTTTAACTTTTGTCAAGTGGTTGTGAACCGCAGGTTTTGAATCCTTTCTGTGGTTTTATTTTTGGGTGATAAGCCTTTATAAGTATACGAATCATTGACACAAAATTACGGGTCCGGAAAATTGACCGGTGATCCCACTTGGTACTTAAGCTTAATTATTAGGAATGAAACTACTGACATTTTGTGCATTCTAGGCGAGACGTTAATAATATGTTAAGGGTCTCATAGGCATTTGCTTGTGTGGAAAGTAATAATGAATTTTAATTAACATGTAACTTAAATTTCGAGAACATGTTATGCACAAAGGCTTCGTAAATTTTAGATTAATGCGTTTTAAACTAAAAACTACAGTCAATTTCTACATAATAATTGTACAATAACTAACACAAAGAGTAAAGTCGTGGCAGTTAAAAAAATTACGTTTTTCTCATATACAAGAGTCACTTTATACGAATCATTTATGGAATATGCATCCCCTAATTGTGAAAGTTATCTAACAAAAAACTACTACTGTCTTTACTACAAAACTGACCCAAATACCAATAAACAATAGCAAAAAATATCGTGAAATAAAACACGAACGGATTATAGACACTTATAGGGCAACAGTTGCAGACATGGTGCCGCCATGGCAAATAAAAGGGGGACATTTGTTCGTTATTGCCAGTGGCTGGGTTATGTTGGCCACGGTTCAAGTTACTACAGTTATAGTTTGTTTGTTAGTTCGCCAATGATTTCTGTTTTGCTGACGTTTGAGGGACGTTGTGGATATCTGAACTGGTTATAAGAATAGTATTTAGGCATTATTGTAAGGTTGTCTTAAGGGCTGGTTATACAAATTAGTAGTGTATTAGAGTAGTATTTTCAATAATATACCTAACCAGTACGTGATCGTATTTTAGAAGTGGAAAAATAAGTTTAGGGAAATGAGAGAGCCGATTTCTTATCACTATTGACGTAGATACCGATGAATCTTGTATGAATAACTGATCTGCGTACCTAGCGTATTAAACAGTAATTTGAGCCTAGCCTTTTTTCCGCGCCGTAAATGACAATGGGCTCCTTGTCATGATATTATGTTTGCGTTTGCGTATCGAATGTTTGCTGTTGAAAAAGACAGAAAATAAAATAATCAGAAAATAATTGATGATATAAAATCGAAATAGTATATTAATAAAACGCACAATTTATTGAAATAATACACTATAAGAATTTATGCAAAAGGTATTTTAAATAGGCATACTGAATACTTTCAGTGACATATGCACTCGATATAAAAGGTAGTGAACAAATCCCACGGGATCACGAGTGCAGGGAAAATAATGGCCACGGGAGTTCCGGCGGCAAAAGTCATTTTTTATATAAAACTGTGCAGTTTCAAGTCTTTGTTTAAATATTAACAGTCTTTGTTTAAATATATAATATCTGGTAGATATAAGGTATCAGCACCTCAGGTAGTTTATCACATGGAATTTTGGCAGTTGTTTTTATAATTTTTATAAAATTTGCTGTCACTATATCTAGCATGTAGGCTATCTGGCACTTATACAGGCTGAAAAACTGTAATTTAAACATGCTTTCCTTTAATAGGTTGACCAAACTAAACTAAACGAGGGTTCAAAAAAGACAATAATATAATTAATTTATTGTCTCGCTATTAGAGTCCAACAACTTAGTAGAAAGCCTTGTAGGCAAGGTTCGCAGCTAGAGAAGGTAGCAAGTCGGAATTTAGAACTTATAGGAAAAAATATGCTTAACTTATATGAAGCTGATGGTGACGTGATTGATTTAACAGCTGCTGCTATTTAATTTTGCAAAGATACCCAGAATTCTCAATTGAAATCTAGATCAATTGCGCATGCCAAGGCTCTCTTTAAGTTGTCTATAACGTAGGTACTACAGTATGTAGTTAATATTATTTTGTTTGAAGCTGAAATGAAAAGCGAAGCTCACTCCAGCCATCTTGAAAAAACTTGGGCGAGTATTATGAACTAAAAGTGGTCTGAGATCTTCTTCAAGAAAGTACTTGGAAGTACAAACTAAAAGAAAGTTGCTTTATGAAGAATCTTAGACTTGAAAACTGTTTATTATTAACAATATCAAGTACCCACTGTAATGAGATACCTACCTATTTACAAATAATTATAACTTGCTCAATAATTTAGGAATTTGGACGAAACCTTATAGTATTGTTACACGGACCTCGGAGCAATATAAAGTTAATACAAATTTGACGAGCAGAATTCAATCAGGTAAAACCCCCTCTCACAAAGAAAGGAAATCCGTCCCCTTATAGTAGCGATCTTCTCTACCACTATCGACAACCGGCTATCGAGATTTTTTATGAAAATCGAATCAGTGTTTCTAGGCAAGAACGGCAGGCGGATCAGCGCCCCTAGCGTGAGTCGTAGGAACTATTTTTGCAGTATGTTTTAAATGTCAAACTCCTGTCATTCGATATTACCGATTGTAGAGAATTGCACTTCATCAAATTCTGTGTAACGATTTTCGGATTCAAATTATGTAGAAAGCAACACAATATCGAATTAGTTTTACCTTTAATGATAAACTAGCTGACTCACACAACTTCGCTTGAGTCACGTAAGAGAGAATGGGTCAAAATTTTCCCCGTTTTTGTAACGTTTCTTACTGGAACTCTGCTCCTATTGATCGTAGAGCTTTATAATATTAGTATAGATATACGTATAGATTTTAACAAATATATATTTTCATTTTTTGTTTCACTTCTCCATAGCCTATATATTAGCTATAGGTATATTGGTTTCCAAATGACTTGTAACAAAGCTTATGAAACTGCAATATGCTCTACCAATTTAACCGCTGGATTATCAAACAACGTTTATTAAAGCGATGTCACCACTAGCCATTTCATGTCGTTTATTCCACAATTTTGGCAAATACCAATTTTCGGTAGCATTTCGGTACGTCGTATAAAAATGATTGATTCGTATATCGCTTTGTTGCATGATAAAATGCGGTGCAGTTTTATTGGTAAAGCGTGAGAATTTATGCAGGTTACTATTGATCGGGTGATTGTTTGAAGGCTTTTATATGTCTTTAGCTATGTGTTGTGAAGGTATAAGTAAATATTGCGTTATTCTTTGATGAAGAATTTTAAAATTTGATTTTTCGTTGTCATGCAATTATTTTTTGCATAGTACCTAACACACATGTTAAACTTTCCAGACTTCTAAAAGACGCTATAATTTTGTATTATGCGAGATAACTTACACAACTCATGTATGTGCTGATAACAATAGTTAATTAATGCTAAAACTATATACACAATATACAAACTTATTTAAGTTACGAATGAACATAGTTTAATTCCGAAAACTACCTTATTTATATTTATCTTCTCTTTGACAGACAGTTTCATCAAAATAGTACATTGTAGGCGTACTATAATCCAATACTCTGTATATAGGATAAACAAAGAAGTATAAAAAAAAAACTTTATGAACAGGCTCCATTCCGCGTCTTTGTTCAACAAAAACAAAGAATATCAAGCGACACAGAAATAAAAACAAAAATACTAAATCAAAAACTTCACCCGGAAAAGTAGGTCTTATTTGACATTTAGCAAGATAT